>NC_138974.1:77255446-77908779 GCF_055761805.1 Camellia sinensis
TAGTTGGTATATTTATATATATGCGAATTAGTGCATGTAATACCACTGTTAGTATTATGGCTTTGGGGAGATAATTTTTTTTTGACTTTTTAATTATTTTAATTCAAGTTAAAAAATTTGTTTGGATTGGGGTTTTTTGTTTTTTTATTTTTATGAAAAAAATGAGATAATTATAATTTAAATGTTATATTTTGTCTTATTATTTTTTTAAGTTTATTTTATATTTTTATGACTAATTTAATCAATAAATAAATAAATAAAACAAAAATGTTTGAGACCCTCATTCTTTCTCACCCCCTTTCACCCCTTTTTTCTTTCCATTGGCCAATTTTTCTTTTCTATTTTTTTTCTTTTCCTTCTCCTCCAATCACCACCCACCACGTGTGTATGAAAATTATGAAGACGATGATTGGAAGGGGTCTCTATCAATGCTCTAAGTAAAAAACACCCAATTGCCCAACTAGGTCTATAATTTGCTAATTAGTTATTACTCTTTGCTTTCTTTCTTTTTTTTCTTGAGTATTGCCCTTTCTTTCCCGCTAGTTATGATTAAAATAAAGTAATTAAGAAAAGGAAGTGACAGTAAAACCATGATTAGTATTTAACTATAATAATCAACTAAATCCAAGTTTTGAGATCTTTATCTTCCTTGCAATTATAAGCACCTATGAAAAATAATAAGAAGAACAAGTAGAAGAAGAAGAAAAATGGTATACATAGTTACTTTTTACATCTATTTTTTTTAATTTGATAATGTATAAGTGATATGATTGGTTAATAATTAGAGAATATATAAAAAAATATTCTTTAATATCCTAATTGATTAACACATCACTGAATTTAAAATTTTAATTTAATTTTTAGACTTGAATAATAATGTTTTAATAATAATATCATAATAACTGCCTATTATATCATTTGTTGTGTTAATCTGCATTGACAATATGCATATATGATGAAATTTATATATTAATATTATGTGGCTAAATATAAAATTATTGTAATGATAAATCTTATTTAAAATTTTGAAACAAAAGGGGAAAAAATTCAAAATTGTTTCCAAACTCAAACTTAAAGAGTCATTTAATATGTGTTATATACGAGATAAAATAAAAAAATTATTTATAAATTAAACTAGATGATATTTATTTTTATTTTTATCATTTTGTCTCGCATAAAAAATAATTAATTCTTAGTATAGAAATTATATAAAATTATGAAAAATATGAATTCAATGCAGACATAAAAGTAATTAAAGGGAGAGTTGTAAAACCTATAAAGTTATCAAGAAGTTAACTTTTTATTTTTTGGCGGGAAGTTTATAAGTCGGAGCTTTTTTTGGTGGATATAGAAAATACAAATTATTTTTTTGATTTTTTAAATGAGTGCACTAAAAAAAGCTACTTATTAGATGCTTTCAAAAGAAACCTAATGCATTGATAATTTGAGTATTTAAAAAAAAAATTATCAAAGAAAAATAAATTAATTAATTTAAAGGATTTGAGGGACCCTCACATTTGAAAAGTTGAAGAAAATAGTGCGAGATTTTTATATTTTTAACTATAAAAATTTAATTAATTTTGTTCGAGGTTTTGAAATTTTCAAAATTCTCGTGGCTATTAAAAAGTGCTACGTAATATATATTTAAATATAAAGATATAGATACACATAAAAGAATATAAAATTTATCTATTACAAGCAAATCAAGCTATTTATTAATAACTCAAGTTTGATTATTTTAATTTATCTTATTATTCTTTATCCAAAGTGATGATATTACTTTAACATATTATGTTCGGTGTTTATACAAATTTACATATTTGCTTGATAAATCTTATTAATAATATGAGTTTTTTTATTTAATATTTTACTCATAATCTTTTCTCTCTTTGTTTTATTTTTTTAATTTTATTTTTGCCTTGTTTTGATTTTTCTATCAAACTTGAGTTCAAATTTAACTTGTTTATGTAAGAGCATCTCCAACCGTAGTAGGCATTTTACCTATCTAAATATTACTATAAAGTATATATTTTATTTTGCCTATCAACTATTTTATGTTTTTACTTCAACCATGCTCTTTATTTTAGCTATTAATCCAAATATTATTAATTTTATAGAATGCCACGTCAACAACAAAGATGGAGGGAAATGATCCTAATGATTGAATACATTTTGTCTAGCGTTGAAGGCTAGCTACATGTAGCTAGTGAATATGAGTTGAGCCAAAATGCCTAATCATATGCCTAGTGCGTTGGAATTGAAAAAAGTGAATCACACTAGACATTTTAACTAACAAGTATTATATGCCTAGTGCATTGGAGATGCTCTAATTGAATTATTCAAGTTTCTCAAACATTAGATGAGCCGAACTTGGCTTGACTTTTCATTTGTGGTCTTAGAAACGCACATTAAAATATCTTTTAATTACAAAAAAAACAACAATCACATCACTTTAGAAAACATTTTTTAAATTTTAGAAGAACTATTTTTTTTTTATGCACAAAAAGAGTAAAAAGAAAAAAGGAATTGCTAATAAATCCCATAGTTCGCCCAAAAAAAGAATTAAAAATAAAGTAACAATGAATTTTCACTAATATCAAAACACATTTCACTCATTGCAAAAAAAAAATTTAATAATTTTTTCGTAACTTTCAATCTGTATTTTATATAATTTTTAATATTAAATAATTCTATGAGCACTTTGCTAGCATTTATGAATTGAAAATGACACAATAAAATACATGTATGTGTGTGTGTGTGTGTGTGTGTGTGTGTGTGTGTGTGTGTGTGTGTGTGTGTGGATAATTCAACATTTGGTGGCCCAAAAGCACAAATCTCAATCAAAATAGGTGTACAAGGCCTGTACTCTGGATTTTATATCCCCGAAGGCAAGCAACAGGGGTATGAATCCTCACACTCACTCAAGCTCCACAAGATAAAAGGCCTAATACAAACCCCAAAAGAATAAAAAATGAAAAATAAAATTTTATTCTACCCACAACACCTACGGTTGCAAATGTGCAAAACCGTTCGTGAACGTATTCGAACTCGGTTTGATAAGAGCTCGTTCGAACTCGATTCGTTAATTTTTTTTGCATTCGAGCTAGAACTTATTAAATTTTTAATAAACAAGCCAAAACATTCTAAAACTCGACTCGTTAGTTGACTCGTTTAATATTTATTATTTATATATTAATAATATAAAAATATGTATAAAAAATAAAAGTAATATGCTATTTATATATTTAAAAAATATAAATGTAAATAATAATTAAGTATAGATAGTACATTTATATAATAGTGGTAGTAGATATTATTATTTTAGTAAAATATAGACTTTTTTTTAGTATGTTTATATATATTGTATATATAATTATATAATTAAAGTTTTAATTGTAACTTTAGTTTCACATGCAAGTATGAATTTATAAATTTATTGGCTCGTTAAGGCTCGTGAACAGGCTCGAGCTCTAGTCGAGCCTAAGCCAACTCGGCTGGAGCTCGGTTCGTTAAATTTATATTCAGCTCAAGCTCAAACTCGAGCTCGTTAAAATCTTAATAAACAAGCCCAAACATACTAAAGCTCGGCTCGTTAAGGACTCGGCTCGGCTCGGTTCGTTTAGTAAACAAGCCGAGCTCGAGCTCGATTATTAGGCTCGTTTAATAAACGAGCCGAGCTCGAGCTGGCGTCAGCTCGGCTCATTTATCTTTATTTAAATTATATAATAAATATATTATTTATATATTAAATAACATATAAATATATATAAATAATAATATAAATACATTATTTATATATTAAATAATATAAATAATAATTTTTGTTTAAATATTTTTATATAAATAAATAAATAATATTAAAAAAAAATTATCGAGCCGAGCTCGAGCTCAACAAAGCTTGGCTCAGCTCGGTTAGTTTGCAACCCTAGAAGCAAATATGGATTGGAAGGCTCGTAAAATTCACTACAGGTTCTGTTTCGATAATTCAAACTATTCATTTTGTCAGATATTTTGTGTATAAAATTCATCCACACAAAAAAATAAATAATTATTTTTAAAAATATAATTATTATCTATTTTTTTAGAGATTATGGACCGAAGGAAATTCTCCTCCAGAAAATTTACCCCCAAAAAAAACTCATAAAAAACAATGGATAGTTGAGAGAATTATTTCATGTGAGTCACACAATATATCTAAGCCACATTAATTTTCTAGTTAACTTTTGGGGTATTTTTCTGGCTTGGTAGGCTATCTGTTTTCTGAGATACGTCCATGAAGGAGCTGCCACATATATTTTTCTGGCTTGGTACGCTTTCTGTTTTCTGAGATATGTCCATGAAGTGACTCCGCATCAATGAAAACGTGTGTGTGGAGTTGGAGAATTTAGAAAAGAATTTGAAAAGAGAATAAAATATGTCTATGTTTCACTTAATTTCACATTTTTTTTCTCCTTTTCAACTATCTTTCTAAATTCTCTAACCAAATACAACGTAATGGTGGACATAAATGTCCTCTTTGTATATTTTCAATTTTATCAAATGGACTGCCACATGATGAGTCAGTATTGATATATGCGTAGAATATTTATTCTAACAAAAATGTTAGAGATCTCAAAAATTTTATTAAAATTTTTACCAAACGTCAATTCTATTAAAAAATTTATGAAATGTCTTCCATAAGTGTGGGACCCACATTGTGTAGGTCTCACACCCATGTAAGACCTTTGATAGAATTTTTAGTAAAATTTTTGAGATCTCTAATATTACTCTCATTCTAATTTTAATGAGGACTATACATCTAGAATGAATATGAAATGTATGCTATAATGAGTTTCAATTCTAATATGAACTTCTACACAATCTTCCCAAGATGTATTTATGGCCAGCACAACCAGGCATATTGTTATTCAGACCTAAAAATCAAACCCATTTTTTATATTCAATAATATGACACTCAATTAAATATCTAAGTTAATTTTCTCTTTTATTTGTTCTTCAATTATCTACACATCACTGAATCTAGAGAGTGGGTTTAGAAAATGAACTTGTATATATATATATATGCAGAGGGAATTTTAGCCATTGCCACATAATGATATAACGATAAGGTTTCAAGTACATTTTATCATTCAAACATCCAAGCCCCATGTTCTGCGACAACTACATAAAACAACTTGCCTGCGAAGAGTTGAAACGAAACTTGTGATGCCTCGTGACTAAGCAAATTAACAAATGAATTGCAGAACTCATCAAAAGGAACTTCATCAAAAGAATCGAGAGTGGATATATCATATATTAAGTGAAGAATTTCTCTCCCAAAGTATTCCCCCAGAATTACAAGGCTATACTATACCCCCATCCGTTGTCACCTCTCAAAGAGAAAAACAAAGATCATTTCTTCTTATATACAAAACCCACAGAATTCGTAAACCCAACTCTCCCACTTTTCCCTTCTCATCATGTTTCCCCAAACCCAATTTCCCAGCTTCCCAGAAATTTATTCATCTATATTGCAAAACAAGGAAATATACCCACCATCCCAAAACAACAAAAAAAGAAAAACAAAATAGTCGGAGACAAAAAGAGGCACTCAGATTGATCTTGTGAACATAATTTCGAGAAGTACAATTACCTTGGTTGCGGTCGTGCAGGAAATGATCGAGCTGGTCTAACTGATGGTTGAGGAGATGCACTACCAAACACCATAGTCTGCGATCGGGTAACCATGTCGACCATAGATGGTGTCTGGTAAGCTTGCACGAGGCTTGTACTCTCAGTGGAATCGCCTCGTGCAGTCGCTCTCTGCCATGAATGTGAGCTCAATCCAGACAGAACATAAGCTCTTCCAGACGACTCGTAAACACGGCGATTCGCCATCCTTTCTTGCATTTCCTTTAATTCAGCAGCCAAAGCAACACATAACTGGTCTCCAGCTTGCGCTGATATTGTTTCTGACAATACTTTACAACAACACTCTAGTATGGACACTGCACCGGCTAGATCACCCTGTTCAGCAGCAGCTCTTGCTTCTGCCATTGCCTCAGCTGCTCGAACCCTGTTTCGCTGCCTGTCCACCTCCACTGACACGACTAAATCTCCTGCTATTTCAGGCCTCTGAATCTTTAGTTCATTAGCTTCTCCCAACGTCACTGATTCTTTTGTAATGGGGTCTCTGTAAACACAGCTAACCTTCAACAATGACATCTCATTACAGGACCCATCAACTGGAATATCAACCGTTACCAGAAAATCTCTCTCTTCTTCAGCATACAAGTCTCCAACATCGATAAAACCCAATTTTGAATCAGGCATTACACGGGTTTTGTAACTTCCTGCTTTTATTGAACCAAGCTGCAGCTTCGGGTGCACACACTCAACTCCAACCTGCAGTTCCTGCACCACAACACTCAGAAGCCCTCCAATGCACTGTGCAAAAGCATCCTGAATCACACCCTCAGCTTCTATGAAAGAAAATGTGCCCCCAGAACTTTCGGAGATTGAGTGCATCGAAACAGCATCATGGTCTACACCAAACCCAAAAGCATGCACTGGAATGTGAAGGCCTGTACCACCATTGCGATGAATGGAGAGTGGTAAAAGCGACTTGTAATCAATTCCAGGACGGGCCTGACCAGGACTGTTGACAGTGTATGTATCCTGCCCATCAGATAACAGTATGATACTCCCCACGGGATTCTTACACTTGCGGTCTGTCATAACCTTGGCACCCTTCCTTAGGCCCTCAGCAATGTTTGTCCCACCATTTGAAGTCAGACCATTTATGGCTTGTAATGCTTTGTGTCGTCCAGTATCATTCATTCGACGAAGGGGAAAGAGACGGCGAGCAGTGGAGGAGAAGGCAATAACTGAAAGCCTGTCAGAAGGGCCAAGGTGTTGTATCACGAACCCCATGGCTCGTTTTAGCAAAGCAAGCTTGGTACCTGCCATGCTACCACTAACGTCAAGTACTGTGACAAGATCAACTGGAGCACGAGGATTTTTGGATATTGGTGGCAAGTTAGCCTCATTTACCCCGCAATTTTGTCTTCTGCTTGTAAGAGCTTTGAGATTGATAAGAATGGTGAAATTATTGTGAGAGGCTAATCTTGAAACAGTAGAAACCTCTGGGTATGTCTTCACCTCTATTGCTCCAATTGAACAGTCGTCAGGAACGCATTTATTGTCAGGAACACAATTATTGTTGGGTCCTTTTGCAGTAATATCAGGTTGTTGATCAACAAGTTCATCATCATCAAAAACACTGGGCTCAGGGGCATGCAAATATGATGAAATATGCCTATTGGCATCTGCACGAGGACGAGGAAGCCGTCTTAAAACAGTCATCCAGGCATCATCTCGTCCCCAAGAAACAGTGTTTATTCTTGCCCTTCCGTGTGAAAGGTCGGAAGTACTCTGGAAGGGTATTTCCTTCCATTTTGCTCTGCAGACAGGGCAAATTTGGTTTCCATGTTTTACATTAGAAGTAATGCAATGGAAGTGAAATGAGTGGGAGCATTCTGCAGTGAAAATGGCATGGCCGTGGCCTGGTTTCATGGTTGTCAGGCAAATTGCACAAGTCCTCTACAATTAAAAGGAAAAGCAAGTGAAAAGAAGATTCGCAGACAGAATCAGGAATAAAAAAATGTTACAAATCAAAGAGCTTAAAAGTAAAAATCAAATGACATAATTAAACTAGCTTTAACATAATCCTAATGCAATTCCACCTATACAATCAAAACTCAAGCACTCAGACATTTTAGATATTCATGAAGGCCAAATTGAAATGAACATCTCTTTGTTCTCAATATCATCTCTCAATCGCAACTTTTCCAAAAGAAAGGAGATATTTGGATGATGCTTTGATTAGCTCATCTAGTTTGTTCAGAATAAAATTGAGACACTAAGATGGTTAGAAAAAACAGTGACAGGCTTTCAAGTTTTCCCACTAGTTAACATTCATTTCAATCTTCACTGACATGTTGAATGATTATAAATTCTTTAAACCATCCACAGCCAAAACTAAGCCCTCCAAAATGATAATAGTTACAAGTGAATCCATAGGAAATGATATTACTTGAAACTCAGGGTACTTCCAAGATCTCGTCAATTAACCTCTATCATTCAAAATAAATTAGAATTTGCAGCACATGGTGTCCAGACAATTATGACTGACTGACATTTGCAGCTACTTCAAAAACTAATAATTAGTGGAATCACATGAACCAAGAAGCCCACGGGATCCATCCAACATCTTCTTGAATTCAACAGATTACAATATATAAAAGTAGTCACAACTCAATTATTGAATCTTTTTTCATAAACAAATAGCATTATTAGGGTGGGGAAAAATTAGTCAAATTTTTTTGTATGACTGCTCGGTTGGGTGACCATCAAAATCTTGAAGGTGCTAAAGACTGATCCTCATGTCTGCATGTAAGGCACATTATTGAGCCAAGTGCATAAAAAGAAGAAATTGAATGCAACCCATCCATATCATATACAAGATCAGAGAAAATTCACTTTAACTGCATTGTCGCGGGTTAAATCAGTTTACCATCAACAAAAATCACAGCTAGTCACAAAACACAAGGAGAATATACTGGTAAATTAAGAGGAATCAAGAGAGCAACTTTTTTAAAAAGAAAAGGGCAAACAAGGAACTCCCAGACTAATGATGAAGCTTTCAATACAATAAAAAAGGGAAAAGAAATTCAAAGCCCATGTATCAAAAGAAGGAGAAATCATGAGTTGCTTGTGTAAGATTTTTTATTCCTTTTCAACTCCCATCTTCCTTTGATGAAGCTTATTGTGTGAAAGCTCTCAATCGATGGTCTACAGGCTTTTCTAAGATTATCATCAAAAGGAGAGAGAGAGAGAGAGAGTGAGAGAGAGATGGGTATTTGTGGGGGGGGAAATAGTGCAGGTGCTGACCAGACAAAACACTTTTCCTTCAAGAAGGGGAAGAAAAAGGTAAGAGAGTACACTGTAGTTTTCCTTCTATAACAAGACCAGAGGCAATGGTCCTTAAAGGGACTATTCTACTTTATCAACTTACTACCTCAACTGGGGGGGCCCATTATCACAAGGGAGGAACCAGTTACCCCACAAAGCCATTGAGAACTGAAAACTACAGGACAACCAATAGCCCATCTCCACAAACCACCATTATTACACATCCTGACCCCCCTACCCATACCCCACATTGAATGACTCCGACTTATAGCCAAACAAATAAAAAACTATAAACCACTGTAATCACTATTCTCTTATGCAAACCATGAATATACCAATGAAAAATTCAGTATGAATAAAACAATCAACAGTAAAAATTCAGTACTTCCTCTATAAAGATGGCACAAAATCATATGGGTAATTTTATTCGCACATGCCAGAAAATCCTTGTATACAGCATTTATGTGGTTCGATATAATAAAAGTCAAATATCCAGACAAACTTCAGAACAAAACTAAATTAGTCAGATATATATTTCGTTCAATAACTTATATCCAAACAACAATTTTTTTTGAAAATTTATGTGAGAACATTTGATTTTTGTTAAGAAATTCATATCTGAATTGCATAAGTGGTGTGCACTGAAATTTGTTGCATTGGAAATAGAATTTCCCAAAAATTACCCAATATTCAATTAACTGGCTCTTGCTTGGGATAATACTCTTATATCTATATCTATATCTATATATATACATATATATATATATATATATGAAGTATGAATGTATGTATATGCAAGTAAATCCAAGCATAATTTCTGAATCTATATTTTGATGATAAGAAGCACCTTAGATGATTTGGAGCCATGTTTGGGCAACCGGAGACCAGAAGAAGAAGGAATCGGCGTCGTAGGCATTGAAAAGTCCGAGCCTCTCGTCGCCGCCGGAGAGAGCAAAGCGGCGTCGGAGAACCTCCCAGCGGACTGAACCGACGGTGGCGAGTCCTCTACTGTGCTCGGGACGTAGAGGCACGTCAGAGCGAGCTTTGCTTTCCTCCATTTGCTTCCCATTAGAGCTCGATCTGATCTTTCTAGAGAGACAGATAAATAAATAAATAAAAACTTACGTACTCTTGAGATCTTCAAACGCTCCAACCAAAAGCCACATAATAATTGCAAGAACAGATCTCCAAATGCTCAGATATTTCACCATCTCTCTCTCTCTCTCTCCTCTCTTTTTGAACACAGAAACCAATGTTGGAAATGGTTAATTTTTTCCTAAGTTAGGTCTATTTTTTAGGTGGGCCCCGAGTGTCGATTAACTCGGGTCAAAGTGGTAACGCGTTCTATGCCGCGTTGTGATTCACGTGGTATATTTGGTTGCTCAAAACCATTACCGAGTGAATGGGAAATTGAAGCCAAAGTGTGCTCCATGAAAATGGAGTTTTGGTGGAAATCCCTTAAGGTTGTAAATTGGCTTGTCCCACATTGATTTGGTGGGAGGTTTTGAAAGGGTTTATAAGGCTTAGGGTGAGATACTTGGGGTGTGCCCCAAGGGGTACCCAAGTGTTTTAGAGGGAGAGGTTATGGGCAAAATGGGCTAGACCCATTGGACCCAAAAATCACCACACACGCGCGCGCCGCCGCCGCCGTCCGTCCGGTCGGTCGGGCGGCCTGGGCTGGGCCTGGGCTTGGGCGCGGGTGCGTGGTGTGTGGTTGGGTTGGGCTTCTAATCTTTTTGGGCCAAAAACATTTGAATTTAATTTTATTTTTTATTAAAATAAAATCCATAATTCAAATTAAATTGGTTTGGATTTTTTGTTCACCCAAACAGGGCCCTTCCCGGTTTCAAACAGAAATAAACTGTTTTGGAATTAATGCACACCCAAACAGGGCCCTTCCCGTTTTGCTATCTGTTTGAATTCAAATCCAACAGGTATCATACCTGTTCAATTCAAAACCAAGAGTTACATACCTGTTTAATTCAAAATGAAGAGCCACCTTCACATCTATAAATAGGACCACCCTCATTTGATGTTTTGCATTCAGAAATTTCGTATTTCACTTCTGTTTTCTATTCTTCATCTTGCTGCATTTTATTTTTCAAAAGAAAGAGTGTAAACACTTAGTGTGTTCGTGAGACAAACAATTAGTAGTGCTGCTATTGTTTGTGGAAGATCATTTCATCCTGGGAGATAGACGTCCGAATTCTGAAAGCACCGTGGAGAGGACGAATCTGTCTTAAGGAGACAGTGTTAAACACTGGACTTGATCAGAAAAATAATTCGAAGAAATTAAATCAAGTAAGTTATTTAATTACTTTCAGTGTTGTTTTTATTTGTTTTTTTTTTTTTATTCAGATTTTAATTTTGTTTTTGTAACAAAATAAAATCTGTTTGTTTTTTATTTATTTATTTTTATTTCGAGTTTGATTTTTGTAATCAAACATATTCTCTCCTTTTTCTCTATTTCTTTTATTCTGGTTGTTGTTTTGTACACAACAGAATTAAATCCTTTTAAATACGGTGAAGATTGTTCCACAATCTTAAGACAGAATCCTTTTTGGGTATCTTCATTGTATTTAATTTTCTGTGTTTTCAAATTAATATTCTGGTTGGAAAAACAAATAGTGATTTATGCTATTTGACAGATAGTAGTAATATACTGTCTCTTTTCTTTGACAACTACTAGTAGTACGATACTGGTGTCATTAACAATTCAGAATATTATTTGGTATTACAGAAAATTCTTGTGATATTTTATTTTTCTAGTTTTAGTAACAAGGAAAATAAAATTATTTTGTTGTTATAATTATTTTCTGGTTTTAGTAACTAGAAAATTAATTTGTGTTTTAATATTTTCTGATTTTTGTAAATCAAAGATTATGGCTACTGCAACTGAAACTGCATCTGGCAGTGATACTCCTATTGTTACACCTACATCGGTCCCTATCCAGAACCATGTTCATGTACCAATCAATCATGGAGAAAAACCGGAAAAATTTAATGGTACCGAGTTTAAGAGATGGCAGCAGAAGATGCTGTTCTATCTTACAACTCTTAATTTGGCCCGGTTTCTCCATGAAGAGGCTCCAGCACTTAAAGAGGGTGAAAGTGATCGGCAAGTTGTTGTCGCTGTAGATGCTTGGAAACATTCAGATTTCCTGTGCAGAAACTACATCCTAAATGGCCTTGACAATATGCTGTATAATGTATACAGTCCTCTGAAAACAGCAAAAGAATTGTGGGATTCTTTGGAGAAGAAATACAAGACAGAAGATGCCGGCACGAAGAAATTTGTCGTCGGTAAATTTCTGGACTTTGTTATGGTAGACTCCCAAACGGTAATATCTCAAGTTCAAAGTTTTCAAATAATTTTGCATGATATTCATTCAGAAGGTATGTCTCTTAGCGAGTCATTCCAAGTCGCAGCTTTAGTGGAAAAGTTACCACCGGCTTGGAAAGATTTCAAAAATTATTTAAAACATAAACGCAAAGAGATGACTATGGATGAATTGATTGTAAGATTAAGAATTGAAGAAGATAACCGAAAGGCTGAAAAGAGGAATGGGAAAAATCCCATTGAGTCCAAGGCAAATGTGGTTGAACAAGTTCATAAACCACATAACAAAAAGAGAAAGTTTACTGGAGATGGTCCTAAACAAGGCGATAGTAGCAAGAAGTTCAAAGGAAAATGCTATAACTGTGGCAAAACTGGACATCGAGCTTCTGACTGCCGCCGCCCTAAAAAGAATCATGGAAGTACAAGTAAGAAGACCACCAATCAGGCCAATGTAACAGAATTGGATTACATCTCTGACGGAGTGAATGACATCAACCTTTCTGCTGTGGTGTCTGAGGCTAACTTGGTTGGAAATCCCAAAGAGTGGTGGGTTGACACTGGAGCAACTCGTCACATATGTGCGGACAAGAAGATGTTCACTACCTACAATGAGGCTGCAAATGGTGAACAACTTTTCATGGGAAATTCTTCTACTTCTGCTGTGGCTGGACAAGGGAAAGTAATCTTGAAGATGACATCAGGGAAAGAACTGACCCTCAACAACGTACTGCATGTACCTGACATCCGGAAGAATTTAGTTTCTGGGTCTTTGTTAAGTAAAAATGGTTTTAGGCTTGTATTTGAGTCTGATAAGTTTGTATTAACAAAGAGTGGTATGTATGTTGGTAAGGGATACATGAGTGATGGTCTCTTTAAGTTAAATGTAATGACAGTTGTACCGAAAGTTGCTATGAATAAGAATAACACATCTTTTGTTTATATTCTTGAGTCAAATTTATGGCATGGTAGATTAGGACATGTGAATTTTGATGCTTTGCGTAGATTAATTGGTTTAGATTATATACCAAAGTTTGAAATTAATCCTAATCATAAATGTGAAATTTGTGTAGAAGCGAAACTAACTAAGGCTCCATTTAAATCGGTTGAAAGAAAAACCGAACCTCTAGAATTAATTCACACTGATGTATGTGATTTAAAGTTTATTCAAACTAGAGGTGGCAAAAAATATTTCATAACATTTATCGATGATTGCACAAGATATTGTTATGTTTATTTACTTAGAAGTAAAGATGAAGCCTTAGAAATGTTTAAACTCTACAAAACAGAAGTTGAAAATCAACTTGGTAAAACCATTAAAATGGTTAGAAGTGATAGGGGTGGTGAATATGATGCACCATTAAATGAATTTTGTGCACAACATGGCATTATTCACCAAACTACAGCCCCTTATTCTCCACAGCAAAATGGAATTGCTGAAAGGAAGAATAGAACCCTAAAAGAAATGATGAATGCCATGTTACTAAGTTCAGGTTTACCACAGAACTTGTGGGGGGAAGCAATATTGTCTGCTAATTATGTTCTTAATAGAATACCCCACAAGAAAACCAAAAGCATTCCTTATGAATTGTGGAAAGGTCGACCACCTTCCTACAAATACTTAAAAGTGTGGGGGTGTTTGGCAAAAGTTGAAGTACCTGTTCCTAAAAAGACTAAAATTGGACCAAAAACAGTAGATTGTGTGTTTATTGGTTATGCTCAGAATAGTAGTGCATATCGGTTTCTGACTTATAAATCAGATATACCTGATATAAATGTGAACACTATTATAGAGTCAAGGAATGCTGTGTTTTTTGAACATGTCTTTCCTTACAAGAAAGGACAGGAATTAAGTTCACAGAAAAGAACTTATGATTGTACACAAAGTCAAGAGACTAATGACAATCAAACACAAGAGACTAGTAATAGTCTCGACCAACAGGATTTAACTAATGATGAACCAAGACGAAGTAAAAGAGCGAGAACATCAAAATCCTTTGGTCCAGATTTTCTGACATACTTGTTAGAAAATGAACCTCAAAGCTTTAAGGCAGCAATGACAGGTCCTGAAGCACCTTTGTGGAAAGAGGCTGTTAATAATGAAATTGAATCCATTATGCAAAATCATACTTGGGAATTGGTGGATCTTCCACCAGGTTCTAAACCTCTTGGATATAAATGGATATTCAAGAGAAAAAAGAAAGCAGATGGTTCAATTGACAAGTATAAAGCAAGACTTGTTGTTAAAGGTTACAGACAAAAGGAAGGTCTGGATTATTTTGACACATATTCCCCTGTGACAAGAATAACATCCATTCGCATGCTTATTGCTATAGCAGCGTTGTTTAATTTAGAAATACATCAAATGGATGTTAAGACAGCTTTCTTAAACGGTGATCTAAATGAAGAGATCTATATGGAACAACCCGAAGGGTTTGTAGTATCAGGGCAAGAAAAGAAAGTTTGTCGACTTGTAAAATCCCTTTATGGATTAAAACAAGCACCTAAGCAATGGCATGAAAAATTTGATCATGCAATGCTTACTAATGGGTTTAAGATAAACGAATGTGACAAATGCGTCTATGTTAAAAACACTGACCAAGGATATGTCATAGTTTGTCTTTATGTGGATGACATGCTTATCATTGGAAGCAGTCAAAACATGATCAAATCAACTAAGCAGATGCTTAACAAGAGATTTGATATGAAAGATATGGGGGTCGCAGATGTTATATTAGGAATGAAAATTACTAAAACATCTGACGGATATGCATTATCTCAATCTCATTATATTGAGAAAATTCTTGATAAATTTATCAAGGATGATTTGAATTTAGCTAGAACACCTGTAGACATCAGTCTTTATTTATCGAAAAATAAAGGTGATGCAGTGTCTCAGTTAAAATACTCCCAAATCATTGGAAGCCTAATGTACCTAATGAATTGTACTCGTCCTGATATAGCTTATGCTATAAGTAAATTGAGTAGGTACACTAGTAACCCTGGAGAAGACCATTGGAAAGCGATCATTCGAGTTCTTAGATATCTAAGATTTACTCATGATCAAGGTTTGAACTTTACTCGATATCCAGCAGTACTCGAAGGTTATTGTGATGCCAATTGGATATCAGATACTAAAGATTCAAAATCCACTAGTGGATATGTCTTTACTCTGGGAGGCGCTGCTGTTTCTTGGAAGTCCACGAAACAAACTTGCATCGCACGATCCACAATGGAATCCGAGTTCATTGCTTTAGACAAAGCAGGTGAAGAAGCAGAATGGCTTCGTCACTTCTTAGAAGACATTCCAATGTGGCCAAAACCTGTGCCAGCTATTTGCATTCATTGTGATAGTCAATCTGCAATAGGCAGGGCACAGAATCACATGTATAACGGTAAGTCACGACATATACGTCGTCGACATAATACCGTAAGGCAATTGTTGTCAAACGGAATAATCTCAATAGATTATATAAAATCTAAAGAGAATATTGCGGATCCGTTAACAAAAGGTTTGACAAAAGAGCTAGTGTATAGTTCATCAAAGGGGATGGGATTAAAGCCTATTACATAAGAGTCGTCATAATGGTAACCCTACTTATATGACTGGAGATCCCAAGAATTAAGTTCAAAGGGACAACTAAGTTATGTATGGCTCGCCAGAAATCACCAAGGGATTAAAATTCCTACCCATTCCTATGGTGAGAGTGATATCTGCAACATATGTTGTCTGCAGGGGTATAAGGATAAGCTTTGCTTTTAATGATTACTTATATCTTGATTAAGGCATAAAATCAAGACGAGTATAAAGAGATACTCACAATAAGAATCACCTATATGAGTGTTGAACTGGGGCCGGTTCTATGAGAATGAAGAGGCTAAATTCTCTAGAAACACTTATGAAAACCAGGTGCGTTCAAGGCCAAAATGAACACAACAGTGAGAACCACGATGTGTTAGAAGATATTTTGTGTGAAATCTATTGTCTTGGCTTACACAAACGGCTGAACAATTCAAGGCATCGCGTCCATTGGTTAGCCAGTAAGTCCGATAGGTTATCACTAGGGAAGGTTCAAAGCCGAAAACTACCTATCCTGATGCAAGATATTTTCGACTTATACTCTTTCGTTAAGTCTGCATATTGTTGCATTTCCGTTGTCATCAAATTCCATTCATGTGGGGGATTGTTGGAAATGGTTAATTTTTTCCTAAGTTAGGTCTATTTTTTAGGTGGGCCCCGAGTGTCGATTAACTCGGGTCAAAGTGGTAACGCGTTCTATGCCGCGTTGTGATTCACGTGGTATATTTGGTTGCTCAAAACCATTACCGAGTGAATGGGAAATTGAAGCCAAAGTGTGCTCCATGAAAATGGAGTTTTGGTGGAAATCCCTTAAGGTTGTAAATTGGCTTGTCCCACATTGATTTGGTGGGAGGTTTTGAAAGGGTTTATAAGGCTTAGGGTGAGATACTTGGGGTGTGCCCCAAGGGGTACCCAAGTGTTTTAGAGGGAGAGGTTATGGGCAAAATGGGCTAGACCCATTGGACCCAAAAATCACCACACACGCGCGCGCGCCGCCGCCGCCGTCCGTCCGGTCGGTCGGGCGGCCTGGGCTGGGCCTGGGCTTGGGCGCGGGTGCGTGGTGTGTGGTTGGGTTGGGCTTCTAATCTTTTTGGGCCAAAAACATTTGAATTTAATTTTATTTTTTATTAAAATAAAATCCATAATTCAAATTAAATTGGTTTGGATTTTTTGTTCACCCAAACAGGGCCCTTCCCGGTTTCAAACAGAAATAAACTGTTTTGGAATTAATGCACACCCAAACAGGGCCCTTCCCGTTTTGCTATCTGTTTGAATTCAAATCCAACAGGTATCATACCTGTTCAATTCAAAACCAAGAGTTACATACCTGTTTAATTCAAAATGAAGAGCCACCTTCACATCTATAAATAGGACCACCCTCATTTGATGTTTTGCATTCAGAAATTTCGTATTTCACTTCTGTTTTCTATTCTTCATCTTGCTGCATTTTATTTTTCAAAAGAAAGAGTGTAAACACTTAGTGTGTTCGTGAGACAAACAATTAGTAGTGCTGCTATTGTTTGTGGAAGATCATTTCATCCTGGGAGATAGACGTCCGAATTCTGAAAGCACCGTGGAGAGGACGAATCTGTCTTAAGGAGACAGTGTTAAACACTGGACTTGATCAGAAAAATAATTCGAAGAAATTAAATCAAGTAAGTTATTTAATTACTTTCAGTGTTGTTTTTATTTGTTTTTTTTTTTTTATTCAGATTTTAATTTTGTTTTTGTAACAAAATAAAATCTGTTTGTTTTTTATTTATTTATTTTTATTTCGAGTTTGATTTTTGTAATCAAACATATTCTCTCCTTTTTCTCTATTTCTTTTATTCTGGTTGTTGTTTTGTACACAACAGAATTAAATCCTTTTAAATACGGTGAAGATTGTTCCACAACCAATAGCTTGGACCAGGCAATAAGATATACATACACACATCAATATAGAAATATTATTATATATGTGTAGAGAGAGAGGGTGTGTGTTTTGGAGAGAGAATGTGGGGAGATGTGAGGATTTTAGAAAGAGAATGAGCACAAGTGGTGAGGGAGTAAAGTAAAAAAGGGTAAAGAAGGAAATGAGGTATCTGGATTGTTAGGCATTGGCGGCCATGAGAGGTCTGGTTTGACCTTCAATGGAGTTTTTTTTTTTTTTTTAAATAAAAAAAAATTGGGGAAGAATTGTATGCGGTACGGCTGAGAAACTGAAAACAAAGAAAAGAGAGGGAGCGAAAATGGATTGGTTGTAACTAAAGAGGAAAGTTGAGTTTTATAGCTTACCTTAAGCTAAGGTTTTCACACTTTGGTAAGACTTTGGCTTCGTTTGATGTAATTGTGAGGATGCGATTATAACTTAGAGTAATGTTAAAGATATCAATAAAATAAAAAAAAATTATCATAAGTTTTGTTAAATTTTATATAGGTATAGGATTTACACAAATTTATGTGAGAAGTTTGATAAAATATTTGATAGATTGTTTGTTTGGAATCTCTAACATTTTCCTATAAATTATGACTTAATAAATTATGTATTATAACTTTAAATATAAATTGTTGATTTATTTGGTAGACCTGTGAAATTATAGACTTAATCAGTAGAGTAGTGTTTGATTGAATAAATTGTAAAATATTTTTTTATTGTATAATATCCTTTATGCCCTTATAACATTTAAAATTTGTGATTTTATTTATAATACATTTTTTTCTTTATTTTTCATTTTATTTTCTTTTATTCCTTATCTTCTTTTCTTCTTCTCTCTCTCTCTTTTCCCTCTCTTCTTTCTTTGTTAATTTTGTTTAATTTATTAATTCATTAAAATTAATACCAATTAATATTCATGTTCTATTTTATATTAATATTGTGATTTCATTACATATTATTTTTTATATATTCATTTTGATTATATATATCTGTATTTTTTTTCTTTATTATTATTATTATTAATTGTGATTTTTTGTTCATCAAGTAGTATAAATTATTTCATTAATAAAAGTTAATATAATTAGTATCAATTAATATAAAAATTGTTATTATATATATATATATATATATATATTTATATTAATGTTGGTTACAAGGCCAGAGATGGAGGGTCGTCGATCTGGAATGGCAAAGGAAGCGCTGTCGAAACAATGCCAAAGATGCCTAAGTCGTCAATCGTCATCGTCACCGTTCTACCAAAATCCTAGCCCATTTTTTCCTTCTCCTTTCCCTGAAACCTTAGACCTCACGGTTTACCAAAAATCTAGCCTGGTTCTCCGACCAGATCACAAAGAGAGAGAAAGAGCTCTGGTTCGTTGATGCAATGGCAGTGGTTCTCTGACCAAATCGCGACTCTAGGTGTTCGGAGGGTTTGCCTCTCAACGCGATGGCGACGGGAGGGTTTTGCCAATCTGGTTAGGGTTTCAGTTTGCGATGGCGATGGTAACGGAGAGAGAGTTTCATATCGTGAGAGAGAGAGAGAGAGAGAGAAGAGATAGTGAAGAGAGAGAACTCTGGTTTGCCTACGCCAGAAATTGCATCTCTCTTTCTCTCTCTCTCCCTCAAGTGAGCAAATGAACAGTGTTTTGAGAAATAAGGTTTATATAGTTGGGTTTTTTGTAATAGTTGAAATTAATGAGGGCATTTAAGTAATTTCGCATGCCCTCCATTTAATCTCAAACGTGGAAGCTGTTGGGAGCAGCTTCTGATTCCAACCACTTTTCTTCAAGGAAAAAAAGCTATAAAATCAAAAACTAATGAACAAAAGTTTAAACAAACAGTCTGAAATAGCTTTTTGGAAGCTAAAATCTATAATCTGGTGTCTAAAATCTAGAGCAAATAGGCTCTTTGAGTATAAGTTTTGAAGTCTCAGGTTCTATACTTTTCAGAGTCAATTCTTAGGGGTTTAATGCAGTAGTTCTAGGACGGCCCTCTAAAGGTTTGTTTGGGATGTGAATTGACTTTTTGACTATTTTAGCTTGGGGTTTGGGATGAACTTTTTGACTTTTGTAAGAGAAAAAATGAAATGATTATGGTTTGGATGTGACATTTTATCTTATTGACTTTTTAACGTATTTTGTCATTTTGTGGCTATTTCAGCCCAAGATTGGGATGCCAAACGAAGGCTAAGTGTTGGACGACTTGTATCTAGGGCTTGGATGTGTGGTCGAATCTTGGCAGCTGCACTTTCTGACTAACCTCATTGGCGGCAATGAGAGGTCTAGTTTGACCTTTAATGGAGTTTTTTTTTTTTTTTAAGAAAAAAAAATTAGGGAAGAATTGTATGTTGTACGACTGAGAAACTGAAAACAAAGAAAAGAGAGGGAGCAAAAATGGATTGGTTGTAACTAAAAGAGAAAAGTTGAGTTTTATAACTTACCTTCAGCTAAGGGGTTTTCACACTTTGGAAAGACTTTGAGTATAAGTTCTAGGTCTGAAGTTCCACATTTTTTCGAGTCAATTCTTAGGAGTTTAATGCAGTGGTCTTAGGATGGCCCTCTAAATGCTAGACGACCTATATCCAAGGCTTGGATGTGTGGTCGAATCTTGGTAGCTGCACTCTCTGACTGAAATCATATGTGCGTTGTGGAGTAAGTGCATACATCCGAGATTTGCCCCTCGGCCTACCCCTATTAATCAATATTAGGTAGTTGATTCTGAAGTCGGCGGAGAACAGTCTTAGGGAGTTTACTCGTTAACCAAAAAAAACTTACCTTCAATTTGTTTGGGTGAGAAATATTTTTTTTGTATTTTTTGGTGTTTGGTATATTAACAAACAAAAATTAATGGAAAATATTTTTCATGGTAAACAAAAAATAAGTCTATATAGGTACAAAATATTTTTCACTTTTTAAAGATGTCACCATACTATCACCGCTACTTTCACCTCCACGACCACACTATTGTCACTGTCACCAACACCGTTATCGCTATCCTACCACCATGCTACTACCTCCATATTCGTTTCACCGCCATCATCACTAAATATAGAAAAATGTTTTCTCGAAAAAATATTTTCTAAAAAATATTTATATAAAAAATATTTCTCATTTGAAAATGTTTTTTTGCCGAAATAAATGAAGTCACTCATTTATCTTCCGTAGTTACTCATTTTACCTTTGCTCTTTTTTTATTTTATTATTATTATTATTATTTTTTTTTTAAGGCTTCTTCCAATATTACATAGAACTTGAGAAACCTATGAAATTCATTATCGATATTATTGGTATTATTTTGATAAATTGAACTATTTATTTTTAAAAATTTTGTATATATTATCTATAAAAAAAAATTAAATCGATCTAATAATTGTAGTATTTTTATATTTTAGTATTTATCCCCAAAAAATAAATAGTATATTATAAAAATTATACTTGTCATTTATTTTTTTAGAGACAAACTTGATAAAATGATAAACATTATGATTATTGAATCGACCTAATTTTTTTCATAGATAACATAAACTAAGAGTCCTACAAAATAAATGATTTATATCATCAAAATAAAACTGGTGATTGCCACTTTAAACTTGAGAGAAGCTCAATCAATTTTCTTTAATTTTTAAATGTCAATATTTTGGTTGATAATGTAAATACACCTAATCGATCATTCAGTTAAAAAATAAAATATTTATGAATAAATAGAAAAAAATATAAATGTACTATTTTCTGTAATTTTTCATATTTAGTGAATTTTAAAAAAAAATTAAAAATATTTTTTAAATACATTTAGATTAAGTGAATTTAATTTTTTTTAAATAATTAATATATACAAAAATTCACTAAAGATTATTAAAAAAAAAAAGATGAAAACAAAAATCTCACAAAATAGTTTTTAAATTTCAAAACCAACTTTAAGAGTAATTTTTTAAAATATTTACTAATATATATGTACTTTTTTAAGGGAAAATTACAAGGTTGTTTTACAAAACAATTACTGAAAAACCTTAAGAGTTTAATTATTAATGTACATGAATTTTCTAATTTTTTTTAAAAAAAATTATACTAAATAGTAATTGTTTATTTTTTTTGATTAGATGTTTGGAGTGGCAATTTGTGTTCATTTGTTTTTTTTTTTTTTTGGGAGGGTTGGGAATGGAATGGCATGGCAAGAATATTCTTAAGTTTACTATGGTCTAGTTTGAGAATTTGATTATCTTAGTTAGGCTTATTTTGGGAGTGTTTGGTGTAGATTATAAGGGGTGATTATAACTTATTTTAATTTGAGAATTTGTGTCATGTTGTTTGGTGCAGTTTTTGCTTATATTTTTTAGGCAGAAATAGCTTAAATAAGTTGAAAAAAACTTATTATTTAGAAGCTGGAGAAGAGGTGCTTTTGATTTTTGCTTTCTAATTATCAGCTTTTATCTTATAATAAGCTGCACCAAACAGCACCTTTGGCAAGTTGGCTAAAAGGTAGTTTTTTTTAACTTTTTGACTTTTTTGGTTACATCACCTCTCTATTTTTTACACATTTTTTCAAAAAAAAAGTAAAAAAAAAAAAAACTAAAAAGTTGGCTTTTAACATACTTTTCAAAATACTCCTTAGTTTTTTGACTTTTTAATTATTTTAGTCGGAATAAAAAAGTTATGTTCAGGAAGATAAATAATTTTTTTTGTAGTTGATTTGATGGTTGTGAGAGAAAAAGTAAAATTCTTATGATTTAAATATGATATTTTATCTTATTAACTAACTCCGCCGGGGTTGTTAACAACTCCGCCGGCCCCAAGCCTGGGTTAAGGAGGAGGGTTGTGTGTTAGGTAGTCGACAGCTAACACGTAAAAAAGCCACTCGGATCCCTTATGAAAATGAATCTTGCTTTGAATCGTTTAAATGCTAGGTCGTTCCCCTCAAGTGACGCATTGCGCCTGCCTCCGGGTGTTTCGAAAAGTGAGTAAGGGACGCCGCATCGACGCCTAGGTGCGGTGAAAAATGGGCAAAGGTTTCCGCGTTTTTCTGGACGAGCGCGAGTAAAAAAGCTAGTCCAAGACTATAGGTTTAGGATAGCCACTTGGAACATAGGAACCTTAACTGGTAGGACGATGGAATTGGTAGATGTTATGATTAGGAGGAGAGTTAGTATAGCTTGCATACAAGAAACTAAGTGAACGGGAGAGAAAGCTAGGGAAATTGAGGATACTGGTTTTAAACTTTATTATAGTGGTAAGGATAGACGCAGGAATGGGGTAGGAATCATAATTGCCAAGGGTCTTGTGGAAAGTGTGGTGGCGGTCACTAGGAAAGGAGATAGGATTATGCTGGTTAAACTAAATATTGGAGGGAATATAGTGAACATTATTATCGCTTACGCCCCTCAAGTAGGGTTAGATGATCAGACTAAGAGGGATTTTTTGGAACAAATGGATGAGATCTTACAGGAGATACCCGTAGGAGAGAACCTGGTTATAGGTGGAGATTTTAATGGCCATGTGGGCTTAGATAAAGCAGGTTATGAAAGGGTGCATGGTGGATACGGTTTTGGTGACAGAAATGAAGCTGGAGAGAGAATCTTAGATTTTGCGTTGGCTTCTGACTTGGTGGTGGCTAATACTATGTATAAGAAGAGGAAGGAGCATTTGATAACCTTTAAGAGTGGATTAGTTAAGAGCCAAATAGATTATTTCTTAGTAAGAAAAGTGGACTGCCTAAAATGCAATGATTGTAAGGTGATTCCTAGAGAGAGTCTGGTCTCTCAACATAGGATTTTGGTACTAGATTTATGTTTTAGAGGGCAATACCAAGCTAGGAAGGATGGTGGGCGTCGTAGGACGAGATGGTGGGACTTGAAAGGGGATAAACTAGAAATATTTAAGAATCGAATGGATAAAGAAGGTACTTGGAACTTAGAAGGTGATGCTAACACTATGTGGAATTCGATGGCCAATTGTATGAGGAGAATCTCAAAGGAAGTGCTTGGAGAGTCGAAAGGAACGGGACCCAGCTCTAGGGAAACTTGGTGGTGGAGGGAAGAGGTCCAAGCAGTAGTTAAGGCAAAAAAAGAGTGCTTTAAAAAGTGGCAGAAGGATAGAACTGAGGAAAACCTTAAGAGCTATAGATTGGCTAATAAGGAGGTCAAGAAAGTAGTGAGAGAGACTAGGTTGAAAGTTTATGATGACCTATACACTAGACTAGATAAGTAAGGAGGGAGAAAATAGGGTATACAAACTTGCTAAGATACGGGAGAGGAAAACAAGAGATTTTAATCAAGTAAAGTGCATCAAGAGTGAGGATTCTAAGGTATTGGTGTAGGATGATGAGATTAAGGAAAGATGGAAGAATTATTTTGAGAAACTGTTAAATGAGGAACATGGAAGTACGACAATAGGGGAAGAAATAATCAGTAATACGATAAACCAAGACTATAGGTTCTATCGCAGGATTAGGAACTTTGAAGTGGAGATTGCACTTAAGAAGATGAAATCAAATAAGGCTTTAGGATCTAATGATATCCCTATTGAAGCTTAGAAGTGTTTGGGTAAAAAGGGAGTTGCTTGGTTGACTAGGTTGTTTAGCAAAATTTTGTTGACTAGAAACATGCCAGATGAGTGGAGGAAGAGTATTTTAGTGCCAATCTATAAGAATAAACGTGATGTCCAGAATTGTAACAACTATAGAGGAATTAAGCTAATGTGTCATATAATGAAAGTGTGAGAGAGGGTGATGGAACGCCGATTGCGAGACATAACAGAGGTGTCAGAGAATTAATTTGGGTTTATGCCTGGTAGGTCAACAATGGAAGCGATCTATCTTTTGAGGAGAGTAATAGAAAAGTATAAAGAAAAGAAAAGAGACATTCATATGGTGTTTATCGACCTTGAGAAAGCATATAACAGAGTGCCCCGAGATATAATATGGTGGGCGTTAGAGAAGAAAGGGTGACAAAAGGCTACATTGACGTGATTAGGGACATGTATGAAGGGGTGGTGACCACTATTAGATCGCTAGCTGGAGAAACAAATGAATTTCCTATCACTGTAGGGTTACACCAAGGATCTACCTTAAGTCCTTATCTTTTTGCTTTAGTCATGGACGAGTTGACGATAAATATTCAGGATGACGTGCCATGGTGTATGCTTTTTGCAGACGATATTGTGTTAGTGGATGAGACTAGAGAAGGAGTTAACACAAAGTTGGAGATCTGGAGAAAAGCTCTTGAATCTAAAGGATTTCGGATAAGCAGAACTAAGACAGAGTACATGGAGTGTAAATTTAGTAACAGTAACAATGAAAGCAGAGGAGAAGTGAAGATTGAGAACCAAGAACTGCCTAAGAGTGAACATTTTCGTTATTTAGGGTCGATTATCACAACAGCGGGAGAGATTGATGCAGATGTGGCCCATAGGATTAAGGCGGGATGGTGTAAGTGGAAAAGTGCGTTTAGGGTATTGTGCAATAAACGAATACCCACTAGACTAAAAGGTAAGTTTTATAGAACGGCTATTAGACCAGCTATGTTGTATGGGACGGAGTGTTGGGCAACCAAGAAACAACTTGTAGATAAGATGAGTGTGGCTGAGATGAGGATGCTAAGGTAGATATGTGGTAAGACTAGACAGGATAGGATTAGGAATGAGTGTATTCGGGAATGGGTAGGAGTAGCACCGATAGAAGATAAGTTGAGAGAGAATCATTTGAGATGGTTTGGTCATATTCAACGGAGACCAACAGAGGCAGTAGTGAAGAGATGCGATACTGTAACGGTAGATGAAAGTGTTAGGGGACGGGATAGGCCTAGATTAACGTTGACTAGCGTTATAAAAAGAGATATGAATCTACTTAATTTGACTAATGAAATGGCCTTTGATAGGGCCGCGTGGAGAAGAAGGATTTATGTAGTCGACCCCATTTGATGGGACTTAAGGCTTGGTTTGGTTTGGTTATCTTATTAACTATTTTAACTAAAACCCAAATTCCCAAACAAGGCCTGTATGAGCATGAAATAATTCTTCTCGTATGATCCTGTTGATCAAGCTTGCACTCCTTGAAACGTCGTCGCTTTGCCACCTGAAAACACAAACGTGAGCTAACCGACGGGTGTGTGCCGGAAACCTGTCCGATGCCTAAGTCAGCACAATAGACAATAGATGCAAAAGCTCTGTGAATTCAGGAATCAAAGTTGTGTTACCTCTCCATATGTGATGTTATGAGCTTTTATAGGTTCCGCATGGCACAATCCTAGTTGGACTCTTATTCCTCCATGTAGAGTCCTCTTAGGAATCACATTCTTAAAAGATAATGCTTATCTTTTAACACCCCCCTCACTGCTTAAACCAAGTGAGATGATTTTACCACAGTTGGACGTCAATATGACTGAGCTAACATGGCCATGCTGAAGCCGCAGACTAGACCGAACTCCAACTAGCTCGGTTCTTTCTTTCACTGCGTGTACCTCGTTTTGACATACTTCAACCGGGCTGTTTCCTTAATACCGAGCTAACCAAGTACGAAGTCGGAGTTAGCTCGGCGCTCCGGTCCACAATGCCAAGCTAGCTCGGCTCTCCCAAGCACAATGCCTAGCTAGCTCGGCCCATACGCTTAGTCTTTTAGACCGAAGTAAATCTGCTTTTAGCGTGGTCCATCCTGCAGCCCAATTAACAAAGAAGTCTCCTACTTAGCTCGGCTCAATATAGACATAAATTACCCTCTCAATTGCCCCTTAATTCCATCTGCGTAGTATGATTAGGATTACATGTTTCCAGCCGAGCTAAAATTTTAGCCTTTCAACCGAGCTAAACTGTGGTATTCAACCGAGCTAAATTTACACCGGGCTATTAATCTGTCCGGTCAAAAATGTCTCTTCAGACACTGTCACTGAATTGCTTTCTATTCCATGTACACGTGGCAGACTCTCATTGGCCCAGCGTAGCTATCACGCCGTCCTCGTACCTCACGAATTTTAAACAGTCCCTTTTTTTTTTTTTTTTTTCCCTTCCCTTTTCACAAAAAAACCCTTATGCTTCGAACCATTTCACTTGCACTTTTCATCTTCTTTCTTTCTTGCTTGAGCCTCCATTTCTATAACCTTTGCACCTGCGAAGCTTGCATTTTCAACACCATCTTCGTGGTTCCAAATCTGCATCCTTCCTTCTCTCATCTGTAGGTAACTAAATCCTCTTTTGCTTTCCATTTGACTGGCAACATGTACCATTTGTATATACGTGTTTTCTCACAACACTTTTCAAATAGTTTTCTCTATAATGAGTAAGAACTTCTTGAATGGTACTCACACCTACTGGATTTGCGAACAAACTGAAATGGGACGTTTTTAGATCCAAAATCGCACTCCAACCGAACTAGGAAGTTGTTTGTATTAGGTACGAACCTAGCCAAACTAAACAACCGAACTAAAACTTCACGCCATACTTGCAGTTTCAATAGGTCTAAGCACCTTCTGCCTCACTTTAGCCAAGCTAGCGAATTGTATTAGGTTTGAGCAATGCCGCACTAGAAAACCTCAACCATCGACCGAGCTATAACTTGGGGCTAAACCAGCTCCCTGACTTAGTCAAAACCGAACTAAGAATGCTACCCCATAAGTTACAACCGGGCTACGAACTTCTCATAACTTAACTGGGCTAAAGTCCCTTGCCCAAACTGGGCTAAGAATAGATAGTATTCCATGTAGCCGAGTTAAGACAACATTTATTTTTCCTTTTTTGCTTTTAGTACGGTCCATCGATCTGTGCGTAACACTTTTTCTTTTGCACTTTGCAGACTCTGACTAAGTTGCCCAGGCACTTCTTTGAACGTCCAACCGAGATATCCATCGTCATCTCAGCACCGAGCTAGCATTCCAGCTTATTTATACATAATTTAAGACCTCATGCATAAATATAGGTTTTTGGTAAACTCACCAAGGGCTATGGCCGAGTTCCGAAGGGGCTACCATATCCCTGATGATGTCCATCTTACTTTAGCCGAATTAGACACCACACCCTGGGGAAACTCGGGCTTCGTTCCTGTCACGACCCAAACCCGCCCCTATAGGTTTAGCATTGTAACCGACCAGTAATCCTTGGACTACCAAAGGCCTCTGAACAGATTAACAAGATTAAGGAGCTAGTGGAAGCAAATAGATAAATATAGTTGTCCAATGAGTTGTGCTGACTTATGTGAACAGAATATCAAAACTTTATATACATAACCGGTAGTCAACCATACATTATACCCACACACATTACAGTATTTTAAGTACAGTCAACGACATCAAATCAAGTCTTATATAAACAGAAAACCACAGAACTTAAACACAAGATGCTTCGGGAACCTCCACGCGAGGCACAATGGTTGGCTGACAACAGAACACAGATCCAGACAAAAGCCTTCAGACTCGGGCTCCAGAATGCTCACCTATACATATATATATACACAACGAGCTAAAGCCCAATGAATAACATTAAGGTAAAGGAGTTAGTGAACGAAATTCGAATATATCATAAACAGAAAACAGACCAGAGCATAATCATTCTCATATCAGAAAATAAAAATGGTACATCCCATAGAACACATCACAGAACGTCTTCCAACTAGAGTAATCGGTTCCGGATACTGATTAAACACATATCACCACAATGAAGTGGCTAATGAGATCTCGTAAACTTGTATGTCATGGACCCGCATTTTCATGCCGTCCCCCATGACTTGGGACTATCTATGGATGCCATAATAGATTTCAAACTTGGAATATTCGTTCACGAAAACAGATATCATTTCAGAAATCAGAACTTATCATATTTCATTTGGAACGTAATTCATATGAACGTATCTTTACAATAACGTTACTCACAGTGATTCCAACAATGGTTAATCAACCCTCGAGTCTTGACCTACAATCACAAAATACATAACACAAGCACATCTTATCATTACACATTCGCGTGGCCAACACGGCTTAGCTTTCATTACATTGGTTCTTATTCTTTCTTATCACATTGCCTAAAACACACACACTTGCAGTCTCAGAACTTAGTACATTGTTTTCTTAGTGTGTTTCTAATCCATAACCTCATTACTATGGCTTAATTAAGGCTTAGGAATTCTTAAGATGCAATGAGGATGCCAAAACATGCCTTGGAACACTTAGGCAAAATTTCTGAAAATAAGGTCCACACTCGAGCGTAGCTTTCCTCACTCGAGTGGACATGCAAAATGTGAATGGTCGCTCGAGCGCACATTCCTTCGCTCGAGCGATCTGTAAAAGACATGAAACTTCTAGGAGCTTGCAATTCACGCTTGAGCGGACTTTTGGTTGCTCGAGCGGAGTGCACGCACTCAGACTGGTCGCTCGAGCGTGAACTCCCACGCTCGAGCGTAGATGCAAATTCTGGAATTTCCAAATTGCATCTTCAAGCTCAAAACTCGAATTCCAACCTTCAAAACACATCTCTTGGGCCCCAAAACTTGAGATAACATAGTAAACTTGTAAAACATGAAGAATTTAAGATCATTTCATAAAATCATGGCCCAAGGGTTTGTTAAAAACTCACAATTTCAACTTAAAACATGATGAATGTTCATGAACACAACATGCATGAATTTTTCTTATATCAAACTTCTCAAAACATGATCAAACACCACAAAACAACTTGAAACTTGATGATTTCCCCAAATGAAGATGAATTTCAAACATGCAAGAGAGAATTTATGGAAATCATGCTCAATTTGTAAGAAAATGTACATGCATGCATGAATTAACTCTAAATTCAACATCTTTGGTTCAATTCTTGTACACAATCACAAATTCTTCTTGAAATGATCTACTTGATGGTTAAAAGTCATAATTAAGTCTTGAATCCTTACCTAGAGTCTTGAATTACTCTTGTTCTAGCACAATCTTTGATCAATTCAAGCCATGGCCTTCAATTTCTCTTTAATCTCTACATTTCTCTCTCTAGAATTGCACACACTCTCTCTCTAAGATGAATTCTCAGATTTGTGCACTAAGGGAAATGAAAGAAATGAGCTTATGGGTTACATGTATAGCTATGGTGCTAAAAATACATTAATTAGAACATAAGGCTTGCCAAACGCAACTTAACGAATCAGACTGAATCAATTTTTAATAAAACTTGCCAAATGGTTCTAAAAATTCCAAATAACATATCGGTGTAGACAATTTCGATTTTGGATGCCGATAAGGCTTTCAATTTACATATTAAAGTGAAATTCCAAACAGATATTTCTATAAGTAACAGATAGAAGGTCAAAATCATACGAAGTGCAGAATAAACACATAATTTATTTTAATCATCTCATTAACATCATTAAATACGGATTAATGGCTAATTACGGATAGGTGTTGTTACAGTTCCCTTCACCCTTCTTTCTATTGTAGAGACCGGACTCCGATTCCCAGTACAGCCTCTTCTTTGTGAGTTCCTTAGACAAACAAACCTCTGCCCTACCTAGCTTTCAACAAACCCATATTGAATAATAAATGGCATTGCTGAGCTAAACCGCCGGCTTGGCCTTAACCTCGGTTTGGCCGAGCTGTTTCACCAGTACTCTCTAGGCCAAAATGAGGAGGGCTGGGTTTACTATTTAAGAATAAGGTGCCACCGTGAAAAGATAATAAAGAATACCTCAGATAAAGACATAAACGAAGATGATTTTTTCCGGCTTTTCTGGGAATTTTGAAGACCATAAGGCCCAGATCCCAGGCGACCGAATAAACTGGAACAAAGGAGTCGCCCGTATAATTACCTCGGCTTAGTTTCGTGTTTTTCTTTACTTCGTTGCTTATTTTCAACCGGCCTAACCGTTGTCTTTTCCCTTTTGCAGATTTAAACTTTCTAAAGTCCCAATACAACTACCCCAACCTTGGCATACTCCGCGCCGCACTAAGACATCCCGACCGAAGTTGGGCCGTGCTACTCAACTTTGAGCCGACGTACCGATACAGTAGCAGGAGAAAAACCAGAGTGACAGACTTCCCCTTGGAGTCTTCTCCTGAACCTGATCCAACCTTGCCTCAAATCAACCTGATCTCATTAGCTGCTAAACAAGAGATGGCGAAGAAGAGAGCAGTGAAGGCCCTGATCACCGAGATAAACTAGCCCAAGGTACCACAAACCGGTCAGACTCAGGAGACCGTGGTAGCCTTACCATCCCATCAGCCTTCATCATTTCGCCCACGCAAGCGTGCTCGGACTTCCACAACCGAGCCACGCATTGTCGACGAAGATGAAACCACCATTTCCCAATCCACACCACCAAGCCCACAACTGGAGCGCTCTGACCAAGCTAGCTCCTCCAAGTGGGTGCCTAAGGTCACATACAAGAACCGCGCTATCACTGACTCCGACTCAGTTGTCGCGGAAAAAGACCATTTGTTGGCTTTTAATCTGGCCAATAACGTCTGTCTTCCAGCCGATATGGATCACCATGATCATCTTACCGAGCTGAAGGCCATTCGCTCGGCTACAAAATCAATGGTGTTGGTAAGTTCGCATTTTCCTTCTCCAAATTTCAACATCTTTTCGCTCGGTTTATCTCAAAATTGTTTATCTCCTTTTGCAGGCCTTACAAAAGAACCACATCGCCCACAAACGCGTATTGGAACTTCGAAAGACCACAAGGCAGGCCATGGCAAAGGCCAATGCTAAAACGACCGAGCTAAAAGAATCCCAGCAGAAGATAGCCGAGCTACAAGCCGAAGTAGCTCTACTCACCGGCCTGGTCAATTCAGTCGAAGCAGATAAGCAAAAGACTGCGGCCGTACTGAAAGACAAATACCTGCGCGAGCTAGCCAAGCTCGAGGGAAAGAAGAACGCCGAGATAAAGGAATTGGAGAAGAAGGCGGAAGACGCGGAAGACCGCGACTATAAAGAGGGCGAGACCACTTACATCAAACAATGCGAAGCTGCCAAAAATATATTCTTCAAGTGTGGGTGGAAGGCGACGGTAGCACAGCTCGGTCATGGTCCAGAGACCGAGGTCTTTCAAAACCCTTCTCCATACTATATACCGAGCTACATGGCGGAGTATGCCCAGGTCATTCAACAAAAATTTCTTCAAGTTGAGGATGACGAAAAAGAATCTGAGCCCAACAATGCCCCGGTCGTCAATGATCCCGCTATTGAGTCAGCTCGGGTAGAGCCACCGGTGGAAGACTTGGTTGAGAATGTGACCGAGCCTCCTGCTAAAACCGGGCTCCGAGTTGACTTGGATGCGGATCTTGATGACCTCTTTGCTTGATCTTGTATTTTCTTTCTTTTTATTTTAGGAAAGAAACTAAAACTGTAACCGGGCTGAGCCCCACCCTTTGTACTTTTGAACTTTGTATGAAAGTTTCTTTTGTTTCAACTGTTGTTTCGGTTTACTTCCATGCTTGCATTTACTTTCCAAATGTAATCTTAATGTAGCACAACACTTTTTGGCCGAGATACCTATCTCGGTCTTATCCTTGAAATCTCCGATAATACCTGCCAACCTCTTCAGCCTAGGTTTTTACCTCGGCTGAAGATTACCAAAAGTTGTTACTCCTGCCAACCACTCATCGGCCTTGATCCTTATCACGGCTAAGGAGTACTTAAGTGTTAGTTTTTTCAGCTAACCACTCTTTAGCCTTGATCCTTATCTCGGCTAAAGAGCAATAAATGTTGGTTTTTCCAGCCAACCACTCTTTAGCCTTGATCCTTATCTCGGCTAAGGGCAGCTCAAAGTTGGTTTTTCCAGCCAACCTCTTCAACCCAAATCCTAATCCTGGCTAAAGAGAGCTCAAAGTTGGTTTTTCCAGCCAACCACTCTTCAGCCTAGATCCTTATCTCGGTTGAAGAGTACTAAGTGTTGATTTTTCCGGCCAACCTCTTCAGCCCAGATCCTGATCTTAGCTGAAAAGAGCTCAAAGTTGGTTATTCCTACCAACCTAGAGCGAAATGTTTAGTTATTCCTGCCAAACGGCCTGCAGTCTCGATCCTTATCTTGGCTTAGGAGAAGTGTTGGTTTTTCCAGCCAACCTCTTCAGCCCAAATCCTAATCTTAGCTGAAGATAGCTCATAGTTGGTTATTCCTGCCAACTTAGAACGAAGTGTTTGGTTATTCCTGCCAAACGTCCTGCAGCCTAGATCCTTATCTTAGGCTTAGGAGAAGTGTTGGTTTTTCCAGCCAATCTCTTCAGCCCAGATTCTAATCTTAGCTGAAGATCGCTCATAGTTGGTTATTCCTGCCAACTTAGAGCGAAGTGTTTAATTATTCCTGCCAAACGTCCAGTAACCTAGATCCTTATCTTAGGCTTAGGAGAAGTGTTGGTTTTTCCAGCCAACGTCTTCAGCCCAGATCCTAATCTTAGCTGAAGATACCTCATAGTTGGTTATTCTTGCCAACTTAGAGCGAAGTGTTTGGTTATTCCTGCCAAACGTCCTGCAGCCTAGATCCTTATCTTAGGCTTAGAAGAAGTGTTGATTTTTCCAGCCAACCTCTTTAGCCTAGATCCTAATCCTAGCTGAAGAGAGCTCAAAGTTGGTTATTCCGGCCAACTCTAATTTCATTGCCCCTAGTTCTCTAAAACTATTTTTACAGAGGAAAACAATTATACTGAAAAGAAACTACTTGTTTTATTAAAAGGAAATATTACAAATACTTTTAAAGAAAAGCTAAAAATAAAATAGTTTGAGATTGGCAGTGTTCCATGGCCTGGGAATGACCTTGTCGTCTCCATCCTCCAAGTGGTATGCCCATTTTCCTGCTAATCCAATCACTTTGTATGGTCCTTCCCAATTAGGCCCTAACTTGCCGTCTCCGGGTACTAGAGTATTTCCCATTACTTTGCGCAGCATCCAATCTCCAATCTTGAATTGCCTTGGATGTACTGTCTTGTTATATTTTCTGGATAGCTATTGCTGGTATGAGGCGATGTGAACCAGTGCTTTTTCTCTTCTTTTTTCCGCAAGGTCGAGTTCCAAGGCTATGGCTTCTCCATTTAACTCTGGGTCAAAATTTTCGCTTCTGATGGTGGGGAGGCCAATTTCCAGTGGGATTACTGCTTCCATGTCGTAGGTTAAGAAGAATGGCGTTTCTCCGGTTCATCGCTGAGGTGTGGTACGATAGGCCCATAAAACATGAGGAGGCTCTTCAGTCCACTTTCCTTTTGCTTTGTCTGACCTTTTCTTCAATCCATCCAAGACGACTTTATTTGATGCTTCTGCCTGGCCATTTGCTTAGGGGTATACTGGTGTAAAGTTATAGAATTCTATCTTGTATTCCTCACAAAAGCCTCTAAAGATTTTGTGATCGAACTGAGTGCCGTTATCAGATATTAAAGCTTTGGGTATGCCAAACCAAGTGATGATATTCTACCAGACGAACTTCTTCACATCCTTCTCCTTTATTGAAGCGAGTGCTTCTGCCTCCACCCACTTTGTGAAATAGACTGTTGCTGCAAGAAAGAACTTCCTATTATCGGGTGCCGTTGGAAGTGGTCCTACTATATCCAAGCCCCACATTGCGAAGGGCCACGGGCTAGTTAATGGAAGAAGTTCTCTAGCGGGCTGATATATTTGGCATGCGAACTTCTGACATTTCTTGCACTTCTTCACATACTTCTCTGAATCTGCTTGTATGTAAGGCCACCAATATCCCTGTGAAATTGCTCTATAAGCCAACGATCTCCCTCCTTAGTGGCTTCCGCATACGCCTTCGTATATCTCGAACAAGAATGCCTCAACCTTGCTGGGATGGACGCATTTCAAGTAAGGTCTTATAAAGGATTTTTTGTACAAGGCCATTGACGGGGAGAGCCAAAATTGCTGCGACTTTGCTCTTATTTTGTTGGCATCTTCCTTCTCTTCGGGTAAGATGTCGTCCTTTAAGAACACTATAATGGGATCCATCCAAGAAGGACCTAGTTCGGCATAACATACTTCGGCTTCTTCGGGTTCTTCAATGCTTGGTCTTGGTAGGAAGTCGATCAGTAACGGATGTGTTATGGATATGTCTGCCATTGCAGCAAAACCTGCTAGTTCATCTGCTCTATTGTTTTCTTCCTTGCCGATCTGCTCTATCCGCACTACTTCAAACTTCATGATCTCTTTCCTTACTAATTCCTGGTACTTAGCTATCCTCTCATCCTTTGCCTCATAATCACCTGAAATTTGGTTTACAACTAGCTGGGAGTTACTGTAAACCATTAGCTCGGTTGCTTTCAAATAGAGTGCTGATTTCAGGCCCGCTAAAAGTACTTTATACTCCGCCTCGTTGTTTGATGCTGGGAAGCCAAGGTTGACTGCTTGTTCCACTACTAGGCCATCCGGTGAGATGAGTACTATGCCGAGTCCTGCACCGTGCCTGCTAGACGCTCCATCCACAAAAAGCTTCCACATCTCTCCAACGAATAGCTACCAGCAAGTTGAGGGGTTGGACGATGTCTTTGGGTCGTGAGTGTTGCTGATGTTTTCTTCCAAGTTCACACCTTCTGTTGGGGTTTGCTCTTCACTGTCTGTCTGCCCCAAGTTATGACTTGTTGATGAGTCTTCATTAGGGATGGCCTGGTTTATTCCTTCCTTCTGATCCTTAAGCCTGTTTGGTTTGCACTGTGGCGAGGTGTCTTGTATTAGGGGTTGCGCAATTCCTGCGGCACTTTCCGTCCCCATTTCGGTTGTACCAGTCAAGTCAACAGGGCATATGTGATGACTTCCTGGAGTGAACTCTGTCACAAAATCTGCCAAAGCTTGGGCTATTATTGCTGTTCTGGGCTGAAACTTGATATCGAACTGTCCCAATTCTACCGCCCACTTCAAGATTTGCCCAGAAAAGTTCGTTCTCTCAAACAAAGCTTTTAACGAAAAAGCTGTTAGGACGATTATGGTGTGGGCGTGGAAGTAATACGACAGCTTCCTTGAGGCCATCATCAAGGCTGAGGCCAATTTTTCCAATGGCAAGTACCTGGTTTCTGCGCCCAACAAGGTTTTGCTTATGTAAAAGATGGGCAGGTGTTGGATTCTTTCCGCTCTGACCAACACTGCGCTGACTGCGTGCTGTGAAACTGCTAGGTACAAAAAGAGCTCTTCCCCGGCTACTGGGGTTACTAGCAAAGATGGAGAAGACATGTACTCTTTCAAGCTTTCTAGAGCGTAGTCGCATCTTTCATCCCACTCAAACTTGGCCTTCAATACTTAGAAGAATGGTCGACATCTGTCTGACGATCGACTTATGAACCGGTTGAGCGCAACTGCTAGAATAGTGAGATACTGTACTTCCTTTACTGTGTTGGGCCTGTCAAGAGCCTAGATTGCTTTGATCTGAGAGGGGTCTGCCTCTATACCTCGGTTGGTCACCAGGAAGCCTAGGAATTTGCCTGATCCTACGCCGAACGCACACTTAGAAGCATTAAGGCGCAACTTGTTCTTCTTTAGGATCTGGAACATTTCATCTACGTCCTTGAGATGGTCCTTCTCATCCTTGCTCTTGACCACCATATCGTCCATGTAAGCCTCCATCGTTCTGCCTAACAATGGCTCGAATGTCTTGGTGATCATCCGTTAGAATGTTGCCCCTGCGTTCTTTAAGCCAAAGGGCATAACCTTGTAACAGTATAATCCTTTGAGCGTTGTAAAGGATGTGATCTCCTGGTAAGGCTCACACATAGCAATCTGATGGTAACCTCTATACACATCAAGGAAGCTAAGTCGATTATGGCCTGCTGTCAAGTCTACCAGTTGGTCTATCCTAGGTAAGGGAAAGCTATCTTTTGGGCATGCCTTGTTGACTGTTTTGTAGTCTACGCAAACGTGCCATTTTCCATTCTTCTTTGGCACCACCACTGTATTGGATATCTATTTGGGATAGTGCACTTCTCTGATAGCTCCTGCCTCTAGAAGGTTTCCCACTTCTTCTGCCACTATCTCAGCGTGGTGGAGTGTTGATCTGCGAGTGCGCTGTATAATTGGTCTGGCAGTTGGGTGGACGTTCAGTTGGTGACAGATGAAGTTCAGGTCTATGCCAAATATGTCATACGGTGTCCAGGAAAACACTTCGATGTTAGAGGTTAAAAATTTCATGACCTCTATCCTCTCAGTGCTGGACAAAGATGAGCCAAGCAAAAAAAACTTTTCTGGATCTTTTTCATCTATTCTTACCTGTACCAAGTCTTCCACCGCCTTCTGTTTAGCTGCCTTGCCCAAATCTGCAAACGGTTTATTACTCTCAGGTTCTTCCACCATCTGTACATATCCCTTGGCAGCGCGGCTGCCATTTACTGTGACGAAGCATTGTTTGGACATAATTTGGTCTCCAAAGACCTCTTCAATTACACCAGCTTCGTTGGGGAACCGCATTACCTGATGGTAGGTTGACTATATACACTCGTTTTGAGGTTTGTACTATATAAAAAATATGACAGTATTAAATGCTTTTAAATCATAACTAAAAAATGTTAGCAAATCATAACCAAACACCACATATGTTATAACAAGGGTATACATGTAACTTAGTGATCAAATAACTAATCCTTTGATGGGGTTATATGGCTGAGGTCAATGATGAAAGCAACTTTGAAAATGTTGTAACATATTTAGATAACCATAAAAAAAGATGTAATTAAAATTCTAATGAGTTTTGGACCAAAATGGAAATAGGAAAAAGTTTTACCATGTGGAAAGTGTAGTACGTCATGTGGTAAATCACACGGTGTGATGAATAGTGAATGTTTTATCACCTATAAATAAATGAGTTGGCATAGTAATGAATATATAGAAAAATTGTGTATTATATGTGTGATCCTTTATTTCATCTTCCATTGTGGCTCTTTACTTTTTATTTTCTTTAGTTTTATAATACGTTATCAGCACAAGATTCTGACAAGCTGAGAAGGAAAAGTGGAATCACATACAAATTAGGTTGGTGTGGTTTTTCTACAAAGTGATTAATGTAAATATAAATAAATTTTGAATAAATATTTTATAAGAGCGGTTCATGATAAGGCTAAATCTATATTTTTCTTAATATATTCAAGAAATAGTAAATATATTATTATTGTTGTGTTGAGTGTACAGATACGTCAAATTCTTCAAAATCAGAATTCATAGATCTTGATATTTCGAGAAATTTATTTATTTTGGATATTTGATGTTGAGATTCACCTTGAGGTAATGGATCTTGGAGATACCATAAAAAATGAAAATGAAAAATCCCCGAAGGATCGCGCAAAGGCAATGATACCCATTCATAACCATCTCTAAGAAGAATTATAACTGAATACCCCACGGTAACAGATTCACAGTTTTTGTTTAATAATTTGAAGAAGAAATATGAGTACCAGAAGACTGTAAACCTCCCAAAAAGCTCCCTATAATTGATTGTACCTGAAGTTGTAAAATTATGAATCTGTTAGTGAGTGCAATCTATAGAATATGTGTTGAAATATTTACCCTGATAATATGCTCCTTTAGTAGCAATATAAAGAGCGTCGATCTACAAAGTACTCTGAACTGATTTCATGCCTTCTTGTAGATGAACAAACTAAGCAACTTTTATTGAAAAATCATCAATCCTGCCTTAATGACTTTATTCCATTCCTTGAAGTGAATGAGGTTGCATTTTATGGTCGTAGACAGGGGAGAAGTCATGGTTTTGGACATAGCTGAGGTAAAATTATAGAATTGGTAGGAAAAATGTTCAGAAACATTTGAACATAAATATCATGCCATTCCACTTGAAATGGAATAATCCTAAGATATCATAGGAAAAAGGGAAAGTTTACATAATACAAAAGAGAGTGATTACTATGTATAAATAATTATTGTTCATCTTTTTTCACCCGGAAGTTCGCTAAATGAGGTTGCATTTCATGGTCTCAGACAGGGGAGAAGTCATGGTTTTGGACATGACTGAGGTAAAATTACAGAATCCGTAGGAAAAATGTTCAGAAATATTTGAGCAAAAATATCATGCCATTCCATCTAAAATGGAATAATCCTGAGATATCATAGGAAAAAGGGAAAAGTTTACATAATAGAAAATAGAGTGATTACTATGCATAAATAATTATTGTTAATCTTTTTTCACCCGGAAGTTCACTATTTATCATTGTGCATTCTTTTAACAATTTTCTCAAAATACTATTCATCAACAAAATTTTACTATTGAAATCTTTTCCACTTGGAGCGTTTGTCTTCTAGATAACAAACCTCAATAAAAGAAAAAAGAAAAGATTGTTGGTAATGAAAATATTCACACTGATTTTTTAATATTATATTTATTTTAGTTATATTTTTGGAATTTATATTTTTCTATTTGATCATGTTTTGGAAATGATTATTAGCTTTCTATATACATAGATTGTATTGATGTATTGACTAATTCCAAAATGTTGAGTAAAATATTAATTTAGTAGATAGAAAGACACCCATAATTCTTTGTAATGAAAAACATTTGAGGATGACAAAAGTTAATATAAAATCTCAAGTTCTGCGAATTTGATTGAAAGCTCTCGAAGAGCCAATAGTATGATTATCAAATGGAATCAAATTCGATATTGGTGAAATATATTCTACTAAATCCAGAAGACATCTGTTAAGTTTTAAGGGTAAATTACACTGACACCCCTTAAGGTTTAGGTTTATTACAGTTCCCCGCTTACCTTTTAGAAATTACATCTCCCCTCTGAGGTTTAAAGTTTCATTACAGATTCTCCCCCTTAGCAATTTAATTTTTTTTAATTACCAATTTTGCCCTTATTGGGTACATTACATTGACATCCCTCACATTTTAAAAATTACAATCCCCTCCCTAAGGTTTAAAGTAACATTACCAATTGCCCCCTTGGTTAGTATTAGTTTGAAAAAAAATTAATTGGAAAAAAAAATTAATTGAAATTTTTTTTTATAGTAAAATTTTTAAATTTCTCTTTAAAAACCAACGTAAGCTCATTTTTTGAATTTACGTTTTTTTCTCAAATTTACAAACTGAGACAACCATTTATAAACCAAAAAAATTATCAAAAATTTTTTTATGGCAATTTTTAAAATTTTTGTAAATATAAATTGAAACTGAAAATGAAATGGTTACTAAATAGGCTTTAGATGGTAAAAATGTCGTAAAATTAACAAATAATTAAATAAGTTACCAATGTAAGAAATGACTTATCAAAAGATTCTTAGGCTATGCATGGTTTGATTTTTAGAATTTTTTTTTAATTAAAAATTAATTTGGTTAAGAAATAAAAAATAAAAAATAATTATCATTTTTATATAATTTTTATCTTTTGAGTGGTTAGAAATAATTTTTTACAAATTAAATTGAAACAACCATACGTATGTATATAACCTGCCTAAAAGTTAAAATGATAATTATTTTTTACCCTTAAATGATAACTATTTTTTATTTTTTATTTCTTAACCAAATTAATTTTTAATTTTTAATTTTTTTTTTCTAAAAATCAAACCATATATAGCTTAAGAATCTTTTGATAAGTCATTTGTTACGTTGGTGACTTATTTAATTATTTGTTTATTTTACGACATTTTTACCATCTGAGGCCTGTTTGGTAACCATTTCGTTTTTAGTTTTCAATTTATATTTACAAAAATTTTAAAAACTGTCATAAAAACTTGTTTGATATTTTTTTTGGTTTATAAAAAGTTGTCTCAGTTTGTAAATTTGAAAAAAAAACGTAAATTCAAAAAATAAGTTTACGTTGGTTTTTAAACAAAAAATTTAAAAATTTTACTAACAAAATTTTTTTTCAATTAATTTTTTCCCACTTAATTTTTTTTTAATGAATTTTTTTTTCAACTAATACTAACCGAGGGGGTATTAGAGAGGGGATTGTAATTCCTAAAATGTGAGGGGTGTCAATGTAATTTACCCAATGAGAGCAAAATTGGTATTTAAAAAAATTAAATTGCTAAGGGGGGGAATCTGTAATGAAACTTTAAACCTCAGGGGGGAGATGTAATTTCCAAAAAGTGAGGGAGAAAACTGTAATAAAAATAAACCTTAGGAGGTGTCAATGTAATTTACCCAAGTTTTAGAGATATATGTTTGGTTATTGAAACCATAAATACAGGAAAAAAATAATATTTATATATTACTTCTTCTGAAGTTGCTTGATATTCATATGAGTTGTATTATCTATATGAAGTTGCTTGAATCAAATATTGAGATACACCAGAAGTGCTCCAACTTAATGCACTGGAAGTATTATAATCCAAAAAGCGATCATGTTAGGGCATGATTACCCTGATCATCCAGGATCTATAAGGATGTATTGAATTATTAAAAATTCAAATAGGATATCCATTAAAGAACCAAAAGATTCTTTTACCGAGAGATTATCCATCAAGCGATTATCTATGCTTTGTCTATTCACTAAGAAAATTAATTATTAGACTATCCTATTCATATCAATATAGACTATTTGTTATTTCATGATTTTGATAAATATATTAATTAGATACTCTCATTCGTAACACAACTTTATTGCATACATGTTGGTATTGATGTCAAGCATTTTACTGCCCATGTTCATACTCAAAATGGTATAGTTTAATATTTAATTAAATGGCTTTAATTGATCGCTCAACCTTTATTTATGAAAAATAAATTACTTGTTTCAGTATGGGGTCATGCTAGACCAATTGTATACATGAGTACTTACCATTATAACCATAAAATATTATTTATTTAGAATGTTTGGTTATACTGTATATGTTTCTATTGCAAATGGGTCCTTAACGTAAACTTGGAGTTTATGTTAGTTTTGATTCTCCATTTATTATTAGAAATCCTGAATCCTTTGCATGCGATGGATTTGGAACATGTTTTGAGGATTGTCATTTTGATGAAACAGTCATCCCATCATCATGGGGAGAAAAGTCGAAACCTGAAACTTGACGTGAAATCATTTGAAATAATTCGATATTATCTTATCTTGATCCTTGTACTAATCAAAGTGAACTAGAAGTTCAAAGGATTATTTATTTGCTAAGTATAAGCAAATCAATTACTAGATGCCTTCACCGATACTAAAAATGTAATAAAATTCTATATTCTAGCTACTAATGCTCCAACAAGAATTGATGTTCTCGAAGGGCAATCTACTGGTATAGCTGTAAATGTATCTAAAGTCACACTAGAAGTGTGGTAGACTTGTCGGTTGAAAGGACAAAGTTTCTTGAAAGAAAAAGACAATTAATATTCCTAAAGAGATCATATCTAGCACTCTTGAAGAGGCTAAACCCACAAAAAATTCTTAGTGCTCCTAGAGAGGTTAGACCTACAAAACAGACTATTATAAATCTATTTAAATCTCGTACTTATAAACCTTTTGAAGAAGAACCTCCAGAACAAGAATCTCCCAAAGAGTTATCCCCTGCAATGGAATCTCCTGAAGAGTATCCCCTGAAGTGGAACCTTCTGAAAAGTTATCCCATGAAGTGGGAGAGGTACCTGAAAATAATGAGATCTCAATACATTATATAAGTACAAAAGATATTCGTGATAGAAATTAAATTGTTATCGACAACATATTTTCGTTTAAAGTTGCTTTTGATATTACCAGAAGTAATGGTGAAAGCAAGAAGTGATGATAATAATAAACCACAAATCGTCGAAGAATGACGACGTAGAAATAATTGGCCAATGTGGAAAGAAGCAATACAAGTAGAATTAAACTTGCTTATAATAACGTGAAGTATTTGAATCTGAAGCCTAACCCTTTGAAGGGACATAGCCTGTCAAATATAAGTGGGTATTGTTGTATATAAGTGGGTATTGTTGTATATAAGTGGATATTTGTGCTATAGCGCAATGAGAAAAATAAAATTGTTAGATTTAATGCTCGATGCAAGGTTTCTTGTAGAAACTTAGTATTGACTATAAGAAAATTTATTCACCCGTAATGAATGCAATTGCATTTCGATTTCTCATCAGCTTGGAAATCATAGAAAATTTAAATATGCTTTTAATGGATGTGGTTACAACATATTGATGGATCACTAGATAGTGATATATATATATATACAAAAGTGAGGATTCTGGATTTGCAATTGTTGCAGTATATGTTAAAGTTTTGAATCTTGTGGAACTCCAGAAGAGCTTACATAAATTGCAGAATATATAAAATGGATTTGAAATGAAAGATCTTAGCAAAACAAAATTTTATATCGGCCTGTAGATCGAACATTTGCCAAATGAGATTCTTGTTCATCAATTAAAAAGTCCTGAAGCACCTTTATATGAAAAAAGCTCATCTATTAAATACTCGAAGCCATTGAAATGAAAGCAAATATTACATTATTTTCGTGGAATAACCGATATGGGTTTATTTTATTTAAATAAATCAAAGCCGCAGCTAATTGGATATGCAGATGCTGGACACCTTTCTGATCCACATAAAGCCAAATCATAAACAATATATGTTTTTATCTATAAAAATACTGCTATATCGTGGCGGTCAGTAAACAAACATTGACGGCTACTTCTTCAAATCATTCAGAGATACTTGCAATTGATAAAGCTAGTCGAGAATGTATTTGGCTTAGATCCATGATCCATCATATTCAAGAAAGATGCAGATTGTCTTCAACAAAAGATAGTCCAACCATATTATATGAAGATAATGCTGCATGTATCACACAAATCAAATGTGGCTATATCAAAGATACGCTCAAGTGATAATTTGGCAAATCTATTTACTAAAGCACTACCGACTGCAACATTCAAGAAGCCTGGTTGAGATGCGTTGACATAAGATCTATTATGCAATATTGAGGGGAAGTCAATTATTTAAGCAGATTTGTAAATTGTACTATTTTTCCTTCATCTAAGATTTTTTCCCATTGAGTTTTCCTTAGTAAGGTTTTCATGAGGCAATATTTAGACAAATTATATACAAGGATATTGTACTCTTTTTCCTTCACCAAATGTTTTTTTCTCACTGGATTTTTCTTGGTAAGATTTTAACGAGACATATTCTTAGTATATGGTTATCCAAAAAGGAGTGTTGTGAAATATTTGAATAACCATAAAAAAAAAAAAAAAAGAGATGCAATTTGAATTCTAATGAGTTTTGGGCCAAAGTGAAAGTAGGAAAAAGTTTTACCATGTGGGCAATGTGGTAAATACATGGTGTGATGAATAGTAAAGGTTTTATTACCTATAAATAGGTGAGTTTGCATAGTAACGAATATATAGAAAAATTATGTATTACATATGTGATCTTTTATTTCCTCTTCCATTGTAACTCTTTCTTCTTTATTTTCTTTAATTTTGTAATAGAAAACACTTTCTTTTTTTTTTGAGAACCAACCTTGAAAACACTTTGAATGCAATGAGATTGGTTTACCCAACAAGCATTTGGTGTTAATTTGACTATCAATTTAGGAGAGAGCATTATGTCACAAAATCACTTTCAGAATCCCTCAGTGACCACTGAATCATTACCATTTCTTGAGTTCTTAGTTTGACCTTTAATGGGGTTGGCCTTATGCAGGGAGGGATCAGCGACAAAGCTAAGAATTTTATCGTCGAGAAGGTCAAGAACATGTTTACAAAAGAAAAAGTTGATTTTTCTTAAATTTTAATTTGAATTTGATTGTTATGTTTGGACTTGTAAGGTCCACATGAATTATGTTTCAATAATTCGAATTATTCATTTTATATGGTCCTCTACATATATTATTTATGAACAAAATTAAGCCGATATTATAATCGTAATTTTTTAGTTTTGTCATAGTTATTTTTAGAAAAAAAAAAATAGAAGACAAGTGTGTTTTAAAAAATAAACCATCTAATTTTTTTAAAAACCAATATGATAAAATAAAACGGCTATAATTATTATATTGATCTAACTTTTTTCACATATCGTCATAAGAAGGGCTCTATAAAATGAGTTGTTTGAATAATTGGAGTAGGCCTTGTGGTGAGCATTGCGAGCCAAATATAACGGCCAAGTTTATATTTAAATTTAAGAGATGGTTAACCTTTTTAAAAATAATAGGACTGACAAATTTGTAATGAGAGAAAAACACATACATACACACAAAATGAAAAAAGAGAAAACAAAATATAATAATGCCAAATGATAATATATTTTTAACTATTTAATCTGATACACCCACAACCATTAATACAATAGGTTTTCACATAAATCTCATTAATAATGAACTACATTATAAGTGTTAATGTAGTAAACAAAACACTTATGGTGTGTTTGGTTGGGAATTTGGGGAGAGATTTGAAAAGAGAAAGGGAAAAGGTGTGTGAAACTATGTGAAATATAGGCATGCTTTATTCACATTTCACCTACCTTTTTCCATTTCCCTTTGCAAATCCCTCTCCAAATCCCCCGACCAAACACAACATTAGTTGGGATTTTAAAGTTATAATGTGATACTCTTTACACTTTCTTCCCCTTTATTGATATGATTCACACTTTGTATCCTTATTTTCATAAATAAAGTTTTACTTTTTGCTGATAAAATAAATAAATAAATAAAAACATGATAAATTTAACATTATTAAATAAAATAATATTTTTACCATTTTGCCAAAAAGAAAAAAAAAAATCTAAAGTAAAGGTCTACTATAACTCAAAATATGGAATTAAACGATCAATCTTTCTATAGAAAAACAGAAATACCATCAATAATCTTTAGACAAGAAAAGATAAAAGTCAAAATTAATGTAAATCTTAAATCAACACCGACATTCTACACATCAAAGTTCAAGAACCTATCTATTTATCAGTTTAAAAGTCAATATGACTATCAATCCCACTTTTGTTTTTAGGACTGGAAAAACTTCACTTCTTTTCCCACTATCTCCATATATTGTACATGAGGCTTATATTTGACTTGTTAAATGAATTAAATTGGATAAAATTTCTCTATATACACAAATCTTGAAATGTCTAATCACTATAAAAAATTAAAATTTTAGAGATCAAAATTTAGGGGCAAAATTATTTTTTAGGAATTAAATAATTTTGTTACAAAAAGTGTCATTATTATATTTTTAGTAACAAAAATTAGACATTAGTGATGAATTATTATCTTTTTGGGACCAAATTTTTTATCTTAAAAAATAAACCATTTTGAGATTAAATTATTTTGTCCCTAAAAGTCTATTTATTAGTGACATTTTCAAAATTTTATCGCTGAAAGCCTCATTTTTGACTTTTCGAGACGACCTTTTAGCAACTATCCTCATGGCGATGGAAATTGATTACTAAATGTCTTTTGCAACAAAATTTTTACTTTTAAAGATCAAAACATTTAATTTCTAAAACTCTTATATGTTGTAGTGAATTTAGAATAACATTTTAGTAATTTATCCATAAAGAGGGTCATTCCAAATAAATGTCATATTTCTTAAAATAAACTAATCTTTTATATGCGAGGTAAAAAGAATCGCCTGAGATTAAACGCTATCAAACGCAACATAATTTAATTGAAATTATTTAATTTAATCCTACTCTTTATAAATGTTTCCTTCACCTAGCTATGATGTGCTATTGAGGTCTCCTTTGAATTTGAATTATTTTAGTGACTCTTTTGATTTTTTTGTTTTTTTTATGAAGTGAAAAATATATATATATATATATTTTAGAATTTTTTTTAATTTTTTTTTTTTTTTGTAGAAAAACATAAATGACTGCTATATATGATTGATTTTTTTTAACCTAAAAACTAAATTCCAAACAAGACCTTAACCAAAACCACTTTTTTCATGTTGTGGTTCAAACCCATGTTGTCGATCGATACGTCACTTTTTGAGGGGACTGCATGTAGCCCACACCAAATCACTTAAGCCATGACCTATTTTGATAGCTTTTATGAATGAATGTTGTCAAATTTCAAGGCAATTTGAAGCCTATACTATTACATTACTCATCACATAACTCCATATTTGAAAAAGTTATTCAAAATCAATCGTGACATTTTTATGTAGTGTCAGGAATAGAATGTGGTTAGGGTATACAGTTTTGGCAACCAAAAAAAAAAAACACCTCTTTTTTCAATTTTTTTTTTGGTCTTTAGTATTTCTTTTTAAAATTGTCAAATTTTAAATTTTTTTTTAACTTTTCTAGTTTGTCTTGTTTAAACAAATCTAAAAAGTATAAATTTTTGAAAAATTTCAAAAAAAATCACTAAAAATGAAATTAAGCCAAAAAAGATTGTTTTTTTTTGACTTTTTTTGGGCTTATTTTTGTCTTTTTTGAATTTTTTTGGAATTTTTTTAAAAAATTAATTTTCTGGTGTGTCTTGTCCAGTTGAATTTAGAAATCTAAAATTTTTTGAAAATTTTAAAAATAAATTTACTAAAGACAAAAATAAGCCAAAACAAAAAAAAAAAAATTAAAAAAAGGCAATTCGCAATATTTAGAGTGATAGTAAAAAATTGCAATTGATAACTAGCGTGTAACATGACCACGTGTTGTGCCCCATTAGACTAGACGAATTTGAATAAATAGATAAATATTTGAAAAAAAGAGCCAAAAAATGTCTGTAGCGAAGGTTTCTTGGATTTTTTAATTTTTTTTTTAAATTTTTTTTTGGATTCTTCTAGATGGAACAAACCTGACAAAATATCCAAAAAAAAAAAAAAAAAAAAAAAAATTTAAAAACGTTTTTTTTAAACTATTGACAAATCAATTCCCATATTTGCTTTGAATGAAAGTTGACAATGCATAAGTTGGCTTGAATAGTCATTGTCATGATGAGGGAAATGGATGGTTAATTTAATTGTTGCTTGGATAAAGTCGTTGTCATGACGGAGGAAATGGATGGTTAATTTAATTGCTTTACCAAATGATGATTGATCTCTTCTTTTCTTACTAATAATATTATATACACCAATTAATATATTAATTAGTGTATTAATTAATAATATGAAATAATTTAAATTTGTTTTAATATTTATAATATAATCAATAAATAAAATTAATAATAATATTATAACTAATATTAATACATTAATTAATATATGTAACATGACCGCTCTCGCTCATCACCACAACTTGACCATAGCTTCATTAAGGAGAGGAGAAAATTGTCACCCCCACCTTCCAGTATCTCACTACTAAATTAAGCAACCAAAGTGGGGGCTTATTGATTCCAACCAATGGAGAGAAGTGGTGGATTCACTCACCTCATCTTCCGTGTCAAACAATATTATCAAAATCCAGGTTTAGAAAACAAAATCAAACACTAGCAGAATTTCACTTTTTAGTTCCCAAGCCACCTGAACTCCAAAACAGTGGTACAAATATGTTTGACTTTAATATAGTCAAATAGAGCTTATAGAGACTGAATCGTTCAGCATGCTATTATGAGATTGAAAAATGGCTCAGACCCCCAGTGGGGGTCACTTGGGGGTCATGAATGGTGGCTTCCCATTGGTTAAAAAAAAAATTGTTTTTTTTTTTTTTTTTTTTTTTTTTTTTTTTTTTGTTTTTGGACGAATGAGGGGCTGCCACCTCCCACTGGGGGTCAGTGGGGTCGACCCCAGTGGGGGTCTGTAGCATAACCGTATGAGATTATGACCTTTTGGCAAAAGAAAAAAAAAAAGGGGTCAGTTTGTTGATTTATTTGGATCATATCATATTTTTATGTAATTTTTTAATATGTTTTTTTTTAAAAAAAAATTGTTAAGTCACTTCTCAAAATAAGTCATATATATATATATATATATATATAAATAACAATGATTGAGACTCCCAATTTTGGGGATCCCATTACCTTCAAAATAATCTAGATCACTCATGTGAGAGAGATAAGAAAGATAAAAAATAAAAAAAGAACATGAGTAATCCAGATCATTTTAGACGGCATGAAAGTCTCCAAATTTGAGTCTCTTAATCATTTTTGAAAATTTATATGATTGACTAGGTAGCCATTTGTGGGCATATATATGTAATCACCAATATAGATAAATGCACTAGGTTTTGACCTCCCATGATCAAATTCCTAAACCATTATTATTAATAGATTAATGTTTGAGACTCTCAAAAATGGGTGACTCTCATGACCCTCAATTGATGTGGATCACATGTTTGTATTTTTTTATTTTTTTCCTTTCCTCTCTCTCACAAGTGCATGGGGTTGTGAGGGTTGTATTTTGTAGGGGTTTGTATCAAGACCGTTATTAATACTATAATCCAAATAGTATTATTAATATTATTATTAAATAAAAACGTTAGAGATTTACAATGTGTATTCTCAAATTCATTCATAATAACATAATAAAAGAATTATACCTTATATGATTGAATTTATGACAAATTACAAGTTAATAAATAACATTTCACATCATTATGAATCAAATTAAAATCAACATTTTAGGAGTCTCAAACATTTCAAATCTTTGCCTAAGTTTAGTAGCTGGCATTTAGTAGCAAGCTTTTTATATTGTTTTGGAATTGTATCTTTTTTGTTTTATTTTATAGCCAATGCAATTCAAATACTGATGTGCACTTCAGAATAACTTTTAGAGCATCTCCAACCCAACACTCTTAATTAGAGAATGAAAATATTTTTTTTATTCACAAATATAGAATATCTCACTCCAACTATAAATCATCATTTTCTTCTCTAAAAATTTCTCTTGAAAATGTTTTCATCGAAAAGTGAATAATTTTTGTTCATTAACAAATATTCGTTTGGCAAGAGGCTATTTTAGCTAATTAGTCAAAAAGTTACTAAATTAGCCAAAAAGCCAACAACCCATACCAAAAAGTCAAAGATTCTCTTTTCTCTCTACTTTTTACACATCTTTTCGTAATTAGCCAAAAAGTCATCCCAAACATACAAGCTTTTTTTACCTACCTTTTTAGCCAAATAGCCAAAAAGTTACTAAATTAGCCTGTTCCCAAACGAGGCCTTAATTTTGAAATTTTTGTAAAATATATTTAATATTATACTCATTTTAAAAGTATAATTTCACCCTTTATAATGACGTTAATTTTATAAAAATTAAATTTACATATTAAAAGTTATTTGTAATCTCCCCTCTAAATGTAGAGGATCAACACATCCCCTTCTAAATAGAAATGGATTTAAGAGATGGGTTAATGGTAAAAATCTTTCAAAAAAGAAAAAATAAAGGATGGGTTGAAGATACTCTTATATCACCCGAGACCGAGACACTAGTTAATACAAAGGAGTTGGTTGGTTACACTACACTTGAAATGTACAAAAACTTGAACCTTTAGTTTTGACATTTATTAAGTTATTTTATAAATTACTTTCTCCTTATTAGTCCATCATCTAAGGCCACAAAAAAAAAAAAAATAAAATAAAAAACTAAATTTTTTTTATGGATGAATGATGCAATTTTTTTTTTTTTTTTTTTTTTTAAGGCTTAAAAATAAGGAGACTTACGCGTAAATCCCATTAGGGGGATTTATTGTTCAATAGCTCTTGTAATAACTAACAAATATTTTTCATCAAACACTATTAAAAAATATCACTAATTGTTAATTTTCAACGATAATTTAAAAATTGTCACAAAAAAGTCACTAATAATAATTTTTAGTGACAGTTTAAAAAAATCATCACAAAAAAGTCACTAATTTTTAATTTTTAGTGACAATTTAAAAAATTAGTCACAGAAAAACGTCACTAATTGTAAGTTTTAGTGACAATTTATAAAAATTATGATAAAAAAATTACTAATTGTCAATTTTTAGTGGCATGTACAAAAAATCATCGCAAAAAAATTATTTTTAGCGACGATTTTATTAGGACTAACTTTCAATAAGATTTAATAAAAATTAAATCTAACTATTAAGATATATTGATAATTTATCCTAAAAAATAAGATTTCATTTTGATGTGATAGTCTAATGTCTCAAAAAAAAAAACAAAAAAAACAAACAAACAAACAAACCTCAAACTGTTATCGTTTCTAACATACAATTGAGTTTCCACACCCTGTCACGGTATAGATAATAGGGTTGCCCTTGTAAGGAGAGAATATATTATTATAACGTGCAAGTTATGTTTTAAATTAATGTTGGTTACTAACGTTTGTAGTATTTAGTTATTGAACTTGTTATGGTAGGATCAACAAGTTGTTAAATCAGGTTTTTTTGAGAAAAGTTATAATGCAATTATATTAAATCAGATTTAGTTACATTACATTATAATGCTTGGTTAGATCCTAAAGTAGTATTGGTTATGAGCCATTAGTGATTTTGATTCTGATCAAAGTAATTTTTGATTATGACATGCGCTTTTCTTTTTTTTTGTTTTTTTTTTTCTGTATAGTAAAAAAATTCATAAATAGTAACAAATATAAAAAGTTTGACTTAACCATCTTTATAATAAGTCATTACACCAAGATAAGATAAGAACATAACAAGCAATGCTAAAGACAAATCTCTCCAAAACCCAACCAACATAGGGACAAATTAATGTTTTAAAATTGTGTATTTCGAGGTTAATTAGATATTGGAAATAAAGATTGAGACCATTTTTTTACGATTGTTGTTTAATTCTTAATTTTCACTATTTTTCCCAAGTATAAAAACAAAAAACTATGGCCCTAATTGCTTAAATAGGGGAACAATTAAAGGGTATAAATTATAATGTCCCCTTGGAAAAGCCAGCTTTACTCTATTTTTAAAAAAAAAAAATTGTTGACTTGTCCCAAAAAGTAAGGCAGATTTAGGGATACAAAAGAGAGTCCCCCAAACCCCACAAAAAAGACCCATATGAATCAAAAAAAAAAAAACAAAAAAGACCCATATGGGGATTCTTTAGTTGATGGTTCTCCACTAAGTGAGTAATTGCAATTAAATCCTCTCTTTTTCTCAAGTTGGAAGCATTTGTGGTCTCAAAAGGAGTTAAAAATGAAAAAAAAAGGAGGCATTGTTTGGGTTGGCCTATTTATGTTGTCCAGTGGGTAGGAATAACTTTCAGACCTTAAAGATGAACTCCATTTTCTAAAATGGGACCCTCCTTATTAGTGATATCATTGACTTGGCCATTCTTCTTGTGTTGTGTGCTGTGAGTGGGTGAGTGTTTGTTTGGAGGTTGGATATATAGTGGGTTGTTAGTCTTTCAAGATGAAGAATGAATAATGAATAATGAATAGTGTGTTTTTTTTTTACAATAATGATTTAGATTATTAAAAAATATATCACTAATAACATTAATATATTAGAAATGGCAAAAAAAATAATAAAAAAATAAAAACAAGGCATAAAAAGTGGACGGGTTCACTGTCACATCATTAATATTTCCTCTAATAATTCCTTTTTAGTGCTCCCAAACATTTTTCTTTTTTTTATTTGGTTATGTTTTCGTTTTGAGCAATGATACATAAAAAATTCATAAATTACTATAATATATAAGAACTTTAAAAATAGAGGAATTGCTGGTTCAGTGGAGAGTGAAAAAAAAAAATTTATAAATTTTTTTAAAAATTATAATTATTAATAATTAAAATTACTAATTTTTTTTAGTTTTTTGTAAATATTTATTTCTGAACCCACTGATGGGAATTCCCCTTTAAAAATTAAATTTTTAATTTTTTTACAAAAAAAATTGTTGTAAGAAATAGTAGGAGACTCATTTGTATATATATCATGAAGTCATTACTAAAATGTCATTTCAAAAAGTGGAAAAAAAATATATCAGCAACAAAATTTTGAAAATATTGCTAACTTATAAATAGACCTTTTGAGGTAAATTAATTTCATATAAAAAATGTTTGCTTTTTTAGACAAAAATTTTGGTCCCAAAATATAGGAATTCTTCATTTTGTTGATAAAAATGCAATAATGATACTTGAAAACTAAGATATTTCGTCCCTAAAAAGTGATTTTTCCCATAATTTTTTGTCTTTGTTGTAATGCAGGGTGACTTTGTTGGATTTTCACTTTAAAACAAAGAATCTACTTGAGATGTCTTCAATTACACAAATAATGCCTTCATTTTACTTTTATTTTTAATTTTTTTTGGAACATATACAAATGTCTTTGGCGATCTGCTTTAGAAACTGTTTTCTAAATTTTTTTTGAAAACAATGCAGTTTCTCAAAAAACACCAACACCAATAAGTTGTTTTAATTTAAAAAAAATATTTTCATGCAAAAATAAAAACGATAACGCTATGTTTGGTAACTTAGGAGAGAAAAGAAAAGAAATGATTACTTAAGTAATAAGAGAAAAGAAAAGAAAAGAAATGATTGTAATTTCTCTCCTTTTTGTTTGGATAAGTGAGAAATAAAAGAAAAGAAATGATTGTGATTTCTCTCCTTCTTGTTTGGTTAGATTTCATTAAGAGAAAAGAAAAGAAATTATTTTATGTTATATTACCAAAATAACCTTTTTATATTTTCAATCATTTTATTTCTTTTATTTTTATAGGGGTAAAATTGGTATTATAAAAATATAAACATTTGTGGATTTCTTTTCTCTCCCAATCTCTCCACTTTTGGGAAGATTGAAAATAAGGGTTATGAGAGAAATGAGTTTCTCTCTATTTCTTCCCATTTCTCTCCACTTAAGATAACCAAACAAGAAAGAGAAATACATTTCTCTCTATTTCTTTTCTTTTCTCTCCAAATCACCCAATCCAAACACAGTGTAAGTGCTTTTGTACTTTCAGAAACATAGAAAATAGAAAATAAGTTTGAAAAACAAATAAAAAGACAACCAAACTTGAGAGGGTGGAATGGAAGTGAATCTTTCAATGAGTAGACTGGAAAGAAGGATATATGAGAAGTTTCAATGCTCAACAACAAGAAGATGAGGTTTTTGGCTGTAGGAGAAGATTGACAGGTTGTCATGCATGAACAAAGTGGGCAAAATGAGTAGTAAAAGTAATCCACACCTGACACAGGGTCAAAGCTCAGCTCTATTTATGTGGATGATGATGATGTGCTAAGTTGTCAAAATTGATTACTTCCATTGCTTTATGAAGTGGAAGGGCAAAAACAAACAAAGTCAATGCATGGCGTGTGGTAATCTACCAAACCTAAGCTTTAGTTAAGACATGACAACAAGATGCAAAATTTGGAAGAAACATTTATTTCACCCCCTTTCAAAACATTGAAATAAAAAAAGAAAAAGAAAAAGAATGATGGTTGGATTAAATGAATATATGACTAGAAAAATGTTTGGGGGCCCTAATTTTGTGGCTCAAATGTGGCTCAAATGGCCAAAACGACGTCGTTTTGGCCATTTTGATGTTGTTTTGTACTCAAAACGACGTCGTTTTGGCCATTTGAGCCACATTTGAGCCACAGAATTTGGGCCCTCTACCATTGCTCATATGACTATTACATATGACGATATTTATGTTGAACTTATAAAATAACACATGGCATTTTTATTATGGAAGCGTTTTTTGAATTGAAATCTAAAAGAACAAACTCAAGAACTCAGAAATTAAATTAAGGCCAAGTTTAGGAAGACTAAATAAGTGCACTTTTTATCTTTTTGGATTAAAAAATTGAGATTGAAAATATGGATGTTTGGGTTAACTTTTTGACTTTTTATGGAAAAATGTGTAATAAAAAATTGTAAAAATTGGTTTGTAGAGGAAAATTTGAATTGGGAGTTGTGCAGCCGTAATTGTTGACTTTTGGTGAATAGTGTCAACTTTTTAACTTTTTGAGTAACTTTTTGACTTTTTGACTTATTTGGGACTTCCCAAACTTAGCCTAAGTCATAGTAAACAATACTTTCAAGTAAGGGTTGTGCATCGTTTGCAAATCTATATAAATTCTATATAATAATAAAAACAAAACAAGCCCTTATTCTCACAACCTTTCTTCTTTGATCAAGAAATTCACTTTTTCTTTTTTAATTTTGCCCCTCCTTTGTTTAGTCTGGGAAGCATTGTATTTATTTACCACCAAGGATCCTCTAGAGTGAAATTTTCTTAAAGTTTCCTAGAGTGCTACATTGTGTGGTTGAGATTTACTGACAAGTCACATCAATTTTTCTAATGTGACTTGCCAGTAAATCTCAACCACATAATGTAGCACTCTAGGAAACTTTAGGAAAAAATCACTCTAAAGGGTCCTTGTTCTTTATTTACTTACTGTTTTTGTTGTTGAGGTTTCACCCCCTTTCTCTCTCTCTCTTTTTTATTTTTTTGGTGAATAACCCAAGACATGAATCTTTGGTCCCCTCTTTCTTTCTAAATGCCACACTGTTGATTTTGCAACTGTTCAACTAATTTGAGATCTCTTGGTCTGCCACATGCCTTGTAAAATAGTCTACTATTACTGCTAGCCATTGTGTGTGGATTGGAATCACCAAATTTCAATATACAACTATCATATATTATATACTTCTATTTGGCAATGTTGAATTCAAAAGGCCAATAGTTGAGTAGTCAATAAAACAATGTTGAGCTTAGCTTTGCAATATACCCCATTAAAAATTTTGTGTGGTTGCTTGTCAACCTTTCCATTTTCATGATTCAAACCCCCAATGAGCAAGCTTCAATCCATACAATTAGTCAAATCATTCATCCAACAAAAAAACAGAAGAAGCTAAAGACAAATTTGAACTAAATTGTTTTTTTATTACAAAATAATAATTGGACTGACATAAGCTGAACTAAATACGATGCTCTTCTTCCATGAGGGTTTTTAGGTGGTTTGCATTTGGTTTCCATTAATGGGTTTATAGCTGTACTCCTTATGGGTTTATAGCTGTGTCTTGCTGGCTTCTTTGGATTGTTTATGAATTGGATAATTTATAGGCTCGAGTTTGGCCAATGCCAAGTAGTGTGCTTCACAATTTGTAAACGGTTGGAAGATCCATAAATCCATGCCTAAAGGGCTAGGTTTAAATAAAAGTAACACTCACCTACCACATATTTAAGCATTTGGAGTGAGGTGGTGCATTGATGGGCTCGATTTCTTTGACAACTAATTTTTGATGTTATTGTATCTCTATGCATTTGTAGTTTTTCACACAAGTATTATATATATATGCTTAGAATGTATGGACACTAACGTGTGTAGAAAATTATGGGTGAGACTTCGATTAAAGAGAGGAAATTGTGGGTGAGACTTGAGAGAGAGAGAGAGAGAGAGAGAGAGCGTGTGTAGTAGATAGTAATTTGTGATTTCTCTGACAAGGGTGTCTTCCATAGATGTTCCCATCATTTTCTCGCATTTGTTTTTAAAAGGATTCAATGATTTATTTTTAAAAATACATTTATTATCTATTTTTTTAAGACGAATGATATAATTTTTTCTTCATATATGATATACAATATATGGATGACTCTTTAAAATGAACGATTTAAATTATTAAAACAATACACGTGATGGACTCTATGGATCCAAACAGTTCTTTCAAATTTAAATTCTTATTTAAATTTGAGAAAAACCCAACTCAAGAGGAGCAGAAAGCGAAAGAAATAATCAATAATTAAATAGAAACCTAACAGTAATCTTTGTAGCAACTTTTCCAAAATAAAATAAAATAAAATTACTAAATATTTGTTGAAAACCTATATGAATACTTGCAAGATTTCTAAATTTTTGAGTTACATAATTTATTAAATTTTTTAAAAGTCATTTATAATTATATCTTTGCAGAAAGGTTTGAAAGTCTCCAAGTAGTTGTCAAGAACTTCTTCAGTACCTTGCTGAAAATTTTCTAATCATTTTTCTTTTTCAAAACATGTTTAGAAGATATATATATATATATATATATATATTTTTTTTTAATGTTTGCTAAAAGTCTCTTCAAACAAATTCTTAAAAATTCCTTAAATTTCCAAGTAATTTCGTTGAGTTTCTTGCCAACTTCCCTTACGCTGTGTTTGGTTAGGGGATTTGGGAAGGAAAATGGAAAGGGAAATGGAAATGAAAGGAAAAGTAGAAAGAATTAATAGAATTCCAAATCCCAACTATGTTTGGTTGTGTTGGTTATAAAATAGAATTGATGTCCTAAAAGGTATCCTATTTCTTTATTTATTTCTCACCCCCTTTCTTTTCCCATATATTTTTTATTATAACCAAACATAAATAGGATTACATTTCTCATTTCTTTTCCAAATGCCACCTCAAAAACTCCAACCAAACACAGCATTAATTTCTTTGAAGTTTTCTTCCAACATTTTTTTCTTCTCAACTATACAGAATGTTTCACCCAGAAAAGTATCGTACTAGTATAAGAAAAGAAAGTAGAGTGTAACGTCATTGATATCACCATCCAATTCTTTCTTACCATTTACACTACTATATGTAAACCTATTGTTGATTACATCATTGGTATCACCGTTACACTATCAAATAAAGTTTCCAAACCTAACCCAATGGGCTTGAAATTCAAAATCAGCATTAGGCTTGGCAGACCACAGCCTAACCACGAACCTAACTAGTTTCCCTTTTCCCTGAATTGTATTGGGCTGGGCTTGGCAGATTTTAGGCGTGATCCAGCCTAAAGTGCTGCCCTAAAGCATTGACCTCATTAGGTTAATTTGGGCTTTTAATTTGTACATTTATATGAACATGGGCTTGGTTTCAATTCAGTTTTTTTTTGGGCTTCAACTGGCCTACTAAAAATACCAATAACCCCACTAAAAGGAAATTTAGCCAAAATCCGACTCTTATTTGGTGAAAAGGACAATCTAATTTATTTTGTTTCATAAACTTCCTAAAGAGGAAACGCATAATTGCGTAAGAACAAAGTAAAATATCTTCTTTTTTTTTTCTTGAATAATATCACTAGAGTAACATGTTACTGTCAAATAAGGTAACTGTCAAATAGAGTAACATGTTAGAGTATCTCCAATGGTTGTTGCTATAATACCATTACTATTGTTATAATTTGGCAATGAATAGTGCTATTTTGCCAAATTATAGCAATGGTATTCCAATGGTCACTTGCTATTTTGGCAATTCTCAACCAACTTTCCCTCCAAGTTTGTAGGTGTTATTTGGATATGGATTTTATTGTGATTTTATTTTTGTTTAATTTTTTGTCTTTTATGACATTTTTTTAACTATTTGTAAAAAAAATTATATATTTATATTATTCCCGACTAGACAAATATAAAAAATGAAAAATTAGAAATAAATAAATAAATATAATTCAATTTGAAAAATTAAATAGAAAATTATATTTGAAAAATTACTTGGTTTTTTATTGTTTCAATTCTGTTTTTTCAACTGAATTTGGAGCCACAAATATGTTCATATTTGCTGATGTGGCATGTTTGGCAATTGCTATTTTACTTGTCAAATTTGAGAACAGATATGACATATGCCATCTTTGGCAAGTAAAATAGTAAGGCATTGGAGACCCACTTTCTATCACTATTGCTATATTATAGCTTTAACAAGTATTTTGAGAGCTCCATTGGAGATGCTCTTACTGTTATTGTTTACATTAATTTCGATGGTAATAATTTTTTTCTTTTTTTCTTTTTTTAAGAATTTTATAGTCAACGTGGATCTTATTTGATATATCTTGATAAGAGAATTTTAAAAATATTAATTTTATTAAAAATAACATTTATATTAAAAGTTATATTATTTTAAAGTTTAATATTTTGATAATAATGGTATGTGTTGGACTTTTCAAGAAAATTTTTTTGTGCTTGTGCTTAATACATTAAAATTTTACTATGTGGAGTTTTGACCAAATCCCCTAAACTACACATGGTAAATTGTCATTTCTTTTTTTAACTAATTAGACTAATTCAGTTAATCACTCCGATTCATTTTTATTCAGGAAACGACAATGATACATCCCTTTAAAACTAAAGCTCTAATTGAACTCTAGTGAGATAAAAATTAAAAAAAAAAAAACAAAAAATACAAGACAAACATTACATCATATAAATTCCACAACATTAAAGCTATTAAGACTCACAAGTTAGGGCTTCAAAACATTTTTGTTCGAGCAAAGGGGTCAATCATTGCTTGGCGAGAATTGATCATTTTTTCCAAGATTACATTCAGCTTGTTTGTTTTCATTTTTTTAAAAATACTTTTCAGAAAATTTTACTTTCTTATTTTCTGTGTTTTTTTATTTTTACTGATTTTTTAAATATTTTAAGCAATTGTTTTACTTTTTAGACACACCTAACATAAATACACCTAAAAAGCAAAAAAATTGTAAAAAAAATCTTTTAAAAATTCACTAAATACCAAAAATATAAAAAAAATACAAGAATTCAATACATTTTTTGTATTTCTATGTATTTATTAATTTTTTAAAATATTTTTTCACAAATTTTTTATTTTTTAGATACATCTAACTAAGGTGCATCTAAAAAAGTAAAAAAAATGTTTAAAATTTAAAAAATATTCACTAAAAACAAAAGAATACGAAAATTAAAAAATTCAATTTTTAAAAAACTTAATCCAGAAGACTCAAACCAAACACATTGATTGGTGTTGTGTATTTCTTCTGTACTATTTATTGTACTAGTTGTTGGTTAGGCATAAGTCATTTCTAATTATTTTCATGTAATTAATCTTTATGTATTGATAATAAAAAAAAATTGGAAAAATTGGCCTAAGGTCCCTCCTCTACTTTTGATAGGAGGAGAGGTCCTTTATAATATGTTTTGATGGCTAAGGTCTCTCAAATTTATTTTAGGTTATAAAGTACCTAAATTACCCTTCCTTTATAACATAAATTTGTTTGAATATTATATTGTTGACTTAACTGATAGATTTTGGAAACCGAATTTGAAGTGGAGATTTTGTCGGAGATTTAGTGGAGATTTCATGGTGGAGATTTCTTCGGAGATTTCAGTGGAGTTGACGAGAAAGATTGCTACGATCGTGTAGATTTCGTTGGAGATTTCGTCAGAGATTTCAGTGGTGTTACAGTGTGTTGATCGCGTAGATTTTCAGTGGAGTTGAATCAGGTTTGTTTTTGATGGAGATACCACATGCATTTTGATTTTTTTTTGAATTTTTGTTTAGAGAGAGGCCAGCTTGATAGAGTTGATTTTTATTTTTGGAATTAATTTTTTATTATTTTTTTTTAATCAATTTTAAAGAGTGTTGACAGTGTGTTGATCACGTAGGTTTTTTAGTGGAGTTGAATTAGGTTTGTTTTCGATTTAGATTCCACATGGATTTTGATTTTTGTTTTGAATTTTTGTTTAGAGAGAGGCCAGCTTGATAGAGTTGATTTTTATTTTTGGAATTAATTTTTCATTCTTTGTTTTTTCATCAATTTCAAATAGTGTTGATAGTGTAGGTGATTTTGATGTTTAGAGTTCATTCTTGGTGCTCTGTTTTTTATCAACATGCTGATCAATGATAAGTTTTGTTCTATGTTTTTTCAAACCAGAGAAATTTCATTTTCTGCACTTTTGTTTGTGTAGTCCAGAGGAAATTATAAGTGCATATGAACATATTATTAGAAGTTTGTAATGCAGATAGAATATGAGAAAGTGAATGTAAGTTCATAAATTTCTCTGGACTTGTATTTGTAGTTCAGAGAAAATTGTAAGTTTGTTACTCACTTTCAGTTTGTAGTTCTCTGGACTTGTATTCTATGTGATTTTTTTTCTATAATTGTGTTTAATAGTTAGCAGTAAATTTCTCTGTGATTCATTAAGTTTCTGTGATTTTATTTTTTATCATCTTGAAGGTGAATATCAGTTTGTAGATGTCTTTGGACTTTTATTTTAAGTTCAGAGAAAATTATAATTTTTAGAAATTTTTCTGGACTTTTATGTTGTTCTTGTGAAGTGCTTCTATGTTAAACAAATTATTTTTGTTATTTTTTGTTTCAGTTTCAATGGACAGTGTAGTGTTGTTGCTATGCAAATATGGGAATGATACTATTGTCATTAATATTTCATGCGAATTGAATTTTGAGGAATTGGTTGGCATTTTGTGTAAAACATGGGAGAATTTGAAACCTAAGACTATGTGTATTTCATATTCTATTTTGGGCCATTCGAATTGTATGGTTCGAAATAATATTGATTTTCTGAATATGTTGAGGGTTGTTTGTGTACGCGGTGTTGATATAGTTGATGTTTCAGTTAGTAGATGTAGTACTTCTGATGAAGAGGATGAAGTGGGGTCTAATTGGGTAGATGTTGTGGATGGTGAGTGTGATAGACTAGTGGATGTTGAAAGGAATTCACTCTCTAAGTTTTGTTCTCACCAAGAAAAGGTGTTATGTCGGCTAGTTGGCGGAATAATATTACGAGTGTTGGACAAAAGTTTGAGGGTGGTGTGGTTGAGTTCCGTACTTTTTTATGCAAGTATGCTATTGAGGTTGGATTTCAGTTTACGTATGTTAAAAATGACAAGCTGAGGGTTACGGCAGAATATGCATATAAGGAATCAAGGGGATGTATATGGCGTGTACATGCTTCTGTTGAAAAAACAAATGGGTTCTTCTACATAAGGACTTTGAACAATGAACATACGTGTGGTGTGGTGGTTCGTACGAGTAAATATTCGAGGATGACTTCCAGTTTAGTTTCTGGGCTGATACTTAAAGAGGTAAGTGCAAAACCTTTAACTCGTCCAGTGGATGTTGTGAAAGAAATGAAAGACAAGTATGGGGTCTCAATCAGTTATAACTGTGGTTGGTTGGGTGTTGAAAAAGCAAAATGTAGTACATATGGGGATTCTTGTTTGTCATTTGATCAATTACGGTGGTATTTTGATGAGGCATTAAAGAACAATCCAGGGAGTCGTTTTGAGTTAGATTTTGAGGATAACAAACGTTTCAAAAGAGTGTTTGTGGCTTTTCATGCATGCATTGCTGGTTTCAAATATTGTCGGTCATTACTTTTTCTTGATGGAACATTTTTGAAAGGACGATACAAAGGAGTTATGCTTGCTGCAACAGGAAAAGATGGGAATGAAGGTAATTGTAAATATATCTAATTTTATCTAAGTATGTGAATTTTCTATACATGTAGGAATTGAGTGAATGTGAATTTTCTCTGGTTTTGGCCACTGTGTGGATTTTCTTTGTTGTGGCCATTGTGAGAATTTTCACTGGACTTTGGTCAGTGTATGAATTTTCTCTGGATATTGTCATTGTGTGAATTGTATCTGTAGGTGGTCACTAAGTGAATTTTCTCTGTATATTATGATTGTGTGAATTTTCTCTGTAGCAAAGTCAATTTTCTCTGGATGTTGCCAATGTGTGAATTTTCTTTGGAGTTGGGCACTAAGTGAATTTTCTCTGGATGTTGGCAGTGTCAAACTTCTCTGGTTGTTTATTGTTCTATTTTTCTCTACATGTGTATATCTAATATGCTTGTTTCTATTTGTTTTGTAGGTTTTTTTCCTGTAGCTTTTGCTGTTGTTGATGCTGAGAATAAAGACAATTGGTGTTGGTTTCTTGAACATTTATGTGGAGTATTAGGATCAGAAAGGGTGATAAGTTTCATATCAGATCGACATTGTGGAATTGTGGAGGGAATTGCTAGGTTTTTCCTTAACTGCTTTCATGGATTTTGTCTGGAACATCTAAAGAGAAATTTGAGGGATAAGTTGTCATGCGGAAACACAAATTTGGTTAGGGAGACGATTGTGTCCAAGTTTTCAGAATGTGCATATGCTCCAACAAAGGCATCATTTCATTTCAAGTTAAATGAATTAAAAAGTGAGGGAGGAGACATTGTAAGTGTTTTCTTGAGAAGTTTACCATATGAAAATTGGAGTGATGCATATTTTGCGGGGAAACGTTATGGTGAGATGTATTCAAATGTTGCTGAGTCATTCAATTCATGGATACGAGAAGCTCGGCACTTGCCAATAACAAATTTGGTGGACATGATACGGTTGCAAATCATGAATATGAGGTCTGATAGGAGGCTGCTCTCTAGTAAATGGAATAAAATTCTGTGTCCTCGTATGGATAGTGTGTTGGAGAAGTCTTTTTTGGACGGGAGGACATGGAATGTGAGTTTATCATCTGATAATATCTTTGAAGTGCATTGTTTTCTTTCGGTTATGGTTGATCTTGCGTTGAGAACTTGTTCATGTCGAAAATGGGAAATAAATGGGTATCCATGTCAACATGCTGTTGCTGCAATTTTTAGGAGTGGAAAGAATTTGAATTCATTTGTTGAACTATTTTTTCATGCTGATATGTATCGTCAAGCATACTCGTTTTCGATTGGCCCAGTTCCCACTGTTGAAAAACCTGTGTGTAGCATTGAAGATGCTATGATTTTACCTCCATTGAGCAAGAGACCTGCTGGGAGGCCGAAGAAGAACAGAATTGCTTCTACTGGAGAGTTTAAAAGGGTGATTAAGTGTAGTCGTTGTGAGAGTATTGGTCACCATAATAAGAAGACATGCAAGGAACCTTTGTTAAATAGTTAAGGATTATACATTTTATTGATTGAATAATATATTTGATGATTACTTTGTGTATTTTGTTTTGTGAAATGTATTTTTTAGATAGTGTATATAATAATATCAATCAAATTCATCCAGAGAAATTTTTCAATATCAGTTAAAGTGTGTTTGTTGATATATACTATAGGCAGTGGGTTTGTAGTACCTGTCAAATTCATCCAGAGAAATTTTCCTATGGCAAAGAAAATTCTGTGTGTTGTGTTTTGAAGCTTCATATTCATCTACATAAATTTGACAATGGCAGACTAAAGTACTGTATGGATTGTGTTTTTTGAATTTGATAATTGTTTTGTACTAACACGGTGCATTAGAGATTGAATGATCATATAGGCACCTTCTTTGGCGAGATATGAGTTAAATTTATATGTAAATTTCTGGTAGCTTCATATCAGTTATTTCAAGAAATGTGCACACCAGACAAAGCATACAAAAAAATATTGTACAATCAAGAAACAAAATTAAGCTCTTTTGAAATTTCTCTGAGTTGAGAATTTCTCTGGGCCAGGGAAGAATTTCTCTAGACTCACTTTCAACTCAGAAATTTGTGTCAAAGCCAGAGAAATTTTCCTAACCAACTCAGAGAAATTCCTCCTCTCCAAATCACTCAACCCAGAGAAATTCATAACTCAGAAATTCCATTTTCTGTCAAATTCATCCAGAGAAATTTTCTACCATCAGAGAAAACTATCTGGGCATTGTGTTCTGAAATTTGAAATTCATGCAATGAAATTTTTCAGTGGCAGATAAAATTACTATGTGCTTTGTGTTTTGTTGAGTTTGATGATTGTTTTGTACCAACACAAAGTATTACAGATTACATGATCATATAGGCATCCCCTTGGGACGATACAAGTTAAATTTCTCTGTGAATTTCTGGTAGTTCATACCAGAGAAATTTCTGCAGACAATTTTCTCTGGCAGACAATTTTCTCTGTGAATGACAATAAAATATATATATATATATATATATTTAACCATCGATAGGTATGAAATTTACATTAGTTGAAATTAAAAAAGAATGAAATTTAGATTAGTCAAGAAAGGATATATACATATATGTCAAGGATCATCATTCCTTCAATGTATCAACAAAAAAGGATATATACATATATGTGAGACAATTTTCTCTGTGTGGATATATACATTGTCTTCCTTTCACTAGTTTCACTATTACATTTGTGGTTCTTCTGGAGGTATTTCAATTGGTTCAGTCCATGACCGGCCAACTTCGGTCACAAATCTCTCTATGAGTTCTGCCCTCATCAACCTTATCTCTTGTGTGGACAATTTGGAGCTGATAGGTTTATGCTTGCTATATTGTTTCATTATATAGCAGACAAAGAGGCCACAATCCAGACTGCATACAAATTACAGGTATGGTTAGTTTTAAGAAACATGCAAATCAGATTATCTTATCTATAGATGTATGAAACTTACGAATCGTTTTCTTGTTGTGGAGCATTGTTAACATACTCAAAGTCGTAACTTGTGTTTTGTGAGTTTATTAATTTGAAAGAGGGTTGTGATTGAGCGTCTCTTTCAAGGCAAGCTTTCAAAAAATTCTCCACGTAATCTTGCTGAAAAAAAATAATTTTTAAATAACAGAGAAATTTACGGACAAGTTAATGGGATTCTATGAAAATTATCATCACATAAAGATGATGATGGATCAGAGAAATTTGCATTCGTTACCAATTGTTTTGCATCTTTGACATATTTGTCTTCTGCATCATCCCTCATTGGCCTCAGTGAGTTGTAGAACCTCCATAAATTGTCTTGTTTGTCCAGGACAAGCAAGGTCCAGTGATTTCCATGTGTGGACTTCTTATTACCTCCAGTATTTATTAGGAAATGGAAGAACCTGTAGTTCCTCCATGCTGTTTCAATATGCTTGTCAAATAAGGGCACTCGAAAAGTTTGATTTTCTGTCATCTTGATGAAATTCTGTGTTCAGAGAAAATCAAAAAATGGTTTTGTTATGACTAGTGACACAACTGGCTTCAAGAAGTATATTAAGAAGAGAAAGTAGTAAGTAAATTCCAGAGAAAATCAAATAAAATAGTAGTAACATACTAAGCACATGGATGTGAAAAAAAATGAGGTTGGTTGTTGTCTCTCTCTCATTTGGTCAGCCAAAAGAATCTCTCCATAGCCATCAATGACCTGAAAAATATGATTTATAATTGTAATATTGTTTTATAAAGGCTGATGGAACATTGCAGAGAAATTTTGATGAAAGGGAAAGACTTACATTGTTGGCAATTTCTTTTTGCTTTATTAGGTTTCCAATGTCTTCAAAGGTAATGAGATTCAACTCACTTGTCCAAATTAAAGCTCTACAAGATGACAAAGAAGGGATTGAATTGTTGTTAATGCAACATAAGTTTGTAATTTGTTGTTTGTTATGTTCTATTTTGTTTGTTGTACTTACTCAAGCCCAGATACATTTGATATGTGCTGCAAGATGTCTTTTATATGATCTTTTATCAATCTTAAAATTGGAAGAGTTTGTGGAAAGACCCAAGATTTTCTGATGTTTATAGGTTGAGGCAAGACGTACGCATCAGCATCAAGCACTTCTTTATCCTTTGTGCTTTGCTCAACTTGCTTTGCAGCTTGTTTTGAAGCTCTAGTCACTTTCGCAACTTTGGGATATTGGAATTCTGGATCATGCTGCTTTTCCTTCCTTTCTTTTGCCTTTAAATTTTTTATCATTGACGTCGGATCTTTTTTGACTGTCGGCAGTGAAAATAGTAGGAAAAGTGAAATTTCTCTGAAGCAACAGATGATATTTCAATATGTAAATTTATTTAATTCAATATTTTACAGTTACCACAGAGTTTTGTCTTTTGTTTCGGTTGTTGTTTGTGTGGCATTTGTTCTTGTTGGGTTGTTGGTTGTTGTTCCACTTACATTCCAACTATACACAGTGAAAATCAAACAAGCCCCAAAAATGGAATAAGAAAATATATAGAGAAATGAAATGAGCAGTAGAAATATAACTAATGTGTTCAGAGAGATATAACTTCCAGAGAAAATTACCAATGACAGAGAAAATTATAATAAATAGAAATTTCTCTGAGTTATATTGACACAAGGACATAACTTTTTTGTGGCTCAAGATTTTCACTGACCTTGTGGTTGAAGTTGTGTTGGTGTTCGGTATGGTTGTGTTGCTAGTTGGACGGATAGTTTTTGAACTTGTTCATGCAATTTAGCATTTTCAGTTTCAAGCTCTGAATTTGAACACCTCAACTGTTGAATTGTTTTTGTATCGTCTGCTTTTTCAACCTCCAACATCCTTAGTTTCATTCGGATTGTGTTTTCTTTTTCTTGAAGTTCTGAGTTATGTGATGTCAGGATTCTTATTGAAATATCCTTTTCAGCAAGTAATTCAATCCAATTTCTGTCTTCTTCTTTTTTAGATTGAGAAAGTGCCTTCAGTCTTTGACGTAGATCAACAATTTGGGCATCCTTTGATTCCTCAAATTCTTCAGGCTGATGTATTGTTGAGCCACAAATGCCGTCATATTGTTGGTCCATCGGCTCATTATTTTCTTCTTCATCACTTTCATCCTTGTTTTCTTCTTCCTGTTCATCTTCGTCTTCATCTTCTTGTTCACTGTCTTCTTTTTTCTGTTCATTTTGTTCTTTGTCTTCTGGTTCTATTTCTTCACTTTCTTCGCTGGTTTCTTCTTCTGTGTTGCTTGCTTGATGTTCTTGTCCATTGCTAGCTTCGTATTCTTCTGTGTTGCCTTCTGCTTGTTCATTCCCTCCATCTTCAGATGGATCTTGTAATGTCTCCTTGAATTTGATAATTGCATTTTTTAATTCTTTCTTCGTCTTTTTGCCAAGACAGAACTCCTCTGATGGGTTTTTGACTAGCTGCTTGTTATCAATCTGTAACAGGAGACTCTTTTATTAGAGAAATGTTACAAAATTCACTAAGAGAAAAAATTCAAATAAGGAAAATAAAATTCATCTAAATGATACTAATGGGAAACAAACTTCAGAGAAAATTGTATGGGCCAGACAAAATTAGAGACATGGAGTTAATTTTATGAGGCAGAGAAAATTATGAAACAAGCAACATAATTTAGATATCAGAGAAAATCAATCAAGGCATATAAGTTAATGTTTTACTATAATTGTGTCAGAGAAATTTGAATTCCAGTGAAAATTCATTAGAAGGGTAGAAATAAACAGTGTTTTATCAAAGATGCAAGGCACATAAGTTATGGGCAGAGAAAATTACACACAAGGAGATAAAATTTGATGGGCCAGAGAAAATTATGAAACAACCAACATAATTCAGATATTAGAGAAAATCAATCAGGGCATATAAGTTAATGTGTTACAATTGTGGTCAGAGAAATTTGGATGGCAGAGAAAATTGATTACAATGGCAGAAATAGACCAGTGGTAAGCAAAGAAGAAAACATAAATTGATAGTTCAGAGAAAATTGATCTTAATTAATCAATGCACAAGGAGGGACACAAAGCAGTGGTTAGAGAAATTTTGGAATTTCACTGAGATTTCAGTAGCAATAGGAATCTAACCTGTCGAGGTGCAAGAGAGTGGACTGGTGTCTTCTGCAGCTGTTTCGTCAAGGTTTGCAGGTTCCATTTGGCACATCTTGGGAAGTCAGTTGTGTTACTGTCTTCCGAGTCAATGATAGTTGCATGTTCACATAGCCAATACTGTGATGAAAATGAAAGTAAATAAAATTTTGTAAACGCACAAATTTGTAAGTATGATAATTGCAAATTTGAATGGATATTATACTTACCAGCAATGCAATGACACACCCCATAACTTTTTCTGGAGTTTTGTGCAATGCCATGATAGAATCAATCAATGTTGATGTGATTGCTTCCGGCCAATCATACTGTTTCATTGATTCAAGAGGTTCCACATACTTTATAAAAACCTAACCTATTGAATTCCCACTTGTTGCAAAAAATAGGGTGAGACACAAGTACAATGTAACAATGATTGCTACATCTTTGAAGCCAGTTGGTTGTTTGCCTTTCATTGCTTTAACCAAGGCATTTTTAAGAACAGGACCAGTGAGCCTTGTGTCCTTTTGGAATCTTCTCCTGAGGAATGCAGATTTTGGCTTTTTAGAGTATCTTAATGACATGGCTCCTTTACCTCTTTCCAAACCAAAAATCAAGGTCATGTCATTTGTTGCAAAGGTCAGGTTCTTCTTCCTAACTGTGAATGCTTTTGTTTTTTCATTGTAACATTGGATTATGGCAACTACATCATCATCGGATTTCCTGGATTTCTTTGGATCCATCCTTCCAGTGGTTAGAGCTTGGATCAAATACCAGAATGAGGTCTTTTGAAGCTCTAGAAGATGTTTTGAATTGAATTTAAGTGTTTGAAAAAAGGAGACGACAGATGAGAGGTTGGATCGGAATTGAATGCTGTAGTGAGCTCTCTTTCTATGGAGTTTAACAGGTTTTTTCCCCCTTGAGCTTGAGTCTTTTGAAGTTGGGGTACTCATCTGGATGCTAGTTGCTTCATCAGCTTGGACTTGTGTGTTTTGGGGAGGAGTTTGTGGTGTTTTGGTGTTGGTTTTTGATCTTAGATGATAAGAAGACTGAGAGAGTTGTTCTTTCTTGCTTGGTGTTTCTAGTGTTTTGCTGCTGGTTTTTTATCCTAGTCCATAAGAAGACTGAGAGAGTTTCTGTTTTTTGCTTGGTGTTTCCGGTGTTTCGCTGCTTTTACGTTTTGCCATTTCTAGACAATGATTAAAATATAGAGATGTCAACATTAAATCCCAGAGAAAAATGGACATGTCAGAGAAAATTACAGATAGGGGAGAAAATTACAGAAAAGAGAAAATTGGAGATGGCAGAGAAAATTACAGATAAGGGAAAATTACAGAAAATTGGACATGCCAGAGAAAATTTGACATGCCAGAGAAAATTGGACATTAAAAATTAAATTTCAGAGAAAATCAACACATCATCATAAACATGGGAGAGAAATTTTCAATACTTGTTTAAATTACATATAGAAGTAAACATACCAGAGAAAATGAATGATAGAAAAAAGTAAACATGGCAAGCGAAAGAAAATTTCCATTCCACAATTAGCAAAGATAAAATAAACAAAGTAATGTAAACATGCCACTGAGAATTACACCATATTGAAATCAAGAATTGAACAAAATAGACATACCAGAGAAAAATGCACATTCTGGAGAAAATTACACATTCTTTAGAAAATTTCCATTCCAGATAAAATTTCAATTCATAATATTAAAATGCAAGAGAAATTTACATACACAACCAGAGAAAATTAACCATGATAGAGACACTCAAGAGAGGAAAGTGTAATTTATGAATTGAAATTTACATACACAACCAGAGAAAATTAACCATGTTTCTGTGGTCAGAGAAAATTACAAATACCAGAGAAACTTAGACAGGGGCAAGAGTGTAATAGATAATTCAGAGAAAAATACGTATTCCAGAGAAATTTACAAAGCAGAGAAATTCATAGACAAAATTACAGAAACATGTTCAAAAATAAGATCAAAATTCAGAGAAATAACTTTTTCTCAAAGTACACATGGCAGAGAAAATTTAAAGAAGAAACATTCATTCCAGTCCATAATTTTAAAATTTCAGAGAAAATTAAAAATGACAAAGACACACAAGGGAGGAAAGTGATGTGATGTGGTCAGAGAAAATTATAAATACCAGAGAAACTTAAAAAAGAGGCAAGAAAGCAATAGACATTCCAGATTAAGATAGACATTCTAATTAAAAATACATATTACAGAGAAATTTACGGAGCAGGAAAATTTATAGACAAAATTACAGAAACATGTTCAAGAATAAGATAAAAACACAGAAAATTATTTTTGTGAAAATAAACATGCCAGAGAAAATTGAAAGAAGAAACGTACATTAATCAAAAATCAGAGAAAGTCAAATGCCAGAGAAATTTACAGATAAAATCACACAAACATGTTGAAGAATAAGTTCAAAACACACAGAAATAACTTTTTCCAAATTCAGGTAGCTTTTTATTACGAAATTGAAACCCTAATTTATGGAAGGTTATTATAAAATGCTATTAACTGTGTTTCCAGAGAAAATCTAGTTGTATTGTAGAAAAACTGACCAGAGTTAGGATGAAACTTGAATGACGAGCTGATATGGCCCGATATGAAGATGCGACGTGACGAAGATGGACTGAGATGATGATGAGCAGTGAAAACGAAGTTTTAACCTAGGTCAGAAAAATTTGTGAGGAAGGAATGAGAATGATTTTTGGAGAAGATAACGAAGCTCTAATGTCGATGGTGCAGATGATGTTGAAACCCTAATTCTACTGTTCTCCTATTCGTGAAGATGCTGGATGTTTGGAATGTAACTCAGACGTCGGAATGAGTTTGTTTTTGTGTTGATTTTGGCAAGGGTATTTTGGTCCACAAAATAATTAAAAACGCGCGCCAAGTTGTTTCAGGGACCTGATGCATCACTATCTTTTTGGGTGTCCTTTATCCTCTAAATTGTTATTATTAGGGACCTTAAAAAAAATCTCCAAAATAGTTGTCATCGCCTTTTAACCAAACTTGCACAAATAAATATTAAATATACTGATATATTGATAATATCAAATATTAGATATATTGATAATATCATATGTCACTATCACTGGCTAATGAAAAATTTTATATTTAGTTGGAACTATGTATTAGTGGGAGATAAAATATTTTGGAATATTTTGTTGACTGATGGCACCATATCATATATATATATATATATATATATAATTAAAAGTAGTGTTTTCTTTTATTTAAGTGGCACATTTTAAAGGCTTATTTTTTTTCTAAAAAAATTACATCAGCATGTCTTTTTTATTTACATATAAAGTTCTACACAAATTCAATTTCAATTATAATAACTAATTTTATATGTACTCTATTTAAGGAATACTTATTTTCCATATATTTTTATATAGTTGATATTTTAATTTAATTGCTATGATATTTGAAAAAAAAATTATTTTGATATACAAATAAATAAATAAATAAATAAATAAGACAAAATGTATTTAATTATGTACATCGCACGGATCAAATTAATTTTCTTTTATATTTTTTATTTTTTGTATATCTTGTCGATATCTTAATATTAATTTATATTTAATTTTTTATTTAACATGAAATTATTTATTACAAAAAAATTATATTTAATTTAAATTTTATATACTTATATACAATATGTATGAATAATTCAAAAAGAATATTAAAGAAAAATTACTACTCTACATAATTAATTTATGTTTTTTTTAATCCAATCAAAATATATTTATATTTAATTTTTAAATAAATTTTGTGTAGTTCTATTTCTACATATTTTTATTTTCCAAATAAAAATAAGTAATTAGAATCATTTTTAGTTTTATATTACTAATTCTCTTTCTAATTTAACTATTATTTTTTTATATAAAAATGAGTTTTATTTTACTATTTTATAATTTAATATATATCATATAAAATCATTATATGGTAATTATACTTTTATAGCACAATAGAACTAAAATGGTCAAAATAAGCAAATAATTTAACTAAATTTATTATATGTAAGTATTCAACTAACATTTTTATAGAACGATAATGCTAAGATTATTAAAATAAATAATTAAAATTAAAATTAATATTAATATTATTCTTTTGTGACACATATCATAATATAAAATACCATTACATTGATTAAAGTTAACTCCATTGTAATTATATGTTATACATCATATTTTTATGAGTGATTTACATGCACGTATAGCGTCCAACTTGATATTGATTGATTAAAATAATAAAACTTAATATTTTTTTTGGTTAAGTTGTTAGAAGATAAATTGACAAATATCAAATGATAAATAGTGTGGAGTATTATTTTAAAAAATAATGATTCATCAAAAATGATTGTGTATATTTAAGGCACATGTTGATGTTTCTTAAATAATTTTTAAATAAAATTTTTGAATTTAGAATATGCCACCTAAGTAAGGAAAAACACTACATACATATATATATATATGATAATTAATTAGAACTTCTGTGAGAATTAGAATTATTAAGGTTATAGAGATTTTGAAGATACTGTTTATGATTTGAATTTGTAATTTTTTATGTATTAATGTGAATAACTCTCAAAATCTTACTAATATAAGCATAATCAATCCACCTTAAGCACTTTTTCATGTAATAAAATACTTAAATATTATAATTAAATTTTTTTTTGTAATAGATCATAATTAAACACCACTTAAAGCATATATAATTAAAGACCCGTGCACTTTTCTTCTTCTTCTTCTTTTTTTTAAAGAATATGAAAAACATTTATATTAAAAAATAACAACATACACTTTAGACATAACCAAAAACATAAAAAATTAGTAAAGACCTTTTCGATTAATAACCATAATAATTTGTATATTATAGAAATTTCTGGTACTTTTATTTTTTTTAGAAAAAAATACATGTTTGGCATGCCTATTTGGGCTAAAATAGTCATATAGGACAAAATTAACTATTTTAACTAAATAGGACAAAATGTCACATCTAAATCATAATCATTTCATTTTTTCTCTCACAAAATTCAAAAAAGTCAAAAAGTCTATTCCAAACGAAATTTTTTAGCCCTAGACTAAAATAACAAAAAAATCAAAAAACCAACACATTCCAAATGAAGGCTTTGATACAAGTGGAGTTCATGATTTTAGTAAATTTGATTAACACAAATGAGAATTTGATTTCAAGTTGAGAATACACTCTTTTTTTTTTCTTTTTTTTTTAACTTTAAAAAAAATTATTTTTATGAGCCTTTTACATAGGATCATACACAATGATAAAAATTTTCACCAGTCATTAGTAAATCTGTTTGAAAAATTATTTTTATAAATTTTCGCGCATCTCACTAGTCACCTACTAGTAAGATGTAAGAATTAGGTATGGTCATTTTTTCCTGCCTCGCCCTACCTGCGCGGATTTTCCCTGCCCATTTTGCAGGGACAAATTTAACTTTGCTTTCCTCACCCCAATTATATTTATTTAATAGAATTATATGAATATAATATATAAAATTTAATTTTTTTCATTAAAATAAAATCAAAATACTAAAATATTATACTTAATATTAATTTTTACTAATTTGTTTTTTATCTTATAATTCTCATTAAGTATAATCAATATCCGTAAAATACTATTTTATTTATAATTTTTATTAATATTCTCATTCTTCAACTTACAAAACTAACTCACCTTAAACTTGACCTGTGATAATCTCTATGTAGTTCTTCTATGTGTACAAATTTGATCATAAAATTCGATAATCTTTTTATTTTTACATGAGATGAGATTTACACATTTGATGAGTTTCGTTCTTGTGTAAAAAAAATTGTTTCTAATTCTATGATCTATTTATAATCTTTTATAATTTGTCAAATGAGTGAGCTTCAATCAATCAAGCAAACATGCCATGATAATTAAAAAGATGAGAGTAATGTCTTTTTAGGATGTTAGGAAGGATTGATGAGTTGAGTTGTCTTGCTTAAAATAAAAAATTGATAGCTATATAGATTGAGAAAAACTAGGGATCATGAAAAAACTTTCATGAAAATGATCATGAAAGATTTATGACTCTTGGATTACCTTGATTAGTGTGTGGTGCTTTATTTCAAGTGTAATCCAAAGGTCATAAATCTTTCATGATCATTTTCACGAAAGTTTTTTCATGATACCTAGCATATAGATTAAAGATTTGAAGTTGGTCACGACATGAGTTACTACCTAAATTTGTCATGTCGCAATGCCATGCTATGCCTAACCACTTGATGGAGACGTGTGTGTGTACATTCTTTTGTCCCATTGCATTGTGCCAATCATTTATCAAAAACCTAATGCACTATTGGAATCATTTAAAAATTGCAATAGAGATGGGATGATCCAAAAATAAATTACAAACAAGTTAAGTTTTAAATGACCAAAACCCCTATTGTTATATTCTTTCCCCCCACTCTTTTTCTCTTTGCTCTACAATTTCAATCTCTGACTATCAATGTAACACGCTTCCTGCTAATCCCTTATTGTTAGTAAAGGATTCTCTATCCTAAAAATTTTTTTCCCTCTAATTTCAAAACACTCACAACCTTTGAATTATTGAAAAACTTGAGGTGTGATAATCCCCGATGTTGTATAGTTTCATTTTGAGAAATATGTTTTTTAATTTTTTTTACAATAAAAATTAGTTTGACAAAAATAAATATCAAAAAATATTTTTAAATTTTCAAAAAATATTTTTACCTCCCTCCTCCCCAAAATCATATGGAAATGAGGAATTTTTTTTTTTAATTTTTTCACCAAATTAACAAAAAAAAAAAAAAAAAAACGCACAATAACTTTAAACACAAAACTAAAGACAGAGTAACAAAAATATTTAGAGACAGAAAATCACATAACCTCTCTGACGTTCCAATCTCTCTTTCACCCTCACCCACCATTCCTAATCCCTCCTCCACCCATATCAGTGAGATAAGAGACAAGACATTTCTTTCTCAGGGTGTGACCAAGAAATGGCACCAAAAAATATTGTATATATATTACAAGGTTGTGGATTGAGAGTCAAAATCATATTTCTCAAAAAAGCTTTTCAAGAGAAGGGGGTTGGTATTAGGTTTATGGCTGGGGTTGGTGGGATGCATGTGGACTACCTCTCTTACCAAACCCTAGGGCTACAACTAAACATATGTTCAAAACTACCTCTTCATGTACTCTAATGGATTATTTCATCTACCAATAATTTTTGAAAAGTCCAAAAGTAGTGTTTGGTTACTTATGGGCTCCATATACTTTCTGACTAGAACGTGGTCTGTATCAGTATTTATGTGCTGTGAGCACCTTGGAGATGGACACTTCGAACTAACTTCAAAGTCGGGTTGAAGAAAAAAAATATAAAAGGTATAAAAAAAAGTATTGTGCGGTTAGAATTTATTTTGAGCATGGTGTGAGTCAGTACTTAAAAAGTTTTAATCATAATATATATTTTTTTATGAGATAAATTATACTTTGCATTCCTGTACTTTACACAAAATTTCACTTTAGTTCCTACACATCAAATTCTGACACTTACCCTCCTGCATTTTTGGCAAGTGTTACATTGGTCTTTCTGTTAATAGTGAGGCTAACAGAAGTTATCCTTTAAGGAGCTAATGTCACAAATTTTGATGTGTAGGGACTAAAGTGAGATTTTGTGTAAAGTGCAAGGTGCAAAGTGTAATTTATCCCAACATGTTTTTCATGTGACTAATAATGAGGCTAACAGAAGGACCGAAATGACACTTGACCAAAAATGCGGGTTAAGTGTTACAATTTGATGTGTAGGGGACAAAGTGAAATTTGATGTAAAGTGTATGGGTACAAAGTGTAATTTTATTTTATTTTTTATTATTATTATTCTTTTTTATGTATGTTGTGTGTTTTATTTATGTAGATATAGCATTATTGAAAGTTAAAGTGAGAAAAGTGTTATACATAGAGGGATGATTTTATTGGATTTTTTTTTTTCCTTTCAAAATTAGCCATAAAACAATGTATCTCATTTATATTATTTGAAAGGTGATTGTTCTAATAGGTGGAACAAAAATAAAAATATTTTAAAATGTGATATGAGAAGAGTAGATTCGTATAGATTATATTATAAAAATTTAAAGTACATCTTAAATAATTATAAAAAAAAAATATCAACATCTAATAAAATGTAATTTTTATTTATTTATTTCAAATTATTCATGTTACAACTCATTTCTATAACTTTCTTTTAATTATTATTTGATTTTTAACAAATTTTCAAACGGGCTATGAGTTAGCAAGATCGAATAATAATCTTGAAATTCTATTGTTTTAGATAATATATTTGTATGATAGAGATTGAATTAGTATAGTGTGAGATCTAAATATAAATGTATCTGAACCATAAATTAATGTTTAAAATTCAAAATAAAATTTCTAAATTTAGGGTGTGTTTGATTGGGGGGATTAGAGGGGGATTATTTATTGTTCGGATTGTTTATCCGAATGAGTGAGTAGTCCATTGTTTTTTTTTTTTTAGTCTGCCGGACATGGAATTCGGCCAGACTCTTTATCCCCCATATGGGGGATTATACTATCCCGGGGGTGTGGAACAATTTTGAAGGGACTATTTACTGTTGAGATTAGATGGTAAAATGACCATTTTGACCATCTACTATTTAATTATGTATTATATTTAGTAAAATTCAATAAAATTTAAATGTCTCAATTTAAAAATAAAATAATTTTATTTAACTTTTTATTGATGTTTTATTTATTTAATTTTTTTAAAATAATTTTTTATAGATATTTTATTGATGTTTTATTTTAAAATTTTGTTTATATTTTATTTAATTTCATTATTTAAATTTTAATAGATGTTTTATTTAATTTCATTGTTTAATTATTATTATTATTAAAAACAAATTTATTTAAAATTTTAATTAAAAAAATAACATATATTTTTATTGATATTTTATTTATTTAATTTTTAAAAAATAAATTTATTTAGTTGTGTAAAAAACAAAATAAAATAAATTTTTATTTAATCGAGCTAAAAATAATTAAAATGTTAAAGATATGTTTAATATTGCTATTACTTAGTAAACAATTGAAAAATGATAAAATAATCTTTTACTCATTTATCTTATCTAGTCCGTCTAATCAAACATTGGATTCACTAAAAATAGTCCTTACATCTAATCCTATGAGAAAACAAATACATATCCAATCCAACCAAATAATCCGAAAAATTCACAGTCTCAGAATTCAAGTCCGATAGATTCTAATCTCCTTTATCCAATCGGTCCAATCAAACACACTCTAGCATTGGTAATGAATGGCATATTCAAAGTGAGCTGTTGTTAATGCCGATTGGCCTCTTTTAATTTATTTAGTGGGCCCCACACCCATGTGAGAGGTTTGGTCATTTATTTGGTAAATTTTTTTGTATCTCTAGCATTACTCTTACAATATAGAAAATGCTATAGGCCCCAAATTTTCTACCAAATGAATGACCAAACCTCTCACATAGGTATGGGGAGTGGGCCCCACACTCATGTGAAAGGTTTGGTCATTCATTTGGTAAAAATTTTTTGTATCTCTAGCATTACTCTTTTAATTTTTTGACTTTTGGTTATTTTAATTTGGGATTAAAAAATTTTGTTTGGGATATGTTTTTTAACTTTTTTAATTTTTATGACAGAAAAATTAAAATGATTATAATTTAAATGTGACATTTCGTTCTATTAACTAAAATAATTAATTTTCCCTTATATAATTATTTTAGTCCAAATGAATGTCATTTTCACTTTGACTCGGAGGACAACAATTCAATGGAGGATCACTTTCTCTCATGTACTAAAATTAATAAATAATTTTATTTAATAAAAGACAATGACTAATCATCAACCAAAAAAAAAAAAAAAAAAAAAAAAAAAAAAAAAAAAAAGATTGTGGAAGATGACTAGTAGAAATCAAACATGTTTTCTACATCTACCAAAGCAAGAAATGAGGAATACAATCCTAGTTTTCAATGTCAAGAAACTTTGTTTGGTGTTGAAAAGAAGAAACACGTTTTTCTATCCAGACTTATTAAATGAATGCTACCAACTACTTGAGTCCATCCTTAGATTAGAAGAGACATAAAAGTGATTTACAAAGCTTTTAACATACACATATACATACATGTATGGATAAATTATATTTTTAATCTTTGTAATTTGACTCAAATTTTATTTTGATTTCTATAATTTAAGTCTAATTTTAATTTAATCATTTTGTTTAATTTAGAAGTTAAAAGTAATTATTTTGAAACACTTGTCAGTCGTCTAAGCTGTACACGTAAAACAATTAATAAAATTTAGACTAAAATTTAAGTCTGTTTTAATTTGGTCATTCAGTTTAATTTGAAAGTAACAAGTAATGGTTTCAGGACACTTGTCAGTCTTCTAAAGTGTACACAAAAATTAATAAAATTTAGATGAAAGTACAAAATTGAAACAGGAATTAAAATTTAAATTAGAACAAGATGGACTAGAGTGAAATTTAAATCTAATTATAGGAATGGAAAATATAATTTATCATATATATATGTGTGTGTGTGTGTTTTGATGTTAATTACATTCAGTTGGCACTCATACACTTATGTAAAATGTCACTTTGACCCTTCTATTATAAATTTTGATAATTAACTTATTACATATTTTATCAAATTGCAATTTAAAATGTTGACAGAAAAGGTCACATGACAAATTTACTTGATCATGATATGCTTATTTTCTGTCAACTTGAATTGTAAGTTAGATTAAAAATGTAAGAAATAATTTATCACATTTAAAAATTAAAGGATATTTTTAATCAAAAAAATCAAAGGATTGAAATGAAATTTTGCATTGTGGTGGGTTGGTGAAATGGAATTCTTACACAAAGCACAAAACAAAGGGAGTTTTTTTTTTTTAGACAATTAAGAATTTGTCTTTTCTCACATAATATTATACCTATTGTTCCCTCTTAAGATGCTGCATACGAATTCAAAAAGAGTAATATTATAAATTCAAAATTATTTATTTAGAATTTATTTAGAAATAACAATTAAAAATTAAATTTATTTTACCTGTGAATCTTACATTTTATCAATTTAATTTTCACCACACATATTCACTCTAAATAAAATTTGGGATCCTAATTCGGAGATTCCAGACTTTTTCATTCGGAAAAAAAAAATATATATATATATATATTTATATATATATATTTTAGAGATTAGCTATCATGACCGTCCAAGGTGCTAACAAATGTCTTGATCACATAATTTCCTTCTTGATCACGTAATTTCCTTCTTGATCACATAATTATTCAACAAAATAACTTAGAAAACTCTTATTATGGATTTTATTTTGATAATTTGAACTATTTATTTTGTAAGACTCTTAATTTATATCATTTATGAAAAAAATTAGATTGATCTGATAATTGTAACTTTTATTTTGCGGTGTTTGTCTCCGAAAAATGAACAATAAATATATTTTTAAAAATATAATATCTATTTTTTTAAAGACAAATAGAATAAAATAAAAAAGTTACAATTATTAGATTAATCTAATTTTTTTTATAGATAATATATACAAAATAAATGACTCCAATCATGAAAACAAAACTGGTAGTGAGTCATACAGCTTCCTCAAATTCTTTTTGAGAGAAGTCCAACCGCTCTTATTATTTATATTTATCACTTGGTGTAACACGATTCATAATTCATATTAGTCATATTTACGTGAAATTTATGTGCCATATTAAATAATAAATATAAACAGTCAAACTAAATATTAAACATAATAATATTGCTCGTTTTTCTTCAAGCAACAGTGCGTTAATTCAAATTGAACCAATTTCCTTCCTGAGCATAGAAATTGTTTTGTGCCTAATCAATATTATTTTTTTAATTTTTTCATATTTTTTCAAGTTGTATAAATATATAATTATTATTTTTTTAGATGGGTAATATATAATTCTTTATTAATAAACAGGTTCAATGCCAACGAGATGTTTCCAAAATACATGTTTGGTTTGTGTTTTTGATTTTTTATAAAAATAATTAGTTTGATAAAAATAAATATGAAAAATATTTTTTTGAATTTTAAAAAATTATTTATGCACTTCAAAATATAAAAAGAGTAATGTTAGGCTTTATTATCATGAAAAACTTTATAAAGATTCTCCACCCTTAACTTATAGGGAGATTTGGTTAAAGTATCATCATAAGACTATCTTCAACGGTGAAGTAGAATCATCATCAAATTTGAATTTGGTGAAAAAAGATAACTTTTTTTTTGTCTCCAATGGTTTCATCAAAATGATTTCAAAATGAAAACGGCCCAAAAATTTCACCAAATTGAGAAACTAAGCAGATTTCACCAAAATACTGTGTATTTACGTTAGAGGTGGGTCCCACCGAACAACCGGCCCAACGTCCGGCCGATTGTCCCATTAGTCGTCCTTTGCTGTGCAGTGCTTCAATGTTTGGTTGGCCTGCGAACTGAAGCACTACATTAAATGAGAAGATCAAGAACAACATGAAGTGTTGTAAATATATATATATATCTTATTTAATTTAATGAACAATCAAACAAAATCTGAGGAACCCAAAAGTATCATCTCAGAAAAATCAGAGAAAATCCGATCAACAAATGAACATGATCATCACCAAACGTTGAATGTAAAAGAGAGAGCCATAAACTCACATGAAAGCAATATATGTTCATCATCAACCAGTGATCAATACACAAAACGCAAAAGCCACTCTCCATGAAAACCCCAACAAAACCCAAGAAATCTACTTCAAATAGAGTGATATCAACATTGTGTGTCTGTGTGTATGTGAGAGAGAGCAGAGAACAAAATCACAATAGCTGGATTAAAGCCATTACCATATGATTGGCACACAAACCACCAAACAAAAACCTAAAGAATTCACTTTCCCAACACACCCAACAACAAATGAGATGCTTTTAGTTTTCTGCAGTGCCAAACACCCAAAAACACAACCAAAAAAAAAAAGGCAAGCTGAGGCTAAGCGCTTGCCAGTTACCAATTTTGTTGAAATTGGAACACCCAAACTTTCACCACTTCCTATTTCTTTCACGCAACAAAGACAAAAGTAAAGTAAAAAAACCCATTGAAATTGGAGGCAATAAAAAATAAAAAATATTTATTGGAGAGAAAAATAAATGAGAAATAGAAATGCAGGGGAAAAAAAAATTTAGTCCTTGACCGGTTGACCGGCCGGTCGTCTTACCGAACATCCTCAGTCTTTTGATGCAAGTTACAATGCAACCGTTGAAGCACCTTGTATCAGATTGAGGGAATCGCCTTTTTTTTTTCCTCAAATTTGATGAAAAAAAATGGTTTACCGTCAGAGATGCTCTAATAAAATTTTAATGTATTAAGAACAAATACAAAAAAAAATTGTTGAAAAGTTCAACACATATCACTATTATCAAAATATACTTAGTAAGTAGTTTAATATTTTAAATTTCAAAATAATATAACTTTTGATCTATATGTCGGTTTTTAATAAAATTAGTATTTTTAGAATTCTCTCATCAAGATGTATCAAACAAGATCTATGTTGATTATAAAATTCTTAAAAAATAAAAATAAAAAAAACCGTCAAAATTGACGTAAACAGTAACATGTTACTCTAATTCACAGTAACATTTTACTGTTACAAAAAAATAGTACATGCTAGGTGAATCAACTAAAAATACACATACACAATATTTTAAAACTTGAATAAAATAAAATAGGGTAAATTACACTGACACCCTCTGAGATTTCTATTTAATACAGATCTCTCCTCATATTTGAAAAATTACACTTACTCCCTGTCAGATTAAAATGACATATTTGTCCTTTAACCTTTATACATATAAAATAATAAAATAATGTAAATATTTTGTTCATGTTAATCATCTTCTCTAGTTTAACTCACACAAAAAATTGATTTTTTTTTTATTTTTACTAAATTTTTTAAATATTTTAAGTAATTTTTTATTTTTTAAATACACATAATCTAGATATACTAAAAAAGTATAACATTTTGTAATTTTTTTTTTAAATTCACCAATACAAAAAAGTACCCAAAAAAATATATATAAAAATTCAATACATTATCTTATTTTGTTATATTCAATCTATTTTTTAAAAGTTTTTTGTACAAATTTTACACTTTTTAAATATATCTAGATTAAATTGATCTAATCTAGATATAATGGAGGAGATAAAAATGAAAAATTATATTCATATATAAAAGATATCATAAAAATGTTGTGATAGTAATATTGTTTTAAATATAAATCATGTTTATAAGTGTTTTGTTTTAAAGTGATTAAGCTCTATGTAAAATTTATGTTTATATATCATCACTCAATAAGAATATGTTCAGGTAGAATTTAATGATGGAAAGTTGTACAATGTAATTATGATAATAGGAAAAAGAAATGGTAGGAAAAAGGTAAAATGGTAATTTAAAAATTTTTAGAGTATGACATTAGCAATTCAAGAGGCAATTTGTAATAAGATTACAAATCTAAGGGAGAAGAATGCAATTTTTCAAATATAGGGGAGAATCTGTATTAAACAGAAATCTCAAGGGGTGTTAGTGTACTTTACCCAATAAAATAAAATGTTTCTTGTTAAAAGAGTTATGTGATATATATATACTAATGGGTAATATTATCCAAGAAAAAAGAAATTTTATTTTTTCCTTATTCAATTATGTACCTTCTCCTTAAAGGTTTTATGAAGCAAAATAAATTGGGTAGTCCTTTTCACCAAACAATGGTCCAATGAAGGAATTTTAGCTAAATTTCTCTAAATTATATATACAATAAAATATCACAAACTAATCAAAGCGTGAAAAATCTTCCTGAAACTTTTTTAATATTTTTTTCATAAAACGTAGTATTATCCATATAGATGATAAGCGTTTTTAATTTTTCATGAAACTAAACAAGTTTATGAAAATCAAATCAAACATGAAGGTGGATTTTCCTCCATTCATAATCAGACCGGAGGATATTGTTTGGGCTCGTGAAATTTATCGCAAGTCCCGTTTCGATAATTTGAATTATTCATTTTGTTGATCACTTTGAGTATGTCATCCACACAAAAAATTAGATTGTTCCGATAATCTTAGTCTATTCAATTTATCATGTTTGTTACCAAGAAAATAGATGACAAATTTATTTTTAAAAATAATTTTTTTTTTTTTTTGGATGACAAACGCGATAAATTGAATATGTTACGATTATCGAATCGACTTAATTTTTTATGTAGATAAAATATACGAACTACCTAATAAAATAATTAACTGATATCATCGAAATAAGACCTGTGATATGTCTCACAAACTGAAACAATAAACTCCAAACTAAAACCAGAGAGAATCTAACTCTATATATTATACTCCTTCCGTCCCAAAACAATAGTCTCCTTTGGGAAATTCAATTTTTTTTTTGTAGTACAATTATTGCACTTTAAAAAAATTAATTTTTCAAAATTACCCTTTGATAATATACTTTTTAGAGAATATCAATTGTCATAATTGTACTTTTTGTGTTGTTAATGAATTTAAAAGAATGACAAAATAAGATATTTATATTATTTTAATTCTTAATTTTTTAAAAGGAATTAATACTTTAAAATATTAAAAAATAAAATAAAAAATTAATATTTTAGAACAAAGAAATTATGATGTTTACTCACACTATACATGTCACCACCTCCAGTGAGATACATGATTATCTTACTTTAAAAAGGAAAAGGATTTACCCCAATCCATGATATTGCGAGGGTGTTCTTAGGATCCGTAGAATCCACCACAATTTTTATTTTAATAATTTGTATCGTTTATTTTGTATATATTATTTATAATAATTTTAATTTATTTAATTTATTACATTTATCATTAAAAAAATAATTTATTTTTTAAAACACAATTATTGTTATTATTTTTTTTTGATAATAAAAGCTGTAAATTGAATATGTTACGATTATTTAATTAACTTAATTTTTTATATAAATAAAATACACAAATATTTAACAAAATAAACCGCTCAAATTATTAAAACAGAACCTTAATAAATCCAAGCTCAAATTATCTATCTCCAAAAAATAATAATAACCTGATCATGCATTCTCCTATTAATAAAATAGAACATCACGTCATTTGAATATTGAATAATTTTTAAGATAAATTATAAGGGTCATGCTACAGACCCCACTGGCGTGACCCCCACTGACAACCCCCAGTGAGGTGTCACCCCCTCATTCGCTGGAAAATAAAAAAAATAAAAAAATAAAAAAAGGAAAGCAGTTTTTGACCAATGGGAGAAGACCCCAGTGACCCCCACTGGGGGTGTTAGGCATTTTTCAAATTATAAATACACTTTTTGAAGTTTACTTTAAATATGAATTGCTTCTTGTAATTTGAAAAATTATAAATATCCCATGTCAAAATTTTTTATTTAAGAGAATTAATTGAAAAAATAAAATTTCTAACTGTTCACTTATACAATAATAAAATTATCTGAATTATTAATTGAAATAAAATTTTAACATTATTAAAAATTGTTAATTAACTTGATGATTTATTAATAAAAAGATATATTTATTATAAAATTAAAAACGTTAAAGGCATAATATAATTTCTAGAATTACAGAAAATAATTTATGATTTAAGTAACGTTAAGCAGTGTATTTATAATTTATCCTAATTTTTATGTTTTGACTATTGAGGAAAAAAAATCTCATTCAACTCTCAATGAGACCCCTAAAATATAGGTCTACGTGTCATCATTCCCATCCGTTAGATCACATGCCGATCAAACGGCCAACAAATGATTTCAACTAACACACTCTTCCCCCAAGCTTCCCACCCAACACTCTTTGAGACCCTTTAGCCTCTATTTAAACAACCCAAAACCGTTGAACGACCCTCAGCAATATACAATTTTATATTTGCCATAGACACACACACACACACACACACAAACACAAGCACATACACAGATTTCTCTCTCAATCTATTTTGTTTCGCAAAAACACACAAAACAGTTTCTATATTCCCTTTGTGTTTTTATGTTTCCAAAGTTCATATCTTCTTTCTTTTTTATCATAACTTCATAGAGCCTTTTTTGACTTTGAAAAATATGGAGAATGCTAATGAGAGCTTATGTGTCAATGACCCATTGAATTGGGGTTTGGCAGCTGAGTCATTGAAAGGTAGCCATTTGGATGAGGTGAAGAGAATGGTGAGGGAGTTTCGCCAGCCGGTGGTTCGGCTAGGCGGCGAGACCCTCACCATATCTCAGGTGGCGGCGGTGGCAGTAGGTGGTGGTGGGGTGGCAGTGGAGCTTTGCGAGTCGGCAAAGGCCGGTGTCATGGCCAGCAGTGATTGGGTAATGGAGAGTATGAATAAAGGGACAGATAGCTATGGGGTCACCACAGGGTTTGGTGCAACTTCACATAGGAGGACTAATCAAGGTGCTGCTCTTCAAAAAGAGCTCATTAGGTGAGATTAATCATTCTCTTAATATTTTTTTTTTTAATGTTCTTTATTCGGATTAGCGGATCTTAATCGTAATTAGAGGAGATTTTGTATTTTACACCTGGAAGAGACATGGTCCAAATTTAGTCCATGGTGGCTTTGATACAAAAATACTTTGGCTTACACCCATCAGATGGGTTGACCTCCATTTTTTATTTTTGTTTTTGTTTTTGTTGGGAGGCACTATGCAAAAGATGATTTCTTGTAGAGGTTTCACTTCATACTAGTAAAATAATTAAAGACATTTGACATGGCCAAATATGGAAACACTCCAAATTCCAATTGGGTTTTGCTAAATCATGATCAGAGATTACCTTATCTAGCAGCAAATTGGTGGATTCAAGTCTGTACTTTACAAATCTAGAAAAGGGTCATTCTTCTTAATTGGCTAGTTCATTGCACAGTGCAGCCAAATATAAATGCCTGGTTTCTTTGTGATATGATATGTTTTTTAAAATGTTGAGGAAGGAGAAAGTCTAGAGACACGTAATAAAATTACTTTTTCTGTGTTTTTTTTTTTTTTGTCTTTCTATTTTTGTAGCAAGGATGTAGATGTATGTACTTATAAGGATCTTGTTTGTAACAGATTTTTGAATGCTGGAATATTTGGGAATGGGACAGAGTCAAGCCACACATTGCCTCACTGTGCTACAAGGGCTGCCATGTTAGTCAGAATCAACACACTCCTTCAAGGTTACTCAGGCATCAGATTTGAGATATTAGAAGCCATCACAAACCTCCTCAACCACAACATCACTCCATGCTTGCCTCTCCGCGGCACGATCACCGCGTCGGGCGATCTAGTCCCCTTATCGTACATCGCTGGAGTCTTAACTGGCCGGCCCAACTCCAAGTGTGTGGGGCCCAACGGAGAGGCCCTTGATGCCCGAGAAGCATTCTGGCTCGCGGGTATCAATGGCGGGTTTTTTGAATTACAGCCTAAAGAGGGCCTTGCAATGGTCAATGGCACAGCTGTTGGGTCTGGCTTGGCCTCTATGGTCCTTTTTGAGGCAAATGTATTGGCTGTTTTATCTGAAGTTTTATCAGCAATTTTCGCTGAAGTAATGCAAGGGAAAGACGAGTTCACTGACCATTTGACACATAAATTGAAGCACCACCCTGGCCAAATTGAAGCTGCAGCTATAATGGAACACATTTTAGATGGTAGTTCTTATGTTAAAGAAGCCAAAAAGCTACATGAAATGGACCCCCTTCAAAAGCCCAAGCAAGATCGATACGCTCTTCGTACTTCCCCTCAATGGTTAGGTCCACTGATTGAAGTCATTCGATCATCTACCAAGTCAATTGAGAGGGAGATCAATTCAGTAAACGATAACCCATTGATTGATGTGTCAAGAAACAAGGCCTTACATGGAGGGAATTTCCAAGGTACCCCAATAGGGGTCTCAATGGACAATACTAGATTGGCTTTAGCATCAATTGGGAAACTCATGTTTGCTCAATTTTCAGAGTTAGTTAATGATTTTTACAACAATGGGTTGCCATCAAATCTCTCTGGCGGACGCAATCCGAGCTTGGATTATGGGTTTAAGGGCTCGGAGATAGCCATGGCGGCCTATTGTTCCGAGCTCCAATTCTTAGCCAACCCTGTCACCAATCATGTCCAAAGTGCTGAACAACACAATCAGGATGTGAACTCTCTTGGATTGATCTCTTCAAGGAAAACCGCCGAAGCAATTGAGATCTTGAAGCTCATGTCATCAACATACTTAGTTGCACTTTGCCAAGCTATTGATTTGAGGCATTTGGAGGAGAATTTGAAGAGCACAGTTAAGAACACAGTGAGCCAAGTGGCTAAGAAAGTTCTCACAATGGGGATTGATGGGGAGCTTCACCCCTCAAGGTTTTGTGAGAGGGACTTGCTCAGAGTCGTTGATCGTGAGCACGTTTTTGCATACATTGATGATCCGTGTAGTGAAACATATCCGTTGATGCTAAAATTGAGATGAGTCCTCGTTGATCATGCATTGATCAACAAAGATGATATTAAGAACGCGAACGCTTCTATCTTTTTAAAGATTGGTGCTTTTGAGGAAGAATTGAAGACCCTTTTGCCAAAAGAAGTAGAGAGCACGAGAAGTGCTTTGGAGAGTGGAAATCCTACAATTCCAAACCAGATCAAGGAATGCAGGTCGTACCCATTGTACAAGTTTGTGAGGGAGGAATTGGGGACCGGATTTTTGACAGGAGAGAGAATTAGATCACCCGGTGAGGAATTTGATAAGGTATTTTCTGCAATTTGTGAAGGAAAAATGATCGATCCACTGCTCGAATGTCTCAAGGATTGGAATGGTGCACCTCTTCCAATTTGTTAGACACTTTGGACATAAATTTGTTTACACACTTGATGTTATACTACTGTCAGAAACTGTCTTTGGATTATAAAATGGGATTATAGCCCTTGTCTTTTGATATCAATCTGTTTTTCTCACCCTGTATTTTCCTGAAATTTTGTGCAGCAAAGATTTCTATTATACATATTTGCCTTTCTTTGTATTAACAAGAACTGAAGTTCTTTGAAAACTTCACATTTACAAGGTCATGACATTATAAAAACTTGTATGTCGTGTATGTATTATTTCAAAACAAGGGTAAATTACACTTTCAACCTTTATAATTAGATCAATTTTTCACTTCTGTTCTTATTATGTCAATTTAAACAATTTCATCTCCACTTTAAATGGAGTTTCAATTTGATTATCCTGTTCAGATTGAACACTAAAATTAAAGATTTTATAAAATGTGTAGCATACATGTAATAGAAATTGACAGCAACTTGGATGAGAAGAACTAGAATGAAATTATATTTAAAATTTAAGGACCAAATTATTCAAATTAAAATAATAGGAACAAAGTGAAATTTAGATTAATTTATGCTAGAAACAAAGAAACCACCTGTAGCACTATATCATGAGGCAAAAGCGTTACTTCTAATAAAAAAGACATTTAAATAAAATGGATTGCTGCATCATATATGAAAACAAACCATATACAACACCAAATTTCAGAGTACAGGGATGGGACTTTTTCTTGCCCTCTTCCCAGTCAGCCATTCAAAGAAACTCTCCACAACCGGTGCTTATAAGACCCCCAACTATATGCAAAAGATTACAACATTCATAACAAGTTAGTCATCATCAGATAAACAAACAATGTCAGTTGCTTCTACACCTGAAGGGGCCAAGTTAATCCTTCCACTATCTCCTTCACTACCTAATGCTCCGTCCAGTGCACCAAAAGTTGAAGAAAAATCAGGTAGAGGCGGCAAGAAGTTTGGTGGACATGCACCACGTTGATTATCAAAAGCAGCAAGCAAACCCATCGCAGATAGAGATGAGTTCTGAAGACCCAGTAACCCTCCTGTGAATTCAGGCCGCAAGTTCCTCTCATAATCACCATAGCGATGTGTAGGCAGCTGTGGTGGTGGTGGGGTAGGTGGTCTGGGTGGTGCTAGGGGAACCGCAAGAGAAGTTGTACGATGATTTCTTGGTATGTGTTGACTTGGCAACCCATGTGGAAGAGAGGAGATTGGAGACATGGATGAGGAAGGTCTAAAAGGTTGAAGGTGGGGAGCTGGGGCACGTATTTCACTAACAACTTGGAGATTTACAGTTGGAGGGGGCCCGGTTGGCATGCTTGAGAAAAGGACTGATGGGTGGTGCACAACCTGCACAGGCAGTGATGGGTGGTGCACTACCTGTGCCGGCGGTGATGGGTGGTGCACAACCTGCAAGGGCGGTGATGGGTGCTGCATAACCTGCACAGGCGGTGATGGGGGCTGCATAACCTGCATCGGTGGCAGTGGTGTCTGCTGGCTGGCGGCAGCTGGGACAACAGAAGACGAACCAGCAAGAAGGGAAGGCCCTGCTGCAGACTGTGATGATAGCAGAGAGTGCATGAAATTTGAATTCACAACTGCAAGGAAAAAGAAGTTTAGGCACTCAATCACAAGGAATGCAAAGGACTAGCATGTTCAATCATAGCAAATACAACGCACGAACATATAAATAACTAGATCATCTTAGCATATATGAAGGTAACAGATACTGGTCAGATATTAAATCAATAGGATTAATTTTACTAACATTGTAGTCATAAACATGGTTCTATGTAAATATCTGACATTTTAGAAGTAGAAAGGCACGGGCTTCCCGTTTACTAGTGTTAGGGACACCAATATTTGTGAAGTGTCCTAAAAGTATTGCAATTCTTCCTTCCTTCTTTCTTGCTCTTTTCTTTTCTTCTATTTTTTATTTTATTTTAATGGAACCACAAAAATATCATTCGAAACTCGTCTCATTTAAGTCAAGACATTACTTTTTCCAATTACTGATATTTCCATTGTAAATTCATATGGAAATATATTAGGTTAAAAGCAATGACATAAACCAACATACAACAGAAACCTAATGATTGAAAAAGGTCAGGTCAAGATAATTACATATTTACATACCTTGCTGCATTCCCATGGCCCCATAAGACCTGATGTCTGGGCACTTCAACCGGTAAGCCTCAGCCAACATTTTATTCATGAGAACTTTCTGGTGATTCGTATCAAGCTCCTTTTTTTTCAATAAAAATGCTGCTTCAGCAGCATGAAGTATAGCTTCATGCTTCTGACAAATTTCAGCAATAATTTCCTCTATCTCCTTCTCACAATCAGATTTCAGCTGCTGCTTCTGCTCAGAGAAAAGCCAGTAGTAGGTGGTGAAAAAAGCTAAAAGCTAACCTTACTCAAAAGAAGTGACCAAGATTAAGAAAACCAGACACTAACCGTATCTTCATAGACCTTCATTGCTTGATCTGCTTCTTTATGTAACCTTTCCAATTCGTTTTGAAGTGGATCAGGATATGAAGGATGAGCTGGCATCCGAGAGGCAATTTGGTGTGGACCAAATGGAAGATGTGTTTCAAATCCACCAAGAGCATCAATTGGAGGAGGCATGCCCAAATGTGTGCCAGGAACAACTTGACTTTGAAGCCCTTCAGTATCCTCAACCAGTTGTGAAGAAGCCTCAGCAATTTGAGAAGCCTCCATATTAAAAGAAGTGGTGTGCCCTTCACTACGAGGTTGTTCAACTCCAGAAGCTGAACCTATATTAAGTTGATTCTCATCAACACATAAATCAGCAGATGGTGACAGCTGTAGTAGCTCGAGATGCTCAATCACCACTGATTCATGATTAGTTTGATCAGTCGGTCCGGCACCAGTGGGAACATTTTGATATCCACTAACTCGTGCATCTATATCATGTAGTCCAGTAGATGTTGATAACTGAGCAAATTTATCCTGGCATGTAAGATGACAGCATTGAGAATCTGACCGCTGATTCATTTCACTTTAGCATTCCATTAGCAGGAAAATTAAACAAAACAAAGACGGGATTTATTGCAAACTCACCCTTTGGATTTTCCAAAATCAATGTGACCTCCATGATGGGGATCGGAAAGGAATTGGATGAACATAAATTGAAGAATATAGAAATTTTAATATAATTACAAATTTGGGTATTAATAGAATTTTAGAGAAATTACCAAAAATAAAAATAAAAATACTAAGGTTTAGACCTTTGTACCAAATCAAACCCCGAGTTTTTAATTTCCTCAATTTAAACCTTGAACTTTTAAAATGGTCACAATTGAAACCCAAAATCACTCTCTGCAGATAGGACAATGACCGGAGTACAATACAAAATGAAATGAACACGATGGTTGGCGATCGGAGTACAGCACAAAGATTGGAGATCACAGATCGCACTACGTCGATTTCAGATACAAAGAAGGGGGCACTGGGGGAAAGACGTGATGGGAGGAGAGGACTGCTGCAGGAAAGACACGATGGGGTAGGAGGTGAAGGGAGATGGGAAGCACTGAAGAAGTGTGGCTGCTGAGAGGGAGGCAAAAGGGGATGGAGGGTGCTGGCAGATTGGGGTGACAAGGATGGGCGACGCTGGAGAAGGGAGGCGATGGGGATGGGGGTGGCGCTGGTAGAAAAGGGCTGAAGAAGGGTAGCAAGTGGTTGGCTGCCCGTTGAAGAAATGATGAGTAGGAAGGCAATGAAAAGAAACAAGAGTTGGAGAAAAGCACGAGGGCTAGAGCACCATTCAATTGCTGCGGACAAGACAGAAAAACCTAGAGCAATGACAAGTTGTAATATGTATATATATGTATTATTGTATGTACATATATATGTAATATATACCATGAATAAAAATGTTAGTAAATAGAAAAAATAATTTCTACTGTTACTTTTATAATGGAAATGAATGGAAGGTTTCAATTGTGATACTGCATGAATTTTATTATACTCATTTTGATATATAAAAATTAAAAGTTTTTATTACTGTTTCACTATTGGCTTAACTCTTCTTCCTCCAGTTCTCCTTATTCTCCTTCTCCTCCCTTCGGTTCAACATCAATAATGTAATCGGGATTGAGATAATACTTCACTGATCACACACCATCTAAGTTGAGCAAGTGTTGCACGAGTGTGAGCTATGCCTCTTAAAGTATTTTTATTATCACAACCCTCTGGGGAGAAGAGATGGGGATCGGAGAGGAACTGGATGAAGAAAAATTTAAGAAAATAGGAATTTTAATATAAATAGGAATTATGGTTTTAATAGGATTTTGTTTCTTTATTAACTAGTTTCCTAATTTCTTTTTGTTTCCCAATTAGATAATGCTCATGCCTGCTGCATACAAGGCTCTGAGTGTATTGATTTTATTAGACTGATTTGGATATTTGAAAATTGGAACCTTTTGACTATTGTTTATCCATTGGCCAAATTCTCCCTCATCTTATCCTTATTCTTCTTCTTCTCCTCCCTTCGGTTCTACACCATAAAGTACTACAAGAGTAATATGATGAAGAAAGTGTCCAGGAGAAAACAAAAAAATATATTATTTTTCCATATTTTCATAAAGACACTAGCAAGATGATGACAAAATAAGTTCGTCAAATAGAAATAGTCAAAGCAAAGGAATTATATACCAAATTTTGTGGAGACATGCCAGCTTGAGCTGGAGTAATAACTGGCTGCACCAAAGGAGCTCTTACCACAGACAGCTCCACGGAAAGTGAGTCACCATTGATGGAGCTACCAGCTGCCTCATTTTGGTTTGTGCTAGCATCCAGGACTGACGTGTCTAAGCCATCTCTATCGGACTCTACATCAAGATTTACAAATTCGACAGAGTCAGCAGCGCCCACCAATTCATTCATAGCACTTTCAGGCACTTCTTGTGCACTTGATGGAGCTCCATCAATAATCCGAACCTTAGAAGGTGGGTTCGCGAAGACATTGTTCACAGGAGTATCAGCAGAACCGGTCAAGTTGGAGAGCTTCTCAAATCCAGTAACTAATGCTTCGGCCATAGAATCCACTGCATCAGTTTCATGATTTGGATGCAACGGAAGGGTTGGAGTTTCAATGGTGACACCACATCCTACTGTTTCACTGGCAGCAGTAGTAGGGATATCAGATGGTGTCACCTCACTAGCTTGCATTCCGTTAGGACTTTGTTCATCTACAAGGCATCCAGAGATAGAGGCATTGTTCCTACGGTCATTATGAACTCTATGTTCAATGGTACCTCCAAATTCAAATCCATTCAAAGGCAGCTCACCTGATAGTTCAGCTTGTGCCTGGGACTTAACTATTTCCAGCCAACGAGCTGCATTTTTCCTCTCCACATTCCTTTCAGCCAACTGCTTTGCCTCAAGATCTTTAAGGCGTGTCTCCTTTTGGCGCTTGTGTTCTTCCCTTTTCTTCGCAAATTCATCATCTAATATCTTGAGCTTTTCCAGCCTCACTGGAATATCACTGTGTATGGAGTAAACAAGAGTTGTCTCCCAACTGTGCTGTTTCTCTATTTCAACTCTCCCTAACTCCCAAAGTTTGTAGAACTCCTGAATTTGCACCTGTTGCTTTCTAATGAGCTTTGTCATCTGCTTTTCACACTTTTTCTGAATAAGCTTGATTCTTTTTGATACTTCTTTCCCCTCTATCTTATGTTTCGGTGCCTGTACCTGCTCCGAAAGGAGCCGAACCTCGGCAAATTCTTGGTTCTTTAATCTCTCTTCATTCTCAACTTTTACATTCTGCCGACTGAATACTGCCGATTGAGATATTCTTGCATCTAGTAGCTCTTTCATAATGTCCTCAGCTGATAGAGAATCTTTTGATGACTCAGAGCCCTCAAAATTCTCTACACGGAGTAAGAACATTTTCTTCAGCAGCCGCAATTTTGAATACACATTGTTTGCCTCATCCTCAGTGCATCCAAAATTCAAATGTTGCTTCGCTAATAAAAGTGATTCCTTCTTGTCAATTTTGTTTTTCAGCAATGAAGCAGCAATCCAACACTGACATGTCACAGGGCAAAAGTCAAAGATAGGGGGGGGGGGGGGGGAAGACAAACATATTTACATAGAAAAACACATTCATATTGCTTTTGGGCAGGGAGAGTGGGGAAGAGAATGAGAAGCCAGAAAAATGGAAGAGATGAAAATAAGTATCAGTAGTTTTAATACATATTTTCTAGAATTTTCAACATACCATGGTATAAATATACAATTGACTGATTAGAGTCTAGTTAGATCCAGTGCTGATGAGATCCTACTCTTAATCTACATTTTGTCTTATATAGATGGACATATACATCTAGGAGTATGGACGGTAAAATATATAAAGTTAGTACAAGTATTAAATCATGTTTATAAATTAAACAAAAAATATCCACAACAATCTTTTTAAATGGATTCTGAATTTTACATCATAATCAGCATGGGATTAGTTGAAAAAGAGGCACAATGTACCTTTATGGTTACTAAAATTTGGATAAAGCAAAAAATAAAATGAATACGCCTTCATGAACATAAAAACAGTTTGACATAGTATGATGGTACTAATAGAGAATAGAAGCTAACCAGAGATATCTCGAAAGCCTGTAATATAGTTGCCGGCTCCCTATTGACGTGATGATTATCAATAACGTATTTAAGAAACTTTCCAACCATAACCTTGATATCTTCCTGCGCTTACAATCAAAAGCACAAAATTAGAAAGTACAATTTCCCATGTGCAAGTGCAACACATGTGCTAGGAGATCAACAATACATTTTCAAACAGAAATATGTTAATGTGCCTGCTTTGCCAATTTGTTGGTTTCTTTTTCATTTCTTGGATGTCACCATGTATTTGTCAACATTGAAATGTAAATGCAAAATATCTTGCATTTGTAATATATTTACCCATTTTACTTGGTCCATAGAATGAATTTATTAAGTTGAAAATAGGAGTGACTTTGAGAGAGTATGCTATTATAGTCGGGTGTGAATGTATTAAACAATGTCCAAAAAAGTTGGGCTTTGCAAAATGGACCGACAACAAGGGACAAAGGAAGTAGCAGCACAACTGCTGCTAGATCCACCAAAAATGCATTTTTACTGTAGCAAAACAACATGCAAAATTGACCCCAAAAAAGTAAACCAAACCAAGCCTTTAAGTCCCATCAAATGGGGTAGGCTACATGAATCCTTCTCCACTAGACTCTATCCAAGGCCATTTCGTTAGTCAAATTAAGGAGGTTCATATTTCTATTTACTACACTAGCCCACGTCAATCAAGGTCTGTCCCTTCCCCTACACTTCAATCTACCATCACTGTCTCGCATCTCTTTATTACTGTCTCTGTTGGTCTCCATTGTATACGACCAAACCATCTCAATCTATTCTCTCTCAATTTATCTTCTATCGGTACTACTCCTATCCATTCTCGAATATACTCATTCATAACTCTATCTCTTCTACTCTTGTCACACATCCATCTTAGCATCCTCATCTTAACAACACTCATCTTATCTACATATTGTTTCTTAGTTGCCCAATATTCCGACACATATAACATCCCTGGTCTAATAACTGTTCTATAGAACTTCCCTTTTAGTCTAGTTGGTACTCGTTTATCACACAGTACCACAAACGCATTCCGCCACTTAAACCACCCCGCCTTAATTCCATGGAACACATTTGCTCCAATCTCCCCAACCATTGTGATAATCAATCATAAATAACAAAAATGTTCACTCTTAGTTAGTTTTTGGTGTAAGTTTTCTGAATGAATTTGTATATTCAATTATAAATAATACAAAGAGTACAACCAAGTTATATAGACCTAATCTAAAAAAAGAAATAAGAATAAACCTATATTCTTACAATCAATCTAATATATTTACATAATTAGCATAATATTCTCACACCCCCACTCAAACTCAAGGTGTTTTAGCAGAAAACATTAAAAGTTTGCCAAGAAAGAACTGAAAACGAGTAGTGGTGTGAGTCTTGGTAAAGAAGTCAGCAAGTTAAAGTGCCGAAAAGGCGAAAGAAAGCGAGATGGAACCAGACTGCAGATGTTGACAAACAAAATGACAATCAATCTCAATGTGCTTCGTTTGCTCATGAAAGACAGTGTTATGGGCAATCTGAATAGCACTGCGATTGTCACAGTAAAGAAAGGTCGGAGAAGGCTGAGGTACATCCAAATCAAATACGAGACAACGAAGCTAAACAATTTCAATAGTGGCATGACTCATAGCACGGTATTCAGCCTCGATAGTGGAACGTGCAACAACAGTCTATTTCTTGCTCTTCCAAGAAATCAAGGAATCACCAAGAAATATGCAGAAGCTACAAGTAGACTTGCAATCAGTAACATCACCACCCCAATCAGAATCATCATAGGCCACCAAATCCAAAGAGGAAGTGAAGGACAACAGTAAGCCCCATTGTTGTGAAAAGCGGGCCTAACCGCAAGGCGCAGCGAGGTGCACCCATTGTGCCTAAGGGGGACTCAAGTGAGGCGCGTTTGAAGAGTCGCATGCCTTGGACGCGACTTGGACCAGGCGCAGGGAGGCGCAAGGCGCGAGCCTAAGGGGCTTTTTTTTTTTTTCTTCTTGAATCTGATCTAACGGATGGACACGGAATTTGGACACGACAGCGAGAAGAGTACACGAAAGAGAAGAAGAGTAAAGGAGAACAAAGGAAAGAGAAGAGTAAAGGAGAACAAACCTGGTCAGCGACAACTTCGACAACCTCCCTTCGACTTTGCCGACTTCTTCTCGATTTCAACGACTTCTCGTCAACTTCGATCGCTCTCTCTATCTCTCTCGTCTTCGCCTCTCTCCAACTTGCGATCTCTCTCTCTCTCTCCTCTCTTTCTCTCTCTCGGCTTCTCTCTGTCTTATCTAGCCTCTGTTTGGTTCTTATCTTAATATGTATATGTATTAGTATATATACATATATAAGTATAAAATAATTTTACCAATATCTTATATAATATATATTTATACATATTAATAAAAAAACACAAATACATGTACGTAAAATAAAAATAAAAAATTAACAAGAACATATTATTTAAAAAATATAATAAATAAATGATTAACAAGAAAATATTATTTAAAAAATATAATAAATAAATGATTAACAAGAACATATTATTTAAAAAAAATTGTCTTAGTACTATGAATGATTAGTCTATGTTAATTTATCTATCTTTTACTAAGAACCTTCAGCACCTTGAGCCTTTAAAAAAACTCATAAGCCTTAAAATATAATACCACGGAGATAGCGAAGACTGCGAATCAAAACAGCCCAATGTGTAGAACGAAGAGCAGAAACGAACTTTGTAACCACATGAACAACATAGGCAAGATCGGGGCGAGTGACAATCAGATAGACTAAGCAACCCACAAGCTTTCGATATAACACTGGTAAGCCCTGAAATATAATACCACGGAGATAGCGAAGATTGCGAATCAAAACAACCCAATGTGTAGAACGAAGAGCAGAAACGAACTCGATAACCACATGAACAGCATAGGCAAGATCAGGGCGAGTGACAATCAGATAGACTAAGCAACCCACAAACTCTCGATATAAAGTAAGATCATCGAGAGGGATACCATCAGTAGTGTTAAGCTTCACATTAAGCTCAATGGGGGTATCAAAAATCTTAGTGTCAGTAAGACCAGCACAGTAAATAACCTCATTAGCATACTTAGCCCGAGACAGAAAGTAGTCTTTAGGAGAAGAAACTACCGCAATACCAAGAAAATACCGTAAGGGGCCTAGATCCTTCATTTCGAAGGCGCGAAAGAGATATTGCTTAATCTCAAATATAGCAGAAGAGTCAGAGCCAGTGATAATCATATCATCCACATACAATAATAGGGCAACAAAACCAGCAAAAGTGTAAAGGAGAAACAAAGCAGAATCCTGGGCACAAGGATGAAACCAAAGCCGAGTGACAGCGATCATACCAAGCACGGAAGGATTGCTTCAAACCATACAGAGCGCGCCGAAGACGACAAACCTGTCTAAAGGAATGGAGAAGGCTAAAGGGAGGATGCACATAAATCTCCTTAGTGAGATAGCCATTAAGAAAAGCATTTTTAACATCCATCTAATAGAGAGGCCAATAACGAGCAGCTGCAACAGAAATCAAAGTATGGACAATAGTCATCTTGGCAGCAAGGGCAAAGGTCTCCTCATAATCAATAGCATACTCTTGTGAGAAACCTTTGGCAACCAGGCGAGCCATGTAAAGCTCAAAAGAACCACCAGAATGAGTCCTGACTTTATAAACCCATTTATAACCAACCATATTTTTGGCAACAGGCAACAAAACTAGCTCCCAAGTAATAGTCTTCTGCAAAGCAGACAGCTCATCCTCCAACCCAATTAGGATCCTGACAGGTCTCCTTGTAAGGCTGAAGTTCTGAATAAGAGTGAATAGCAGACAAAAAAGTGCAATATTAAGGAGAAAAACACGTTCTAATAAAACCCACTTTGACTACCTGTTTACTGATAAGAAGAGGATACTTACGTTAGCAAGATCAGAGTCATCAAAAGCAGGGAGATCAACAGTAGGGGCAGAGACAACTGGTGGAAGGAGAGCCTTGTGACGATAATAGACTAACAACGGAGGAGGAGGAGGAGGAGAGGGAACAGACTCGTGGGGTCAGTGGAGAGGGACTCATTAGGCCAGGTGGACAAGAAGAAGAAGGAACAAGCTCATGGGAAACAGCAGACATGTACACATCAAAAGAGACCTCAGAAGGAAATGAATTAATATGAACTAAATCTTCTTTGGAAACTGAGACTGTGAGAGGAATAAGCTGAAAGTAAAGTAGACGTTCAAGAAAGACAACATGGCAGGAAACATATAGGCGATAGGAAACGGGGTTGTACTAGCGACAACCTTTCTGAGTGAGACTGTAACTCAAAAAGACACACAAGATACACTGGACACTCAATTTGGTCCTATCTTTACGGGGTAGAAGAACAAACCAAGCAGATCCAAACATACGAAGGAGGGTGTAATTGGGAAGTTGAGAAAAGAGAGCCTCATAAGGAGACGAACTAGAGAGAAAGGGAGTGGGCATACAGTTAAGAAGAAAAGCAGCCATAAGAATTGTCTCACCCCAAAACAGAGTCGAAACAGAGGCAGAGAGGAGACACCTAGCTGTTTCAAGGAGATGACGATGTTTACACTCAACTCAACCATTTTGGGCAGATGTATTAGTACAGGAAGTCTGGTGAATAGTACCCAAATTGGCCAAATAATCACAAAACTCAATTTTAAAATATTCTCCACCCAAGTCAGACCGTAACAATTTAATAGTAGACCCAAACTGTGTAATGACCATAGCCTGAAAAGTACGGTATATCTGGTATATGTTGGACTTATGAGTCATAAGATAAACTCAAGTGTAACGGGTGCAGTCATTAACAAATGACACATAGTATACAGAACCTCCTTTAGTGAGAACAGGAGAAGGACCCCAGACATCAATATGAACTAAAGAAAACGGTGTATCAAATATATAAGTACTTTTATGGAAAGGTAAGCTGTCATTTTGGCAAGTTGGCACCCCCGACACTCGTTAAGTTGACTAGGAGAAACTTTATCCAATATACTTAGCTGAACTAAAGACAGTAGGCAGTCAGCAGGCAAACGCCCTAATCTGAAATGCCACAAATAGAAAGGACTTGACAGAGAATCTAACTGGAAAAAGGAAAAGGTAGTCGGAGAGGTAGTCATAGGCAGATGCAAGCTCTCCACCACATAGAGGTCTCAAACTCTACAGCCAAATCTCAATCTGCTGCTTAGACATCCAATCCTGTATAGGACAGATAAAAGAAAAAAAGATAACATCAAAACCGGAGACATCAAGTTGACTGAAAGATAATAAACTGACAAACAACTGAGGAACATATAACACAAATGGTATAGAGACAACAGACATAGAAGACGGTAGAACAAACCCAACAGATATAACAGACATACTAGATCCATTAGCAGCACTAACAGTAATAGGAAAGAGAGGGGGAGTACAATTCTGAAGTAAGGAGAGATGAGGAGTCATGATGAAAGGCACCCGAGTCAAAAATCCAGACAAACGAAGAAATACTTGAAGAAGACCCAAGCAAACCTAAATGAAAAAAGGAAAAAATAGAAGCAAACGGAGATGGCTGGGAAGTAGACTGTATATGCTGAAATTGATTAATCTGAGCAATCAATGACGCTAAATCAGGATCAGAAGCCAGAATAGATGTAATATAAGTGGCTAAAGTCGGAAAAATACTCTGAGAAGGAGCATGAAACTAAGTTCGAGACTGCTGAAAAGGCAATACAGACTGACAGACATCCCTTCTTGGGACAGTAATACTTCCACTGGCCTTGCTCATGGCAGAAGGCACACTCATCAAAAGCCAAAGACATCGTAATAATTACAGAGATTAGGCATTCAGGTGTAATAAATCCAAAATAAAGCAAAATAGTCAAACCAGAGGTCAACAGATGATAAATAGACAATTGAGGAGTTTAAGTGTAATAAATCCAAAATATGACAAAAATAGAGTGAACATCATTGAACCGAAGATCAAAGTCACGAACTAAGAGAGACTAAAGAAGAACCAAAGAGAGAAGATCAGTTATCGAAGCACAGTGACCACGTCGAACAGATGGGTCGATTAGATGGGTCACCCAAGACGACCAGATAGAGGAGACGAACCTCGTCGGAGAAGAGATCAGCTATTGTCGGCGAGATGAGAAAGAAGGAACAAACCTTCGCACAAGGCACGAGAAAGGCAGAGACAGACGCCCAGAGTCCTCTCGACTCAAATGAGTTGCGATGAGGGTCTTCGCAACTCAGACAGGTTATGATAATGGATCACAACCTGCACCTAGATGTGTCACAATGAAACAGACGAGTCAAGAACCCAAAGAACCAGAGCGAAGAGAACTAGGTTCTCAAATCAAATGACCTTCGATGAACTAGATGGGTCTTGCAAGCCTAATGAAGCAGAGGCTTGACTTGATGTTAACTAGAGAGTTCGATCAAGTTCAAAGAACAAAGTTGAACTAGAAATCAGAACCAGAGAGGATTTCAGGATGGCTGCTAGGGTTTGAAAACTAGCTCTGATACCATGTAAGTTTTCTGAATGAATTTGTATATTCAATTATAAATAATACAAAAAGTACAACCGAGTTATAGAGATCTAATCTAAAAAAGAAAATAAGACTAAACCTATATTCTTACAATCAATCTAATATTCACACAATCAATCTAATATATTTACATAATTAGCATAATATTCTCACACTTGATTCTCAATATTCACTTCTCCTCTACTTTCATTGTTACTGTTATAAAAATTACACTCTTGTACTCTATCTTAGTTCTGCTTATTCTAAATCATTTAGATTCAAATGCTCCTCTCCAAGTCTCCAACTTAATGCCAACTCTTTCTCTAGTCTCATCCACTAACACGATATCATCTGCAAAAAACATACACAATGGCACATCATCCTGAATATTTCTCATCAATTCATCCATAACTAAAGCAAAAAGATAAGGACTTAAGGTTAATCCTTGGTGTAACCCTACAGTAATTGAAAATTTACTTGTCTCTCTAACAGGCGATTTAATAATGGTCACCACACCTTCATACATATCCCTTATCACATCAATGTAACATTTTGTCACTCCTTTCTTCTCTAACACCCATCACATTATATCCCGAAACACTCTATCATATACTTTCTCAAGATCGATCCATATGAATGTCTCTTTTCTTTCTCTATACTTTTCTATTACTCTCCTCCAAAGCTATATTGCTTCCATTGTTGACCTACCATGCATAAACTCAAATTGATTCGCTGACACCTCTGTTATATCTCGCAATCGATGTTCATCACTCTCTCTCACACTTTCATTATATAAAACATTACCTTGACCCCAGAAAAGTAGAAAAGAAAATTTTAAAAAAACATAAAATTTTAAAAAACAGTAGTTTTTCCTTTTTAGACATACCTTGTGTTTCATTTCACGAATTTTCTTTCCATGTATAGCAAGATACATGTCACAACAATAGCGAATTGCATTTGGGGGCAAATAAAAAGAGTCTTAATGAGTAAAAATATGAGATACATACTGAAAGTTGTAGAATTTCACAGAGTTTTGAAATCTCAGGTTTCAGAAGAACATGAAGACTTTTCTGCACATCACGCAATCGTACTCCCTCCTCAGGCTCAACCATTTCAACTTCAGGTAACGATGAGATACCATTAGAGGGAAAGGGTGAGGTGGAAGCATGGTTTGTATTTAGTGCACCAGTTGCACAAGCAGTTAACCTAGGCAGAAGCTGAGAAGCACTACCAGTTGGAACTCCAGATCCTCCTGCAGTATGATGAGAAGTCATCAGAAAGCTTAAAACACGAGTATCAGAATGATTATAAAATTTCCTTAAAAAATTTAACCTTCAATGCACTAGGGCAATTTTTGGAGAAAAAATGAATGATCATCACAATTTGGATATTTAAATAATATCTGTCATTTACCTCCCCCGTCTCCTGGAAGTTCACTTTCCTTGAGCCTGGGACTCAGAGAAGCTGGATCAGCATTATTGTTCACCACCATCTTGCGTTTCTTTCCAACTTCATCAGCTTCAACTACTGGTTTCTCTGGTATGTCCTTAAAATACTGGACTCTTTTCCTGTTCCTCTGTGCTGGGCCAGATGAATGTATCCACTGAGGATTCCTTCCATCCAACAGCCTTGTCCAAAAAACCTGGGGTTCATCTCCATCTGTCAACTGAATTGTTAGCTCACCAAGCAATGAAACATCCTTACTGTAAATTCCCCCAGAGTGTTGAACTTTTATAATGAAAGAGTTATTTGTATATGTATTTTCACCATCGTGACAAAGTAGAGCCATGAACTCCTTGGCTACATCTCTGAGAAGTGATGGCTCAGAAGAAATATTTGCACCAGTGGTTGAGATAGTACCATCATGAAACTCGTCCAATTTATTGAATAAACATGAGGCCCCCCACATTAGCAGCATGTGCATCATACTGCAACTTATCCTCCGTAAATTGCTATCAAGAGTTGTACCATGTGTAGCAAGGACTAAAACTTTTTCTTCCACAGTACCAGATGAATATAAACGGAATATTTTAATCTGTTCAAAAGATGAATCAATTGATAATCTTTGTAGCGCTTTTAAATCATTTGCTGGGTTCCAATCACTATCAAATATGACTATCGTATCCACAGACGACAATTTGATGCTATTATGACAAGCACGGTTTTCTAATAAAAACACAAATCTCCCACTACTCTTGTCATTGAACCTGTTCAGAGCAGCCTGTTTCTTTGGCGGGAGAGTACCCACCTCAACATGTTCATAGGAATCTCGACCAAATCTCTGACTTAGAAAGTCATCCAATATCTCCCCAATTGAATTCCTTCCAGAAAAAATTGGCTGTCCACAAAAATGAACCAATGAAAAACAAATAATAACCAAAACAAAATTTATTTGTCCTGTGCAGACAAAGATAGTGCGTGTGCACATGAATGATTTATTTAGAGAGAGGGAGTTAGTAAGAGAAACATGTAGAGCAAATAATTTACACAAAAAACATAACCACGTGGCAAGTAAAGCATATCCAGATGCCAAGTTATAATTTGAACCATATCCAGATGCCAAGTTATAATTTGAACCGACAACTATGATCATGGTAAAGTTAGACACAAAAGAAATTTTGAATAGACAAACAGCCTGAAAGTTGGTAATAGATATCATGGAAATAGCTTAAAAAATAAAGAACTCAAGGACACAAAGGAGAGGGAAGGGAGATTTGTAGATATGCAGATAGCATCATATGCTTCACTTAGGGAAATATTTGCAAAACAAATATCAACCACAGTGAGAATTGATGATCACCGGAACAATCGTATTGGCCAACTAACAAGGGCAAAACACTTAGGGGTCTGACGCTCACATAAAGCTTAAAGGTCCGTTTGCAGAATAGATAAATCCTCAATCAACTATCCATTTTTCCCAGTAATTAAAGATCACATCAGCTAAACAAGAGGACAGTGATAAACAACAAAAATGATTCAAAATAGTACAGCTTAATTAACATAGTATAGTACCACAAAAAGACTTAAGTCCTCAGAAGTTTAAATTATAGTGATCAGATTATGTACCTGAAAAAGAATTACTACTCTTAGTCCTCGATTTTTAATCTCTGAGAGTATTTTGTCAAGAAGTTGTAACTTGCCACTTGCTTTTATATCCACATCCAAATACTCTACCACTGGGAGACCTTTGTTTAAGAAGCCTTTTAAAGATGGATCCACAATGTACGGGTGATCACAGCACTACCAAAAAAAGAACCATATAATCATTGTCTCCAAAAGTTGATTATGCATAGCTATTCAATTGCAACTAACATTAAACAAATTAAACTCCGTTCTAATAGAAAAGGAAATTCAAACAAATTAACAGAACTTTAAGTAGCTGCAGGTAATGAAGATTTTATTATTTTATTTTATCAAAAATGAAGATATCAGAAACCAAATTATTAAAAATGAATTGATGCTATATAAATATCTATCTTTTTTCTTTTGTTTGGAGAAAGGGATATAGAGAAGGACCGTGCACACACGAGGGAGGGGGCAGGATAATGGAGATGAGGATGGATGAGGAGAGCGGACCTAAAATTTTATGCAGTTAATCAAATAATATACATTTAAAAAAGTTTATTAATTCAATAATATACATTTACGAAGCACTGACACTCCATTTTAGTCATCATTATAGTGTCTAACATGTGTCAAACACAAACACACATTGGACATGCCGGGCACATGTCAAACATGCCACATGTTGTGTCAATTTTGTTTTCCACAACACACGTCAGGGGTCACATCAAGGGCACAAGTGTATTGTGACTGAACATGACATAGGATACGTTTGGGGTTTTATATTAATTTTAGAAAGGTAGTTTGGTGGTCAAAGTATAGTATGTGTAAAGAAACGAGTGCAAATTGAAAAAGACAAAAACAAAAATCAAAACTTCCCCTAAAACGTTCGATCTTTGGTGTCTCAAATTTGTACCCTAAAATTCAGTTGAGAGAGGTAGAGAGTATATCTCCGCAAAAAATCAATTTGCCATCTCATCTTCCTATTATCTTAATCCATTTACGCGAGTTCTATGGAATTTTTTTGGGAAAAATTTTGTTAAATGTTAACACCATAGTGTTAGTCCCTAAACAAAGTACCAGAGATTTATGTATTTTTTATGGATGCTCTTAGGGCTGCAAACGAACCGAGCCGAGCTTTGCTGAGCTCGAGCTCGGCTCGTTTACTTATCGAGCTCGTTTATTGAGCTCGAGCTCGGCTCGATAAGGAACTGGGCTCGAGCTCAACTCAGCTCGACTCGATAAATTTTTTTAATATTATTTATATTATTTAAATATAAATATTTAAATAAAAAATATTATTTATATTATTTAATATATAAAAAATGTATTTATATTATCATTTATATATATATTTATATATTATTTAATATATAAATAATATATTTATTATATAATTTAAATAAAGATAAACGAGCCGAGCTTATACGAGCTCGAGCTCAGGTCGTTTACTAAACGAGCCAAACCCTTAACGAGCCGAGCTTGTTCATTTGCAGCCCTAGATGCTCTATTCATTATTGATTTTAATTCTTTGACATAGTCTATGGTTTGATGAAATAGTAATTTGTATGTTGAATGATGTTTAAATTATAGATTGAGCGATTTTTTCATGTTGAATTAGTGTTAATTTTTCATTATTTTTAGTCATTGGTAAATAAAAATTAGCAAATAAAAGGATAGAGAAAGATATATCTTCTGTCATATTCTCGCTATATTCGTATCCTAATTTTTTTAAAATAGTTGTGTCCCTTCTTTGTGTCCGTGTCCGTATTCGTGCTTCTTAGATAAACATATAAATTGAAAAAAAAAAAAACAAAAGAGCATAGATATACATTCAAGCACGATCACCCAAAAGGAAGAAAGATTCTCCAAACACAATATAATGATGCAACCAAGACTAGAAGTACGTAGGAACCAAACCTTCCGTGTAGAAATAAGAATATCATGAAGAACACCAAAAGGATCATTCCTCAAACAAGAGCGCAGAGACATAGAATTTGAAAGTAGAGTAGCGCAATACTGCTCAAGTTGCACATTTGATATCAGAACAGGAACCCAATACTCTAGAAATCTAGAAGAGTCTGACTTGCAGTCGTATGCGATAAAGCTTGACAACCTCTCCCTTAATTTACCAAGATTATCATTTAAGTCAGTCTTCGGGCCATCACTGGGAGAATCAAGCAATGACAGCAGATTAAAGTGCTCAGCAATGCTATCCTGCAAATTCCAGTAGGATTACTAAGGGTGACCTGGGTTAAATAATATAAACAAAGTGAAAGAGCTATTGTACCTTAAATTGGCCATTGAAAAGGAGAACCCTAACTTCAGTAGTTAGCATTTTAATTTGTTCAAAATGTTTAGATATCCCAATGTGCTGGGATTCATCAACTATGATTGCTTCCCATCTAAGCCACTCTAACATTTCAAGATCCTGCAGAACAATATGTAAAAGGGTTGAATAGATGACTTGGCAAGTGAAAATGTACAACCACTTCAGTGTGCCAGTAAATTTCCGCCCTAATATAAAACTCAAAGAAAATCAATATTACAATGAGAATGAACATCAAGATTAACTTAAAATGAGAACATACAATAGCACATTAACCAGAAGAATATTGGCATAAAAGTAGTAAGAAAATAAAAAACTATGGAAGGTCAAAGTGTTAGTTGTCTGAACCTATCAAAAAGTTTTTAATTAATAACTAATAGTTAAATTTAAAATTGTTTAGCACACACTTCTAAGATATATTAGCAAAACATCATCCACAATATAAGGCTATGTTTGGTTGTCTTTTAGAAATGTGATTCTACACCTACTCTTGAGTATGATGTTTGAAACGAGTTTTGGAAATACATTTCCAAAACTCTGCAGAGAACTCTGAGACAGGCGCGCGTTTTAGAATTTTTTTTTTTGCAAATTTTGGCGGACGGGACGTCCGGCGCGAGTTTTAGAATTTTTTTTTTTGCAAATTTTGGCGGACGGGACGTCCGGCCGGTTGACCAGAATAGTGATTTTTTTTTTTTTTTTTACAAATTTTTTTTTTTACAAAATTTTTTTTTTTTTTTTGCAATTGATATATAATCAAAAAAAACATTTTCTGAAATTTTTAAAATTTTTTATGTGCTTTAAAATAATTTTGAGTTGTATGAGCTGTAGATTTTTGTATCAAATATCAAATGCCACATCAACAATTCCCCACTCAAATCAAAACTATTTTCAAAACTCTTTACCAAACAAATTTTCTACACTCAAATCATAATTCCAAATCCCACAAACTCAAAATACAACTCATACTCTCAAATCATAATTACAAAATACAACCAAACGCAACCTAATATTTTTATTTTAATTTAACATACTTATTATTATTATTATTATTATTATTGTTATTATAGCATAATTTATTTATTTCTACATATCAATCAACTTTAATAAATATCAGCATCAAACTTTTTTTAATACACAATTTTGTTTGTCATGGAAATAACAATGAGAACACAACCCCTCCCCATGCTCAATGAAACCTATCAAACATGGAAAATTGGAAATGAGATTCCCATTTCCAAACCATAACATCTGTTAAACAAGTACAACCTAAGGCCTTTCATGTTATGATTTTGATAATCATTACTTCAACAAATTGAGACAGGGTCCTCTGAGAAAAGCTTGAATACCTCTTTTATTACTATGATTCCGATAAAAGGAAAGGCCACAAAATTAAGAGATTTTAAACCTATTAGCATGATGGGTTGCATGTATAAGCATGTGCTAAGGCAAATTAAGATGTGTAGGGAAAACACTTTTAGAGGTTTAATCCTTAGTAGCAGGAATCGTCTCAGATGGCGACGACTCTGAGGAAAAAGCACGATTTTGCACTTCTGAGGAAGGATTGCATCAGAATCGCGAATCTGAGGATAGGGAAATGCGAATCTGATGCGGGAAGGGAGCAATATTGAGAGGGCAAGGAGAGTACCTGGTCGCAAGCTTCGATCCTCCGTTCGATGACTTCGATCTCGCCGTTTGACTTCCCCGTCGAAGCCCTAGTCTTCGTCCCTCTCTTCGAAGCCCTAGGTCTTCGTCTCTCTCTCTCTCGCTTCTCTCACCCTCGATCTCCTCTTCGTCTCTGCTTCTCTTTCTTCGCCTCTGTTGCGTGTCTTTCTTCTCCCTCTCTCGATCTATTCTCTCTCTCTCTCTCTCTCCCTCTCCGTTTTCATTTTATATAATATAATTTATCATATATAATATATATATATAAAATATAATTTATCATAAACAATATAATTTTTATTTGTAAAATAAAAAATTATTTATTTTATTATATATAATATAATTTTTATTTATTATTTATTTTTTTAACAATTATTTCTTAACTTTTTAACATATAATAAATTATCTAATTGTTTAAAAGAAATCTATTTAAATCATATATAATAAAAAAAATCTTCAAAAATTTATAAAATAAAACATATAATTTTTATTTATTATTTATTTTAACATAATTTATTATTCATTATAATAAATAAAATATAATTAATAAAAATAATACATAAGCGCTCCTAATTTACGACTCCTCTAAGTGGCCACGTTCCCCCGCTCCCGCTTCGTGCAACTAAGGTTTAATCAAGCTCTGGTAAGGAAATGGTTATGATGAAACAAATTAGAGGCCATAAGCTTTTGGAGGAAATGAAAATTTTAGTTGAAAGATTGGAGATGGACCTGAAGAAAGGTGATGTGTTCATATAGGGTGGGATTGTGGAAAGCAATTCAAAAAGGGTGGTCTAACTTTTTTGCATGTGTGAGTTTTGTAGTTGAAAACAGATAGAGATAAATAATGGTTTGATATTTGGTATGGGAACATGCCTTTGTCAGAAACTCACAAGCCTTCCTGGAGCTGAACAATATAGAAGCAAAAAAGAATGCACTAGTCACAGATTATTTGTGATTATAGATTCTAGAGTTTCATAGGAGTCTAATACAAGATTAAAAATTGAAGACGGGATCCCCATCCAAGGTCGCTTTCTTTGTTTGAACAGCGACTTTAGGGCGTATTTTGACTATTAATAATTTGATTCGACGCCGTCACATTTTGGTAAATTGGTGTTGTATGTGTTGTTTTGATGCAGAGTCGGTGGATCATTTATTTATTCATTGCACAGTTGTGTCTAAACTTTGGTTGCTTAGTGTTGGGCCGTTTGGGTTGGTTTGGGTTCAGTCGGGTACGATTGTGGAGGTACTCATAAGTTGGAGGGGGTGAGTGGGGAAACGTCTGCAGAAGGTATGGATGCTTGATGCTCATTGTTTAATGTAGTTGATCTAGTTGGAGTGTAACAAACAAACTCTCCAAGGGATTTCTCATTCGGTGCCGTGGTTGGAGAATAGGCTTCTCTTGGTGCTTCATAGTTAGGTTACAGTTTCGGTGGATTCGGATGTGTTGGCCTTTGTAGATTTTGTGGATGATGTGATTGCTTAGCTATTGGCCTATTGAGGGTTCTATTTTTGTATTATTTGCATCGCCTTGATGCTTTCTAATAATATTTGATTACTTGTTTATCAAAAAAAAAAAAATTGGAGAAGGTGGATAAATTTTTTCAGATCTTATATGGGCTCCAGATCTACCACTCCATTCTAATGAGTACGGGAGAGAGAACTTTCCATTGGAAAGTTAGATGGAGATCAGGTCTACCTAGTGTTATTAAAGGCACGCCCCTAGGTCCAAGGCTCATCAAGGCGCAATCATTGAGCTTCGAAACATCTCAAGCCAAGAGATATAAAACAGGCACTATAAAGGTGCATGAAGCATGCGCTTTATCCTTAGGCTCAAGGCACATGATATGTGCACTTCTTTTAAAATGTTTATTTACTACAATTACCAAGGTTTTAAAAAACAGCCGCAACCATTACGTAATGCTGTTACGTAATGATGGTGGTGGTTACCACCACCCGTTACAGCCGCTATAACGGTGTGATGGAAATTCACGTGTGTAACGGCCGTTTTAGTGTTACGTAACGGCCGTAACGATCCGTTAGACACCATTACACCATTATATAATATTCTGAATAACTTCTTTTTCCCTAAAAAAAAAGCAAAAGCTTATAAAAAAAAAGAACAAACACTCAAGTGATCCAAGCCAAAAGAAAAAATCTTATATGAATTTTTTTCTTCAAATTTTTTTTTTTTTAAATTTATGGCACAAATTTTATTTTATAATCCGTTCATTTAATAATTGTGAATATTTTTTATTCAATTAATTCAGGTATTAGTAAAAAATAATTTGTAGACATTTAAAATCAATTATTCTTAAAATCATTAACTGCTGAAATAAAATGTAAAAAGCTCCTTTTATAGTGATTTGAAAATATGAAATATATTGGATCATACTTAAAAATTAACAAAAATTGATCAAAATTTATTTTAAACCCCAATAAATGTGATTCTGGAAAAAAAAAAAAAAAAAAAAAAAAAAAATTATACGTATCAGTAAGTTTTCTTCAAATTGTGGGGGGAAAAAAAATCAAGGTTCCAATTACCGCAACCATTACGCTACGGCCTTTACACCCCATAACCGCTACCCCATCACTGCAACCGTTATGGTGACCACAACCGCTTTTCAAAATCTTGACAATTACTATTACAACCCTTGATTTCACTTAATTTCATTTTTTGTTTACTACAAGGGATTAAACCCCAAACATACATTGCAACCCAACACTTTTTGAACCTTAATTATACAAAGACGTTGGTTGGATAGAGCTTTCTCTTTGACCTGACTAACAGTTGTTGATCTTCTTTTTCATCTCCTCAATCTCTTTCTCCTTCTCTATGCTTCTCTTGCTTGACACTTCAATTTCTTTCCTTTTTTCAAATGTTTATGATTTATGAGTTAGATGTTTGTGTTTATGTAAACCTTGAATTGTTTGTCTATGATAAAATATTGGTGTTTGTCGGTATTTGTGTTTTAAAAAATTTTATATCTCATTTTACTTATATTGAACCTTTATATTAAATTATCTATTTCTTATCGTCAACATGAACCCTACTTCCACGAAGGTCACACCTCGACTTGTGCCTAGGCCCTAGGAAACCTTGGCGCTTCAGTGCACTTGTCACCTTTAATAACTGAGGTCTTTTCTTGCGTGGACTAAAACCTTAAACAAAAGGATTACCTGCTACCCAACTGGTGTTGTATTAAAAGAGAACCAATGAATCAATAAGTCATATATTACTTCATTGCAAGGTTGCCAAAGATCTACAGAGTATGCCATTTTCCATTTTTGGTATATTCTAGGTTATGTCAACTTCCATCCTTTTTTTCAAGTGCTGGGCAAGTAGGTTTCATCCCAACAGGGTGAGAAAGGAATGGATATATGTGCTTGATGTGGTTATGGAGGGAGAGAAACTGAAAAAAATTTAGGATGCGGAGATGACAGTACATAGGTTAAAGAGGATCTCACTTGTTCTTTTAAGTTTTGGGTCAAAGGGTATTTTACTGAATTTTATTTTTTATTTTTATCTTCTTGATTTCATAGGGGAATTGAGCTTCAGGGAGATCTATAGTTTTTCTTTTGTATATTCTAGAGCATAGAGGGCGCTCCCCTTTTGAGCACCTTTTTTTAATATATACTTATACAAAATAAATAAATAAAATTACCTCAACAAGGGCATTTATAGGGCATAAAAGTACTTGGAACATTGTGCAACCCCCATCCTCAGAAAACTCCAATGTCCTGATAATTCTTCTACTATCTTTGCTTCCACCGTAAACTACAACATCAGTAGATGGTGCCAATCGCGAGAACTCAGCTTCCCATAAGGAAAGAACACTGGAATTTGAAATGATGAGGAAAGGCTGACTAACATCGGACAGCAAAGACGAGATAAACAAAACCACCTCCGTTACTCGCTCCTGCAAATAAAGATCCATCAGATCACTACATGAATTACTAGTGCATGTGAAACATAACCAACCCTTGACACAATGAACTCTCTCAAAAGCCAAACATGTTATCACATTATCAACTTGCAAAAGCTATCACTAACCAAAGAACACCCTAGAAATAAAAGGGGGATTCCGTTCACAATATTACAAAAGTAAATATAGCCCAAGCATTGCATAATAAAACAAATAGAACACATAAATAATTGCAGGAGTGACAAATCAAGAGAACTACCAGAGTTGCCAAAGAAAAATAAATAAATAAAGGAGATATGAAAAAATAAATGAACACATAAATGAATCACACATTAGATCAATGAAGAGAATAAAAATGGACAGAAAATTTTTGGATCATTCAGATATGGAGCAAAAGAAAATGAAACAAAGAAATTACAAATATGCTAATTATACAGATCCTGTCTTTCCAACAAAATTGAGCAATAGTAACATATCATTCAGTCAATCCTTTCTTTCCAGCAAAATTTTTCCAAGAGTAATATGTCATTCAGTCAAAACATTTTGAATAATATGCATTGGCATTCTGAAAAAAATTATCAAATTACCACCCCAAAAAAAGAAAGAAAGGAGGAGGAGGAGGATGAATGATGAACTCATAAATGTCATGAAAAGAGAAGCTGATAAAGCATCTCAGGTCTCAAAAAATATTATTACAGTTTAGGCATATACTTGAATTGAATGGGATTCAATGGGAAAAAAGTGTATTGTTATTCATTTATGACCTATCAACGTGGGAACTAAGAAAGTTTTCTTCATTATCAATCATGACCTTCTTCCATGATGAGATGTTAGAAAATCTAAAGTGTTTGATTTGGGCATGGGGTCATCCACATCCCATACCCTTGCCCTTATCAGTTGTGCAGAATGAAAAACTAAAGATAATAACTTCTGCTCACCAAGAAAACATAAAACCATGGATAAGTAGTTTTCTTTAGCCGGTAAGCAAAATGAGAGAGGTGGTTAATTTTGATGGACAAAAGGGTAGCGGGCCTATAGAGGAAAAATACACTGATGCTCTATTTGGTTCACTGGAATGAGTTGGTATGGAATGGAATGATCATCCCTTGGGCTCTCATATGGAATGATCATTCCTTTAAAATGGTGAATGATGATCCCATGTGTAAAGCATTTTGTCATTATTTTTCTACTCAACCAAACATGGGAATGAACATTTTGATAGAATGATCATTCCATTCTGTTTCATTCCAGTAAACCAAACACTACTTGAGAACGATAAGGTCAGGTGTTTGGTTGACAATAGTACAGCAGTGATGTCTTCTAAAGGGCATGCTATTCAGGAGGGGATTTACCTAAAAAGCATTTTAGTGCCTTTTTTTTTTGTGTTTGAGGAGAGAATTCAGGGAGAAGCATCTGGACTTATGCAACAGATATCATAAGGCTAGTGAAGACGAGGAAATCATTGTTAGAAGCTGAAAAGGCACCTTTTGTAAAGTAGATGCATTATTTTAGTCTTTGAACAGTTGGTTGGGTGTGTATGTTTCTTGAGGCTTGTATAAGGAGTTTTGGGATCTACCTTTTGCATTTTTCTTTTTTAGATGATTACATAAGTTTTGTAGAGTTGTAACCCTTTGTTAAATCTTCCAACTCTTCAAAAAAAAAAGAGAGAGAGAGAGAAAAAAAAAGTACAAAAGCATCCCCAAATGCTTTAGTACATCTGCTCCATTCTTTACAAGAATCAGTAAATGATTACTCAACAATGCTCTTTTAGCAATAACAAACTCATTAAAAATAAATGGAGGAATGATGTGAAAACTGATCATATTACATCACCTGGCGATTAATAACAATAGCATTCCGGCCTTTGTGCCAATAATCACGCAGCTTGTTAACAGGGCTTAGTTGATTATAATCAATTTCAGGTAAGACTTCAACTGGCAGCTTCGAAAGTTTGATAAAGGAGCCCTTCGAATTCTGCAGTATTCACTTATATTATATCACAAACCAATACAAATATAATGTCACCATTGATTAGCATCACAACACGTAATATGAATAATATAAAGAAGAAAACTAATGCATTTGACATGACCAGTTGTTTAATGAGCAGTGGGCTGTACCAATCTACCTCCTAACTTAGATGTGATTCACAACTGCAGTGAGCGACTACTAATGAAGCTCAAACAATATACACCATCTGAACACATAATGATTCTACTCCAAGGAAACTAAAGAATCTCAATGCCAGATTTGGTGAGGGTTGGCTCACATCTGAGCTATGCGACATTGATGTTTAAGCCATACCCTTGTCTTGTAACATAGATAAAACAACTCCAATGCCATTGGGAAAGTGTTGGATAAATAAAAAATGGGTCAAAAACATAAATAGAGCAATGGAACACAGATGTCCAATACATGCCAAGCATGAAGCAAAATAATCTTTCCATGTATACAAGCATAGGAGATTTGACTTCCGGTGGAACTTCAGTTTTTACGTACTTTAGGAAGGGACACACCAAATCTAGCTCAAAGTTAGCAAGTCAGAACTTCCTTTCAATTGAAGAATTAGAAGGAAAGAAAACCTTCAAAATCACAAACCATGCCGTATCACCAGTCTAACATCAACGATTTGAATCCAAAACAGCTACGTATTTGTTTACAGTTATAAATGCACTGATTTTCAAAATCTACATGGATAATAAGAATTTACAAGACAGTTGAAAGCAAATTTTCTAGGGCTTGTGTAGAAACTGTTTCCAAATCAGTTTTGAACGATTCATCTTACCAGATTCACATAAAAAACAATATGCAAGAAATTCAAACAAGACAATAAACTAAGAATATATATTGATTTTCCATATTCTGTGTCCAGAGGCACCTTATCTACTAGAGAGAAAGAAACAACTCTCTTTGCCCTCTGAAGACGATTTTCATACTCTTTTATTAGGATCTGAGCTTCAGGTGAATGCAGAAAAGAAGCATTCTCCAACTCCCACGTAGCACACTCATAATCAAGGCCACACCATTTAACAAGCCATTCAGAGTCACAATCAGAAATATCAACAGTATGCCCATTGTTATAGTCATCTTGCTGTTTGGGAGACCTTAACAACCTTTTCTTTAGCAAACGATGTGGCACGCTCCACTGTTCCATCCACTTCATAGCCTGGAAAGCAATAGACTTGTTACAGCAAGGATCCTGAATTTGTAGTTCTAAGGAATCAAATGCATAACTTGCTTTGACTAATCACTGCAGAATGAAAGACCCAACTAAGAATAGAACCATAACAGTATTTAAGAATTACTTAACCTGATTATTTTGGTTAAACTTTGAAACAAGCAATGGTGCTTCAAGAAGCAGTTGAGGTTCTGGTACCCAATGGTTGTGAACATGAGCAAGACCTTTATATTTAACAAAATACTGCTTCTGTTTTCGTGATCCTATAAAGAAACACCAAATTACCAAAAGAAAATCATTAAAAATGAGAACCATCCATCTGTAGAAAATAGATATGGAGTGTACAATTCAAGCACAGAATTTATATAAATATTAGAAGTATATTTTGCTAATTGTTTTTTCTTGATGATACAGTAAAATTTACTAATTTTCCCATACCTTCAGTGTCTTGCACCTCTATTTCTCTAGCATTCCAAATTGACTCTACTCCTTCAGACACTGAATGGACACCTAATTCTATCTTCTTCTTCACACACGAGAAACAGTGCCAATCTCTCAGTGGGACATCATCCAAAGGTGGATCTAAACATGTGAGATGACAACTTCTCTTGCAACCCTTTCCATCACAGCACCTGAAATTATCCATAAAGGTATGATTTAGACACCAAATCGCATCAAGGGTGGTTAAAGATGACCTTGGGCAGAACACCATAATAAATTCCACAAAGGGGAAGAAAAGAAAAAAAAAATCTTTTATCAGAAAATGATTTTTTTTTTTTAACTAAAATAAGAAAATGAAGAAAATACAAAATCCACCAAGGGAAACAAGAAGTCCCAAAAAGAAAATTGAGGATAAGTAATGTCATTACAAATGACAAACAACCTTCTAATCTCTAGAAATCAAAAACAAAGGCACCCCTTTAAAGGGGGGTAACCTGAAACCCAAAAAGATGACAATTAACATATCTTCCCCCATAGATCTTCACTTCAAACATCAAAACTTCTCACATTTCTTTCCATCCAAATAACCTAAGTACAGCGTATATCACACTATTCCAAAGGACTGGAGCATGCATACAAAACAAAAACCTCTATAACCAACAATAAGCATTTGGATACATGAAGCCAAAACTATATATAAATCAAACAATATATTATGAAAAGCAATAGGAATAACTGTATACAAATAACTCCATTAAGGTAAAGCCATACTTAAAATGTTAATAAAGCTTATACTTCCACAACAAAAACGAATGAGTAAATAAGTTTAATTCAATATACAATCAACTCTCTAATAACTAATAATCATGGGAGATTTATAAATTACTTATTCGGTATTAAATTTCACCCTAATTCCCAATAAAGGAAATTTATTCATGGTATACAAGTTTGAGCATTGTAGAGAAATGTATTTATTTTGCTATTTAGTTTAGGGGTTTTTTTGTATCTTTATTATCTTTTTGTCTTTATAGTTTCTCTCTATTATTATTAGTGTAATCGACTAAGTAATTTGAATATTATGGAGTAATAGAATGCAACACATTTTTTCCCTCCTCAAACTTACATTATATTAGAGCTTGAAGTACTGCAATGTTGAGTAGGGTGCATGTCTTGTGCCCTGCACACTAGGCATGAGAGAGTGCGAAGCGAAGTCACATATCACATTGGTACAAAGGGGGTGTGTGATGTATAAGCGTGAGGGTATCCTCACTTCACAAGTAACTTTTAGGATTGAGCTCTACTTAAGACCATGTCACAAGCACAAAATTATGACTAGTGCATATGTTTTTATCATAATAATTTTTTTCAAAAAACTTATTATAGTCTAAATTGTCAAGAAATTCTGAATCATTTTCTTCGAACTAATAAATTGAAGCTACTCATAATTCTTGTTAATTATATATGAGCTTGAGTGTATTTTTTCATGCTAATAATTACTAGTATACAAGAATTATCTCAAAAGCTTATTAATTATTGATATTGAAATTATAAACATCATATTCGCCAAGGAACGAAGTTGTTTTTCAAAAAATTATTGTTTGTTGGAGATTATTAAGTTATTCAAAAATAACTACTAAAGGTTTAATTGTATACATACTAACAGTCACTTGAAACACTAAATGGATATAAAAAAAGGTTTACCCACAGGAGCTTTTCACCAAGCTTGCAGATGAAACATGTAACATCTAAAGCAGACTCCTTCCGTAGTGCAATGCCGTTGTTTTTGTCAACCAATCCTTGAACTTTGACTTCAGGCTCCACTCTATCCTAATTCAAGGCATTACAAAAATAACAATATTTATTATATGGTTGATAATTCATCTAGCATAAATGTAGAATGCTAAAACTTACAATAAAATGATATTGCAGATCGCCTATCATGGGTTCAAATACCAATACAGTACGATAAGGTTAGGGTGATATGAAAAAAATCTAAATAACATAGGATATAAGTACGCCTAGGATACGTTCGTAAGAAATAATAATATTAATTCCTAATATTGTACTATGCATAAGCTCAACTTTAGAAATTAAGGCCAAGTTTGGCATGTCCAGGAAAAGTCAAAAAGTTACTCAAAAAGTTAAAAAGTTAACACTATTCACCAAAAGTCAACAATTACGGCTGCACAACTCCCAATCCTAATTTTCTCCTAAAAATCAATTTTTACAATTTTTTATTACACATTTTTCCATAAAAAGTCAAAAAGTTAACCCAAACATCTATATTTTCTTCCTCAAATTTTTAATCCAAAAAAGATAAAAAGTGCACTTATTTAGAACACCCCAAACAACCCCTAAGTATTAATTTAATAGTTAGTAGTCGGTTTACTATTTTTTTAATAGGTCCTATAAAAATTTCATTTCAATAACAAGTCTAATTAAGTATATGACATCCGTATATAACAGTGTTTTAAAAGGCACACCTAAGTGTGAAGTGTTGTGCTTCAAACAAGTCAAGGTGAGGTGCAATGCGCAAGGCGCAACTTAGGTGCTGAGGCGAGAGCTTTTTTTTGAGGCACAACGCAGAGGCTTCATGGGCTTTACATATTTTTCAACTCCAACTTTTTTTGTGGGCATACCCACAAGGTTTCAAAACTCTTCAATATAAAATGACCAACCGTGGTCAAAAGAAAGCAGAAAGTGACAAAAGATTGAATACTATGTTTTATATCTTTTGTTAGATATTATAATTTTTAGTTTTTAGGAGATTGAATGTTATGTTTAAATATTATCGAAAATGGTTATGATTTTTGAAATTCTATATGTATATTTATCATGTTGAAAAGTTTGTCTATTTTATAATTTTGCTTTTCTTCTACTACTTGCGCTTCGCTTTGGTGAGGCGCATGCCTAGCCTCACACCTCGCGCTTAGGTTATAGGAGACCTTATCGCCTCGGTGCGCTTAGAGCCTTTTAAAACACTGGGTATATAGGAACTCATATCAGCACCCAAAAAAAAAGGTTCTATTAATAATACATTTTCTTGAGAAACTATTCACAATAAATTACTAAATTACCAGTAACAAATTATTAGTACTTAACTGTTTTCTAAAAATAATCATGTAAACAACTAATATTTAGCCAACTATTATTGTTACCTATATTTCTAAGATTACAGAAAGTTGATATGTATTACAATTTATTATTACTAGTGATTTAGGTCATATTATCGTATATAACCAAAGATTGTGTCCCTCTTGAATATGGTATAATATATCAAATTGTGCATTTGCTCTCTCATACAATGAAGAAGAAAAATTGCTTTTTAATATTTCTCAATAGATAGCCATCTCAAAACATATATCTAAGAATAACAAAATGAGAAAAATAACATTAATTCCCAACTTCACTTCCTCATATGCATACTAAGTGTTGTAGTTATAATGGTCTTTACCCTTTGTCATACCCTTTCAAGTTTCATCCAAAGAATCTAGTCATATATTTTCTATAGAACTACGTGAACTTACATTCAATCAAGTCATACTATGAAGGGAAATATGCTGAAACCTTCCTTTATGTAGACATCTAAGAGAGCTTTTTAACTCATAAGTGATTGTACAAAGCAATTGTAATCCTAGGGGCAATACCTAAAGAATACTAAGTGAAATTCCTAGAAGATTCTCCTCCTCATTACTCTTATTCTTCTTCTCTGCTATTAGATTTGCTATTCTACTAACAACAACCATTAATCTCTATATATATTTACACTCCATTTGTTTTGGGGGAAAACATTTTTCAAAAAATATTTTTCACATTTTCTGGTGTTTGGTACAACGGAAAACATTTTTCATAGTCAACGAAAAACGAGCCTATTTGGATAGAAAATGCTTTCCGAACTAAAGTTTTACCAATGCCGCCACCACCATCGCCGCCACCGCCGCTACCGCCATTGCCGTTGCCACTACCACCACCTCCGCTGCCGCCACCACCAACACTACCACCTCTACCCTATCACTACCACCACACCACTATTGCTAATGCCGTCACCACCAATACTGTCGCCGCCCCAACACCTCCACCTCAACCCCGCCGCCGCCACTACTACTACCACTAATGCAACTATTAGTGCATTAGTTTCAAGATCGCAACCAAAAGTTTCAAAAAAACAAAGCATTAATTCAATTCCAAACAAGGCAATTGGACAAAAGCTAACCCTTTCCATACTCTTCTTCTTTATGTTTCAACAAATTCATTTTATTTCAAATTCCAAACCTGTAATAGTGTTTTTTTGGGTGAATAAGTCATAAATTAAAACAAAAAACTAACACAACTACAAGGGGGATGCCCTAGGCCCTAACCAAAGCTATATGTGCGGAAAACCCTTGATAGTTACCGTCCAAAAAATTCAAAAAAACTAGTTTGCTAAAAACCACTAATCCCATTTGAAACTAAGGAAATTCCAATACTTTACTATCTGTAAAAGTAATAACTTCTCTTCCACCTTTTGAAACCCTTAGGCTATGTTTCATTTCCATATTACTTTTGTGGAGGATTGAATATTAGTTGTAGTGTGCTTGAGTAGGGTGGGATCAAAAATGGGATAATGGGACAATAATTCTTTTATACGGTTGGATGAGGATGGAGATAATTTGGATGGGAGGGATAACTAGTAAGGAAAGAAAGACCACAAAAACAAGTCATTTAATAATACAAATACCTTCAGACTAAAGAATAAATGAAAAGATAATACATATACCTTTTCCATTTGGAACATGTAAGACAAGTTCCAAAACAATTATCCCTTTTGCACCCAGATGATGGTGGAGAAACAGCATCCACATTAGTGGTGCATATACGTTCACTTTCAAATTTTGCGGAAGCTTTAGAATCCATCTCCACTGTATACCTCTTTCTTTTAGATGACACTTTGTCGCCAGTTTCCTCATCAATATCATCATCACGTAATCTTCCCATACAAGAAGAACCTACTAACTCCGGAGTTTGCAACTTCACCACTGCAGAGCAATCCACTTGCACACTTTCAGAACCATCAAGAGTTTCATCGACTCTTTGATCAGTCATTGAGGCATTTAAATCATTTCCTTCGGAAGTCTCATAAGTTTCTTCCCTAGAAGTATGCTTCTGACTTGAGCATGAAACTCCCACTTCACCATGATTTCCTAACGCTTCTGCATCAAAATTTCTTAACCTACAATTCGATCTCTCCGCACAACCTTCACGAGCTCCCTCAGTGCATTCTTCTCCCATCCTCTCCAAAAACTTATCACTCCCATCCTCTTCATCTTCCACTTGTTTAGAAACACTACCTCCGCAACAGCTACTGTCAACTTGAGACAATTTATCTGGCCTTTCCAGCTCCTCATCAGTATCTATTACATTAAAAGACAATAATAACAATTCATATAAAAACAGAGAAAACAGAAGCAAGATTAACAAAACTGTGAAAGCAAAGATTAATAAAGCTGAGAATGCAATCATACAACTAGTTGATTATAAGAAAATAGCCATTAGACAGAACAGAACAAACATGTAGCCTTCCAGCCATACTATGAACTATGGACAAATCGTGGTGTTTCATTTTCCCCTTGAAACAGGTAAATTGCAATTTGCATGTGAATTCTTTCACTCCCACGAGAATATAAAAATACAGGATGAACAATGCACAAAAAAATTCTTAAAAAGAGGGGAAAGGAAGCTAAGAGAAAAACTTAGCTACCTGGCACAGTCTCCCTTCTTCGTTGTTGCTTAAACAAAGACTTATAAGTACGAGCATCCATTCTCTTTTTTTTCACACCAACAGATTTTGGATCTTGTTTTTCTCTTCTACTTATTTCCCTAGCTTCCAATGTCAACTGTATCACACTCTTCTCTCTTTTTAACTTTTTCAATTTAACATCCGATGAACCAGACCCCCCTTCAGACTTCTTTGAACCAGAAGAGCTCGATGACAGGTGTTTCTTACCCCTGTCAGACCTCCTCGAAGGACTAGGTGTCTCTTTCTCAACCATCTCAGATTTCCTCTTAACTGGAGTTGTCATTGGCGTCCTATTCTCAATCCACTCAGACTTCCTTGCAGTTGAAGGGCTTGAGCTTATCTGTTTCCGCGATGGTGTCTCCCTAGTTGACCTTCTTAAACCAGTGGTATCTGGCGTTGTAGAGCCTGATGTAGATGAATCTTTATCAATAATGGTCTTCTTTCTTGGACTAATACTCTCATTATCATCCTTGTTGCGACTAGATCGTTTGTCAGTTGCCATCCTTTCAGGTTAAGTTGAGCAATTAGAGCTCTCCTCCCTGATACCAAGGAAACAAAAAATTAATTAATTAATTAATCATTCCATTATTAGGAAATTCACATCAGAAACAATACGAAAGCTATTGCAGCAAACAAAAAATAAAAACCCTTTGGTTAAAACTAAACGTAATAAGCATCCATTCAACTAGATGGGACTATGATTCTTTCCAATAATCTTGTAATGATGGTTTAAGTAAGCGGTTTAAGCCCAAAACACAAGTCATGGTGGTTCAAGCTCAAAACACATTATTGCAAGGATATTAATGCAGAGAATTCTATTCCAACTAGATGTGTTGAATTTTAATCTAAATTCTATCCCCAAAAAAAAAAAAATACAACAAGCCACCTGATAAAAATTGAAGGGTAGATAAGGCAGGCATTTTTAAGAATTGGCATCGTTATTCATTCAATCTCTCTCAATAAATACAAATAATAATTCATCACTTCGTACATGCAAAATGGGTTTAATCAAATAAATGGAAAGAAACAATATTGTTTGAGGCAAAGCAGGTGAGCAGTCATGATTAAGTCATTAACTTTATGTTACGAAACCAAAAACCCTAGAAAATGGGGGCCTTCTAGACAACAATGTTGAAGCCATGAACCACTGCAACTGCTTCAAAACCGTTCCTAGAAACCCTAGTTTCGCCGAACAATACGAATTGAAACACTTATAGTAATTTCACAAATTCTCTCATATGAACGGAAACCCTCGAAAAAAAATTCAGAAAACTGAGATTGAATGCATGAAAACTTGAAGTATTCAACTGGGTAGAGAAGATCACACCTGAAAACCCTCGTTCCGTGCAGCTCTGCGAGAGAGAGAGAGAGAGAGAGAGAGAAGGTTCACAGATCAGCTCAAGTCATCACTAGCTTGCTTGAGCGAAACCAGAAACGCGGTTGGGTTCACGTATTTAAAGTGAAATATAAATGGGTAAATTACAAACACATAATTAATTAAAATATCAATCGTATAAATGGGTAAATTACAAACACATTAATATTTTATCTTTTATCAATCGTTAATATTTTATCTAATTTTATAATAAATTATTTTTTATTAACAAGTTAATTAATATTTTTTAATAATATTAAAATATATTTTAATTAATAATTTAGATAATTTTATTATTGTATAGAAGAGTAATTATGAATTTTATTTTTTTAATTAATTCTATTAAATAAAAACTCTGATAAGAGGTATTTGTAATTTTTCAAACCACATGAGACAATCTGTATTTTAAACAAACCTCAGAGATGTATGTATAATTTACCTAATATATAAAAAAAAAAAAAGAGTAGTTAGATTTTTCATATATTAATATATTTTTACACATTTTATTATATTTTCGATAAATTACACTCATCTGGCTTAAAGTTAGAAAAAAAAAATACAGTTAGTCTTTCACTATTTAATAATTACATTAATTTCTCTTTTACTACGGTTAAAATGACAAAAATCAATTCTAATCGTTTAGAGACACTGGAACCAAAGATAATATATATATTTATAGAAAGTAATTGTAATATTATTGATTTCATTCGTATTATTAATGAATTACTAATGAAGAAAATCCTTAAATGTTATGTGAATTAAAATTTTGAGAGAAATCAATGTAATTATGTCAAAAGTGTAGGATTTAATTATATTATTTTCAAATGATATTTTATATGATTTCCAATATTGGATTTTTTTTTTTTTTTTTAATCTTTAGGCTTCTAAGTTATACTTGATTAGGGAACAAAAAGTCAAAACAATTGACTCTTTGAGCTTATTTTTTACCTTTTTAAAGTTAGTCTATGCAAGACAGATAAGAAAGTTTTAAAAAAAAAAAATTAGAAAAAAATGGTTTTTTATTTTTTAGACGTATACAGATTTTCTTCTTTTTGTAGAGCATTTATCCTCATTTTTTTTTTAAAGTAATACTAGATTTTCCATAATATCACGTGGAAATGTCACCTAGTGGTATTTCTACAAAATTATTACAATTTGATGAAAAATATAAAGATATAATTATTAATATTTATAACATTTCTCATTGATATGTAATTATTATTTTAATTGAATTTAATTTTTTCTCAATATCATGTCGGCCTAGCTTGCCTTAAGCGCATGTTTTTGAGTGGAGGTTTCAGTTCACCCTATTTTGGGCTTATAAAGCCCGTTTCGATGATTTGATCCATTCAAATTATTAATTGGATCATTCATTTAAAAAAAATTAAGTTCATTAAATTTTGGTAATCACATGGTTAATTTATATTTATGTTAAAAAAATGAATGGATATATTTTCAAAATTATATTTTTCTTTCATATTTTTTATATGAAATGTGTTTTGATTATATAGTTTTTGAAATTCTATCAATTTAATTTTTTATATAAATAATTTACTCAATAAAATTTATAATTTGAACGATCTAAATTGTCAAACTAGCACCATAGTAGGGCCAAAACAATGCAAACTAGACCTACTGTTCAAAACATGAATCGAGCAAGCCTATCCCAACAATATTTATGAGAAATTATTTGGTGGTCCGAACACGATTACGTGATGCTTAAGTAAGTTGTGATTGATGAAAAATGTAGAATTCATGATTTTGTGTCGGATTATTGGAAAACTAGAGAATAAGACGGGGTGAATTGTAATGATCAGGGGCAAAGCCACGTGATGTCTCTGAACCATGATATAATTTTTTAATATTTAGGACAAATTATCTATACTTTTTTAGGTTTAGCTAAGTTATAGATTCCCTTTGAGATTTTAGAAATTACGTTTCATCCCCTGAAGTTTATATTTACATAATAATTTATCCCCTGCCGTGAAGTAAATGTTAAGAATTGTTGACAGAAGCAAGCTGATATCACGAAAATAAATCTTGATGGACGATATTGCTCCTGAATAACCTGATTTAACTTGAATTCCCTTTGATAAGCCAACAAAATTGACAAAAGATTTACGTTAGATGGAAAAAGAAATTCAGGCTCCGTTTGGTTTAGTGTTTGAACCATAATTTGAGTTTTGAGTTTTAGAAATAAGTTTTGAAAATAAAAAAAAGTTGTTTAATCATGAGTTTTGAAAATAGTTTTGAATTTTGAGTTGTATTTTGAAATTTTTTGGATTTATTTTTTTAAAATGTTTAAAAAAATAATTTTATTTTTTAGCGTAAATATTTTTTGTTTTTTTAAATGTGCGTTGTATTTACTACATTTGTGCACTGTATTTTTTAAAAATATATTTTTTATTTTAAATACATAATTTTTATTTTGAATAATTTTTAATTTTAAATATTTTATTTTATTTTCTAAATATTTTAAAACATATTTTAATATTTTGCTTAATTTTTTTTAAAATTTTAAAAAATTTTAGATTGCCCCATATATATCTATATCATAACAAATTATTTGGTCAATACTTAAAAAAAACAAAAAAAAAAATGAAAAAATAAAAAAATGAAAAATATTTTTCTTCAAAAATAAAAAACATATATTTTTAAAAAATAATAAATAAATAATAATTTTAAAAGCAAAATAAAAAATATTTTTTGATTTTTTTTTAAATAGAGTTTTGCAAATAGTTTTGAAAAGAATTTGGTTATAAGTTTTGAAAATAGTTTTGAAATTTTTTTATTCAAATCATGATTTGAGTTCTAAACCAAACGCTGCCTAAGTTTTTTGAACCATGTTTGATTTGTTATTCATAAATAAATTTCATAATTTAATAAAAATAAATATAAAAAATATATATTTAATTTGTAAAAATTATTTCTAACCTCTCAAAAATAAAATTATATAAAATTTTAATTATTTTTTATTTTTTATTTCTTAACCAAATTAATTTTTAATTTTTTAAAAAAAAATTATGAAACAAGTCCTGAACAACTATTGACTGACTTGACTTGATATATTAGCCAAATATCATCATTTCTCTACATAACACAATTAGAGGCATTTTAATCAATTTACTATCTCTGTCAATAACGTTAATTGCAATAGGATAAGATGTAATTTCTTAAACTTCACGAAAAAATCTATAATTTAGTTAAATCTAAAGGGGCGTAGGTAATTTACCCTAATATTTATACAATCTAGTCTGTATCTATTGCTCTAGTCCCTCTTGTGTTAGAAGTTTGACCTAGGACATTGGAATTCTAACAACAAAATAATAGCCTTTGGAGAGAATCTATCTATACTATATATTAAGTGAAATGAAATTTTTAACTCATAAACTTTGTGAGAGATCTAATATTCTAATTCTAATTTTTTAATTTTTTTATTTAGCAACAAAAAAAAAAAATCTTAGCATTTATTGTTTCTCCCAACCTACAATCCCTTTTGACTTCTCTCATAATTATTGCAGCATCCTTTTCAATTTCTCTCATATACTATGGTTACACACAAAAATAAAGAAAATAAGAATTTAGCTATAGATCTCAAAAAAATATAACATGTAAATTTGAATTATGATTTAGTAATATAATTATGTATTCTTTTATATATATCTATCAAAATTTTAAATCACTTAATAGGACAAATTGATCAATTTTCTAAAATTATTAGTTTTTTAATTTACAAAATAGATTAAAAAAATATTAATTGATTTATTTATTTAATAACAAAAATATTTCATAATCTCTCCCTTCTAATCTCTCTCACCAATTTCAAAAAAATTTAAAACTTGCATTCGTTTTCTCTTCTCCAAAAAATAAGATAATATTTTTTATTAAAGTTGTAGATATCTATCTATATCTTATATATTATACTATAACATAAAAAATAAAAAATCTATACTATATATTAAGCAAAATGAGGTTTTTAATCCCAAGTTTTGTGGGAGCTCCAATCTCCCAATCTAAATTTCCTGATTTTTTGATTTAAAAAAAAATCTTAACATTTATTAGTTTCTCCTAACTCCCAAGTCTTACCCTCATAATAACATTTTAATGCATTAAGAACAAGCATAAAAAAAAAATCTTTGAAATCAAACACATATGAATTCCTTAAAAAGTCCCAACACATATGATTATTATCTCTCATAATAACACTTTAATGCATTAAGAACAAATATAAAAAAAATTCTTAAAAAGTCCAATACATATGATTATTATCAAAATATTAAACTTTAATATAATATAATAAAAAAAGACATTTAATTCCTTGAATAGTCTAACACATATGATTATAATCAAAATATTAAACTTTAATATAATATAAAAAAGGGAAAAAAATAAGACATTTAAAAAAAATATTTAAAAATCACAATCTATCTATGTATCTATCTATATTTATAATATATATTAAGCAAAATGAGATTTTTAACCCTAAGTTTTGTGGGAGCTCCAATCTCCCAATATCTATATATCTATATCTATACTATATATTAAGCAAAAAGGAATTTTTAACCCCAAGCCTTGTGGGAGCTCCAATCTCCCAATCTAAATTTCTTGATTTTTTTTATTTAAAAAAAAAATCTTAGCATTTATTAACTTCTCCCAACTCTTACCATCATAATAACACTTTAATGCATTAAGAACAAACATAAAAAAATTCTTTAAAATCCAACACATATGAATTCCTTGAAAAGTCTCAACACATATGATTATTATCCCCCATAATAACATTTTAATGCATTAAGAACAAGCATAAAAAAAATTTCTTAAAAAGTCCAACACATATAATTATTATCAAAATATTAAACTTTAATATAATATAATATAATAATGAAAAAAAAGACATTTAATTCCTTGAAAAGTCCAACACATATGATTATTATCAAAATATTAAACTTTAATATAATATAAAAAAGAAAAAAAAAACATTTAAAAAAAAACATTTCAAAATCACAATTCACATATATAAATAATTTTAAACACAATCCGTGCATAGCACGGGTGATATGCTAGTATTATATAAGAAAAATAGGGTTTTTAACCCACAAGCTTTGTGGCTCCAATATCCCAATCCTAATTTTCTAATTTTTTAATTTAAAAAAATAAATAACCTCAGCATTTATTGACTTCTCCTAACCCATTAACATTTTTGATTTTTCTCATAATTACTGCAGTGCCATTTTCAACTTCTCCCATACACTATGATTAGTGATGGGATTATTAAATTATTTTTATAAAAAATCTTTAAAAAATAATTTGTATATTAAAAAAGTATCTAAAACAAATATAAATATCTATATTTATCTATATCTATATCTATCTATCTATCTATATCTATACTATATATTAAGCAAAAGGAGATTTTTAACCCCAAAGACCTGTGGGAGTTTCAATATTTCAATCTGAATTTTCTAAATTTTTTATTTAAAAAAAAATCTCAGTATTTATTGATTTGGTCAAAATTTCCTGAACATCATTTATTAACTTTTTTCAATCCATATGTCTTTCCACATGCCTGCATTTATTGATTTGGTCAAAATCTCCTAATTAATATTTAAAATCCCCTCATACAAATAATTATAGATACAATCTGTGTATAGTTACTGCAGTACCCTTTTCAACTTCTCTCACACTATGGTTATTTATAAGATTGTTAAATTATTTTTATAAAAAATCTTTAAAAATATAATTTATATACTAAAAAAAATCTAAAACAAATTTAAATATCTATAGTTATCCCGTGCATAGTACGGGTGATAAGCTAGTTTGTATATTAAAAAAGGGTCCAGCTTGTCTCAAATTGAGATCAAGACTGGACCCGTCCAGTTTGGCCCATGTGGCCCATTTTTTGGGCCCGTTTTGATAATCTGAACCGTTCAATGTGTAGAACTCGTCGAATACTATATGCCTGTAAAAAATCACGTTGATCGGATATCAATAGCTATGTGATCAAATCAGTTTTGTATAAAAAAAAATGGACGGTGAAACAATTAATGGTTGACAAAAAAACTGTTTTGTTCACATAACTATCGATATTTGATCAACGTGATTTTTTACAGGCATATAATACTCGACGAGTTCTACACATTGAACGATTCGGATTATCAAAACGGGACCCGTGGTTGGCCCCCACGGGCCCAACAGCATGGTCCAGTCCGATCTTGGACTAGACCAAAGCCACAACCATTAAAAAAATATCTAAAACAAATATAAATATTTATATCTATATATCTATACTATATATTAAACAAAAGGGGATTTTTAACCCCAAGCCTTGTGGGAGCTCCAATCTCCTAATCTAAATTTCTTGATTTTTTAATTTTTTTTTTTTTAAAAAAACCTCATAATTTATTAACTTCTCCCAACCCCCAAGTCTTACCTTCATAATAACACTTTAATGTATCAAGAACAAGTATAAAAAAAATTCTTTGAAATCCAACACATATGAATTCCTTGAAAAGTCCCAACACATATGATTATTATCCCTCATAATAACACTTTAATGCATTAAGAACAAGCATAAAAAAAAATTTCTTGCAAAGTCCAACAAATATAATTATTATCAAACTATTAAACTTTAATATAATATAATAAAAAAAAAAAGATATTTAATTCCATGAAAAGTCCAACACATATGATTATTATCAAAATATTAAACTTTAATATAATATAAAAAAGGGGAAAAAAAGAAGATATTTTTTTTAAAAAAAAGACATTTAAAAATCGCAATTCACATATACAGATAATCTATACTATATATTAAGCAAAATGGGATTTTTAACCCCAAGCCTTGTGGGAGCTTTAATCTCTCAATCTTAATTTTTAAAATTTTTGATTTTAAAAAAAAAACTCAGCACTTATTGATTTGGTCAAAATCCCTGAATAGCATTTAAAATCCCCTCACACAAATAATTATAGATACAGCCCGTGCATAGTTACTACAGTAGCCTTTTAATTTCTCCTGTACACTATGGTTAGTGATAAGATTGTTAAATTATTTTTATAAAAAATCTTAAAAAACATAATTATATATTAAAAAAAATTAAAACAAATATAAATATTTATAATTATCTCATACATAACACGGGTGATAGGTTACTATATATTAAGAAAAATTAGGTTTTCAACCCATAAAGTTTCAAGAGCTCCAATATCCTAATTTTAATTTTCTAATTTTTTGATTAGAAAAAACTTCCACTCACCCTTCAATTTCAGTCTTTTTGAATTTTAAAAAATCCTAAACCCTATCCATCTATTTTTCCTTTTGACCTGCACAGTAGCATTTTCTTTTTTTATTCTCACCTCTACTATCACAATCTTCAATTGAAACCTCCAGTGGCAATCTTCAATTGAACAACCTGTAAGTAATTTTTTCATTTATTTTTTTAATGCTTGCTTTTCTTCTTTTTTATTTATTTTTTTATTATGAGCAAAAATATGGTTGTGTTTTTTAATTTATTGTGTTTTTTTACACTCCATTTTAAATACACAATAATTGTATTTTTTAACTGATTGTATTTTTTTACACTCTATTTTGATCACATTGTGAGAAAAAAAAAATTGTGATTGAGTTTTTTAACTCATTGCGTTTTTTAAAGAAAAAATTGATTGTATTTTTCAACTATAGACATTTAAAAAATAAAGACTATCTTTTTTTTAACTATAGACATTTAAAATGATTGTATTTTTTTAACTGTCTTTTTTATAAAAAAAAGATATTTAAAAATTACAATTCACATGTATAGATAATCTATACTATACTATATATTAAGCAAAATAAGATTTTTAACCCCAAGCCTTGTGGGAGCTTCAATCTCTCAATCTTAATTTTCTGAATTTTTTATTTAAAAAAAAAACTCAGCATTTATTGATTTGGTCAAAATCCCTAATCAGTATTTATTAACTTTTTTCAATCCACATGCCTGCATTTATTGATTTGGTCAAAATCCTTTATTAGCATTTAAAATCCCCTCATACAAATAATTATAGATACAACTCGTGCGTAGTTACTGTAGTAGCCTTTTTAATTTCTCCTATATACTATGGTTAGTGATAAGATTGTTAAATTATTTTTATAAAAAATCTTAAAAAAACATAATTTATATATTAAAAAAAATTAAAAAATATATAAATATTTATAATTATCCCGTGCATAGCACGGGTGATAGGCTAATCTATACTATATATTAAGCAAAATGAGGTTTTTAACCCCAAGGCCTGTGGGGAGCTTCAATATGTTAATCCTAATGTTCTAATTTTTTATTTTTTATTTTTTATTTTAAAAAAAAATTAACCTCAGCATTTATTAACTTCTCTCAATTTATAAGACTTTTTGACTTCTCTCATAATTACTGCAGTACCTTTTCCAAAACAAATCATTTGTATATTAAAAAAAAATTAAAACAAATATAAATATCTATATCTATATCTATATCTATCTATTTATTTATATCTATCTCTAATCCACAAGTTTTGTGGGAGTTCCAATATCTGAACCTTAATTTCTTGATTTTTTTGAATTTTTTTTTTAAAAAAAACGTAGCACTTATTAAATTCTTCCAAGTCATTTTTACCTCTCCAATACGCACACTCTTTTTAACTTTTCACATACCTATTGCAAACAGTGAGTCTCCTTTTTGTTTTTTCCTTATTGACTTCTCACTTCTACACTTTCAATTTCAGTGACCACGTATACAAACAGTAAGTCTTCTTTTTGTTTTATCCATCTTGACTTTTTCTTTTGTTTACTGTTTTAATATTGTAGTTAGATAGCGCATAAAAATATTTGTGATTTGTCTAGCAAATAAAAAATTATAATTTGATTTTTTAATATTATTGAAATTAGATAAGTATAAATCCTTACAAAGAGAAAAACATTATTATAATTAGTTGAATGATTCTTTTTTTTTTTCATTTATTTATTTTGTTATGGGAAAAATGTGATGTGATTGTAGTTTGTTCAATGGCTCTTTTTTTTTAATATGATTGTTGTAGTTAGTCCAATGTTTTTTTTTTTTATAATTTTATTTAATCTTTTTATTTACTATTTTAATTTTATTTTTAATATGATTGAAGGTAGATAAACATAAACACTCACAAAGAAAAAAATGTGATTGTAGTTAGTTCAATGGTTTTTTTTTTTTTAATGTGATTGTAGTTAGTCAATGGTTCTTTTTTTCATTTATTTGTTTTTTTTATTATGAGAAAAATGTGATGTGATTGTAGTTTGTTCAATGGTTCTTTTTTTTAATGTGATTTAATCTTTTATTTACTATTTTAATGGTTTTTCTTTACAATCTATCTATCTATATCTATATCTATACTTCTATACTATATATTAAGCAAAAGGGAATTTTTAACCCCCAAGGCCTGTGAGAGTTTCAATATCCCAATCTGAATATTCTAAATTTTTTATTTTTTATTTAAAAAAAAAACTCAGTATTTATTAATTTGGTCAAAATCTCCTGATCAGTATTTATTAAATTTTTTCAATCCACATGTCTTTCCACATGCCTACATTTATTGATTTTGTCAAAATTCACTAATCAGCATTTAAAATCCCCTCATACAAATAATTATAGATACAATCCGTGTATAGTTACTACAGTACCCTTTTCAATTTTTCCCATATAGTTAGTGATAAGATTGTTAAATTATTTTTATAAAAAATCTTAAAAACATAATTTATATATTAAAAAAATCTAAAACAAATATAAATATCTATAATTATCCCGTGCATAGCACGGGTGATAGGCTAGTATATTATATAAGGAAAAGGCTTGTGGGAGTTCCAAACTCTCGTCCACAATTGTTAATTTTTTGTGAATTTAAAAATATTTAAAAATAATTCTAAAAATATTTAAAAATAATTCTATTGGCTAACAAAGTAATTATAGATTTAAAATAAATAAATAAATAATCACCTAAAATTTTGAATTACAAGTTCCTAAAATATCTCTCCCCAATATTTCTCTCTTTCCTAAATCACATCTCATAATAAAGTAACTATACATTAAAAAAAAATAAAAAATCACAAATCTCATCTCATAACAAAGTAATTATATATTTTAAGAAAAACATTATAGATTAAAAAAGAATGTAAAACGACAATTGTTAATTTTTGTAATTTTAAAAATAGTACTATTGACTAACAAAATAATTATAGATTAAAAAAAACTAAAATTGCTAATTTTTGTAATTTTAAAAATATTTAAAAGTAATATTATTGGCCAACAAAGTAACTATAGATTTAAAAATAAAATAAAATAAAATAAAAATTACAAGTTTCTAAAATCTCTCTCCTAATATTTATCTCTTTCCTAAATCTCATAATCTATCTCTGCTATATATTATATTAAAGTGACTTTTCATGTTAGAGGCCCTAAATGTTTCAAAACCTTAAATCTAAATTTTTAAAAAGAACATAAATCTCATACAACCTTCTCTCTCTTAAAATAAATCTAATGAAAAGAAAACTCTCTCACCTCCTAAAAAATGTATACTATTAAAATATTTCACAACTGGTCTAACCTATATAAACCTAAAATTAAGCCTAACATAAAATAAAAATTAAACCTTATATCTAGATTCTCTCTCTATTCCATAATTAAATACAATTTTATTCCCAAATAAATTTAAGCATATCTATATTATATATAATTTTTTAGAAAATCACATAATTTATTATTTTTTATAATGATTCCATGATTTATAATTTAGGAAAGAAAAGATGAAAAAAATTATTCTTATGCACTTTTTCTCTAACCAATTCTTTCTTCTATAAAAAAATCTTAAGCCATCATACATTATACTTTTTCCAAGCCATTCATGTTTTGCTCGCCTTATAAATACTATATTCATGGAACAATGAAACTCATTATTTTTTTAACTTTATTTTTATGAGACAAATTGGAGATTAGTTTATGTTTAATCTGTTCTATTATTTAAACAGACTGTTTTATCTTTGAGATGCACTATTTTTTCTTCTTCTTTTTTATCTATGACCATTTTTTTGTTTTTATATTTCATATTTTGTGTGTCGTTTCTCCCTCCTCTCTACCAACTATTATCTTTTTTTTGTTTATAGCTATTTTTTGTTGATCAATATTATTTTTCTAGAATTTTTATACTAAAATGGCGTGATAGGGTCATTTTTATAATAAAAAAAAATGTCACTCACTATAAAGTGATAGATAAAAATCCAAATAAAATCTTTATTAATAAGTTTTTTGTATTGATTTTATGTTTGTATATCATTACATTTTTTTTAAAAAAAAAATTTACTTTTAATATTTTTTTGATATCATGATATATGTCAATTTACAATTGGTGAACAGTATTATTTCAAAGGCATATAATAGTTTTTCAAAGTTATAAATAGAAAATTTTAATTTTAATTAATTTTTTCAAAACTATTAAAGGTGTTAATCAATTATTTAATTATTTATCTTTAATAGGTGTAGCTCCTCTATTACTATATGGTACTTCTCTCTCTACTCCACTGTGAGTTCATATATTTTAGAAAAAAAATCAAATATAATTTAAAATTTTGAATCTTTTTATATAGGAAGCTAAAAAATAAATTTTAGAATTTAAAATATAGTTATACAAAACCATATCCTTTTAAATATAGCTATGTTTATAATTAATTTTAATCTATCTATTACCTATCCTTATTTGTATTATATAAATAAAAATGTTGTACAATAATTGAAGTTCAAAGTCCTAATCTATTTTTTTTCAAAATTTAAAATTGTTAAAATGCATATTTTGCAATATCATTAATTTCTTCCTATTATAAATTTTATTTTACAAATCTTATAAGATTTGTTCAATGACTAATATTCAATTTTTGTAAAAAAATTCCAATATATTCCTTCCGAAAGTTAATATAGCAAGTTTACAGAATCATATTATAAAACTCAAAATTATTAATATTTTTATTTTCAACAAGCATGTTAAAATATAAATAATATTCAAATAAAATTATATGTATTAATAAATATGACATTAGTTTTAACTGTAATCACATCTTTTTAAAATCTTTTTTCATTTTTAACTTTTTTTTGATATTTTAAATTACATGTTACGATGATTCTTTCTTATTCATTAAGTTTTCAAAAAACTTTAATTATTTTCCTTTCAAAAACCAATATAACAATTTTTTTAAATTCATATATTTTTATTCTAAAGCAATGAAGTATTAGAACCATGTCATTTTTTTTAATTTACAACAAAGCATAATTTTAATTGTTAATTGTCAATACAACAATTTTAATCTATGTTTATGAGTAGAACATTTGAAACAAAACTCTTAAATTTATATATAAAATTTTATTTACGAGAGAAAAAATACAAAAAATTAAACAAAATTATCATATTTTTAATAAATATTATATTATTGTATACCATGCATAGCACGGGTAATATACTAGTACATTATATAAGGAAAAAAGAGTTTCTAACCCACAAACTTTGTGGGAGCTCCAATATCCCAATATTAATTTTTTAAATTTTTGAATTTTTTTTTTTTAAAAAAGCCTCAATATTTATTAACTTCTTTCAATCCACATGCCTTTTGAGAGATTTGGTCAAAATTCCCTCATCAACCTTTATTTATTTTTGTCAATCCACATACCTTTTAAGAGATTTTGTCAAAATTCCCTCATTATTATCAATATATATATACAAATAATTATAAATACAACTATGCACGGGTGAATCACTAGTATTATATAAGTAAAATCTATACTATATATTAAGCAAAAGGAGGTTTTTAATCCCCAAAACTTGTGGGAGCTCCAATATGCTAATCCTAATTTTTTAATTTTTTGTTTTTTTTTAAAAAAAAAATTAACCTCAGCATTTATTAACTTCTATCAGCCCACAAGACTTTTTGACTTCTCTCATAATTGCTGCAGTACCTTTTCCAAAACAAATAATTTGTATATTAAAAACAATTTAAAACAAATATAAATATCTATATCTATATCTATCTATTTATTTATATCTATCTCCAACCTACAAGTTTTGTAGGAGTTCCAATATTTGAACTTTAATTTCTTAATTTTTTTGATTTTTTTTTTGAAAAAAAAACTTAGCAATTATTAAATTCTTCAAAATCTTTTTAACTTCTCCAACACACGCACTCTTTTTAACTTTTTCGCATACTTATTGCAAATAGTGAGTCTCCTTTTTGTTTTCTCCTTCTTGACTTCTCACTTCTACATTTTCAATTTCAATGACCACGTATGCAAACAGTAAGTCTTCTTTTTGTTTTCTCCTTTTTAACTTTTCCTTTTGTTTACTCTTTTAATATTATAGTTAGATAGCGCATAAAAATTTGTGATTTTTCTAGCGAATAAAAAATTATAATTTGATTTTTTAATATGATTGAAGTTAGAAAAATATAAACCTTTACAAAGAGAAAAATGTGATCATAATTAGTTGAATGATTCTTTTTTTTTAAATGTGATTGTAGGTAGTTTAATAGTTCTTTTATTTATTTATTTATTTTATTATGGGAAAAATGTGATGTGATTGTAGTTTGTTCAATGGCTCTTTTTTTTAATATGATTGTTGTAGTTAATTCAATGTTTTTTTTTTAATGTTATTTAATCTTTTTATTTACTATTTTAATTTATTTTTAATATGATTGAAGTTAAATAAATATAAACACTCACAAAGAAAAAAATGTGATTGTAATGTGATGTGATTGTAGTTTGATCAATGGCTCTTTTTTTTAATATGATTGTTGTAGTTAGTTCAATGGTTTTTTTTAATGTTATTTAATCTTTTTATTTACTATTTTAATTTTATTTTTAATATGATTGAAATTAGATAAACATAAACACTCACGAAGAAAAAAAAGTGATTGTAATTAATTCAATGGTTCTATTTTTTTAATGTGATTGTAGTTAGTCAATTGTTCTTTTTTTCATTTATTTATTTTTTTGTTATGGGAAAAATGTGATGTGATTGTAGTTTGTTCAATGGTTCTTTTTTTTAATATGATTTAATCTTTTATTTACTGCTTTAATGGTTTTTCTTTACAATTATTTATGAAAAAAATATTTGTGATTTGATTTGATTTTTAAAGTACCAATTATTGATAATGATTATATTGTATTTTGAAAAAAAAATTGTAATTGATTTTTTTAACTCACTGTGTTTTTTGAAAAAAAATTGTTGTGTTTTTTTAACTATCAATTCACTTAATTTGTGATTTGATTTTTAACTTACTGTATTTTTTGAAAAACAAAATGGATTGTAGTCATTAGGGTCACATAATATACTCATTATTGATGATGATTAGATTGTATTTTGACCCCAAAAAAAATTGTAATTGATCTTTTTAACTCACTATGTTTTTTGGAAAATAAATTATTGTGTTTTTTAATTATCAATTGACTTAATTTGTGTTTAATTTTTTTAATTATTGATGATGATTAGATAGCATTAAAAAAATTGTGATTTGTATGATTGAAGTTATCTCATTTTGTTTATAATTTTATTTTTTAATATGATTGAAGTTAACTCACAAAAAGAAAAATATGATTGTAGTTTGTTCAATGGCTATAAATAATATTTTGATTTACTATTTTAATGGTTCTTTTTTAATGGTTCTTTTTTATTATGAAAAAAATGTGATTGTAGTTAGATAACATTAAAAAAAATGTGATTTGTATGATTGAAGTTATCTCATTTTGTTTATAATTTAATTTTTTAATATGATTGAAGTTAGATAAACATAAACACTCAAGGGGGTTTTTAAGAAAAATGAGGTTTTTAACCCCAAGGCCTGTGGGAGCTTCAATATCCCAATCTGAATTTTCTAAATTTTTTATTAAAAAAAAAAACTCAGCATTTATTAATTTGATCAAAATCTCTTGATTAGCATTTATTAACTTTTTTCAATCCACATGCATGTATTTATTGATTTGGTCATCAACATTTAAAATCCCCTCATACAAATAATTATAAATACAATCTGTGTATAGTTACTGCAGTACCCTTTTCAATTTTTTTTCATATATTATGGTTAGTGATAAGATTGTTAAATTATTTTTATAAAAAATCTTAAAAAACATAATTTATATATTAAAAAAAAACTAAAAACAAATATAAATATCTATAATTATCCCGTGCATAGCACGGGTGATAGGCTAGTAGAGTTTTTAATGAAAAGACACCGGTGAAATTCAAAACCTCATACTATTTTTCTAGAATTCTTATTTTTTAAATAATTAAAAAAAAATTCTATTGGTTAACTTTTATTGAATCATTCAAAAAATAGTAATTAATCCATTTAAAAGAAAAGTTAATTAATTTATTTAATTTTTATTGAATCATTCAAAAAATAGTAATTAATCCATTTAAAAGGAAAGTTAATTAATTTATTTAAAAATTTAAATGGCTTTTATGCCTTGATTTACATATTTCAAAAGGAAAGTTAATTAATTCATTTAAAAATTTAAATTTGAAAGGAAAGTTAATTAATCTATTTAAAGATTTAAATAGCTTTTATGCCTTAATTTACACATTTTAAAAGGAAAGTTAATTAATTCATTTAAAAATTTAAATTTAAAAATAAAGTTAGTTAATCTATTTAAAATTTTAAATAACTTTTATGCCTTGATTTACACATTACAAAAAGAAAGTTAATTAATTTATTTAAAATTTAAATTTAGAAATTGAAAAGGAAAGTTAACTAAGATATAAATTTAAATTTGAATTTTTATATTACTAAAATATAGGAATTAATTTACATCTTTCATTTTTCTTGATGTTTAATAATTTTATATGCATCAATATTCCAATCTATATATCTATATTATAGCAAACATGCATTCCATTAAAAAAAAAAAAAAAAAATCATGAAACCTCCAAAGATTAGTGACGTAGATAAAATCAAACAAAATGGGTAGGTCTTAGAGTTTTAAAATAAAAAATTTATGTTAGAATTTGTTCAAATGTAATTCTCTTAATATTTATAAATATTTTTTATTGATTGACAAAAAGCACCTAAACATTAAGATTATTGTTTTTTTTTATCATATTGAGTTATTAAAATAAGATGTCTTATAGGCTTAAACCAAGAAATGTTGAAAAAAAGATCGACTCGAACTAAATTTTCTAAACTCATTTTAATATTTAATCTCATATTAGAACCCTCAAACTGCTATAAACCAATAAAGATAATTTTAAATAATCAAGACAATTTTTAATGACTAGGTGAATGTCACATTGGCATAAATATTTAGTCAACTAGCTTTCAGGTCACTTTTAATTTTTAGTCCAACACCACAAGTCAATTCTAATCCGTTTTCACATAAGAGTTATGACAACAATTTTAAGTAAACAAATTTTTAAGTTTTACAAAATAAGAAAAAGATAGTACATTAAAAAATATAATTTATTACTATCATATGGTAAATTAAAATTATGAAACTTATAATATGAAATGTATTTATATTTTATTGTAAATAAAAAAATTTAATTTATTATTTAAATTTTACCAATTAAATTATGACATGCAAGTTTTTATTATGAACTTAGGAAATACAATTAATGACATTAGAATAAAAATCTTCTATTGGTGTAACTCTAATAAAAATTAATAAAATTTCATTGATCATAAATCACTTTTACAACATATTTTATATAAATTTTATATTATTATTTTAATTTTAAAACTAACTTTTGGTTATTTATTTATACTCGTGCATAGCACAGCACGAGTAATATGCTAGTTATATTTATACAAATTTATGACAACGTTTGATTTATTTTTTAAAATTTTATTTTATTTTAAATTATGATTTAGATATAATATATTAACTAAATATAATTTTAAAACACAATTTAAAATTACTTTTAAAACTTCTCTCTTTTTTTTATATTATTAATCAATCATTTTTTCTTTCTCATATTTTCTCTCACATTCTCTCACATTTTATACATCAATCAATATGAAAAAAATTACAAATTATCTCAAAATTATTTTCAAAACTCATAACCAAATAATTTTTCTCTTTTTAAATCATGATTCAAAAATTCAAAACTCAAAATACAACTTTATACTCAAATTATAATTCTAAAACTAAACCAAACAGATTGGGAACTAGAAAAAATGCTAGCTTATTAGCTTTTTTTTATTTTTTTTGAAAAACGTACAAAAAATGAAGAGATAATATGACCTAAATAAGTTAATAAATCAACAAACTGATTTTTTTTATATTTACCAAAATAGGCCAAATGCAAAAGATTTTGGAGTATAACATCTTAATGCATTGATTTTTTTTTTTTTAAATCTTTTATAAATATATCTATATTTTTATGTATAAAAAATATGCATACAAATATAAAAGGTAAATTACACTAACACTCTTTGAGATTTCTGTTTAATATAGATTTCCATCTCACGTTTGAAAAATCATACTTACTCTCATGTCAGATTAAAATAACATATTTGTCTCTTATCCTTTAAACATATAAAATAATAAAATAATGTTGATATTTTGTTCATGTCATTTCAAATGAAATAACAATCATTTTCTTTAATTTAACTCACATAAAAAATAGAGGTTTTTTTTATTTTTCGTGTTTTTTTATTTTTACTGATTTTTTTAATATTTTAAGTATTTTTTATTTTTTAGATATATCGAATCCAGATATACTTAACAATATAATATTTTGTATTTTTTTTAAATTCACCAAATACAAAAAATATATAAAAATATAATAATACTGTAATTGTAACGTCCTCAAAATAATACATATAAACCCAACATTCATGGCATCCATAGACATAAGAGAATAAAACATATTTTCATTTATCAGAGTATTAAGTACAAAAAGTATTACATGTTGACAACAAAAGTAAATGCCCTACGGGCTTACAACTTTCCAAGTCAACACTTGGGTTCAACAAAAGAGAGTTCTAACTCTAAACATATTAAGCCATTGGCTTCAATTACATGTAATACAAACGATAATCACAAAAGTACCCCTTCAGCTTCTACAACCTTCTAAGCTACATCCTTGGACCTGTACTTGAAAATGATGTCCCATATAGGGTGAGTCAAAGCCCAGTAGAAATGTACTAAACCAAATATGAGAAATAACTAAAACATTAGTATTTGATAAATGTTTAACTCATATAAATAACCGTACATCTCTTCTATAACCAATTAATATTCACAACCACATTTCAATCCCTTTTCGTTTCATTATCCAATTCCAATCATAGGTATGGTTCGTTGTTTGTCAGAACAGTTCAAGATGAGACTACAACTCATACTATCAGTACTTCAATCATAATCAATTCAAATGAGACTACAACTCATATTATCAACACTTCAATACTTCAATTATCTACGGACCATAATTAAGATTTCGGGACTTTCACCCTAGACACTCCGGCCAACTTAGTTATCAATAAAGCCCATCCCCTATCTCCTCTCAAACCATGGAGTACATCCCCTATCTCCTCCCAAATAAGATACATATGCAAATGTATTTAAACGGTTTATCATATACAATGATCAATCCAGGCACAAATTCAATGTGTCAATTCAACAGTCATATGCAATGACATAACTCAATTGATTAGTTTTAATTCACCTAATCATCATGCAGTGTCTACAACAATCAAAACTATCCTCCACTGATAGCCCATAGTAGTTATTTTTAAACAGATAAATAAATTTATCAACAGATAAATAATCAACAATTTCATAGGTGGGTGATAAATTAACCCAACTACACCATTCTATCACAATTCCATCCAATTTCATGATTCTCAACCCAATTTCATATTTCCATATTTCCCAAATTAATTATACAAATTAATTGTTTAATTTCAATTAGGGCTTTAATTTCCCTCTATTCACAAATGTTGCCCCCCAAGGCCAAATTTCACTCATATTTCATGAGCAACCCCAATTTTAAGTCTCTTATACATATTAGACTCAAACATGGAAAACCCCTCTTTTATAATTTCAATTTCAAAACCCTAACCTTCCAAAATTAGTACAACTTCACCATTTATACAAATTGACTAAAATTTAGGTCAAAACTCATAGTAAGGAGTAAATCATCCCTACCTCAAATGAAGAGACTCAATGGAGAAGATGAAGAAAACTCAAGATGCTCCAAATCCAATGATTTTCGGATCAAAACGTAGCCCACACCAAGCTCCACACTTTTTACAAAGGGGCTAGAGTAGATACACCCAAAAACCAAGTGTATTTCTAAAAAGAATGTGTATGTAGAGGGAGAGAGAGTCGGATCTTGGGTTTGAAAGGAGAAGAGAGTGAAAAAGTGTATAAAAAACACGTTGCTGCGAACTGATATACTCGAGGCTCGCTCGAGCGAAGGAGTGGTTGCTCGAGCGATCAGACACAAAAAGGACCTCGCTCGAGCGTAGAAAGCCTCGCTCGAGCCAACAACACGAAGCTTCAGGTCTGCAACCCAGAAGCACACTCGAACGTAGGAGTCCTCGCTCGAGCGAAGAAACCCAAAACATATAGCTTGCTCACTTGAGCGAAGGAAAGCTTGCTCGAGCCAAGAAACACAACCTTCAGGTCCAAACTAGACGCAGATGCACGCTCGAGCGCAAGACCTCTCGCTCGAGCGAAGAGACACACCAGACCAAACTCGCTCGAGCCAAAGCTGCGTCTGAAAAGAAAACTTGAAGACCCACAATACTTGCTTGAGCGTACAAACACTCACTCGAGCGAAGAAGCAAAAACACACGGCTCGCTCGAGCGACAAATTCCTCGCTCGAGCGAAGAGACAAAAAACTGGACAGCAACCATTTGTTTTAAACACACACCCAACCTGTTACAAACCTGCCTAACACATCCTAAAACTCAAATACAAAGAATTAGAGGACGGGAATGCAACATATACTACAACAGACTTCTACGGAGCCGAGTCCAGAATACAATAAATAATGCAGGGAAAACCGGGATCGCTATAGTAATAAATATGAATGATGGTGTTTGGCAATACTGTAAAAAAATGTGGGTGAATAAATGAGAAAAAAAATTATGGTGGAAATAAAATAAAAAATTCTATTCGTGTATAAAAATTTATACAAAAAATATTATAAAAATGTTGTGATAGTGATGCTATTGTAAATATAAATCATGTTTATAGTGTGTTTTATTTTAAAATAAAAAGTTATCATTAAGTTATATCATTGTGTTTGAAAATTTTATATAAATTTTATATTTGTATGTCATCACTTAATAAGAATATGTTCAGGTAGAATTTAATGATAGAAAATTATAGAATGTGGTTATGATAATAGAAAGAAGAAATGGTAGGAAAAATGACAAAATAATTATTTAGAAAATTTTAGGGCATGACATTAATAATCCAATGAGCAATTTGTAATGAGATTACAAATCTCAGGGAGAAAAATATAATTTTTCAAGCGTAAGGGAGGAATTTATATTAAATAAAAATCTCAAGGGGTGTTAGTATAATTTACTCAAATATAAAAGATTAATTATACTTCCTTTATAATTTAATTTAAATTTAATTTAAACCTTTATAGTTTCAAATTGACCATTACCACACTCAGATATATTTATCATAATTACCACATGATATCTAAGTAATTTATTTATTTTTTTTTAAAAAAATTATTATTATATTGATTTATTTTGGATGAAAACTGACATTTAGCCTAGCCCACGAATAGGATTGGGAGAGTTTCAAGCTGGTTATATTTATTTATTTATTTTTAATTTATTTATTTATTTTTATAATTTTATTTTATAATTTGATACCATATCTATCTATATATTATTCTAACTCACAAGTCTTGTAGGAACTCCAATATCCCAATGAGTTATGTTAACGACCTCAAATGAATTATCAAATTTTCTACCAAACCTTTCACATGAGTGTAGGACCTGCACACATGTGATTTGTGTGGGTTCCACACCCATGTGGGAGGTTTGGTAGAAAGTTTGGTAATTTGTTAGGAGTCCATAGAATTTTCCTATCCGAATCTTAATTTTCTAATTTTTTGATGTAAAAAAAAAACCTCAACATTTATTGACTTTTTCCAACCTACAAACCTTTTTAACTTCTCCCATACCTATTACCATACCATTTTCAACTTTTCTCAGATACTATGATTAGTGATGGGATTGTTAAATTATTTTTATAAAAAATCTAAAAAAAATAATTTGTATATTAAAAAAATATCTAAAACAAATATAATTTCTTATAAAAAATAATAGCTTGCTATTGCCAAAAAAAATAAAAAAATTACACTGTAAAAAATAATTTGTATATTAAAAAAATATCTAAAACAAATATAAATTTTTATTAAAAAATAACAGGTTGCAATTGCGGAAAAAAAGAGAGAAAAAATTACACTGTGCATTTCATTAAAATCTAAAAAAAAAATTATATATTAAAAAATATCTAAAATAAATATAAATTCTTATTAAAAAAAAACATGTTGCAATTGCGGGAAAAAAAAAAGAGAAAAAAAAAATTACATTGTGCACTTGATCAATAATGTTCAAAAAATGTGTCAAGTATTTGTATAAAGGCTTGATATATGTCCACTCTCAAATTATCAAGTGAATATAGATGAAACTAAAGAGTTCCGCTTTAATGGCTAACAAATATTAGAAATCCGACCATTGAAGACTAATAATTATTAATTAATAGAATTCAGCAATTGAAATGTCCAAACCACATCTCTTTATCTTCTCAAATGTTCAATTTTTTTTGTTCATGCATTCATTCCAATATTGATAGAGAATTGGACGTATAAAAGAATGAGAGACATTAAAATTATATATTGAGTTATGTAATTATTGTGATGAAAAATAAAGGTTGTCTTCATCTTCTATGGCGATTTATCTGGTTATACCTCTAATTAAAACGTCAAGTATACTTCTACATCATTATTGAACGTTGCTTTCATGTTTTTTAGATACTTTGTTTCACAATTATTTGTGTTTTGTGTTATGAAATTTATTACATTTGTGCTTGATAGAGCTATTAGATGGACCTAATCCAAGAAGTGCAAATTATTTTAATGTCATTTTCAGGATTAGAAGTACAAAAAACTGTCACGCCCCGACTTTTATTAACTGAATTTCATTACCAAATCCATTATAATAATTCCATTTAGTTGAGAACATAAATAAGAATAAATAATAACATTCTCTCACGGCAACAATGATGATATAAATAAGACATAGTACAATGCCCTTAGGCTTACATTGAATAACAATAAATAAAACAAAAGGGATTTACCCTTGTACAATACATGGCACACGACCAACAGATAAAGGGCTCGTGGCCAACAATTAAGAGACTTCAAGTCATACATGATTCCTCCAACCTTCTACCTAAAAAAGTTTATCAACACGTGGGATGAGTACTAAGCCCAGTAGAGATTCCAAATATCCTAACCAATCATAACATATAGATAAAAATAATCATGAATGCATCATGGCATACCATATAAATAGTGTGATATTAAGTATCCAAAATATGCTCATGTAACTATTTTTTTCTCAAAACGTTCCTCTTGACACAATTCAGTATAAAATGATTTATTCACTTTCACATTCCTATTATTTTTTCCAAAAGAAAATATTTTAAAACCTCATTGTTTCTTTGATAAAACTTCTCATGTTAACCTTAAGGAATCTCACTTAAATAATTGTTCTGAAAATATAACCCCATATGCAAATCGTAATCCCCATCTTACCTTTCAATACGCCACAAGCATTTACAACCCAATATATATATCTATAACCTTCCCTGACCATAGGCCCAAGGATTTAAAAGGATGGCCGGTATGAAAACTGTTAAAACATATATACATTCAAACGAGATATCTGAAGTAATACATACTACCAATCTTATCTCCATAATATGAAAACCGACAATACGTATGAATATCCAAACGAGATAACTGAAGTAATACATACTACCAATCTCCTCTCCACCGGCCTATAGCACGGATGGCAGATCTAACAATACCAATAACACATAACACTTTACCGCCCTCACCCAGAAGGAGGTGCTCCTCAGGTCATACTTTACCGGGCACAAACCGGAAGGGAACGAAGAACCTATCACAAGGCGCCACGCTTTGCTGGCTAAGATACGGCGGGAAACAGACTCCCTTTTGACACTTTATCGGGCATAAATGGAAGGGACGAGGAAACCTCTGTCAAGGCGCCACACTTTGCCGGTTACAATATGGCGGGAAACAGACCCCCAAACAATATCACATTAAAAGCATAAGGAGCTAGTCAACAGAATACTACACAGGTGTAATACATACACCTAGTTCAATTATCACCATAATCGCCACAATCTGCTAATTGCATTAACTCATTTCGTTTAAAATATACTCCGCGAACCATTATTCCACACTGGTTTTCCTTTATTTCAAACATTCTCAAAACAAATCATGGAGTATTACACCTTAAAACCATAACTATTCAACAACAGTCTCATAATAGAAACAAAATTTATAAATGTTCCAATTACCTCTTTAACAACATAGTCCATAACTTAAAAATAGAATTGTCTATTCACAATGTTCATTTATTATCAATAATATACCATCTAACATCATATTAACATCCGATCATAGTACTCATAGTCTATATCTACCAACAAGCAATACCATCCTCCACCAATGGCTAAGGACAAAACTCTAAACACCAATCACATAATCCGAAATAATAAATACACCCTTAGGTAATTCCAAATTCCCGTTCATTGCAAACTTCCATGTTTTATAAAAAGGTAGTTAATCCCAATTTGTTTTATAAAGATAGAACTCGCAACAATAACCAAAATCCACTATCTTAACCCAAAAATCCTAACTTGGTAAACAACCAAAACATAACCCCAATTTCTAATTAACATCAAGCTTTCCTCCAGCGTTCTAAAATTTACGAATAGAACACTGTGAAGAAGTGGTTTGGAAATACTCCAGAATCCAGTTAGACGTCTTTGATCCTTTGATTGCTACCTCAAAAAGGGATGAACACTCCAGTCGAGGGTGTCGGAATTAGCAATCCGACGGACAAGTCAAAATTCTCTCCAATTTATTTATATCGCAAGTTCTCTTCTATATTCTCACATACCTTCCTTTTGGCTAACGTTCCTCCTTTTGTAATACTCTTCTAGGGCCCACCTTTTGATTTATGGAAACCTTGCCCTAACAGTTGGGCCCTCATTTACGCCATATGATTTGTAACATACTCGGCTATAATAGTAAGCTTACTCGGCCGAGGCGAGCCACAGTTAGTTGGCCCGTGAGTGCCGACTTGCAAATGGCTCTAAATTATAGATTTTTATATTCGGCCACCATAATTTCCCCCCAAACATCCGAGTTTAGATTAAGATGATCGGCATGTTTGGTCGATGACTTTGGCTTTCAAGTCGGACAAACCCTTGAAAGTCGGGAATACGGCGGTTGCACTCCTTTTGGTACTGATTCGTCAGAACAGACGCCATATCGCAATCATTTCAACTTCCCGCCCCTTTGCATTTGACAATCATTTAATGTTCAATTTGAAAACTGTCATTCCGTATATTTTTTAGCTCAAGAGACTTGTAACTTCTTTTGGCATCCTTTTCATCGACCTTCTTTGCGACCTCTGTGATTCTGTTTTCTACTGTTCATCTTCTCCTCCAACTTGTAAGTTCCCCTCTCTCTTTTTATTCAGTTCTCGTTCTAGTCCCTTGCTTGTTTTGTTTTTATTTAGTATACATTTAGTTCATATTACGTCTTCGATGGCAAGACAGTTGAAAGCCCTCCTCTCAGAGGAATGAGTCTCAGCCTTTCGTCGTCATTTTTCAATTCTAGACGACGTATACCTGTCACTTGTTGAAGACAGTGTGTTGAACATAGAACATGCTGATACAAACACCATTATTTTTCCCCTTTTGTCCATTGCTGAGGGTGGAGTCCGATTTCCCCTCCATTATTTTCTTAGGTCGGTCTTACGTTACTGGGGTCTTATTTCCTCCCAACCTAACGTGAATTCCTACCATATAATCATGGAAATAGTAGAGTTGAATAGGCGGTTAGGACTTAATCTAGGAATCCCAGCTACTCGGCACTGTTACGTCATGGCGAAGTCGTCCGGTCGGTAGGGCTGTTATTTCCTAAGAGCTAAAAACATTGATCATCACTTGGTGACCATGCTTGCCAGCTCAGGAAAGAGGGTTGATGATGTCATGGTTGCTGTCATAGGCAATTGAGAATTCGACGAATGAGAGAATCGCCAAGACCCAGTGTCGAGGCAAAAAGGGGAGCCAGGTGGCCGACTAGATTGTTCTGATACTATTTTTGTAAACTGTGAATTCGGTGTAAATCTTGTACTGATCTACGATTGTCATACAGGTAACAATTTAAAAAGGGCGTTAACATCAGCAGACAAAGCCGTTCTTGCGCAAGTGAAGACTGCTCTTAACTACAAAGGCCTCTCCAACTTTCAAGGGCAAAGGTGCGCAACCCATGTTCTATTGAGATACGACCCCACCTATGCCACCTTCCAATCCCTTGATTGTTTTTTTTTTATTTAGTATACATTTAGTTCATATTTCGTCTTCGATGGTAAGACATTTGAAAGCCCTCCTCTCAGAGGAACGAGTCTCAACCTTCTGTCGTCATTTTTTAATTCCAGACAATGTATACCTCTCTCTTGTTGTAGACAGTGTGATGGACATTGAACGGGTTGATACAAACACCATTATTTTTCCCTTTTTGTCCATCACTGAGGGTGGAGTCCGATTTCCCCTATATCCCTTTCTTAGGTCGGTCCTGCGTTACTGGGGTATTATTTCCTCCCAACCTAACGTGAATTTCTACCATATAATCATGGGAATAGTAAAGTTGAATATGTGGTTAGGACTTAACCTAGGAATCCCAACTATTCGGCACTGTTATGTCATGGCGAAGTCGTCCAGTCGGCAGGGCCGTTATTTTCTGAGAGCTAAAGACATTGATCATCATTTGGTGACTAGGCTTGCCAGCTCAGGAAAGAGGGTTTATGATGTCATGGTCGCCGTCACAGGCAATTGGGAATTCGGCAAAGAAGAGAATTTGTAATGACCCGACCCTTTTACATGCTTTTAGTCTTTAATAATACGTGTAATTATGTGTTTGAAGTAAAACTCCATGTGGAATTGTGTTTAATTATGTGAATTATCTCATTTTGGAATTATATCTCTCGGTTGTGAGGAAAAATCTATTGGGATTGAGACATTTAGACTAGAAATTGAAAGCCTCAGCAGCGTGAAAACCTGAAATTGACTTTACTGTTATAATCAACATGATTTTTAGGCCATAATATGAATTTTTGTAAAAATTTGATTCGTAACGAATTAAATCGAATTATTTGAGTTCAATACTTAAATTAACCAAATTAGGCTCATAGCTTGAGCCTAGATACATATATGAATTTAGAAAGAGACTTAAACTTACATTCATAAAACATATTTCTTGGGAGAGTTCTAGAGAAAGGAAAGAAGAAAAGAGAGAGAAGGAGAGAAGATCAACTAAAGTCTGAAGATTGAGGAGCTTAGAAAGAGATTCAAAGAGTAGGGTTTAAGGTATGTATAAATCAACTAATATACTCTAAATCTCACCTCAATTGTTTAGCATCAAGGTTTGAAATGGGGTTTTCCATCATCTAACTTAGGGTTTTGGATTGGAGAGTTGGATTGAAGAAATACTTATGGGAATTGTGAAGTTCCTTTGTGTTTCCTTCTAATCTTCAAGTTTTGCATGTTTTGACCTCTATATATGTTGTATCCCTTTCCATTCTCTTTTGGTTCACCATGAAAGGATAAAAGGAATGTGATCTTTAAGTTATATAAATTATCTTCACATGAGTCATGATTCATTACTTATAAAATTCATGCTTTGTATAGTCACCTAATGTAGTACTGAAGGAATTTTGCTTACAAATGAGCCTTAAGATGCCTTTGGAAAAGATGAAATTTTGTTGAACTTCGGACTGCTTAAAATAGAGCCTACAACCGCACATGCGGGGCTCACAGCCGCACGTGCGGAAAACAGGGGAGACCAGAGATTGCATACTGAAATAAAGGCACCTACGGGCCGCACGTGCAGCACACCTTCCTGAACGTGCGGCTGAAGAAAGAAAATTCTGCTGGTTTCTTTTATTCTTCTCGACCCTCTGAATATGTTAAAATGTCTATTTGATTCTTCTATAGTGTTTATAATTGAACGGAACTTTACGAATCAAATAATAAATCAAAAGGAAAAGACTAACAAATAGGGAATACTTATAAGTGTGTGCCGTGTGTAGGTCACCTACCAGAAGAGACCAACGTGCAACCATTGCACAGTGAGTAATAGTAGTGTTACATTATGTATTATTACCTTACAGTCATGCTTATGCTTTTACTTGTGAATAACATATGTTAATAATGTAGTGATGTGGTTGGAATTAATTGAAATAATTGGACAATGTCACTATCATGGGTTAAGGTCGTTGAGGACCTTATAATAAAGGTGGGCCCAAGGCCGTTATGATGTGAATTGTCATAATTTACGACATATGGCTCAAAAGCCGGGATAGATGGAGACATGCTGATGTTTCATCTACTTTGTAACGATATGGATCACATGTGACTAATGGCGCTAAAGCCAATGGAGATGGAGACATGCTGATGTTCCACCTACCTTACATTGCTCTAGACAACTGTTGATTTGTTGGGCCTTAAGTCATTCCGTACTGTGTTGGACTTAAGGCCGTTTTGCATCTTATGTGGGCCTAAGGCCGTTCTGTACTAAATTATGGGCCCGAGGCCATTTTGATGTAAGCTTATGGAGGTAACCAATTCCTAGTTATATTTACAGCCTCTAATGTTTATGCTTATTCACTTGTTTTCTTTACAATGCTATTACTCACTGGGCTTGACTCACTCTGTATTATGACTGTGTGTGTAGGCGATTAACGTGGAGAACAACCCTAGGTCGACTTCAAGAGCCCTTTTGCTGGACCTGCTCCATAGTGTACCCAAGTGGACTTTTATTTTTGTAGCTAGAGTTCTTTTGTTTTATTTTGGAGAAGTTCCATATGTGTGTAATGGTATGTTTTGTTAGTGTAGGCACGCCCTTGGGCTTCAATGCTATAGTTCGGAGTCAAATGTCACGGTTCTTAATCTGATCTCACAATGTGCGATGTGAGATTGATAAATCACCAAAGAGTCCAAATCCGACAAATCGTTTTGGAAAACTGATTTTTGTAAATAAGTGCCAAACATGGACTGCTTTGCCAGATACAGAGTCGCCACCTAAATATTTTATTTTGGGGGAATTTAGGAAACCCTGACTTGTGCCTAAGGCCACGTGTCCGTCATCTCCAAAGTTGCCTCGGCTAAGGAACTTGGGTACGATTGGGGAAGGCCATTTAATGAGCACCCCCGCTCGCCTGATCAAAGATTGGCCTGTACTAAGCATGATATCTTGTTTTTGAAAACACATGTGCTCTTATTCCGGTATTAGTAGAATTACTACGTGATGCGCATAGCAAAACAAGTATAGACTAGATCGCCTAATTTGGAACCAAGCATCGCATATCCGTTTGTTTGGAAAATGGTTTGAAGTTTGCTACTCGTAAGTAGGCTAAAATGCGGATTTCAATGAATTGTCCCAATTCAAGTAATCCAACCTTCACCCACAGGCATTCAGGCAGTTAATCACGTAAGCAAATAGCCTCATGGCAAGCATGCTTTCATGGTAACATTAACACACATGCAGTATGCTAAAGCGTAAACACTTACAGTGTACTCCGAGCCAAAATAAGGAACTAGTTAGAAATCATGCATGATCCTAGTTCATGTTAAAATGGCTAATGCAACACTTGCAAAAATGCAATTAAGATAGGCTCGGCTATCCTAAGAATGTCATGTGAGATGCAACTTGGTACATGTATTCAAATTGGAATTGAAATACAATGCAGTTAGCATGATGTGCCGAGCTCGGTGCATGTAATACAGATGAATGGATGCAAACATGCAAGCATAAGGTATGCTAAATGAAATATGCCCTAAAACTAACCATCGTAAGCGGTTAAGTAAAAGGGAGAAAGAAATGGGGGTTGGAAGACATGCATCACACACATGCACGCTTATTACAATAATGCACCCTCTCGAGGGAGAGACCGAATAAGAAGCTAACTAGCTAATCTAAGCTAATTAAACTAATTATTACACAATAAATTAATTAACTAATCCTAGTTAACTAATTATTACAAAACGAATTGAATAGCTAACGCATTAACTATTAAGAGTACAAACCAAAGCGTAAACTAACTATCTAAGCATGGCAGCCAAGGAAAGCAGTAAAACAGGAGGTTCTCGGAGGGAGAAGACTGGATGCATGCTTGGTTGCTTCATTCGGAAATCCAATGCGATGCTCCGATTTGCCTCTGTTTTCATTTATTTTCAGAAACTTGCACCAAGCTCCAGAAAGATGAAACTTCACCTTGGCAATCTAGTGGGAGGGTGGCCGACCACTTTTGGTCTCTAGAAACACCTGCCAACCACTTTTGGCTGTTGAAAAACCAGAAAAGTGGTCGGCCAGCTACTTTTTCTGGCTGGCCGGCCAGTTGTTGCTGCTGAACTGCAATTTGCTACAACAGAGGGCAAGAAAGGGCATGGCAATGTATTTGCAAGATATATGTGCACAACCACCCTCCCTATCATGTGATGAACTCAAGGGAGTGTGGTTCTCGACCTTCGGGCCACCAATTGCGCATTTCAATGCATGATGGCCGAGAGGCGAAGTTGCATGATTCAATATGAAATGAATGCACAAGTAAACACATAAAGCCTAAAACTTTATCATGTATGATCAAGAGCGTCAGCGACCGGGAATTAAGGCACGTTTCATCACTTGAAGTATGAAACGTCCCTTTTTTCCTGTGTTTGGACTAACACCTATTCCAAACACAATGCAACACATAACATGGCATGCTCAATGCAAACAACAACTTAGCATACTCAATGCAATGTGACATGATTAACTTAACAAAGCTAATGACATGCGAATGATGCTCATGCTGCATGCACAATGCAATACAATAAGGGCAACTTATCAATTTTAGAAACATGCATACTCAATGCGAAGAACAACTTGGCATACACAATGCAAATAACCGCATGGCATGCACAATGCAATGTAAGATGACATACTCAATGCAATGAAACAATATGGCATACTCAATGCAATATACATGGCATAATCAATGGACTTAAACCAAAAAGGGGGTAGACCTTAGTCATGCCCAAATTAGTGGCCATTGGTGATGAAATGAAGGCACATAAAGCAAGGCATGCATGCACAATGCATTGGCCATCAAAGAGGCCAAAGAGCACAACTCTTGAGAGTGCTCGATGAGTGATAAAAGTGGAAGTGTAACAATGCTAAGTGCACTGAAATGAAGCAAGAAATGATGCCAAATTATACAAACAACATAAGTAAAGCATGCTAGAGTCCTAAGGCATGAAAGCTAGCAAAGAGCAACACAAAGGAGGCATGCAACACATGGCACAAATGCATGAACTAAGCATGGACAGAGCTCAAGTAGGTCAAAACAAGGACCTAAACATGCTGAGATGAGTGCCCAAAGGCCTAGGCATGCAAGCTAAGGCCATAACAAGGCCATAATGCATAACACTCAAAAGACACTTAAAGCATGAATGAAGTGGGAACATAAGCATGCTATAAGCTCTAAAATGTCATGTTAGATGATGCTAAATCATGTACACAACACAAATGAAGTATGCAATGATGCTCAAAGGTTGAGACAAGCAAGGGCACTTGTACTACAAGTATGCAAAACATGAAGCATGTGATCAAGGCAACTCAAAACAGTCCTAGTGCATGTTAGAATGAGTCAAAAACATGCATGGAGGTAGCCCAAAATATGTTAGCAAAAAGGGCATGAAGCAAGATTCATACAAGGCAAATAAGGTGGGTTACACTACACTTATTAAGACCAAGCACGGAATGACTTAAGCAATAAAAATCAGAGTTATATCATGGCAAAATAACCCCAAATAAACACTGAAATGGTGGCTCGCAAGTAAAGGCATGAAGGCATACGCAATGGTTCATGTTAAGACATAAAGGGAGAAACCCTCCAACGCATTGAATGAGCGATAAATGCAAGTGCATGGCCATGAAACATGGACTGAAATCATATAACAAATGATGCAAAATCATTCAAATAAGCCAAGTAGAGCATGCTAGTGGACTTGGTGTACAAAGCTAACAAGCTAGATTGAACTAGAGCTATACAAAGCAAGTCATGCATGGCCAAAACAACCAAAATCAGAGCTAAAGCATGTTAAAAAATGGACAAAAGCTTTATGAAATTAAGCCAAAAGCATGCTAGAATGTCATGTCACAACATGATGCATGTCAGGCTATTTCATGGAAATGCACTACAAGTGCAAGGAGAATGCAAAGGCTAACTAAACCAAACCTAAACAGAGGTATGACATGGTAAAACAAGCCCAAGAACATGTTGAAATGGACACAACATAGGCTAGAAATACATGCTACTTCATGAAGCATACAAATCTAGTGTGTGTGATTTACACTATAAGTGTATTAACCATGCATGGAGTGACCAAAGCAAGTAAAAAAAGTGGTATGCCACAGCAAAATAATTACAAATACAAGCTAAGATATGGTCTACATACACTTAGTAAAGATGCTCAAACATGAGGCATATTAAGGCATGTATAGAAGATGCAAGGAGAGGGGATGACCCTTCCCTTCTTAGGATCTTAAAACACCATCCCCACCACTAAAATCCCCCTGGACTTCAGTGGTGAGAAGGCCAATACAAGGTGGTCTCGAAGCTCACAAAAAAGGCTAAAAAATAAGGCCAAACAAGGCCTAAGAGGGGGTAAACAACCCCAAACACAAAAGTGATCTTAAATAAACTTTTTAAGCATGCAAAAATAAAACTTTTATCAGTTATGAGCTAAGCTTAAAACAACATGCAAGATAGGCTAAAAGCTTAAACAAGAAAGGGGGATTTAAAGGTCAAAAGTTCACCCTTGAAGACCCTCTTTATAACTACGACTCCAGCGGGTTTTTCAAGCTCAAGGCAACCCAAGAACACCAAAATCAGCCCCTAAGGACCTCTGTAGCAAAAGGATGGTGTTTGAGTGTGTGTTTGTGTGTTAAAGTAAGACAAATCTATACTTTTGAACACAAAAATGAAGAGCAAGAGTGATATAGAGACAAAGCTATATGTAACTCTCTTGGGGCAAAATTCTGAACCTGGAGGAGGGAGGAGGAGCCTCCCTCTTATAGAAGAGGAAAGCCAAAGCTTCTTGGAGAAGCTAAGCTTGAATGCTATCCCTCCATACACGTGTATGGAGGATGGCTCAAATGCTCTCCAGCTGTGCCAGCTGTCCTAAAATATCTCCAAAAAGGTGTCAAAAAGCAGCCGACTGCTTGAAGTGGTCGGCCTACTAGTAAAAGTGGTCGGCCGACCACTTTAGGTGGTCAACCAAAGAAAAAACTGGTCAGCCATAGGTGGGAGAGGTCAACACACTAAATGCAAGGTGGTGGTGTGGTGGCCGACCAGAAAAGATGGTCCAAAGACTAAGAAAGCCAGTTATCTGACAAGAAAACTAGCTGAAAAAAGGAAAAGTGGTCTCCAAGGAGAAATACTGGTCTTCCAAAAACAAGGAAAGTAAGGTTTGTACCAAAAACAAACCAAAGCAGATGCAAAACGAGAAATCGGGGGGCAAAGCACGCGGCCAAAAGCCCCGAAAACTAGCTGACGAGCACTAAAAGTGGTATGCAACCACAAAAGTGGTCTCCTGGACCACAGTGTTCCTCTAGGCAGAGGCAACAAGGTGTGGTTCAAAACCACGCCAAACAGAGAATGTTAAGCGGTCCCGAGACAAGGCGCGCGGCCAAAGGCTCCAAAAATCGGAAACTAGTCTCCAAATGGGAAAAGTGGCCTATGACCACGAAAAGTAGTCTACGACCACAGAGAGATGTTCTACAAGACCACTCCCTCCCTCTGGGAAGGGAAAACAAAACTTGGTCCGCAAACCGAGCCAAAGCACAAAGAGTTTAGAGGCCCGGAGGCAAGGCTCTCAGCCAAAACTCCGAAACCTCTAGACGAGCACAACATGCACTATCATCGAGCGCTCAATCGATGATGTCTGAGTCTTAAGGTTGGTCAAAAATGGGGTGTCTATAGTTAGTCCTAAACAACTTTTTTTAGTTGTTTTAAACACTTAATCTCTGGGTCGCTACCCTTTGTATATACAAGCGCATGTAGGGACTGGATGTATAAGAATGGTATATAATGTGTCATGATCCTGGCATGTAGACATAGCTCAATGGTTGTTTTACTCATAATTGCTTCCGTACAGGCCCCATATGATAGATATATATATATATAACGGTGGGAATTTAACTCCAAGGTTCAATTTTCAGAATGGTCATGTCCAAGCTTTTAGGGGCCAGTTTGGGTCATGACGGTTGGTATCGGAGCACGAGTTGCTATCTAACCCACGAATCCATTGAGCTTTAGAGCGTCTAGATAAGAATTAGGTTCCATGCACGATGCTTTGATGCATACTAAGTGATAGATAGCAACGAGATTGCATATGTAATGTTTACCGCCAATTATTCTGAAATGGTTATTATTCTTGTCTATTTGTGTATCTTTGTGTGTATATTGTAATTGATTGTAATATAGATCATGGTAAGGACAAGGATGGATGATCTGGAGGATTCTACCTCCGCACGGTTGGACAGAATGGAAATGATGATTATGGAAATGGCAAAAACCCTGCGGCAACAACAACAACAGCAGGAACAACCACCACCGCCACCGGTACCTCCACTAATGGTACAAGATTATCAAGCTGAAGATCAAACAATTACACTTACGAGAGAATTTAAGAAGATGAAGCCACCTTTATTCAAAGGAGGGATTGACCTAATGAAAACAGAGGCATGGGTGTTGGGTGTGGAGAAGTTGTTCGAGGTTTTTCCATGTACTAAAGCTCAGAAAGTACAGCTTGCCGCCTTCACCCTTGAAGACGAAGCATGAAGATGGTGGATGCTTACGAGAATCGAACATCAAGGGTTGACTTGGGCTCGATTTCTGGAACTCTTCTACGACAAATATTTTCCACAGTGTATGCGAGACAAGAAGGTGACAAAATTTGAGACCTTGAGGCAAGGGAACAAGACTGTTTCAGAGTATGAAGCCCAGTTTGCAGAGTTAGCCTGTTTCGCACCACATATGGTGGATACGGACTATAAAAAGGCCAGAAAGTTTGAGGGCAGACTACAGAATGCCATTCTTGACTGGATCAACGTATTGAAATTACCTACATATGTTGATGAGTTGGAAAGAGCAGTTATGGCTGAGGGAAATATTGCTACTCAAAATTGGATTTTTGAATGGAAAGAGAAGAGACAGAATATTCAAGCGCCAAGGGGATCCACAGTACCATCGAGTAAGAAACCAAATTCAGGGACTACTAGTACTTCTACCTCCACTCGAGACTCAACACCCATATGTCCAGATTGTGGAAAGAGGCACCGTGGGACTTGCTACCAGGTGACGGGGGCATGTTTCAAGTATGGAAAAACGGGTTATTTGGTAAAGGATTGCCCGCAAAGGGATCGACAAAATGGAAATAGAGCTACCACAAGTTCAGCTAGTTCAATGCCAACCCCAACCCCAAAGGCCGCCGCAAAACCTATTAATGCCAAAGATACAACCAGATAGGGCAGAGTATTTGCATTACTTCCAGGTGATGTGCAAAATACCGAGGCTGTGGTAGCAGGTACATTTTCTGTTAATGGTCACTCTACATATGTGTTATTTGATTCGGGCTCTACTCATTCATTTGTGTCTAAAGCATTTGCTAGGCATTTAGATAGATCTATGGAACCATTACCTCATACTTTGCTTGTATCCTCACCATCGGGAGAGTCTATGGTATGTGCGTCTGTCTATTCTATGTGTGGAATTTTAATTGGGGATGTCCGGGTAGATGCCAACTTGTTGCCTTTGGAAATGAGTTCTTTCGACAAAATTTTGGGGATGGATTGGCTAAGTGAACATCATGCGAAAATTGATTGTATGTCCAAGCAAGTTACTTTTCAACCTCCGGGACAATCTGAGGTTATTGTTAAGGGGCGGGGGTAATCTCTCCACCTTATTTGATTTCCTCTATGAGGGCATGCAAATTACTACAAAAGGGTTGCCAGGGGTATTTACGTAGCATCTTGAGTGGATAACCAAAGGATGGGGGCATTAATGCAATTCCAACTGTTCGTGACTTTCTGGATGTTTTTCCAGAAGAACTACCGGGAGAGTTAATCGATCACGAAATTGAGTTTACCATTGAGGTAGTACCAAGAACTCAACCTATTTCCAAGACCCCGTATAGAATGGCACCAGCTGAGATGAAAGAGCTGAAGATTCAGTTGCAAGAACTACTCGACAAGGGGTTTATTCGTCCAAGTGTATCTCCTTGGGGCGCACCTGCTCTTTTTGTGAAAAAGAAAGATTGAACCCTTTGGTTGTTTGTGGATTATAGGGAACTCAATAAAGTAACCATAAAGAATAAGTATCCCTTGCTTAGGATTGATGATTTATTTGATTAGTTGCAAGGTGCGCAAATCTTTTCCAAGATAGAATTGAGATCCGGGTACCATCAATTGAAGGTTAAAGCCGAAAACATTGAGAAAACTACTTTCCGAACCCGTTATGGACATTATGAATTCTTGGTTATGCCGTTTGGGGTTACTAATGTGCCCGCAGCTTTCATAGATTTAATGAATCATGTTTTTAAGCCCTATTTAGATGATTTTGTAGTTGTGTTTATTGACGATATTCTGATTTATTCCCAAAGTACGGAAGCACATGAGAATCATTTACGGTTAATTCTCCAGACACTTCGGGAGAAGAAATTGTATGCAAAGTTGAAGAAATGCGAGTTTTGGCTACATGAAGTGGGGTTCTTGGGACACATGATAACTAAGGAGGGTGTTGCTATTGGCCCACACAAGATTGAAGCTATCGTGAATTGGCCAACACTTACTAATGTAGTAGAGATGCGTAGTTTCTTGGGATTAGCAGGATACTACCGTCGGTTTGTTAAGGATTTTTCAAAAATTGCTGTGACGCTTACCCAATTGACTCAGAAGGGTATTTTATTTGAATGGTCAGAACAACGAGAATCTGTCTTCTAGGAATTAAAGATAAGGCTAACTACAGCACCAGTTCTTGCTCTACCATCTGGTACCGAGGGATTCATGATTTATAGCGATGCTTCATACAAAGGATTAGGTTGCGTGCTCATGCAAAATGGAAGAGTCATTGCATACGCCTCTCACCAACTTAAGCCTCATGAAAAGAATTATCCCACACATGATCTTAAGCTAGCTGCAGTAGTTTTTGCTTTGAAGATATGGCGACATTATTTGTATGGTACTACCTGTGAAGTTTATACTGATCACAAGAGCCTTAAATACTTTTTTACTCAGAAGGAATTAAATATGCGACAAAGGCGATGGTTAGAACTCATCAAAGATTATAATCTACAAATTTATTACCACCCTGGAAAGGCCAATACTGTCGTGGATGCCCTTAGCCAGAAAGGCATGGGGAATTTGGCAAGTTTACTAACGGGACAGTAGGAATTACTACACGACCTAGAAAGAATGAATGTGGAAATTGTAGTATGTGGTCGAGATGCAATCTTGGCAGCAATGTCAGTCCAACCAGTGTTAATTGAAGAAATCAAGCAACGACAATTGGAAGATGAATTATTACGGAAGCTTTACGATGAAATGGAAACAAAGCCAAGGCCCGGATTCGTAATTGAAAATTCAGTGCTGAAATTTCAAGATAGACTATGTGTCCCAAATGTACCAGAGATTAGAAAGAAGCACATAGTGGAAGCACACGCCTCGAAATTCTCCATCCATCCTAGTAATACTAAAATGTATTAAGATTTAAAGCAGCACTTTTGGTGGTTGGGTATGAAGAAGGAAATTGTAGAGTTTGTCTCAAAATGTTTGCAATGTCAGCAAGTAAAGGTAGAGCACCAAAGACCGGCAGGTTTCCTTCAACCCCTTCCAATCCAAGAGTGGAAGTGGGAACACCTAACTATGGACTTTATCGTGGGATTACCGTGGACTCCTCGAGGTATGAATTCAATCTGGGTTATTGTTGACAGGTTAACTAAATCCGCTCATTTCCTACCTGTAAAAACTCAATATAATGCAGATAAACTCGCTATGCTATATGTGAATGAAATTGTAAGGCCACATGGTGTTCCAGTTTCGATTGTGTCAGATAGGGATCCAAAATTTGTATCAAGATTTTGGCAAAGTCTACAGGATGCTATGGGAACAGAATTGAAATTCAATATGGCATTTCATCCTCAAACAGATGGTCAATCCGAGAGAACAATACAAACATTAGAAGATATGCTATGGATGTGCGTTCTAAATTTTCAAGGAAGTTGGGAAACTTATTTACCGTTGGCGGAATTCGCATACAATAATAGTTACCATTCGAGCATAGGAATGGCACCTTATGAAGCCTTGTACGGAAGGAAATGTCGCTCTCCCGTGTGTTGGGCCAAAGTTGGGGATAGATCGTTGTTTGGGACCGAGATTGTACAGTTGACGACAAAAAAGATTAAAACCATTCGAGAAAGATTAAGAACCGCACAAAGCAGGCAAAAGATTTATGCGGATCATCGATGAAGGGATTTGGAATTTGACGTGGGTACTCACGTTTTTGTGAAAGTCACTCCGATGAAGGGACACCCTAGGTTCAGTAAAAAGGGTAAATTAGCACCCCGGTATATTGGTCCGTTTTAAATTCTGGAAAAAGTGGGCCTAGTAGCCTATCGAATTGCTCTTCCGCCAAGTATGGGCCAAGTGCATAATGTATTTCATGTGTTTATGTTATGAAGTTACCTCTCAGATCCATCCCATGTCATAGATCACCACCAAATAACTTTGGATGACAATTGACTTATGAAGAAAAACAGATTCAGATCTTGAAGTGACAAGTGAAGCAACTATGAAACAAAGTGATCCCAATGGTGAAAGTGGAATGGCAAGAACATTACGGAAAAGACGCCACGTGGGAAAGAGAAGAAGAGATGGAACAGCAGTACCCAGAGTTATTCCTAACTTGAGGTAAAATAAGTTTGAGGGACCAAACTTATTTAAGGGGGGGAGAATGTAATGACCCGACCCTTTTACATGCTTTTAGTCTTTAATAATACGTGTAATTATGTGTTTGAAGTAAAACTCCATGTGGAATTGTGTTTAATTATGTGAATTATCTCATTTTGGAATTATATCTCTTGGTTGTGAGGAAAAATCTATTGGGATTGAGACATTTAGACTAGAAATTGAAAGCCTCAGCAGCGTGAAAATCCGAAATTGACTTTATTGTTATAATCAACATGATTTTTAGGCCATAATATGAATTTTTGTAAAAATTTGATTCGTAACGAATTAAATCGAATTATTTGAGCTCAATACTTAAATTAACCAAATTAGGCTCATAGCTTGAGCCTAGATACATATATGAATTTAGAAAGAGACTTAAACTTACATTCATAAAACATATTTCCTGGGAGAGTTCTAGAGAAAGGAAAGAAGAAAAGAGAGAGAAGAAGAGAAGATTAACTAAGGTCTGAAGATTGAGGAGCTTAGAAAGAGATTCAAAGAGTAGGGTTTAAGGTATGTATAAATCAACTAATATACTCTAAATCTCACCTCAATTGTTTAGCATCAAGGTTTGAAATGGGGTTTTCCATCATCTAACTTAGGGTTTTGGATTGGTGAGTTGGATTGAAGAAATACTTATGGGAATTGTGAAGTTCCTTTGTGTTTCCTTCTAATCTTCAAGTTTTGCATGTTTTGACCTCTATATGTATTGTATCCCTTTCCATTCTCTTTTGGTTCACCATGAAAGGATAAAAGGAATGTGATCTTTAAGTTATATAAATTATCTTCACATGAGTCATGATTCATTACTTATAAAATCCATGCTTTGTATAGTCACCTAATGTAGTAGTGAAGGAATTTTGCTTACAAATGAGCCTTAAGATGCCTTTGGAAAAGATGAAATTTTGTTGAACTTCAGACTACTCAAAACAGAGCCTACAACCGCACATACGGGAAACCGCCGCACGTGCGGGGCTCACAGCTGCACGTGCGAAAAACAAAGGAGACCAGAGATTGCATACTAAAATAAAGGCACGTGCGGGCCGCATGTGCGGCGCACCTTCCCGCATGTGCGGTGAGGGACTTTCGCACGTGCGGCTGAAGAAAGAAAATTCTGTTGGTTTCTTTTATTCTTCTCGACCCTCTGAATGTGTTAAAATGTCTATTTGATTCTTCTGTAGTGTTTATAATTGAACGGAACTTCACGAATCGAATAATAAATCAAAAGGAAAAGACTAAGAAATAGGGAATACTTATAAGTGTGTGGTGTGTGTAGGTCACTTACCGGGAGAGGCCAACGTGCAACCACGTCATTGTGAGTAATAGTAGTGTCATATTATGTATTGTTACCTTACAGTCATGCTTATGCTTTTACTTGTGAATAACATATGTTAATAATGTAGTGAAGTGGTTGGAATTAATTAAAATAATTGGACAATGTCACTATTATGGGTTAAGGTCGTTGAGCACCTTATAATAAAGGTGGGCCCAAGGCCGTTATGATGTGAATTGTCATAATTTACGACATATGGCTCAAAAGCCGGGATAGATGGAGACACGCCGATGTTTCATCTACTTTGTAACGATATGGATCACATGTGGCCAATGGCGCTAAAGCCAATGGAGATGGAGACATGCTGATGTTTCAACTACCTTACATTACTCTAGACAGCTGTTGATTTGTTGGGCCTTAAGTCATTCCGTACTGTGTTGGACCTAAGGTCGTTTTGCATCCTATGTGGGCCTAAGGCCGTTTTGTACTAAATTATGGGCCCGAGGCCATTTTGATGTAAGCTTATGAAAGTGACCAATTCCTAGTTATATTTATAGTCTCTAATGTTTATGCTTATTCACTTGTTTTCTTTACAATGCTATTACTCACTGAGCTTGACTCACTCTGTGTTATGACTATGTGTGTAGGCGATCAACGTGGAGAACAACCCTTAGTCGGCTTCAGGAGCCCTTTTGCTGGATTGCTCTATAGTGTACCCGAGTGGACTTTTATTTTTGTAGCTTGGGTCTTTTTGTTTTATTTTGGAGAAGTTCCATCTGTGTGTAATGGCATGTTTTGTTAGTCCTAAACAACTTGTTTTAGTTGTTTTAAACAATTAATCTCTAGGTCGCTACCCTTTGTATATACAAGCGCATGTAGGGACTGAATGTATAAGAATGGTATATAATGTGTCATGATCCTGGCATGTAGACACGACTCAATGGTTGTTTTATTTTGATTTCATAATTGCTTCCATACAGGCCCCATATGATATATATATATATATATATGTAACGGTAGGAATTTAACTCCAAGGTTCAATTTTCAGAATGGTCATGTCCAAACTTTTAGGGGCCAGTTTGGGTCATGACAGAATCGCCAAGACCTAGTGCCGAGGCAAAAAGGGGAGCCAGGTGGCCAGCTAGATTGTTATGATACTATTTTTGTGAATTGTGAATTCGGCATAAATCTCGTACTAATCTACAATTGTCATGCAGGTAACGATTTAAAAAGGGCGTTGACATCAGCAAACGAAGTCGTTCTTGCACAAATGAAGACTGTTCTTAACTACAAAAATCACTCCAACTTTCAAGGGCAAGGGCGCGCAGCCTATGTTCTGTTGAGATACGACCTCACCTACGCCACCTTCTCGGCTACTGACCATATCCCCGTACCGAGAGGCAAACAATATCTGACTGCACTTTTATTCCTTATTTTTAAAAGCCTAATGGATATTGGTGTTAACGGTTTCGACGCCGACGAACCAATCGCTGAAGACGCACAGTCCAACGAACATGCAGAACAAGAATTGAATTCATAAATTGAATTGGCTTTAGAGCGCATCAGCCTAGATGATCAAGCCAACTAACCATCTACCTTTGGTCGAGCAGACCTCTCAACCCAAGAGGATGACATTTTCATCGGTTTAGAGAATCTTCCTGGGGCTGAATCCGAGGCTGAAGAGATGAACAGAGAGTCCCTTGTTCAATTCGCTAGGAGGCGTAATGCTGAGAAGATAGTGGCCAGGTGGCAGGCCAACGATTCTGGGTCGATCCTGGTCACTCAAATACGCCAAGCTTCCAGAAAAGAAACGACCCCCGAAACGATAGTGGCCGAATATGTTTCCGAAGAGCCCTAATAAATCGTGGAAGTCGATTCTTCGGGGCAGAAACGGCAAGTCGAGATTGTCCCCGATCTAATTGAAGCGCCGGCAAATAAACGGCAAAGGATTGAGATGTTGTCTTCCACTGATAAGGTATCTGAGCCATTTGTTATCCATCCAAGGATGAAAAATGCGTCGGTTCTCTCAAATCGATCGGCCATCAAAGATCCTGTTGTGGCCTTGAGTGTGGCTTCAACTCTCTTTCTGCCAGCTGATAGGATCGGCTTCTGCGCCGAACCGGATGTTGTCTCTATTTCTCTGGCATCACAGTCGGCCATATTGGTAAGTTTGGACCCCTTGGATCGTATAAATTGTTTTTAGTGCCGACTAATAAGTCTTGGTTTATTGTTTTCGTCAGGTGGCAGGGAGAATCGTCGAGATCAGCCATCATCACTACGACGCCGTAGAGAGACTCGGTGTCCTGAGGGCCAGCTTGAAGCTGAGAAGGGAAAGGTCGTGGCTACAGTTGTCGATTTGGCTGTGGCAACGGCTAAGGTCGAGTCTGAAACTGCGAAGGTGAATGAAGAGAAGGCGAGGGCCATTGCTTTGCAGGAAAAAGCTTAAAACACCGATCAGTTACGTAGGGATGCTGAGGAGTGAGCGAACTTGCTGAACGACTCTCTTAAATCAGCACAAGAAGAATTCTCTCGGCTGAAGGCCGATCTTGAAGCTGAAAAGAAGGCAAGGGAGCTCGCTGAGGCGGAAACGGCCAATGATTTTGATGCCGGCCATCTGAAGGCCAAGGAGATGTACGCTGATGAAGTCTTGAGGTTCTAGAATCGAGACTTCAAGCACGAATGGCTAAAAGCTTTAGCAGTCGCTAAGGTGACTCTCGATCATCCGATTCTTTATGAATAACTAGAAGTCGAACTGCTGGAATCGGATCCAGAGGAGTTGGACTCTTGATCGGTGGTTTTGTAATGAATGTCCAACCATTATTGGTTTTTATTAGTTTTGTTTTGCAAGCTTTTTTTAGTTTTTGTTAGCACTTTATGTTAGATGTAGGTCATTTTTATGTATAAAGTGGTTGTATGCAATACAGCTTGTTAATGAAATGTCGGTTTTGTTAATGAATGAAAATAGTATTGGTCATGAAAATGTCCGTTTTGCTAATGAATGAAAATCATTAAGTATTGGTAATGAAAATTCCGTTTTATTAATGAATGAAAATCATTAAGTATTGGAAAACAGAAATGTGCCATATCAATTGAAATCATGACCTTTAAATCTTAATTTGGCAAAATGTTTGAAGATAAGCCGAATTAATTCATAAATCTACCCTTGCCCCAGCTGATCGCTGAGCAACAACCGCCGAATGTACAGATTAAACGTTCATGGGATCAGATGGGGCATTGTCAGTATTCGGCACACTGCTTGAAGATAAGCCAAATTAATTCATAAGTCTGCCCTTGCCCCAGCTGATCACTGAGCAATAACCGCTGAATGTATGGACTAAACGTTTATGGAATCAGATGGGGCGTTGTCTTTATTCGACACACTGCTTGAAGACAAGCCGAATATATTCATAAATCTGCCATTGCCCCAGCTGATTATTGAGTAATAACCGCCGAATGTACAGACTAAACATTCATGGGGATCAGATGGGGCATTGTCTTTATCCAGCACACTGCTTGAAGATAAGTCGAATATATTTATAAATCTACCCTTGCCACAGTTGATCACTGAGCAATAACCGCTGAATGTACGAACTAAACGTTCATGGGATCAGATGATGTATTGTCTTTATTCGACACACGAATTGAAGATAAGCCGAATATATTCATAAATATGGCCGTGCCCTAGCTGATCATTGAGCAATAACCGCCAAATGTACAGACTAAACGTTCATGGGATCAGATGAGGCATTGTTTTTATTCGGCACATTGCTTGAAGATAAGCCAAATATATACATAAATCTGCTCTTGCCCCAGCTGCATTGAGTAATAACCGCCGAATGTACGAATTAAACGTCCGTGGGATCAAATGTGACACTGTCTTAAGTCGGCAAAATGCCTGAAGTGGTCGCTTCGTAAACGCTGCTTTCGTAATTAATAAAGGGGGCAGGGCCAGGCCCGCGTGGGGCCTGTGTTGGCGTTAAATATGTTCTGCTCAAATTCAACATAGTGCGAGAGGGAAAAGAGCATTGCGTCGTCCTGAGTAGATTCATATGTCAAGAAAAGTATTCTTTAATAGTAGAGAGAAGGGCAGGACGCTAGCTGAGCTAGATTTAGAAATGAACCAAGAGGCTGGTGGCGAACCCACCCGAACGGGTAATAGGACTTCGAAGGAGCGTGAGAGGCGTCGCTCCCCCCGTCGACGAAGTAGGTCTCCAAGGGAGAAGCAACAACGAGGGAGCTCTAGGGCTGGGAGTGTGTATGTCTTACCGTGAAACGAAACCAGCAGGTCACCGCGCCCATTGAGTTTTTCAGTTTTCGTTGGGAATAAACCGATGACTGAAGTGGACTCAATTATCCGTAATCCGAACGTGGTGGTAGAGTTTACTTGATAAATTTTTCTGCCCGAAGTCCAATAATCAATGGTCGGTCAGCCTAATTATGAAATTTTTCGAGATGGTGTCCATAGAGCGGTTAAAGGACTTTACACTTCCTACGAGATTGGCATGCGCCTTCATGCCGCGCGAAGAGAGATTGAACAGAAAGATGGCTACATTCGGGACTTGGAGCACTACGTAGGAAAGGGGGAGAGTGAGCTGAAAAAATCCAACGCAGCTGAGTCTCAATCGGCGGGTCAGACGAACCCAGTGGTGATGGACAGGGTAAACCAGTGCTTGCTTGATCATGCCATAGCCGATCGAGATACGGCAAGCATGTTTGCATAAGAGGCAATAAGAATGCGGGCCTATAATCAAGGCTTTTTTGATGCAGAAAGATCGGTATCCAAAAGCCAAAGGAGAAGTTGGCGGATGATGTCTGCCGAGACGAGAATTGTGATTTTAAACACGGATGGACCAAGGCTATGCAAGTCGCGGGCGTCGATTCGGCGCCATCATTATTTTAGAATTACAAGTTTCCATTCGAAGCTTACGATGCTGAAAAAATCGACGACGAAGAGGGTGTCGAGCCAGAGAAGACTTAGATATCAAGAAACATGTTATTGTACTTTTGAATTTGTCGAAAACCATGTACTTGTACCTCTTTGGTGAAATAAATAAATATTTGTTACATTGCTTTGCTTAATGTTTGTATAAACTCGAGTGATAATTACATATTTCTTGGCCCACGCTGCTATGTTTCCAAATACAAAGGGCGTTCTAAATTCGGAGGATTACTCAGCCGTTTGTGGTCATGCATGAAGGGCGCTCTGAATTCGAAGGCTTATTCAGCCCAAACGCAAACATGTGCGAAAGGCGCTCTGAATTCGGAGTCTTTATATTGGCCAATAGTGACACGAAGACCGCTCTAAATTCGGAAGCTTATTTGACCCAAACGTGAACATGCACGAAAGGCGCTCTGAATTCAGAGTTTTTGTATTGGCCAATCGTGATACACGAATGGCGCTCCGAATTTGGAGGCTTATTTGGCCCAAACGTGATATCCACGAAGGGCGCTCCGAATTCGGAGTCTTTGTGTTGGCCAATCGTGATATCCACGAAGGGTGCTCCGAATTCAGAGGCTTATTCAGCCCAAACATGAATATGCATGAAAGGTGCTCTGAATTCAGAGTCTTTGTATTGGCCAATCGTGACACAAAGGGCGCTCCGAATTCGAAGTCTTTGTGTTGGCCAATCATGATACACGAAGGGCACTTAGAATTTGGAGGCTTATTCGGCCCAAACGTGATATCCACGAAGGGCACTCTGAATTCGGAGTCTTTGTGTTGGCCATTCATGATATCCACAAAGGGCGCTCCGAATTCAAAGGCTTATTCGGCCCAAACATGATATCCACGAAGGGCGCTCCAAATTCGGAGACTTATTCCGGCCAAACGTGATATCCACAAAGGGCGTTCCAAATTCAGAGGTTTTTTCATTATTCAACTATTATTAACGAGATGACGATAAAAAGGACATTGCATTGCGGAATTCGTAGATGTGTACATGTTAGCATAACAGCAAAATTTAGAAACAAACTAGCACACCGTACAAGTTGGCTTAATGATAAAATTTGCACAAATGTGTGGAATTCCAGGGGTGTGAAAAACTTCTGCCAGCCATGTTTGAAAGCTGATATGCCACTGTTCCGGCAATTGAATCAATCTGATAAGGACCGTCCCAGTTGGGGCCAAATTTACTGTCCGCTGGATTCTTAGTAGCAGGAAGCACTTTCTTGAGGACCAATTCTCCAGGTGTATAACGACGCAACTGCACGCGCTGGTTATATGACTTGGCGAGCTGTTACTGATGCCGCACCATGCACGCAAGAGCACGATCTCGGCGTTCTTCAATCAAAGTCAGATCTAAGGCTAACATGATGTCATTACAGCCCATGTCAAAAACCTTGGATTTCAGTGTGGGTAGGCCGATTTCAAACGGGATAATTGCTTGTGTCCCAAAACACAAAACGAACGGCGTTTCTCTAGTAGATCGCCTTTGAGTAATGCGATGAGCCCATAACACACTGGGCAATTCTTCAACCCACCTACCTTTGGCTTTTTCCAATCGTTTCTTGATGCTGTCCAAGATCACTTTATTGGAGGCCTCAACTTGACCGTTGTTTTGTGGTATGTCGGCGAGGAAAAGTAGGGCCGGATACCATATGTGTTACATAACTCCCGATAGACGCCACAATCGAATTGGGTGCCGTTGTCGGAGACAAGTGCTCTCGGTATGCCGAATCGTGTTATGATGTTTTTCCATACAAAATGTTTAACATCGACATCTCAAATATGTGTTAATGCCTTTGCTTCGACCTACTTTGTAAAATAATTTGTTGGGACGATTAGAAATCGCTTGTTCCCTAGAGCCCGCGGTAATGGTTTGACGATATCAAGTCCCCATTGAGTCAACGGCTGTAGCTCAACTTTTCGCGCTCCTTTCGGAAGACGAATAAGCCCTACAGTATCGGACTCCCGCAGTTTTAAATCTGATTCCACAAGGGCAATGTAAAATAGATAAATACCAAAGAGTCCAAATCCGGCAAAGCTTTTGGAAAATCGATTTTGAATCAAATTGTCACAATTGGACTACTTTGCCAGATACAGAGTCGCCACCTAAATCTTTTTCGGGCAATTTAGGAAACCCATGACTTGTGCCAAAGGCCACGTGTTCGTCATCACTAAGATTGTCTCGGCTCGAGAACTTGGGTACGAGAGGAGAAGGTCATAAATTGAGCACCCCCGCTCGCCCGATCAAAGATCGGCCTCTACCAATCATGATGTGAATCTTATTTACATTATATACTCTTGTTTTGATTATTAGGCTAGCATTACTATGTGATGCGCACACAAGTATAGACTAATTTTCACGAAAGTTGGAACACTTTGATCTTATGTTTGTTTTGAAAAAGTGTTTTGAATATGTACCACTTGAAAAAGTGATCTCATATATACACATTAATCAAAATATCCCATTTTCAGGAAATAACCTTCATCCACAGGCATTCAAACAGGTATACCAACTAAGCATTTAGCCTCATGGAAATATGTTTGATATGGCAGCAATCACACTCATGCACTACGCTAAAGCAAAAATGCTTACCTCAAAAGTCCGAAGGCGAGTCAAAAGAAAGAAAATAGTTAGAGAAAAAAAATGCATGATCCTAAATAATGCAATATGACTAATGCAACACATACAATGTGCAATTAATAGACTTGGCTACTAGCATGGCATGCGAGTTAATCCAAGGCATGTGATAGCGCATGTATTCAAGTAAGGAGTTTGAAATTGATATTCGAGTAATATGCTGAGTCGAACTTTTATGCATGCAAAACAAATGGATGCAATTCATGAAAAATGCTAAGAAAAACATGATGTAATATGCTATCCATCATAAGCAGATAAATAAAAAGGAGAAAGAATGGGGGTTGGAAGACATATAATTATGACATATTATTATTAAAGCATTAAATCAAAGGCACGGGAAGCGAGGATTTGCATGCATACGAATTAGAATATCCTCTTTGAAACTCTCTGTTTAGTGTCAGTTTTTGTTCTGCTTCGCAGTCAGAAAAATAATATGTTTTTACCCCAGTCTCTTTTCTGTTCTGCCATGAGAATGACACTGCCTGTAAAAAGTGGTTTGGCCAGCCAGATGGAAAGGTGGCCGGCCGACCACTGATTTTTGGTACTACCCTGTTGCCACAGAAAAGAAACAGAGCACAAACAAAGTGTTTCTAGGGGATATTTATCGTCTCTGCTCCACCCTATCATGAAACAAATCAAGGGAGGAGTAGAATCGATCAGAAAATCATCAATGGTCGCAAGGTTATTACATGATGATCCATGGCTCGATGGGACAAAGGCTCAATGAATGAAAATAAAAGACCAACAAGACCTCGTCCCTATCATGGAGTTACCTCAAGGGAAGTGGTAAATATTGACTCTTGAACCATTATTATCACTAAGAATATGTAATGATTCAAGACTCAATGGGTTCAATTAACGTCCGATTGAACCCAACTAGATTTTATTATCTTGTTTTACCTCTTTTAACCAATTTATTAGCTCTTTTAATTACCTTGCCATTCTTTAGTCCTTTTAGTCCAAATATGAGAATTTTGTCCACTAAAATAAGAGAAGCGTCAAACAAGGAGTTGTTCTTGGCATGAGAGAGATGTAATGCCCTGGTAATGAACCTCCGAAGAGATTAAACCATTTAGCATAGAAGGTCTCTTTGTCATGCTAAAAATAACATATATGGGACTTCAATTCACCACTTTCAAGTAGATTACAACAATATACAATATAACAATAAATCAAAGCAAAAGAGCAAAATAAGTAAGAAATGCAAAAAAGTAAAAGGCTTGTGAAATTCAGTTTCCAAGGAAATGATGAACTCCTTAGTTCACAAACTCCCTCTTGATCACCCTTAAGTGTAGGAAGTGTGTTCTCAAATCCTCAATTCGAAATTATGGAGTTTATGGTATGAAAAGTGGCTAACTCCCTAGTTTTTCTCACTTTCAATCACTAAACACTCTTCTTTATGATCAAGGCAATTGATCTTTGGCTATATCAGAATTTTTTGAGTGTTTTTGGTGTATGGAAATGAGAAATTTCAGTAGCTATGGAAGCTTGGAAGTGTTGGCTCAAAATTGAAATTGTAGACAATCTTTTACTCTATTTTCTCTCTAACTCTCTTGAATCATTCTTCTGTTTTTTTATTTTGCCCTCCCAAGCCTCTCTCTTTGATTGCTTTATATAAGCAACAACAAAATTAATATAACAATAATATAAATATTATATAACATATATCTATATGCATATAATAAATAACATATATATGCCTTTGTTGAGATTGCTTTATATAAGCAACAAACAAACAAAATATAATATAATAATATAAATATTATATAATATATATCTATATACATATAATATAATATATATGCCTTATGTTTGATTTAGATGTCGGTCAGCCAGCCCTCGGCTGCCCGACATCAAAAGATTTTTTTATTATTTTCTTTTATAATATATAATATAATATATAAAATATATAATGTACACCAATTTATATAAAAACACAAAAAATATGAACAAACACATAAAATTATGCAAAAGTACAAAATACTAAACTAATGAAATATTTAGTAGCTTAAAACAATTTGGCTAAAATGGTGAATGTTAGGATTAAAGTTCAAATTTCATCTCTCTTACTGAGGATTCTGTGAGAAACACATTCTAATTGTCATCATCGAGTAATCAAAAGAAAGCGCCCAAGTCTTAGGACCGGTTAAAATGGGGGTGTCTACAGTGGCCAAGGACTAGTAATGGAATTTAATTCTTTGGTAGGCAGATGAGTTAAAGGGGAAAACTTTTGGCATTGTTCGCACTTCTTTACGTAGTTCTCGGCATCTGTTCGCATGGTCGGCCAATAATACCCCTGCGTTACGGCTCGATGGGCCAATGAACGTCCTCTAGAGTGGGCACCACAGCTACCTTCATGTATTTCAACCGAAAGTTCCTCAACTTTATCTGGGTGAACACATTCCAGGTACGGGCCAGAGAGAGATTTTTTGTAAAGCTTTCCCTGCGGATCCAGATAGTATCGCAGGGCTTTATTTCGTAGCTTGTGGGCTTCTTTCTTATTTGTTAGAAGCTGTTCTGAGGAAAGGAATGCAGTAATAGGGCCCATCTAACTTGGTCCTAGTTCAATGATGTTAATCTGAACTGGTTCAGAAAAGGTGATGCTCTGTTCTGGGATGAACCCTACTTCGATTGTTCGTTTGACTTCTGAGTTAATAGTGAAGGCTAGGCAAGCAAGGGCATTTGCATGCGTGTTTTGATCTCGGTTTATCTGATTTAACTCATGGTGGTCGCATTTTTTGAGCAAGGAATTTGCCGTTTTCATGTAGGCTGCCATGCGGTCATTTTTAGCTGCATACTTTCCTTTCAACTGGTTGATAACTAATTTTGAGTCACAGAAAACAAGTAACTGCTATGCACCAAGGTGAAGTGCGTTACAAAGGCCGGTTAACAATGCTTTGTATTCGGCCTCGTTATTTGATGCATCAAAGCCTAGTTTGACCGCCTACTCGATTATTGTCCCTTCGAGGGTCAGGATTACTATGCCTACCCTACTGCCACGCTGGTTAGATGATCCGTCACAGTACATCTACCAAATGTCTCCAACATACATTCGCTAGTCGGGTTTAGGTTGCACTTGATTGGACTTGAAGTCGGCATGGCATCCCGTGAACTCGGCTACAAAGTCGGTGAGCACTTTTCCTTTGATGGCAGTTCTAGGCAAAAACTGGATATCATATTGGCCAAGTTCCAAAGCCCATTTCGAGACTCGCTTTTATGCTTCCGCGCTACGAAGCGCTGACCAGAGGGGATAGTCCGTTAATACCCCTATGGTGTGAGCCTGAAAATAGTGCATCAATTTTCTTACAGCCACCATGACAACAAGGATGAGCTTTTTCAGTGGTAGATATCGTGTTTCGGCATCGACCATTGCCTTGCTTTACATAGTAAATTGGTCGCTGCTCCTTGAGTTCTTCCTTTAGTAGCACGACGCTGATCGCCCGGTCGGATACCACCAGATACAAGATGAGCGGATCGCCTGTCGATGGAGTTGCCAAGAGTGATATTGATCAAAGATAAGTTTTCAAGCCATCCAGCATGGCTTGGCACTCGGGGGTCTATTCAAATGCTTTGCCTTGCCGAAGTGTGTGAAAAAATTGTGGACAGCGATTTGAGGAACAGCTGCTAAACCTATTAAGGGTGGCAGCCATCCCCATCAACTTCTGAACTAGTTTGATTGACTGAAGGGAGCCGAGTTCTAAAATTACAGTGATTTACCTCGGGTTGGCCTCTGTTCCGCGATGGTTAACAATATAGTTGAGAAATTTTCTAGATCTGATGCCGAATGCACATTTTGAGGCGTTTAGTTTCATCTTGTACTTTCGGAGAATGTCAAAGGTCTCTGCTAAATTGGCTAGATGACGTGCTTTTCCTTGGATTTCAACACCATGTCATCAATGTATACTTCCATGGTACGACCGAGTTGTTCCTTGAACATAGTGGTAACTAGTCTTTGGTAAGTTGCCCCCTACATTCTTCAGTCCGAAGGGCATGACCTTGTAGCAATAGGGTTCCCTTGGGGTGAGGAATGCGGTCTTTTCTTGATCCTCCAGATGCATGGCAATTTGGTGATAACCCCTTGTAGGCATCCAAGAAGCTCATACGTTGATGATGTGTTGTTGTGTCCACAAGTTGGTCGATTCTGGGAAGAGAAAAATAATCCTTTGGACAGGTCCTGTTCAAGTCAGTGAAATCGACACAAATGCACTAAGATCCATTTTTTTCTTTATAACCACGGTATTGGACATCCATGTGGGATAAGTGACTTCACAAATTGCCCCAGCATCAAGCAATCTGTAAACTTTATCAATAACGGCCGATGCATGCTCCACGGCTGATCGCTGACTTTTCTGAATGATTGGTTTGACTTTTGGATCGACGTTTAAATGATGCTGAGCCATGACTGGATCCACCCTCGGCATCTCATATAGTGTCCACACAAACACGTCAAGGTTGCCAAGTAAGAAGGACACTAGCTTGCCCCTATCAACTTCGTTCAGAGAAGTGCCGATCATGAAGAATATGTCAGGACTCCCATTGATTTTTATCCGATCAAGGTCTTTAGTTGCCTTTTCACTGGGGATTTTCCCGATATCCTCGAGGCTCTCTTGATCCGGTATTTCAATCGAGTTCACTTCTAGTTCCTCTGGCCTCTTTGCAGCAGCAATAAGATAGCATGCCTGTGCCAATTTTTAAGAACCCCGAATTTGCTCAATGCTATACTCAGTTAGAAAGCAGAGTAGTTGATGGTAGGTGATCGGCACAGCCTGCATAGTTTGCAACCAAGTCTTTCCCATGATAAGAATATATGGTGGCGGGAGTTTGACGACCAGAAATTCATGTCTACTGATCTGGTACTCGTCCGTGCTGGATTGTGATCTTATCCAAGGGATACTCGGGGTTGGCGTTGAAGCCGAACAATGGGTAATTGGCCGGTAACAGATCTGAATTAGTGAAGCCAAGTTTAAGAAACGTCTTGTAATACATTATTTCTGAGGTGCTTCCCTGATCCATGTGTAGACACCCCATTTTTGACCGTCCTCAAGACTTGGACGTCACCGTTTGAACACTCGGTGATTATCCATGTTTGTGTTCGTTTGGAGTTCCCGGAGGTCTCGGCTCGCGCGCCTTGCCTCAGGATCCCCGAACTCGACCGTTTAGTGTCTGGTTTTGCACCAAACACTTGCATCTTGCCCTTGAGAGGCAGGGTAGGGCTTGTAGACCATCCCCACCCACCACCGGCAGTGGCTAGAGGCCACCGGCTGGTGTTTGCTGCCACCGGCAATGTTTATTGCCGGCCGGCACTCTTTTTGGCCAAGATGGCATTTTTGGCCGGCCGATTGCTGTTCATCTGCTTTTGCAGATATTTTTAGACAGCTGTCTTGCTTTTGCATCCCTCCATACACGTGTATGGAGGGATCTCCCTCTTGTAAAGCTTGTCTTGTAAGCTTTACAAGACATATAGAGAGAGGCTCTCTCTTGAGGCAAGAAGAGAGGACTTAGGTTAGAGAGTTGAGATATTTTGAGAGCAAAAACAGCCATTGTTGAGCTCTGGTTCTAGGGTTTGAGTTACATACATTTTCTATCTCTCTTTCCCTCTCATTTGTGCACTAGGTGTTTTGTGTCTTACTATTGCACACAAACACCTAGTGGTTCACCTTCCTTTGGCTCTTGAGGGTCTAAAGGACTGGTTTTGAAGTTTTGGTGTTGGATCCAAGCTAAAGGAGGCCATTGGAGCACCATTTGTGAAGGGATCATCAAGGGTAAGAAACTTACACTTTTATTCCCCATTTTTGCATTGATTTTCCCCCTATCTTAGAGCTGTTTTTGTGCTTATTGTATAACATAAAAAAGTTCTGTTTTTAGGCCCTCTTTATTGTTTATTAAGAGTGTCTTGTGGTTTGAGGGTTGTTGACCCCTCTTAGGCCTTGAAAGGCCTCATTTTGAGCCATTTTGTGCTAGCTCCGGGATTTTGGTGTTGAGGTCTCTTCACCACTGAAATCTTGAGGGATTTCAGTGGTAAAGATGATGCTTTGAAGTCCCAAGAAGGAGAGGGCCACCCCCTCTCCTTGTTGTCCTTGAAAAGGGCATGTTTTGGCCTCTTGAGAGAGCATTATGCTTGAGTGTGTGTTGAACATGTTTAGGCTGTTTTTCATGCTTATATATCCATAATATAACATGATTTCAAGTTGGTTTTGGTACTCCATGCATGCTTAGCATAGTTGCCATGTAATGCCTTGTTTATGCCTTAATGTGCCTTAGGTTGTTAGCCTTTGTGGGAGCATGTTTTAGGCTTAGTCTTGTGAAGATTATGTGCATGTTTTGCCATGTTCTAGGTCTGTCCTAGGTTGTTTGGGTTGATTTTGGCATGCTTGATATAGCTCCTTTGTATTTGGGCTTGTTGGCCTTGAGTATGTGCATGTGTAGCATGACATCTTTGCATCGATTTGGTGATTTGGGGTCCCCCCACATGTTATTTCAGTCCCATTTCCATGCTTGTTTGATTGCCTTGCATGCCTCTTTAATGCTTTGGAAGCTTGTGTAGCAATGCTCCATGTTTTGACCATTATGCATGCCTTTGTTTTCGAGCCATTTAGATGCCATCTAAGTGGTCCTTAGGCCTTGTATTGATGCCCCAAAACTCTGTTTTTGGTTGATAAGCTCATGCCATGTTTGGTCTTGTTAAGTGTAGTTCAATGCTCCTTGGATTTGCTTTGAACACTTAGACTATTTGTTGCATGTTTAGCTTGATTTATTGCTTGGTTTGGCACCATGTATTAGCATGATTTTCAGAGCTTATGTTGCATGCTTTTAGTCCATGAATGTCTCTTTCAAGTGTGCTTGAATGTTGCTTGCTTTGTGCCAAGTGTTGGGTCTTAACATGTGTATGTGTGCATGTGTGCTTAGCATCCATTTTGGGCATTATTGGCTACTGTTTTGGGCCTTATTAGAGCTGCCTAATTCATGCATAAGTCCATTTTTCTATCTATTTGCATTGCCATATGTATGCTTGTATGCTTGCATAAGCTTGCCCCCATGCCATGTTGCATCCTTAGCTTGTATGCTTAGGTTGCATTGCATTTTGCATGCATTCCTTGTCCCTTGATTTGGTGATAGGGATTAGGACTTTGGTTTGATTTGGTTTGCATGCATTTGAAATCAAAGTTGCATACTTGGTTCTTTGGGCCATCATGCATGGAAATGCGTGGTTGATGGTCCGAGAATCGAGGCACATGCCCCTTTGAGTCATTATCATGATAAGGGACATGGTTGGTGCATATATGCCTTGAATTGTGCTGCCATGCTTTGCCTTGCCCTCTGTTGCTGTCATTTGCAGATTCTGCAGGAACATTCTGCCGACCGGCAGTGTAAGGTGCCGGCCGGCAACAATTTCTCTGCCGACAGCTTCATTTTGTGCCGATGGCCACACAACACTGCCGGTGGTAATTCCACTCAGCCGGTGATACTCCCCAGTGCCCAGGGATGCAATCCTAAGGTTTTGACAGCCTCTAGAGGAGTGAAGGAAGGAAAACAGAGGCAGCCTATGCATGGCGGCGCGTTTCCCGAGGCGATTTTTTTTGTTTTAATTAATTTATTTAATTCGTTAATTAAATTAATTTGTAATATTAATTAGCTTGCGTAGTTAATTAATCTGTAATATTTATTTGGTCCCTCCGAGTGAGGGCAAATCTGTAATAAGTGTGCGTGAGTGTGTGTATGTCTTCCAACCTCACGTCTTTCTTCCCTTTTATTTACCTGCTTATGATGGTAGATTAGGGCACGTTTAAATTAGCATACCTTATGCTATGCATGCATGCATTCATGCATTTGTACTACATGCATTAGGCTCGGTACATCACGCTAACTGCATTTGTACTTCAAATTCTAAACTGAATATGTGATAGTTGCGTATTCTCACATGCCATGTTTAGGATAGTCGAGCCTATTCTAGTAACATTTTGTATGCGAGGCATTAGGCACTCAACATGGACTTGGATCATGCATGTTTGCTAATGAGTTCTTTGTTTTGGCACGGAGTACGATGTAAGTATTTCCGCTTTAGCATATCGCATGAGTGTGAATGTTGCCATGACAGCATGCTTAACATGTGGCTAGATGTTTATGTGTTATAAACTGATTGGATGCCTGTGGGTGAAGCTTGGATTGTTTGAGTTGGAAGAACTCATTGAAATTCGTGTTTTTAGCCTACTTGCGAGTAGCAAACCCAAAATATTTTCCAAAACAAACGGATATGCAATGCTTATTTCCAAATTAGGCAATCTAGTCTATACTTGTTTGCTGCGCGCATAACATAGTAATTCTAGGCTAATAATTGGTTTAAGAACACGTAAAGTTTTCAAAAACGGATATCACGGTTAGTAGAGGCCGGTCTTCGGACCGGGCGAAAGGGGGTGCTCATAGCTGACCTTCCCCGATCGTACCCAAGCTCCCGAGCCGAGACAACTCCGGTGATGACGGACATGTGGCCTTCGGCACCGAGTCAGGGTTTCCTAAATTCTCCCATAAAAAAATATTTAGGTGGCGACTCTGTATCTGGCAAAGCAGTCCATGTTTGGCACTACTTTTTCAAAAATCTGTTTCTCAAAACGATTTGCCAGATTTGGACTCTTTGGTTCAGATTAAGAACCGCGACACAAATCGAGAGTCCGAACTGTAGCGTGAGGCCCCCCACGCGGGGGCGCTGTTACAGTTTCTGGCGACTATGCTGGGGAGTTTAGAGAGCTTGACTCGAACTCATGATATCCTGTTTTGATTTCGCTTATGTGTCTCTTTGCATTGCATGTGCATTGGTGCGCCTAGGAACACAGTGTTTGCCATCTGCCATTCCTGAACGGTTTGCCGGAGGCTTGTCTTGTCAAGACATGTCCATAAGGCTGACCGGCTATGGGCTCTGACAGTATGGGAACACAAACCCCGATTTACCGGGGCACCCTTTTTGACCATTCGACCTAGTGCATATTCGAATCCATAGTGACCATTCCAAGTTAGGACAGGTTGCTTACCCGATGTTAGGTTGTTTGAAAAACCGCTGTATGCGTAGTGAAACCCTAGCTCCTGACGAAATAGGACAGGGAAACCCTACCCCAACATAGGGGTGTTTTGGTTCTCTTTACTTGCTATATGCTTTTAGAATGCATTTCTATAGGGAAAGTACATGTCAGTTTGCAAGTTTGAGTATCAAACCTGAGGACACCAGTATCAGTATCAGTTATGAGAATTAGTTATCTGCGGGTATCGGGTTCAGTTTTGAGGGACAGTGATTTCTGGGAACAGTGATCAGCAGTAGGGTACGGTTGTTTGGCTACACCCGTGTTCGATCAGTTTGGGCTGAAATGCTGTCTGTTTTTCCTTTCAGTTCAGAGAGTGGCAGAGTTGATACAGAATAGCCAGTGTCTCCCCTTGCTGAAGCAGGATTTATGGCGGCACAAAATTCAGAAGAAGTTGTGGTTATGACGGCTGCAATGGAGCAGGGGACCGCCCCGCAGAGTGAGGCCAGCATCAGTATGTCACACCCACCCAGGTCGCCCGTTGTGCACCCGGTCTGGGCTCCCCAGTTATATCAGGCTCGTGAGCCCACCACCTTCGAATTGATGGGGATGATAGGCGATCTCCAAAGGTCCGTGGCCGATCTAGCCTATGGAATGTCGGCTTCACCGCCAGCGGCGCCATATGCCGGGAATTTCGTACCACAGGAGCCCCCGCTACTGGGGCGGATTGTGATAGAGCTTAGCCAGCCAGAGGTGGCTTCCGGCTACAGCCGCGACATGCCAGCATCAACCCCGACCCTTGATCAGGCTGAGGCCAAAGGAAAAGATAAGGCAAAGGTAGACGCCGACCCTATTGAACAACTGCTGTGGGCAGTCGAGGCTCTGAAAGCCAGAGGGATGAACAAGCAACAAACATCTGCGATAGTGACCAAAGCTGTAGATGATGCTTTCCCCGCTCCAATCAAAGGCAGTTCAAGCCAGGTAGAAAACCGGGATGGGCCCCGTCATGCCCTGACAATTCCTGTAGTTCCCAACCCTGCACCGGGAAAGGGTCAAAAAGCCAAGGCAGCGCCAGCCGACCCTTTCGCTAGCGCATCTGGCAAGAATCCTCAAACTTCAAAGTACCTGCCCCGAGGGCGCAGGGTCTTTCACGACCTTCACATGCCTTTGCCTAGGGCATTGCTAATATTGGCGAAGAATGGGCATCTTAAGCCTTTGGAGCCTCGGCCACTCCCGAAGAATCTCCCTCCCACGCATGATGCTACCTTGTACTGTGCGTACCACCAACAGTCCGGCCACAGTACCGATGGATGTTCCCACCTTCGTCATGAAGTGCAGGATTTGATCGATAACAAGGTTATCCTACCACCCACCTCAGGCAAGCCCGTCACCACTCAGTTGTTGGATTTCGAGGGCTCAGATACTGCGAGTATGTAAAGTGGACCGCTTGCGGGCAACATTTGGTATATTTTGGATGAAGCGTCTGGCACGCATTTTTGAGCATCGGTGAAACCGAGTTTTGTAAATCCTGGCTTGGATATCGAGTCAGTCTTTTGTTTTGAGTCTGTCTCTTTGTCTTGAGTCAGTCTTTTTTTTACTTAAGGGTCTGTCTGGTTGTATCGAGTCAGTCCCCGTTGTATATAATACCAGGTGATTCTGGGGTCGTTGTCCCGAACGCCATTTTGTTATTATCTGTTTTGAGTCTGTTTCTGCCAAGGAGCCAGTTACACCCAACAAAGCCGACTGAAACAGCTGTTGCTATCTCAAACTTCATGCTTGCTTTCAGCATAAGTGCCAGAGAATTTGATCGGGCTGACAGTACATCTTGCCTGCTCCCCTGCGTGCCAAACTCATTGCATTAACCTAAGATTTTCAAAAAACAAACCTTTTGCACACTGTGGTGATGAAAACGAAGAGGAAGGAATTCCTCGGGTTTTGCAAAATTTTGATCATTTTGAGAGAAAGAGAGGCGTGCTAAGCCTTTTAATGAGTGAGATCATGCTTGTCGGCATGAGTACTGAGAAGGATCCTGGCCTGATCTAGATTGGTTCCACACTATCTTCGGCGCGAGCGATTTGTCGCTTTCTTAAAAACTTTCAAAAACAGATGTTTTGCGCGGCCCTGCGAAGACTTGTGTGGAATCCCTCTTGAGGTCGCGCAGCCTAGGATCGCTCTCAGCCTCAAGATTCAACCTATTTGTTTTTCGACTTTGAACCCGTTCAGAATGTTCAGAAAGTTCAACGGACAAACGCCATGAAAGGCCCGTGTGGCCAGTTTTGAAGTAGCCCTCGAGCAAGAGGCACCAAAAGCCAAATCAGAAGGAGTGGATCTCGCCGGAAGAAGCTCGTGGAGCAACCGTGATGGATTCTTCTGCAAATCAGTGCAACAGCCGTTCTCCTGGACACAGAGAGGCTTCAATTCCAAAAAACCATTTGGCATGGACTTGCTGCACTTTTACCCTTTGAGAGGCTCGCTAGGCCGAAAACCCGGAAGGGCGACCCAGGCAAAAGTTAGAGCAAGAGAAAAATACAAAAAGAAAGGAAAAAAATTCAAAGAAAAGAACAAAAAAAAAAAATGAAAAAAAAAGAAGAAAAAAAATGCAAAGAAATGAACAAAAGAAGAGAAAGAAGCTCGCAAGGTCGAAAACCCGCATCGGGCGCCTTGGCAAAAGTGAGAGCCAAACAAAGTGAAGGTTAAAATACCCGAGTGTACCTTAACCGGAACTACGTAAGGCTTGATTCCCATGTTTGGGATACGTAGGCAACTTCATCATGAAGTCCAGCCCCCAACGCTTTCATAGCGTCTCAGTCCATGTAATGGTTTCGACTTCATCCCAAAGTCCAGTGGCCAACACCCTTCAAGGTGATTGTGTCCATATATGTGTTGTGACCGTCTTCGTCATTACTGTGTCCAAGAGCTCGACCACCGCCAATGAAGACTGTTTACAGATTGCTGCGACACCATCCCAAACAAGGGGCAACTTTCCGTTGCCACGAGCCGTCGTGAGACGCCATTCAAACTAGGGGCAACTTTCCGTTGCCTCCCACCCCCCTTCAAACCAGGGGCAATTTTCCATTGCCTCCGATCCGAGGTTGCGCATCTCAAAGAGTAAGTTCCATGCTTGTTGAGCATCAGCTGTTTGAAAAAATAGTTTTTGAAAATTTTTACTGAGGTTGACTATTTTCTCGAAAACTATTTCATTTTCCAAAACTGGACCATTGTCTTGGACCCAAAAAAAGGAAAATTTTCAGTGCTTGCTGCCTGACTTGCATGCTTTTCAAATAAAAAATCGAACGAGTACGTTAATCCGACTCTCATTTTGATCAAACTTGTTTTAGAAGAAAACCAAAACGAAAAGAATGGTTAAAATGATGAACTAGGGGCACAGTTGAGCCAGGCGTTCTGTCTCTCCCCCGTCATCGACGTACTTGCCAGAAGAGCGCTCTACCCGTCGGAAGAAATGGCTGTGAGCTAACGGTGTTGAGCATGAACCCGCAACTTTCTATTTATCCATCAATCACCCCGGGGAGGGATGAAAAATGAGAGAATGAAGAATAGAGAGGTGTAAGTTGAGAGAAAAGTGAGGAAAAGGGTTTTGAGAAAAAAAAAATCCGAGCTCGAGAGCCGAGTGATGTGAGAATCACAAATCAGAAAGGGTGGGAAACAATACCTAGAGAAACTGGCTCCTCGTGATCTGAGGTTCCCCCCCCCGTCGTCGTTAACGCGTCTGTATGTCGTGTCGTTGGTTTTGTTTATCTCAACCTTTGTTTTAGTCTTTCCCGAGCGTGTCTCGTTGTGTTTAGGTCGTGTACCTTTATATTTGAGTCCTCCCTGCTGTGTTCAGTTGTAGGCTCGATATCCCGGTTTGAAAAAAACCTCATTCAATTTCAAAAATCATTTATGCTCAAGAATGCTGTGCCATTCTCTACATTTGAGCGTGTTTTGACTCCAACCGGTTCCATCTTTGAGGTCCGTCCTGTCAGATTGGGCCGTTTGTTTAGAATTTGCTGTGTGCAGGATGAACCGAATGCTGTGCTACGGGCTGTATACAGATTAATCCCCAGTAGAGCAAGGGCTGTGTGTCCAGAATCAGGCAGTGGATTGCTTGGGTTATTTCGTCGTCGGCTGTTTAGTTATCTGATTATTACAGTGCGAGTGTTCGATTTTCAGACAACCAATCACTTTCATTTACATTGAGTTGTAACATGATGAGATGCGATGCAATGCATGAAATGTGTAAATGTAAACACTTTTTCAAATAAAAAGTCCATGTACAAGTTTTGGAAACAAAATCTGCCTACGGCAGTACAAGGTAATCTATCTACCACCAAAAAAAGCAAAAGTACAAAAAGAAGAAGATAGCAAAAATCTGCATCCATGTCGAGCACTCCGGGGGGCCGTCAGTCCGTCCTGGTCCTTTTCCTGGACGAGGGTCCAGGAGCATCATCAGCGTCGTCGTCAGAGCCCGAGCTAGAACCGTCTCCGGTCTCCTCCTCTGATGACTCTGACTCCGCCTCTGCCTCCGCCTCCGCCTCTGCCTCCGCCTCCGCCTCTGACTCCTCGTCATCATCATCGTCCGGGACTGGAGCTCCCGAGCTACTCCCGACATGAGTACGCCCTCCCCTGGTACGGGGAAATATCCGGCCCTCCTCATCTCTCCCTCGGGCAGGGACAGAAGGCCCAGCTGGAGCACCTCCTGCCATGGGAATCTGGAAAGGAGGCTGAAAAAGTACATAAAAGGGGAATGCATCAGTATACTGTAGGCAGTTTATCAGTGCAGAATGCAGTGTATGAGTACAGTGTGAGAATGCCGTGAGCAGTCTATCAGTGCAGAATGCAGTGTGTGAGTACAGTGTATGAATGCCGTGGGCAGTTTAACAGTGCAGAATGCAGTGTATGCAGTGTTCAGATACTGTGAGATCCGTGTATCAGGTGTTGTGCCGTGCATCGGATTATGTAAAGCAGTGTATGAGTGGTTTGAGGCCAATGTCAGAAGAACATACCGGTATGCTGTAGAGGGCTAGGAGATCAAATGTCCGCTGAAGCATCCCCATCATCGAGGCATTCATTGCCAACGACTGACGGGTGTACTCAGAAGAAGCCTGCAAAAGTATCAGATGCATCAATATTCTGTGGAATATCAAGTAAACTGAAATGATGACTGTACGAAATGCAGTGATACATACCGGTGGTAAGTCGGGGACATCGATGAACTCGTGACCAGCCGGTGGAGGGGCGAAGGGGATCTGATAGGTCGACCCACCCTGCCCCTGGAAAGTCAGTACAGCGGGCAGGGCAGGCCAGCCAACTCCCCGTCCTCCCTGCACTCCGCCCCTGCCACGGACCCGGGCCCTCCTCGCAGCCCCTACTCCAACCCCCGCTTCGGCCCCAGCTGCTGATGCCACAGGCCTGGCCCCCTCTGCTCGACGACCACTCAGAGGCCGCATCAGGTACGTCTGCACATACTCCCGATAGTCTCCGGTGCCCCGGAAGCGGGCCTCCTCCCAGCCGATGGAGTAATCATCCAGCTGCTCAGTGGTGAGCCTCTCGGTCTCCCTCATATCTGCAGGAGGGGGAACCGGGACTATCTGCTCAGGTAATCCCAGGGTCTGGTGTAGAAAACGCTCCCCCAGGTACCAAGCCCGACAGACCGGGCCCTCAAGCAAAATCCGGAAACGCGAGGTCTCCTCCGCACCAGGGAACCGACCCCGCATCGCCGCCGGCATAGGAGCCCACGGCCGCCAAGTGATCTGAAAATGACAGACAGTTTGTTATCTACTGTTATTGAAATATACAGTTGGAAAGCGAAGCTTAAATGAACTGAAAGTAAAACATACCTCCGCGGGGGTGATGGTGTCGAAATATCGACGGAAGAAGCCGAATGTCTCCCGTGGTCCCGTCGAAACGACTCGAAAACGGGACGGCCAGAGGAGTCTCCGCAACTGGCACAGGAGCGAGCCTAGGAAAGTAGGCGTAAACCCACAGCTGCAAGGTAAATACCAGTGCATTTATCAGTTGAAGCAGAATGCAGAATAAAGCAAAAATAGCAGAGCCGTGTGTTGTGCAGTGTATTGTGTGCAGTGTACAGTGTGAGCAGTGTACAGTCAGTGTAAAGCAGAATGTATGTGTGTGCCGTGTGTACAGTATACAGCAAGTGTAAAACAGACTACAGTGTGTGCAGTGTACAGAGTACAGAAAGTACGAGACAGAAATGAAAAAGCGGAGAAGAAATGTACCTCCCAAGCCCGCCAGTAACCTCCGAGTAGCTGGCCGCTGCCGCGCGAAGCCGAGCTCATATATCCATAAAGGGTGGCCAGAGCAGCGCCGCCCCAATCATAGTGCAAGATGTCCCGGACGTCCACCAGTGCGCTGAGAAGACAGAGAGGCACGGTGTTCGCCCGATCGGCGAAGATGGTAGTCCCAAACAAGAACATGAGGAAGCCGCGAGCATACCTCTCCACGTCCTCCGGGGTCATCTCCGCCTCCTCCTCCAACGCGGGCTGGACCCGAAACTGGACCTCAAACCAGGAATATCGAACGAAACCTGGGCGAGCTACGAGTGGCGCCTCCCCTAGTAGATGGACCTGAGCTGCGGTCCACTCATCCATCGCGATGTCAAAAGGGATCGGATCACCCCCCACCCCGATGCCTGTGAGCATTGAGAAATCATGAGGGGTCATCGTCATATCCCCTGCAGCAGAGAAGTGAAAAGAATCGGTGGTGTCCCACCATCTCTCCGCCAGAGCGGCAAGGAGAGGCCTACAAGTGGAGAGCCTAGAGAGTCCTCGGCAGAAGGCGCCGAAACCCGCTCGATCCACGATACGTCGGACCGCGCTAGGGAGCTCATCATACCACTCCTGAGCACCAGTATTCCCATACCCGCGAATGGTATGGGAACCCTCCTGCAAGCAGAAAATAACAATTGCAAGACAACATTCAAAATGCAGTTTTGAAAGAACAGATATAGCATGTATGCAAGTTTGTCAGATTCAGGCAAATACCGGGTGCCGGTGTGCTTACAGTGAAATAACAGCGTGTGATGTGTCAGCGTGTTTGGATGTTTCAGAACAGATATAGCATGTGTGCAAATTTAACAGATTCAGACAAATACTGGGTGCCAGTGCGTATGCAGTGAAATACAGTGAGTGCAGTATGTTTGAGTGATTCGGGGCTAGTGCAGTGCGTGTGCATGTGTCAGTCTCAAGCAGATGTCAGTTGTATGTATGTTTACAGTCAACTACAGTCTACAGCATATCAGTTTTCAGCAGTTAAAGAATACAACTAACTATGACAGTTTTGTATCCTACATTGCGGAAAGTAAAGCAGAAGAAAGAGAGTTACCTCGGAAGTGCCAAATGAAAGGTGGGAGGTAGGCTCACGCAGTAGTAGCTCAGGCGCCACATGCCTCTCGAAGCTCCGGAACTGACGCAGGCCGTCGGGGGGCAGAACATGGATCGCCGGCTGGTAGGTCGCCGGGTCGAACGGGCGCTCGCTCAGTGGTAGGAGCTTGACCCCGGGATCCATCTCGTGGTCCGGGGGAGTCCCGCCACGTGGAACATCGTCCGCCATATCGAAAAGGATGAGAAAATGGCCGGAGGAAGGAAAACCGGGCCGGAATACGAAGAGTCAACCAAAAAGTCGACTCCCGAGAGGGTCGGGAATGGCCGGGAAGGCCGGAATGTGAAAAGGCACGGAAATGAAGAGAAAAGTGGGGGGAACAAACCCCGAAAAGGCGGGAACGCCAAACGAGGCACCGAAACAAAAATGTGATCGGTTGAAAATATCCGAAACGCGAAGGAAATCGCGAATCCGACGACGAAACGAGCGTAGAACGCGAAGAAACGGCCGAAAAGGGAGAGAGAAACGCTCTAGAGAGAGAGAGAGCAAGAGATTTCGGCGGTGGAAAAGTGAGGAAATAGGGTTTGAAACCCTATTTTAAAACACCCAAGGTGAAAAGTCGAAACTGCCCCGAACCAGCAACTGTTTGCCGGTCGGCAATGTTTTGTGCCGGCCGGCACTTTTTTGTGCCGATGGACTTATTTTGATGCCGACGGCCAGTAGGTGGCCTCCCCTCTCGGCCGGTGATGTTCCCACAGCCTTGTTTAGACCATTTGAGAAGTTTTTGATCTTCATAGCTCAAGAAAGTGCAAGAAAGTGCATCTCCGTTGCTCAACCGGCCTCCGTTTTGACTTCGGACTGCATCTGCCGTGCGTAGCACTCCAACCCATGCAGGGTGTATCCTTTTCGTATCCTTTTGACTTTTACAAGGTCCAAAAGTTGCCCCATGTGTATCGCATATCAATCGCACTGTTTTGTGCATTTCAAAATTGTTCGCGCTGTTCTGCGCATCGCACTGTTTTGTGCATTTCAAAATTGTTCGCGTTGTTCTGCGCATCGCACTGTTTTGTGCATTTCAAAATTGTTCGCGCTGTGTTGCGCGTCGCACTATTTTGTGCATTTCAAACCATCGCACTGTTTTGTGCATTTCAAACCATCGCACTGTTTTGTGCATTTCAAATCGTCGCACTGTCTTGTGCATTTCAAACCGTCGCACTGTTTTGTGCATTTCAAACCGTCGCACTGTTTTGTGCATTGTATTTCAATCGCGCTGTTTTGCGCATCGCACTGTTTTGTGCACCTCACTTGCATCTTGCATGTATCCATTCGCGCTATCTTGCGCATTTCACTTGTACTTGTTAGTACATTGCATTGTTTTGAACACAAACCGGCTTCGCGTAGCGTATAAGTCCAACTTTCAAAACCGGCTTCACGTAGCGTATAAGTCCAACTTTCAAAACCGGCTTCGCGTAGCGTATAAGTCCAACTTTCAAAACCGGCTTCGCGTAGCGTGTAAGTCCACTTGTATCTTTTTTGCATCTTATGAGGCACACGTGTCTCATTTGTTTCATTTTGCATTCCGTGTGGCATGTGTGTCACCCTTACATTTTGCGCATTGGTCTGGCGAGACCTTAAACACGTACGGTCTAGGAGACCTTTAATGCATTGGTGTGCGCACTATTGCTTTGTACATGTCTTAAGCCGCGTGTTGTCGCGCATTCCATGCAACATGCATCACTTGCATCATTTGCATTTCAAAAAACAAAAAAAAAAAAAAAAAACATGCATAGTCATGCATACATTTTGCATCCCGGTCTAGGAGACCTTAAATCCTCTAAAGGTGCAACTCCTTTGGTGTTTGTCGTGCCCGAACGACTTTTGGTGGTCTGGTAAAGCCACCTGCCTATGTTCGCGGTGAGTTCCTAGAAGACCAACTGGGATGGTGGAAACTAGAGTTCGAATGGCTTATGCCTAGAACGCAAAGGTTCGGGAGTTCCGAGACTAAAGTCTGGTTTAAATACCCAGGGGTGTATCCTCGGCTTGAAATCTGTATGGAAACCCCATAGATTGAGGCAGCTTGTCTGCGCCTCAGTTCTAGATACTGAACCAACCTAGTATATCGCCCTATTGGTAAGATAGGGAAAACTGCAAACATAGTCATTGCATCATAGTGCATTGTCATGCATTTCCATTGTAGCTTGCATGCATTCATTGCATTTTCCCCAATAGATCGCATCATAGTGCATTGTCATGCATTTGCATTGTAGCCTGCATGCATTCATTGCATCGCCTTCCGCCTATGGCTTGCGCCTTTCCAGGTTGAGCTTGGTCCGGTATGTGCCCTTACTTTTCATGTTAAAACACAGTTCTGCATGTGTATCGCGCCGATTCCACGCTGATATGTTGGTTGAGGGTTGCGGCACCTTTTCTGTGTTACACATGGCTCGTATGTGTACATGCCTTTCCTAGGCAAGATTTGGTTTGGCTTGTGTGCCATATCCATTGTATCCATATCCATTCCATTGCATATTTGTAGATATTGCATTGTAGATTGCATGCATTCATTGCATCACCTTCCGCCTACGGCTTGCGCCTTTCCAGGTTGAGCTTGGTCTGGTATGTGCCCTTACTTTTCATGTTAAAACACAGTTCTGTATGTGTATCGCGCCGATTCCACGCTGATATGTTGGTTGAGGGTTGCGGCACCTTTTCTGTGTTACACATGGTTTGTATGTGTACATGCCTTTCCTAGGCAAGATTTGGTTTGGCCCGCGTGCCATATTCATGTATTACATTGTAGTGTAATTTTTGCATCCGGCATTAGGATCGTAGTCCTTTCTCCAGCGGGTCGTTTCCCCGCTTATGTCAATTCCACCCAATACTTGTTCTTACGTCTGTCTACAATGCTCATAGTTCAGTTGACCGTTCTATGGTAGACAGACTTGTTATCTCCATCAATCTATTTGACATAGGTGTGGTTTCGAACCGCTCGTGATTGGATCACGATTCAAATGCTTTGCATGTAGCTTGCATTGTTTCAATTACATTGCATCTTCATTTGCATTATTTATACATTGTTTTGTATATATTGCATTTCGTTTTGCATCCACATTTGCATTGTCATGCATGTTGCTAACGATATTGTACCTGTTAAGTTTGTTTTCTTTTCAGGCACGATATTGTATATACGGTTCATTTGAGGCTGGTGTAACCAGACGAGCCGCACAGGTATTGTATCTCCGAGTGAGACGTATTGAGAATTCCATAATTCTCTTACATCCTTTCTGCATTGTAGTGTAGTTTGGTATGCTAGCTTAAAACTGTCGCATGTTTGCTTCATTACAGCTTTATTTGCATGATCATAAGTTATGTTCGGCTCTGTGCATTGTCTTACATTTTGCCCCCGCCTTCGGGCGCATATCTTGTTTGTCTTGCATGTTTGTCTAAGTCTTCGGCCTTGTCAAAAATGGGTCGTCTCTGGGCTTTGACATTCACTCCCGTCATTGTTATGACTTTCGAGTTCTGTCAAAGAGGGGCAACTGTAGACACCCCATTTTTGACCGTCCTCAAGACTTGGACGTCACCGTTTGAACACTCGGTGATTATCCATGTTTGTGTTCGTTTGGAGTTCCCGGAGGTCTCGGCTCGCGCGCCTTGCCTCAGGATCCCCGAACTCGACCGTTTAGTGTCTGGTTTTGCACCAAACACTTGCATCTTGCCCTTGAGAGGCAGGGTAGGGCTTGTAGACCATCCCCACCCACCACCGGCAGTGGCTAGAGGCCACTGGCTGGTGTTTGCTGCCACCGGCAATGTTTATTGCCGGCCGGCACTCTTTTTGGCCAAGATGGCATTTTTGGCCGGCCGATTGCTGTTCATCTGCTTTTGCAGATATTTTTAGACAGCTGTCTTGCTTTTGCATCCCTCCATACACGTGTATGGAGGGATCTCCCTCTTGTAAAGCTTGTCTTGTAAGCTTTACAAGACATATAGAGAGAGGCTCTCTCTTGAGGCAAGGAGAGAGGACTTAGGTTAGAGAGTTGAGATATTTTGAGAGCAAAAACAGCCATTGTTGAGCTCTGGTTCTAAGGTTTGAGTTACATACATTTTCTATCTCTCTTTCCCTCTCATTTGTGCACTAGGTGTTTTGTGTCTTACTATTGCACACAAACACCTAGTGTTTCACCTTCCTTTGGCTCTTGAGGGTCTAAAGGACTGGTTTTGAAGTTTTGGTGTTGGATCCAAGCTAAAGGAGGCCATTGGAGCACCATTTGTGAAGGGATCATCAAGGGTAAGAAACTTACACTTTTATTCCCCATTTTTGCATTGATTTTCCCCCTATCTTAGAGCTGTTTTTGTACTTATTGTATAACATAAAAAAGTTCTGTTTTTAGGCCCTCTTTATTGTTTATTAAGAGTGTCTTGTGGTTTGAGGGTTGTTGACCCCTCTTAGGCCTTGAAAGGCCTCATTTTGAGCCATTTTGTGCTAGCTCCGGGATTTTGGTGTTGAGGTCTCTTCACCACTGAAATCTTGAGGGATTTCAGTGGTAAAGATGATGCTTTGAAGTCCCAAGAAGGAGAGGGCCACCCCCTCTCCTTGTTGTCCTTGAAAAGGGCATGTTTTGGCCTCTTGAGAGAGCATTATGCTTGAGTGTGTGTTGAACATGTTTAGGCTGTTTTTCATGCTTATATATCCATAATATAACATGATTTCAAGTTGGTTTTGGTACTCCATGCATGCTTAGCATAGTTGCCATGTAATGCCTTGTTTATGCCTTAATGTGCCTTAGGTTGTTAGCCTTTGTGGGAGCATGTTTTAGGCTTAGTCTTGTGAAGATTATGTGCATGTTTTGCCATGTTCTAGGTCTGTCCTAGGTTGTTTGGGTTGATTTTGGCATGCTTGATATAGCTCCTTTGTATTTGGGCTTGTTGGCCTTGAGTATGTGCATGTGTAGCATGACATCTTTGCATTGATTTGGTGATTTAGGGTCCCCCCACATGTTATTTCAGTCCCATTTCCATGCTTGTTTGATTGCCTTGCATGCCTCTTTAATGCATTGGAAGCTTGTGTAGCAATGCTCCATGTTTTGACCATTATGCATGCCTTTGTTTTCGAGCCATTTAGATGCCATCTAAGTGGTCCTTAGGCCTTGTATTGATGCCCCAAAACTCTGTTTTTGGTTGATAAGCTCATGCCATGTTTGGTCTTGTTAAGTGTAGTTCAATGCTCCTTGGATTTGCTTTGAACACTTAGACTATTTGTTGCATGTTTAGCTTGATTTATTGCTTGGTTTGGCACCATGTATTAGCATGATTTTCAGAGCTTATGTTGCATGCTTTTAGTCCATGAATGTCTCTTTCAAGTGTGCTTGAATGTTGCTTGCTTTGTGCCTAAGTGTTGGGTCTTAACATGTGTATGTGTGCATGTGTGCTTAGCATCCATTTTGGGCATTATTGGCTACTGTTTTGGGCCTTATTAGAGCTGCCTAATTCATGCATAAGTCCATCTTTCTATCTATCTGCATTGCCATATGTATGCTTGTATGCTTGCATAAGCTTGCCCCCATGCCATGTTGCATCCTTAGCTTGTATGCTTAGGTTGCATTGCATTTTGCATGCATTCCTTGTCCCTTGATTTGGTGATAGGGATTAGGACTTTGGTTTGATTTGGTTTGCATGCATTTGAAATCAAAGTTGCATACTTGGTTCTTTGGGCCATCATACATGGAAATGCGTGGTTGATGGTCCGAGAATCGAGGCACATGCCCCTTTGAGTCATTATCATGATAAGGGACATGGTTGGTGCATATATGCCTTGAATTGTGCTGCCATGCTTTGCCTTGCCCTCTGTTGCTGTCATTTGCAGATTCTGCAGGAACATTCTGCCGACCGGCAGTGTAAGGTGCCGGCCGACAACAATTTCTCTGCCGACAGCTTCATTTTGTGCCGATGGCCACACAACACTGCCGGTGGTAATTCCACTCAGCCGGTGATACTCCCCAGTGTCCAGGGATGCAATCCTGAGGTTTTGACAGCCTCCAGAGGAGTGAAGGAAGGAAAACAGAGGCAGCCTATGCATGGCGGCGCATTTTCCGAGGCAATTTTTTCTGTTTTAATTAATTTATTTAATTCGTTAATTAAATTAATTTGTAATATTAATTAGCTTGCGTAGTTAATTAATCTGTAATATTTATTTGGTCCCTCCGAGTGAGGGCAAATCTGTAATAAGTGTGCGTGAGTGTGTGTATGTCTTCCAACCTCACGTCTTTCTTCCCTTTTATTTACCTGCTTATGATGGTAGATTAGGGCACGTTTAAATTAGCATACCTTATGCTATGCATGCATGCATTCATGCATTTGTACTACATGCATTAGGCTCGGTACATCACGCTAACTGCATTTGTACTTCAAATTCTAAACTGAATATGTGATAGTTGCGCATTCTCACATGCCATGTTTAGGATAGCCGAGCCTATTCTAGTAACATTTTGTATGCGAGGCATTAGGCACTTAACATGGACTTGGATCATGCATGTTTGCTAACGAGTTCTTTGTTTTGGCACGGAGTACGATGTAAGTATTTCTGCTTTAGCATATTGCATGAGTGTGAATGTTGCCATGACAGCATGCTTAACATGTGGCTAGATGTTTATGTGTTATAAACTGCTTGGATGTCTGTGGGTGAAGGTTGGATTGTTTGAGTTGGAAGAACTCATTGAAATCCGTGTTTTTAGCCTACTTGCGAGTAGCAAACCCAAAACATTTTCCAAAACAAACGGATATGCAATGCTTATTTCCAAATTAGGCAATCTAGTCTATACTTGTTTACTGCGCGCATAACATAGTAATTCTAGGCTAATAATTGGTTTAAGAACACGTAAAGTTTTCAAAAACGGATATCACGGTTAATAGAGGCCGGTCTTCGGACCGGGCGAAAGGGGGTGCTCATAGCTGACCTTCCCCGATCGTGCCCAAGCTCCCGAGCCGAGACAACTCCGGTGATGACGGACATGTGGCCTTCGGCACCGAGTCAGGGTTTCCTAAATTCTCCCATAAAAAATATTTAGGTGGCGACTCTGTATCTGGCAAAGCAGTCCATGTTTGGCACTACTTTTTCAAAAATCTGTTTCTCAAAACGATTTGCCAGATTTGGACTCTTTGGTTCAGATTAAGAACCGTGACACAAATCGAGTCCGAACTGTAGCGTGAGGCCCCCACGTGCGGGCGCTGTTACACCATGAGAACATGCTCAACTGTGAATCTGTTCACGCGTAGCTTGACGACGAGGGGATCAGCGTGGAGGAGATTTACTCCATCTAGGTCATTGTCATCGAAGCTATTCCTGCCAGTTTTGTGGGGCCGTTTGGCTGGTGTGATTGGCTTAGGCAGGCAAGGTTACAGCTAAATTGTATGTACCTTGGCTGACGACGGTAGGCTGTATATCATGTGAATTACACCAAGTGGAGGTGGCCGTAGGGCTACCGTGTTCGATGGATTGTTCTTTCAGACGTGTTGCGCCAGCCGACCGTCTTGTACCAACTCCTTCAGGTGGTCCTTCAGTGCATAACAACTGTCAGTATCGTGGCCGTGGTCCTTGTGATATTCGCACCGCTTATCCCTTCTTCTTGTATCAGGCTACTATCATCTTGGGCGGCCACTTAAAGAACGGAAAGTGTTGGACTTCGGGTAGGATCTTACTGGTCGGCTCCACCAATTTTGTGTACTTTTTGTTTGAACGTCTTGTGCGCCTGCTATCCACTTGATATTGTTCGTTTGAACGGTGCGAACATTGGCCTCTTGAACGGCGCGAATCACACCGGTTGTCTCATTTAGTCCAAATCCGAGGTTCGGGGCTCCTTGATGGCACGACACTAATCGGCTGAACCAGACTAGATGGGGCCAATTTAATGACTTTCTGTTCGACTTTTACGCTTAAGGCATTGTCTTCCACCTTGCAGTATTCTTCAACTTTCTTCATCAGCGCCTAGACTATTTTTGGAGGCCGTCTGGTCAACAAACCGCGGAGAGGACTATCAGGGTGTAATCCAATCTTAAAAGCGGTAATGCCTATGGAATCATTGCAGGCATCATCCACCAAGTTGAAACATTCCTAATAGCACGCTGAATACTCAAAGAGGGTCTCTTCTGGTTTAATTTGCATTGCCCAGAGAGAGTCGGCTTGCTTTGGCTGAACTTCGTTAGTGATGAATCTTGCCCTGAAGGATTTTTGGAGTTGATGAAAGCTTCTTATTGACACCGGCTCCAATTTATAGTACCATCTGATAGCCAACAGTCCCAGGCTACTTGGAAACATTCGACACATGAGGGTTTCATCATCAGCATGTAACGTCAACACTTATTTATAATGACGAATGTGGTCAGCGGGATTTGATTTTCCGTCGTATAGGGTGAATGTTGGTGCTTTGAACTTTTAGGCAGCACAACCTTTGTAATATGTCGTATAAAAGGGTCGTGTCTGTCTTCCTTATCCAAATTATCATTTCTTTTCCCTCGCATGTGCCGTACATATGGACTTCCTTTGGATGAGCTCGATATATCGACTCGCCCCTTTTTTTTGGGTTCCTAAGATGGTGAGTCGGAATCACTGCCATTATCATATTTCCGAAGTCAATGTCATCGGTCATCCTTTTTTTCTGGGGATCGACCTCGGTCATGGTGTGCGGCCTGTTGGGATTTGGCTAACTCCATGGCCAATTCCTTACACAAGCGCTCTTTTTCAGCCATCATATCTTCTAGACGTTGTTCGTTTCATTTTGCTTGATCCATGATCGTCTGCACAGTCTCCTGCGCAGAAGTTGAAGGTGAGGTTTGAGCTACTGGGTCGACGTTCAACGCCCGTCGCGCGGTGATGTTCTCCGGTCCAAGCATGTTTCTTGGAGTAATGTCATCTCTTGGTGTAACATCGTCAGCAACTATCAAAGGATCTTCTGTCACGCCTGCCATAGACGCACTTGAGTAATCCTATAGACGACGCCAATTGTGGAGATGTGGTTTGGAAATACTCCAGAATCCATTTAGACGTCCTTGATCCTCTGATTGTTACTTGAAAAAAGGATGAACACTTCGGTCGGGGGTGCCGGAATTAGCACTCCGACGGACAAGTCAATATTCTCTCCAATTTACTTGTATCTCAAGTTCTCTTGTATATTCTTACATACCTTCCTTCTGGCTGATGTTCCTCTTTTTATAATACTCTTCTAGGGCCCACCTTTTGATTTATGGAAACCCTGCCCTAACAGTTGGGCCTTCATTGACGCCATATGATCTGTAACATACTCGGCTATAAAAGTAAGCTTACTCGGCCGTGGCGAGCCACAGTTAGTCAGCCCGTGAGTGCCGACTTGCAAGTGGCTCCAAATTATAGCTTTTTATATTTGGCCACCACCACAAACACCAAACCCTTCCAATCCCATATCCCAAACTTGTTTTTACAATGCACAATGAATAATAAATATAACCCATAAATCTACCAATTAAACCCAAATCAAACCATATGCTTTTTAACAAAATCAACTATAAATTATGCTTTTAAATGTAGTAAAAATACCACAAGTCTATCTATAGCGAGGTGTTGAAAAGAAGCTCAAGAATCCCTAACTCTTGAAGCGAAGAGAAGAAAAGCCGAAAATCCACCGACGATGAAAACACGATCCACTCAGATTAAATTGAAACCCTCGCGACTCTCTACATTTTGATCTATAGGACTAGGGATAGAAAATGGGTGTAACTAGATGAAACCTAAGCTTTTAGGTCCAAGAAACCCTAAAATGGCGAAAAGAGAAAGAAAAGAGAGAGAGAAAAGCAAAAAGTGACTTTTTCAGCGCACTACGACCTTATATAGACACGCAGTCCGCTCGAGCGCAAGAAATGACGCTCGAGCGTCCAGACATAAAAAGTGTGACCGCTCTAGTGCAAGAAGTGTCGCTCGAGCGTAGAATACAAACTTTCAAAAGTTTTACAGACAAGTGACCATCGCTCGAGCACAAGAAGCACCGCTTGAGCGAAAAATGACAACTCCCAATATCTCTGCAGACCTGCAGAAGTGCTGAAAGCTCACAATGAACGCTCAAGCACTAAAGAAAAATTCTGAGCAACAACAGCTTGAGAAACAAGTCACCAACCTGTTCCCAACGCAACCAAGACACTCCGATAATTGAACCCAATAAACAATGTGTGAAAGTAAGACATGAACAACCAAAAAGACAATGAAACTCGAATCCAAAACATCAACCGGTTGAATTCAAACCAATGTCGCTATAAAAACATACACAAAAATTATATGAATAGATAAGATTTTATAAAAATTTGTTTATAAGTCTCACTTTTTGAAAATCCTATAACTTATTTATTTTTTGTATTATATTCTATGTTTAGTTTCTATGCTTTTTTTAAATATAGTTTTCTTTATTTTTCTTCAAAAGTTTATTTTTAAAAATTAATTAATAAATAAATAAATAAACCATTTTCTATTTCAAACAATTTTATTTTTGTTTTTGTTTTTGTTTTATTTTTTTCTTAAAGTAGTTTTAGTTTTAGGCAATTACTTACTTTTTTCTATATATATATATATATATATTGTAATTTTGTGCATTTGAAGTGTATGATATTTTCACTAATACACTCGGAGATGCACCATGAAAGAAGTATCAAGTGAAAATCAAGTAAGAAGAAGAAAAATAAATAAATAAAACAATACGATGAATGTGGAGCAATGATCCAAGATCAAAACTCCCAAAGCAAGTAAGCAAACAAACAAGCAAGTTAAATAGAATGTTTAACAATAGACATTTGAAATTTGGCAACAAAAGTTTATAATTTTTCTTTTTACTAAGAAAATTGTATTTGGAACTAACTAAATAAAATGCTTTTAAAATATTTTTTTTTTAGCTTGAAATTAAAATTATAGTAAATTTATGTAAGCATAATTGCAAACCATATTTTTTTACTTATTGTATAATATTTATATTGACTACCTTTTTCGGGTTTATTTTTTTAAGTATTTATATAGAAATAAAAAAATGTTGTTAGGAATGAATTTTTTCTTAATTTAGTTATAAATTTTGCCAGTACAGTATTTTTAAAATTTGAATAAAAGCAAACATAAAATAACTGATTGAAGATATGCTGCATTTGTCATATTCTTTTTTCTGTGTGCCAAAAAAAAATTAAAAATTACCATTCATATATATACAAATAATTATAAACACAACATGTGCATAACACGGGTGGAACACTAGTATATATATATATAATTAAAAGTAGTATTTTTTCTATATTTAGATGGCATATTGTAAGGGTTTATTTTTTTATAAGAGAGTCAATTAGCATGTATTTTTTTTTAATTACATATAGAGTTCTGCACAAATCCAAATCTATTTTAAATTAGACTAAGGCCTTGTTTATAAACAAGCTACTTAGTAATTTTTTGATTTTTTACGAAAAGATGTTCAGAAAAGTAGAGAGAGTAATGTGACAATTTATAGTGACTTTTTGACTAAAATACTTAGTGCTTGTTTGGCATGCACTAAAAAAGTGTACTTTTTTGCATACATACACTTATTTGGGTCACATCAATCAATATCTATCAGTATCTCCTCTCTACATTTCTATCTACTTTCTCTACTTTTCTACAATTTTTTTTAATAAAAAGTAAAAAAGTGCACTTATTTAGAACATCCCAAAATATTTCTTTTCCATATATTTTTTTTTATAGTTATTTGAGATAATTCACAAACTCAATAGCAATTTTGCGTTCACATTTTTCTTCTTAATTCTTTCAAGGATATTAGAATTTTTTTAATGCTAAATTACTTTTTTTTTTCTTCCTTATTTTCTCGTGCATTATTCTATACCCAATACAAATTATATATTATTATTCTATATTATGGATTTGTCATTTCAATTTTATAGTGATTATATATATAAAATTATGCTTATTTTTTCACATTATTTTACATAATCACAACTCACAAAAGGAAAAACCTATACAATAATAATACTTTCGAGAAACTTCTAAAGTTTGAATTTACTGCTTGAGTTACTTTTCAATTATTGAATAACAAGTTCTTTTATATTTTGACATCATATTACAGATGATTAATCACTTCATATACGGAGAAGTATCTATCGTTTGGACATTTTTATTTTATTTTTCTTTTTAGGTTTAGATGTTGTTATGTTATTTTTTCTTGGTTAGCTATTGTTGACTTTTTTTTTTTATATAGTTGAATTTTTTTTATATAGTTGATATTTTAATTTAATTAAGAGTGTTTATTTTACAATCTTATATATATATCATATAAAATCATTATATGATAATCTAATTACAACATATTTATATTTATTTTTTTAAATAAATTTTATATAATTTATATTTCTACATATTTTTATTTCCAAATGAATATAAAAAAATTAAATAGTTAGAATTATTTTTAATTTTATATTATAAATTATTCTTCTAGTTCAAATATTATTTTAATAGCAAAATGAGTATTTATTTTACTATTTTATAATTTAATATATATCATAAAAATTATTATATGATAATTACACTTTTATAATGAGATAGAACTAAAATTATCAAAATACACAAATTATTTAACTAAAATTAATATATATAATTATTCAACTAACAATTTATAGAACGATAGTGCTAATATTATCAAAATAAACAATTAAAATCATACTTTAATTTTAATTTTAATTTTAATTTTAATTTTAATTTTAAATTAAATTAATTATTTTATAACACACATATTATAGCATTAAATTTTTTTTTTTTTGAAAAAATAGTGCATGTATTGCACAGATCAACTACTAGCTTAACTGCTTAATTTGGAAAACTAATTTCACCTCCATTATCGGCGATCAATTCCACAATTCATTGGTTTTAATTTTAATTTAATATTTTATAAAAAAATAAAATAAATAATTTTTGTATCATTGAAGCAATGTTAAAAAAAAAAAAACTAACTATTTAATAATATAAAACTAAAAGAAAAATTTACTTATAAATCTCATATTGAATTTCAAGATTTTTCTTATAAACCAATTAGTTTCATTGATTTTGGAAAGGTAGATTTAATATATTATATGAAAATTAAATTTTCAGTTATACCCTTATTTCTATTATCTATTATTTTTTATTTTTTATTTTTTTTGTGTCAAAAAGATAAGATACACAACATATGAAAATCAAATTTAAGATGAATTTTTATATGAGAATCTTTTATATTTGGAATGACTTAAGATATGGAATTCTTCAAACATTTCAAAAGGATATGGGATTGGTCAAATATTTCAAAAGGAGTACAAAAACTCCTTAATAAGTTTTGAGCAAATGTATAATTTCAATCTGTAACACTCTAATGTAACACTCCAGTGTAACACTAATAAAAAAACTCCTTATTATATTTCTTCCAAACATAACACTCCATTGTAACACTTAAAAAAAACTAATTATTATACTTTTTTCAAATGTAACACTCTACCGTAACACTTCGAATTTTTTTTTTTAAATGTAACAGTCCGATGTAATATAGAAAAAATTCCCCAGTATACTTTTTTTTAAACATAATAGAGTCATAATAGAGACCCCCTCTAATCATCACTCCCACAACCCCCACAAACACGTGGTGGGTGGTGATTGGAAGAGCAGGAAAAAAAGAAAAAAGAAAAAGAAAATGTAACCAATGAGAGAGAGAGGGGGTCAAAGGGGGTTGGGGGAAAAGGGGGCATGAAACATTTTTGAACATAATATTCTAATGTAACATTCAAAAAAAAGATGTGAGATTCTTCAAACCATTCTAAAAGAGTGTGAGATTCTTGAAATCATTCCAAAAGGAGTATAAAAATTTCCTAGTAAGTTTTGGATAAATGTATAATTTCAAACTGTGAGTTTTACTTTTGAAAAAAATACACTATGTAGTTTTTTAGTGTTTTTATATGTGTTACATTGGAGTGTAATGTTTGATAGTACATTGATTGGAGTGCTACGTTTGGAAAAAGTAACTAATTTTGTGTGTTACATCATAGTGTTACGTTTGAAAAAAGTTTGGAGTGTTACTTTTGGAAAAAATACACGAAAGAATTTTTTTTGTGTGTTACATCGGAGTGTTACATTTGAAAAAAGTTCAGAATGTTACGTCGTTATATTTGGGAAAAGTATACTAAGAAGTTTTTTAATATGTTACATTGAAGTGTTACGTTATTCGAGTGTTACATTCTTATTCGTAATGTGAGATTTGTTCCAAAATGAGAGAAAATCTAAAACCTTTATAGTGCGGATTGCCCAAATGTGTAATTTCACTTTTTGAGAACCCACTTTCATTCTTCAAAAACTAAACCCAAACGTGTAAGTGACTACCCTTCTGTGTAATTTCCACTTTAATGGGATATTTGGATTCATAAGAATAAAAAAAAAAAACTAAATAATTTATAAAGTCATTTTTTGAGATTTATTGATACTTCACTCTTAAACTAGTGTCATACATCATGACAAGCGTATAACGATTCTGGTTTTAGACCCGACCCATTTAATATTCTGGACTTGGGTTTCATGGTTCTGTATTATTGTTCTTGTCTTACTTCCCTTATACTTCCTTGAATTTGGCTATTGCATTGTATTGGTTGCATTTGGAATAGGTTGGTAGCTTGGTTTTCAAACTTTTGTTGCCTAGAATTTTACTCCTGCACTCGAGCGTCACTTCTTGCACTCGAGCGGGCTTTGTGAACTGTCAGTACTTTTGCAGGCCTGTAAACTACTGGAAGAGTGTATTCTACGCTCGAGCTGTGTTTCCTACGCTCGAGCAGTCATGTGCTCGAGCGGCCATTCTTGTGCTCAAGCGATAGTCTTCTGTCTGCAAAACTACTGGAAGTGTGTATTCTATGCTCTCATTGTGTCTTGGCGCTCGAGCGTCACTTCTTGCGCTCGAGAGGATTGTGCGTATTTCAGTTTGTAAAAGTGACATTTTACATTACTTTTTCATTTCATTATCTCTTTAGCATTTCAAAAACCCTAAATCTAGAGCTTTTCTCTTTAAAACTCACACACACACACTCTCTCTCTACATTTTCACCTAGATTTAGTGGTTTCTCTTCCCGTATGCCTTTGTTAAAAAGTAGAGCATCTCAAGAGCTATGTTTTCATCTGAATAGAGTTAGGTTTTGGCTTCATTCGAGTTTATTCTTTGCTTTGCTCATTTTCTAGCTTTGAGGTAGGAATTTTCTACACTCTTATATGGGTTTTAACTTTACTATTTGTTTTTCATATACAAAATTATGATTTTGGAGGATTTTGAACAAATCTAGGGTTTCGGTTTAAAATCAAAAGAGGATTTTCAAATGGTTGTATGGAAAAGGTCGTGGGAGTAGAAATGAGGTTGAGTGGAGATACAATTATTGATTTTGATACTTTGATTGGATGTTGAAAGAACAAGGGTGTTGACCTAAATGTTTCAAATATTTATTTTGTATAAATAAATGGAATTAATGTTGGGAATGTAAAATTGGATGAGTATTAATATGGATGGTAGAGTTGGATATGTATTATTGCTCACATCTTGATTATTAGAGATTTTATATCTATTTAGAAATATCTGTTTTGGGCTATCGGTGGAGGATAGCTATAATTGTTATAGAAATTGCATGAGGATTAGGTGAATTAAAACTAATTTCTCATCCACGTGCATTGAACATTTGCTGCTCATTTAATACATTGTAAATGTATATGATTTTGAAAAAAATGAGTGAATATTGGAAAGACGTGTGTATCACCAAAATTTAGTTGGCCCATGTGTCTAGGGTGAAAGTTTCGAAAAACATGCGTATACATGGGTGTTGATTTCCGCGGATGAAATATCCGTAAAATGGTAATAGTAGTGCTTGTATAGACCACGTTTACATGGGTGCCGTTTGATGGTTTCTTGCGGATGAAATATCTATGAAAGGTTGTACCGGTTTGAGAATTCCCCATTGTTTCTAATGGTAAAGGGTATGATTTGAAATTTGTGATATAAATTGAGCATGGCATGATTTTGAGAAAGAAATGTAAACCGATTTGACATGAGTATTGTATATGCATTTCACCTTTATATCTTTGTTAAGATTCATATATTGTGTTAGATTATTTCTACTAGGCTTTGGCTCACCCTATTTGGGAAAAATCATTCAGGTGCTGGTGATATGCCTCTGCCAAAGCAATAGCTTGGGAGGAGTTGGAGCAAGAGCTTCTTTTGTTGTATTCATTTTTGTACAGCGAAGGGCTTTAAATGTATTGGACCTAAAGTCTACTTTTGTGTAACTAAGAACTATCTAGGAAAATTGTAAGCCTTTAGGGCATATGATTATCTGTTTAACTTTTATTTCCTTTTACTGCTTGATAACACATGTTGTAGATTCAGGATGTATTATTTTTGAATGTATGTCGCATGTGTCACCCTTTTGTACAACTGAATCTTATGTAATAGAAGTACATCATACTTTGATTCATATGGTTATTTACCTATCGTTTTGGATGGTTTATTGCATTTATTTCAGGGTGTTACAACTTGGTGTCAGAGTGTACTAGGTTTGAATACCTAGGGTAGGTGGGAAGTGGTTATCACCATAATGGGTTTGTCTAGCTTGATAAAGACATTAGTATGTATGGTATGCTATATGATAACATGCTTATGCGATTATATGAGTATGAGATTTAATTCCGAAGATATTGATCGGGTCTATGGATTTTTAGAAGTCCTGTTAGAAGAGCAATTGATCACTGCTGTTTCTAATCGAAACTCTGGCAACGCCGTGGCACAATCATTATCTAGGGAGAAAATTCGTATGTATTTATGTGACTATGTGCTTATGTGGAGTGAATTACTGTTGTCCATCATATTAGGACGTAAGTGAGTTAGTTTCAGCGCATTTGTAAATGTGCTAATCTCTTTTGTTACCTTCATTAGGGTGTCAGGACGTGGACGTGGTGGTGGTAGGTGTGGTAGGCCTAGAAGGCACGAGGTGCCTTTACCGGATGATATTCCGGCGCAAAGGGAGGGAGTTGGTCAGGCCAATGTGGCTGAACCAGTTGATCAATAGGCCATGGGCGCCTCAACCCACAAAATGGCAAGAGCATTGCGAGAATCCATGGACATTCTAAGAGTTGATAATCAAGTCCAGGCCCAACTAGTTGAGGCAGGGCTGTCATTCTTGAAACGAGAGTTCTTTCGGTCGAATTCGGACGAGTTTTTGGGTGACCCCAATGAGCCACTGAAAGCGGATGAGTGGCTAGAGCAGATAGTGCAGACGTTTGAGATGCTTGGCATCGAGGACGACGGACTGAGAGTGACCTTGGCATCCTTCCAACTGAAGGGAGATGCGGGTCAGTGGTGAAGTATGCGCGTGGACGTGTTGGAGTGACTCGGGAGGCTTTTGTCAACGCTTTCCAAGATAAGTTTTTGCCTCCCACTATTAAGGAGAAGTTGAGGGAGCAATTCTCATAGCTCAAGCAGTTGAACACACCTGTGGCCAAATTTGAGGTCGCATTTACTAGCCTCTCTGGATTTACACCAGAGTTAGTGTCGACAGAGAAGCGTTGTTGTGTGGAGTTTGAGAAAAGGTTAAGAACCGAGCTTCTTTTCAAAGTAGTAGGTTCGATGATTAGAGATTACAGACGACTTGTAGAGTCGGCGGCTCATATTGAGACCGTGATGCAAATGGCGGAGGAGCAGATAAGGGGCTCCAAGAAGAGTCAGGAGGTTCAGGGAGACAGTAAAAGGAAGAGGGGTTCTAACCCATAGCAGTCCCAAGGAGCTCAATCAAGGTCCACTTTTCTAGTACTGAGTTTGGGTCTAGAAGAGGTGGTCAAGGAGATTTCACTTATTGCAAGTGTGGCCAGTTAGGCCACAAGTCTCTAGCTTGCCCGCAGAGAGGAGGAGGGCAACGATCTGCATCGTCTTTGGTTCGTTCTTAGAGCCAGAGTCAGGGGAGAGGGCAGCCACTCACTTGTTATCAGTGTGGGCAGGCGGGCACATGAAGAGATTTTGCCCTCAGTTTGGTGGCACACCTAGTGCATCTGGTTCGAGGTAGACGCAGAGCCACCAACCTGCACAGTCAGCACAGGCCTTGAGAGCCAATTAGGGAGCCTCTTCAGCTCAGTTAGTGCATCAGATTTATGCTCCAAGGGGTGAGCATGTAGAACAAAGGCTTTTAGGGCGGGTGTATGCTGTTACCACGCTAGATCTAGTGCCAGCGTCTTCGATAGTGAGAGGTACTTTCCTGTTATGCAATTCTATTACTAATGTGTTGATTGATATGGGTGCATCCCATTTATTTGTCTTGTCTGCATTTGTATCGGCTTTAGGGTTAGAGTTGGCTCAGTTAGCATCTCCTCAGTGTAGAGTCATCTATTAGTGGTGAGATTATTTTGGAGCAAGGGTATTGGGGTTGTGATATAGAGGTTGCCGGTCGCCGGCTTCCTTTTGCATTTGTGTTGATTGACATGTCTAGTTTTGATACTATTTTGGGTATGGACTAGTTGTCATCATATCGGGCTGTCATAAATTGTTACCGTCAAAGGGTTACTATATGTACTTTGAACGGTGATTGCTTTGATTTCTTGGGAGACCTAGTTGATAGAGTCTTATCACCAGTGAATGATCCATGTGAGCAGAGTGAACTTAGTTGTCTTCTTACTAATTTCTTGGGTAATGAGTGTGATGAAGTTCAAGTTGAGTTGCCAAGGGTAATTTGTGAATACCCGAATATCTTTCCTGAGGATCTCACCAATTTACCACCTCACCATGAGATTGAGTTCTCAATTGATTTAGTACTGGGTATGGCACCGATTTCTATGGCACTATATAGATTTGCTGCCGAGTTGAGTGAGTTAAAGATTTAACTCCAAGAGCTACTAGATAAGGGTTTTATCCACCCTAGTACTTCGCCTTGGGAAGCACCAGCTCTCTTTGCTAAAAAGAAAGATGGTGCGTTGCAACTTTGTATTGATTACCAGAAGTTAAAACGGGTAACTATTAAGAATAAGTACCCAATGCCTCGTATAGACGATTTGTTTGATCAATTGAAGGGGTCTTGTTGCTTTCTAAGATAAACTTGAGATCAGGTTATCACCAGTTGAGAATAAGGGAGGAGGATATCCAGAAGATGGCATTTCACATGCGGTATGGCTATTATGGGTTTCTAGTGATGCCCTTTGGGCTAACCAATGCACCAGCCGTGTTTATGAATTTGATGAATCAGATCTTCCGTGAGTTCTTAGACTGTTTCGTAGTAGTCTTTGTTAATGAGATCTTGATTTACTCACCCTCTAAGGAGGAACACGAAGAACATTTACGGGTAGTACTTGAGTTACTCACAAACTTTATGCCACATTCGGGAAATATGAATTCTGGCTGAGAGATGTTAAGTTCTTAGGTAATGTGGTCTTCGGGAAAGAGGTGACTGTAGATTCATCTAAGATAGAGGCAGTGTAAGATTGTGAGTGACCTAAGAATGCTTTTGAGATCCGTAGTTTCTTGGGGTTGGCCGGGTATTACCGTCAGTTTGTGAAAGATTTCTCTAGATTAGCTTCATCGTTAACTAGGCTGATGAGAAAAGGAATTAAGTTCGTGTGGAGTGAGACTTGTGAGAAGTCTTTTGAAGAGCTTAAATTTAGACTTACCACTGCTCCAGTACTAATTATTCTGGAGAGGGGTTTGTGCTATTCGGTATATTGTGATGCTTCACGGGAAGATTTGGGTTGTGTATTGATGCAAGAGGAAAAGGTAGCAGTTTATGGCTCGCAGCAGTTGAAAAGACATGAGAGGAACTACCCTACTCATGACCTAGAGTTAGCGACGGTGATCTTTACCTTGAAGATTTGGAGGCATTATTTGTATGGTGAGAAGTTTGAGGTATTTTCTGATCACAAGAGTCTGAAATATTTGTTTACACAGAAGGACTTGAATCTGAGGCAGATGAGGTGGATGGAGTTTATAGAAGATTAGGATTTTGAGCTACATTATCACCTTGGAAAGGGCAATGTTGTAGCCGATGCTTTAAGTAGGAAATCCATTGGTAGTGTGGCTAGTGTTATCATATGCGAATGGGAGATGTTGGATGTTATTAGTGAGTTTTACTAGCATCTTGGCGAGTCCGTTGAGTTTGCAGCCTTGTTTTTGGTAGTTGCACAACCTACACTTGTGAACTGAGTGATAGAAGCGTAAAAGGGTGATATTGAGGTAGAAACCCTTCAAGAAAAGATTTCTAGTGGAAAGGTAAAAAAAGCTTGAATGTGTATCTCGATTCGAGTGTTAGATACCGTGACTGTCTTTTTGTGCCAGAGTCTTGTCGAGATGAAGTATTCCGAGAGTTTCACCATTCACACCTTGCGGTGCATCCGAGAGGCACAAAAATGTACCACGACCTTAGTTGCCAGTTTTGGTGGAGAAAAATAAAGAAGGATGTGGCCGAGTTTGTATCGAGATGCCTTACTTGTCAACAAGTGAAGGCTGAACATCAGAGGCCAGCAGGTTTGTTGCAACCTTTGCCTATAGCCGAGTGGAAGTGGGAGCATGTTACGGTGGATTTTGTTGTGGGCCTTCCGAGGACTCAACGGGGTAGTAATGTAATTTGGGTAGTAGTTGATCGGTTGACCAAGTCGGCGCACTTTATACCTATGTGCATGAGTGACTCAATAGATTATCTTACCGGCCTTTATATTAGGGACATAGTGAGGTTGTACGGGGTCCCTGTAACAATTATTTCAGATAAAGATCTGCGTTTTGCGTTTCAGTTGTGACAGAGCCTACAAAGTGCCTTGGGCACGAGATTGATTTTTAGCACTGCGTACCATCCTCAGACTGATGGGCAGTCCGAGCGTACTATTCAGATACTTGAGGATATGCTTTGAGGTTGTGTTCTTGACTTTAAGGGGTCGTGGGAGAGGCACTTGTGTAGACACCCCATTTTTGACGGCCATTACGACTTGGACACCATCGCATGCACACTTGATGATGAGTTTATATGCTCGTCAAGTGCTTGAAGTCCTTAGCGGAATGCCACAGCTTTGAGCTTTTCAAATCCTACATCCTTGTTGCCTCATTCTTGGACCAAGCCTTAGTCCTTCAAGCCTAGAGCTTCTGGTGGCCTGCCGACCACCTTTTGAGGCTGTCAACCATCACTTTTGGGCTGCCAGCCACCAGTCTCTTTTGCAGATATTTTATGCCAATTGTGCCAGCTGTTTGCACAGATGCATGCATCTGCACCCATGTGTAGGGCTGGATATCCTTATAGAGAAATCATGTTTTCTATATATAGAAACCCCCTCTCTCATGTTTTAAGATTAGAAAATTTTGAGATAAAAAATTTTCCTCTCTCTCTAGCAAATCTCTACACTTTTGCTTACAATTCCTTAACCTTTGCCTATACACCCTTAACCAAATCCTCTCACCTTTGAGCTGAGGTACTTTTGAGCTTGGTTTGAGCTCTTAAGGGGTGTTGTTTGCTTGGTTTTGTTGCTTGAATTGCTTCTTCCCTTCAAGAGGTATAAAGCTTTGCCTATTTACTTGCTTTCTTTACTATTTTTCTTGTTGTTTTTCAAGTGTTTTTGGGTTATAAAACTTCTGTATTTTTGGGCTGAAACTTGGGTCCTAAGGCCATTAAAGGTTGATGGGTGGTTCATCCTTTTTTGTACCTTGTTTTGGAGGCCTTAGCCCTTGTGTTTTCCACCCTTGCATCATCTTTTTCCAAGCTTTTAAACACTAATTTTCAAAGCTTTTTCAGTGCCCAAAATCATGTTTTGAAGTCCAAATTTGGAGGGGTTAGCTTCCCCTCATTGTGTCTTGCTTATTAGCCTAGTTAGTGCCATGTTTTAGCATATTAATCTAGCTACTTTTAGCTCAATTCCAACATGTTTTAGGACTTGTTTTAGACTGTTTTAGCATTATTTTGGATTGTTGGTTGCATTTGAGCTTTGTTTTGCATGCTTGTAATGTAATAGTCCTCATGAGTTTGGTGTTCTAGGCCTTAGAAACCATCTCCTTTGAGTTGATAGCATTTATTTATGCTTTTCTCACTCATTTTCAGCACTTAATAATCTTTGCAACATCCCTCCTTTCTTGGTCTTTTGCTTTGCTTTGAAAGTGGTTCAAACTATTTGTTTGTTTAAAGCATGAGATTGAGGTGTCGTGTTTAATGATTTAATCCCTTAAGGGGTTCATTACTAATGGTATGAAGTCTCTTTCATGCGTAGAACAACTTTTGGTTTGAGCCTTCTTTCCACTAGAGGACTTAAACTCACCATTTGGACTTAAATGATTGAAGGATGGTTATTAATCTAAAATTGAGTAACTAAAATTGGGACTAAAAGTGAGCAAGATAATAATTTGGTATGTTCAATCAGAAGTTAATTGAATACATGGAAAATTGAACCATTTCATACTCATTAGTGATGAAATGATTCAAGGTTCCAAGGTCACCACTTCCCTTGATCATTTATGAAAGGGAGGAGGTTTGTGTCTTGTTTTGCATTTTTTGAACTTGTATACTTTGGTTCATGAGCCATCATGCAATGAAATTGTTTGAGTTGGTGCTTTATAAACCAAGTTCACTACTCCTTTGATTTGCTCATGAAAAGGAGAGGTGAATTGTGCAAACAGACCCTTGAAAATACCCTGTATATGCTCTGGTTGTCCTCTGTTGCAGCAAGGAGAACTGGGCAGCAGTGGCTGGCAGGCCACTTTCCATGGCTGATAGGTGGCTGGCAGACCACCTTTGATGGTCGGCCAGCCATTACTGGTGACCGGAAATCTTCATCACTGGCTGGCCGGCCACTGATACAAATTTCAACAGGATGTTTGTAAGGTAGAGCAGAGTTATTCTGGAAGTGGGCAACAGTGTATGTGTTTCATTGCGCAATAGAGGCTCTCCAGAAGCAAAACGGTAGTCTTTTCGGATAGAAACCGAGCATGCGCATGAACATCCCATGCATCTCGAGGCGGAGTAGTTAGCTTAATATTTAGATTGTTTAGCTTATTTAATTCTTTTAATTGCACTTGTGTTGTGATTATTCAATTAGTTAGTTAACTAGTTATTTAAGTTTGTTGTTAGTTAATTAGAATAGTTAATTAATTCATTTGTTGTTGTAATAATTAGTTAAGTAGTTTAGCTAATTTCAAGTTTTGTAATAATTAGCTTGGCTTAGCTTAGTTAGTTAATTAGCTTAGTTTATTCGGACTCTCCTTCGTGAGAGCGCAATGTAATAATGTGTATATCTTCCAACCCCACATCTTTCTCTCTTTTATTTACTAGCTTACGATGGTTAGATTAGGGACATCATGTTTTGTTTAGCATAACTTCATGATTTGCATCCATTCGTATTGCATGCACTAAGGCTCGGTTCATCATTCTAACTGCATTGTTGTTTTAATACTTCTTTGAATACATGCTTAGACTGCATGCTATTTAATTGTTCCATATGCCACATCAGTAGTCGAGCCTAGTAATTGCATATTGCATGTTGCATGTGTTGCATTAGTCACATCGCATAGTTAGGAATCATGCATTTTTCCTAACTCTTTTGTTTATTTTGGCTTGAAGTACTAGGTGAGCCTTTTACTCGCTTTAGCATATCGTATGAATGTTGATGTTGCCATGTCTAGCATGCTTTCCATGAGGCTAACTGATTAATTGCTAAAACTACTTGTATTCCTGTGAATGAATGCTTATTGCTGGAATTGGAATAATTTGAGTAATGTTTATATAAGATCACTTTTTCAAGTGGTACATATTTTGAAACAATTTTAAAAACACACATGACTCAGAATGTTCCAATTCTTGCGAGTTAGTCTATACTTGTGTGTGCGCATCACATGGTAAATGCTAGCTTAATAACCGGAACAAGAGCATATAATGTACATAAAATTCATATCATGATTAGTAGAGGCTGATCTTTGATTGGGCGAGCGGAGGTGGTCAAATGTATTCATGACCTTCCCCTCTCATATGTAAGTTCCCGAGCTGAGACAATCTTGGTGATGACGGACACGTGGCATTTGGCACGAGTCATGGGTTTTCTAAATTTTTCAAAAATATTTAGATGACAACTTTGTATTTGGTAAAACAGTCCAATTTTGGCATTTTTGATTCAAAATCAATTTTTTAAATGATTTGTCGGATTTGGACTCTTTGGTGTTTATCAATTTCACATTGCACTTGTGAGATTAGATTCAAAACCGTGGGAGTCTGAACTGTAGGGCTTATTTCAACCTCTCGAAGAGGGGGGCGCGAAAAAATCGGTCTACATTTTTTAGCGACTCTGCTGGGGAAATTAGAGACCTTAACTTGAACTGCATGATATGAAATTTTATTTACACTTACATGTTTCTTTGCATTGGTGCGTTTAAGTTGCTGTGTTTGCCATCTGCTATTCCTAGACGGTTTGCTGGAGGCTTGTCTAAAAGCTTGTCAAAAGGCTGACCGGTCACGGGCTCTGCCACAATGGGAACACAGCCCTTGGATTTGGACCACCGTTATACCATTTGATCCTCTTTTCACTTCTCGGCGTTAGGTGTGAGAGGTATATTATGTAGTCTTGCTGAGGTACCCTTTTGACCATTTGGCCTAGTTGCATATCGAAAGCCATAGAGACTATTCCAAATTAGAACAGGATGCTTACCTGAATACACGATGGCATGAAACCGTTTTATTTGAATAGTGAACCCTAGTTCCTGACGAAACTAGGACAGGGTAACTCTCCCCCCCCTCATAGGGGTGTTTTGGTTCTCATTTAACTAGTATGTGCTTTACAGTGAAACTGTATAGGAACATACGTATCAGTAGCAAGTTGGGTATCAGTTTTGGCGGCAGAATTCAGTGTTAAGTGCACTCCTACCAGCTTTGATTACATTTGTGTGTTGTTAACATCTGAGCTAAGATGCTGTGCAGTTTCTGATTACTGCTTTCTTTTTGCTTTATTTCTTTTTCTAGGTAGTATAACACCATAGCTTCGGATAGTTTAGATATCCCCCAAGCGCTCTGGACCAGTGTCAGGAGGCTTTACGGATTTGAAGATCTTGTTAGAGGACAACCTGTGTTTGTTTCGCTCCCCCCGGTTACTAAACGGAGGAGAGCAAGACAGAGTTCACCAGTTCAATTTCTACAGCAATCACCCATCACTTCACCTGCATCTAGTCAGGCTCAATTTTCTACATCCAGTCCGGTACGAGATCACTCGCCAATTCTGATGGCAAAATATCCCCCAGTTAGCATGGAGGACCTAATCTACCACCTCAGCAAACAGTTGAAACCATAGAGCAAGACACTGCTCGTCAGGCCGAGGTCACAACACGCCAGGCAAAGGTAATAAACAGGCTGCAGCAACAACAACCACAGCCGGCAGCAGCTTCTGCATCTCATGCACCCTCTATAGGTATCCCAGCACCCGAAGCCACAGTCCATACTGCTAATGTCTAGGTTGAGAATCAGGGCAATCCGGCAAAGCCGATCCCACCACAAGCCTCCAAAGGACCTGTGTATCAGACCGAAGCTCCATTCGAGTTTGAAGTTGACCCAACCGTGCTTAAAGTTAACAAGTGAAAGAAGCTCTTCAAGAGAGCGCAGGGTGTTAACTCTATCCCGACATAGAAGACAGGTATACCGACTCTGCAGTGACATTACTAGATTGGTTAAAATACCGTATATCGATAAATTCGATGGTTCCAGAGACCCCATGGTTCATCTTCGGCTGTTTTCAGACGTTCTGTGGTCGATGGACCTGACCAGGTTGCAGAAGTTCTCACTCTTTGGCTGGACTATGTCGGGAATAGCGGCGATATGGTATGCAAAGCTAAAGGATTTTATGTTGCACAGTACTCCTACAACACACAAATTGAGGTCACGACTCGTGATCACGAGGTAACGCACCAATAGCCAAAGGAGGGCTTCTCAGAATTTGTGACGAAGTGGAGGGCCAAGGCTTTAATGATGACTACACGACCTTCAAAGAAAGATCAGATAAGGATGGTAATCCACAATCTGTACGGGAAATTGTTATAGAAAATGATCGTCCTACCTCTGTCCATATTCACCGAGCTCCATAAGATGGGAGTTCAGATTGAAGACACCATGAAATAGGGCTTGATTACTGATGAAAAAGAGCAGGCCAAGAGGCCTTTTGTGCGCAGTTCCAATGCAACTACCAGTGGTAGCACAGTTGCGCAGCTGTCTGATGTGAGTGTTGTCACCACCACAACCAAGATTGCCAATCCCTTTGCCAGCACAACTCCACAAACTTCAAACAACCCGGCTCGATCCCAGAGGACCTTTACCCCACTCTACATGCCATTATCCCAAGCCATGAGGGTGTTGATCAAAAAAGGGCACTTCAAGCCGTTAGAGCCTTGCCCACTACCTGATCCTCTTCCACCAAAACACAACCCAGCCAAGTACTGTGCATTTCACCAGCAGCACGATCACGACACCGATTAATGATTTAGGCTGCGTCTTGAGATTCAAGACTTTATTGACAACAAGGTGATTGCACCACTCCAGAAAGCAAATGTAACTACCAACCCTCTTCCGGCCCACAATCAAGTTCGCCCACCTCACATTCTAAACCTAATCCATACACTGGCCCTCCCCTACGACCCCAGCGTATATATTACCCTTTCCCACCTATCCAGACCAACGGTGTTCATTCCTGAAAGCACAGATTTGTGCATGATGGATACATCCGCACTTCAACCTAAACTTGTGGTGGTGACGATGGTAGAAGAAAGGAGGCTAGCCTTAGAGAAGAGTACGAGTCCATTGCTTGAGTGCTTTGAGGACTTGTCTGAGGGTATGTACAATCTGAGTTCCTACATTGTGCCAATTGATCAAGTCAAGCTAGAAGTGGTATTGCCAACTACAGTGGAGGTCAATGTGGTTAGGGAGGATAGCCCGAGCCAAGGTTTGGATGATCTGGAGGAGCTAGAGGAGGACTTAGACAACTTGCAGTTCTTTGACGAACAAGATCAAGGAGATATGCAGATTGACTGGTTCGATTTAAATGGGTCGACAAACAACTCTGGGTGGTTGAGTGATGAACATGACAGAGAGGAAGGAACTGAAACAAAACTAGAGAAAAAGGGAGTAAGAATTGCTGTAATGGACGGAATGGCCAATGAAAAGGGAAAACTATTGGAGAACACCGGCGTGAATGATTTGGCTCATGAGTTGGGTATTGTGAGTACTGTAGATACAGAACAGGAAGTTGTGCTGAAGCAATTTGCACAAGAAATGAGTCAAGACAACCAGAGAGCTGTAACGTGTCAACACCTTGTGGGGGACACTTGTCAAATGAAAGTGATACAAACAGAGCCGGACAGCTGTTTGTTGGCTGTCGGAGGTAGGGGTGAGCATGGTCTGGATTGGACCGGATTGGGGTAAAACCAAGACCAATCTGTTATCTACGGTTCTTGAAAAATTGGAACCAATCCAATCCGTTTAAATCATGGAACCAATCCGAACCAATCTATTTAAATACGGATTGGATCGGTTTAGGACCACGGATTCACATAATTAAATAACAAAAATATATGTATAACACTTTAATTTCATAAAAATATAAACATAGCGCTATATTAGTTCCACAATAGCAACATATATTTCTATAATAGTGACATATTGTTCTAGAATTTAAACAACCATAAGAAAACTAGTTTCACCATAAATATTTAGACCATTACAAATTAAAATTAAAAACTAACAAACAAAAGTAATAAAAGAAGATGTTATACGGTTTTAGGTTTGAGTTTAGATTTTATATAGAATAAGAGAAGATACTATGGGGGAGGATATATAATAAAAATATATACTATTTGTATACGGTTCGAATCGGTTCAAATCCGGAACCATGGGGTTCAATCCGGAACCAATCCGTGTACTACGGATTTTTAAATCTCAATCCGGAACCGAACCGCGGATTCAAAAAACCAATCAAAACCTATCGGATTGGACTGGACTGAATCGGATTACGGATTTCACGGATTCCTTGCTCACCCCTAGTCGGAGGTGTATGGTAGGAGGATGATGATCTACTTATGGCTTACACCGATGAAGGCTGGGATGAGTCCCTTCCAGACAACGCGTGGTACGCTGAAGAAATTGACCACATGACAAGAAGTGAATGGTATTTCAAGCCACCGCACTTAGACCAAGCTGAGGCCGCTGCGAAAGATAGAGAGGTTGAAAAATTGAAAGAGAAGCAGTTGGAGGAAGAGGCAGTGTTGAAGCAACTGAAGAAAATCCAAGCCGACATTTCAATTTGGGGTCTACTCATGGCATCCCGGGTGCATCTACAGGCTGTACTATCAGCAATGGATAAAGCCAAACTGTCCATTGATATTACTCCTGAATAGCTTGTGGGATTGGTCTTCCCAGGTGGCGTCGGGCCAACCCTAACCTTTTCTGATAAAGAAATGCCGCCGAAAGGCTCAACACATAACAAACCTCTGTACATATCTGTTGAGTGCAGAGAAAAATGAGTGCCAGTGGTGTTGGTCGACACCGGGTCAGCTATCAACGTTTGTCTTTCCCGCACAGCTTATGCCATTGACCTGAAACCTACAGACTTCGTACCCACATCCCAAGTGATTCGGGGCATATGATAACACGAACAAGGAGGTTATGGACACAGTACAAATCAGAGTTCAGGTGGGCCCAACTCAGTTGGATGTCAAGTTCTATGTCCCAGATGTGTCGGCCACTTTCAACCTACTACTAGGGAGGCCTTGGCTGCACCTGGTGAAAGTAGTTTCCTTTACCCTCCACTAAATGCTGAAATGCCCTCACGGGAAGGGAGTGGCGATAATCTTCAAGAATTCGTCTATCCATTCTCCGCCAGAGGTAACTACACCAGTGCTAGAGATCGTTCATGGTGAGGAGGATGTTTTCTTCTTAAGGTTTACTCTGGCCGAGGCGCGGGTAGTGCAAACCATCTTGATGGCAAATGAGGGCATGTATGTCAGCGCCCAATCAATCTATTTCATGAACAAGCTGCAACATGTGCCAGGAATGGGGCTTGGAAGAAGTGGCCGGATAGGTGTCACAGCATTGGCCGATGTGCCGCATAATTTGCAAACCTTTGGTCTAGGGTATGTACCCATCAAAGAGGATTGGGTCAGGAAAAGGGAAGAGATGGCAGGCAGAGCCAGAGATAGAGCCAAGTAGGCTGGGAAACACTATGAGCTTGTTCACAGGCCGATCCGGGAAACGCTAAATGGTCACTTTGTTCAGGAGAGAGAAGACTTCCCATTTTGCGGCTTTCCTGAGCCCTGGATAAATTCTACAATACAGCGTGTTCCTGGCTTCGAAATCTTCTTCGATCTGCAGTTTCAAGAAAGTGATGCCGAGAAAAAGGCTGAACCAAGTGCTGGAGCTGAAAAGAGCATGGAGAGTGACTTGGACAACCGTGAGCTTGGAGTAGGGACAGCATTGGCATGTCTCCTTACAGATCCTTCGGTCGACTCATAGAGCTTGGGGGATAACCTTACCATCTCCATGATCAGGTACCAACCGGGTGTGAACCCATCTAGTAGCATTTTGGATGCATCTGACGCACCATCTCTTATTTGGCAGTTAGAGGGCTACCTGTCTAGTTCCGAGTTGGGTGATGAGCCAGAATCTGATTCCACAGAGTCTGTGGAGTCAGAATCAGATTCTGGTTCTTCTGAGTCTGAGTCCAGTATTCCTGGGGTTGATAACCCGGATGCTAAGGTCTTGTCCAGGTCCTCTTTTTCTTTCGCTTTTGAGTTGGTTGTAACCGAAAAGCTGGATGAGTTGGACTTTATGAATGAGAATGCTGCCGATTCTGAGTATTTCTCTGTGCCGCTTGTTTATTGCATTGACCGAGATTTTCAGAATTTTAATGAAAACGAAGATGAAGGAATTCCTCTAGTTTTGAAAACTTGATTAATAGAGAGGATGAGAGGTTTGTAAAACCCTTTACTGATGAAATCATTGCTATTAATATGGGTACTGAGAAGGATCCACGTCTAGTCCAGATCGGGTCCACGTTGTCTTCGGAGGAGCGCGAGCGCTTAGTCGCTTTATTAAAAGATTTCAAAGATGTTTTCGCGTGGTCCTACGAAGACATGCTTGGAATCGATCCTGAGATTGTACAACATTAGATCCCTCTTGACCATGAGACCCAACCCATTAAGCAGAAGTTGCGAAGAATTCATCCAGATTGGGCGTTGAAAATCAAAGAATAGGTCACCAAGCAGATTAAAACAGGTTTCTTATTAGTATCTGAATATCTGACTTGGTTGGCCAATATCGTCCCAGTACTAGAAAAGGATGGTTGAGTTTGGGTGTGTGTGGACTTCAGGGATTTGAACAAAGCCAGTCCAAATGACGACTTTCCTCTACCATACATCGATGAATTAGTGGACTTCACTACGGGCCATAGGGAACTTACTGCTATCGGGTTATGTCTTTTGGGTTAAAGAATGTCGATGCTACCTATCAAAGGGCCGCAACCACTATTCTACACGATATGATCCACAAAGAGGTCGAGGTGTACGTAAACGACATGATTGTCAAGTCCAAAGAAAGAAAGGGCCACTACACCGTCTTGCAAAAATTCTTTCAATAGATTAGAGAATATAGACTGAGGTTGAATCCACAAAAATGTATTTTCGGTGTGACATCAGGGAAAATGTTGGGCTTTTTGATCATGCAGAGAGACATAGAGGTAGATCCTTCCAAAATCAAGGCCATCCTAGAAATGCCCCCACCAAGGACTGAAAATGAGGTACGAGGCTTTCTGGGTAAAGTGCAATTCATAAGACGGTTTATTTCCAAATTAACCTTGACTTGTGAACCACTATTTGGTATCTTGAAGAAAGGAAAGAAATTTCAATGGGATGATTGATGTCAATTCGTCTTTGAGCAGATTAAGCAGTATCTTCAGAATTCGCCCGTGTTATCGCCGCCAAAGTCGGGGAAGCCTTTAAATCTGTATCTATCAGTAACAGACACAACAATGGGATGCATGCTTGCTCATGAATCTGAGGATAAGGTAGAGAAAGCCATCTATTAGTTGAGCAAGAAAATGTTGGAATACGAGACCTGGTATACTCCGTTGGAGAAAGCTTGCTTAGCCTTGGTATGGGCTACCAGAAAGTTGAGGTATTACTTGTTAGCTCACTCCGTAATTCTAGTTTCAAGATTAGATCCCATCAAATATCATTTTGAGAAACCAACGCTTACAGGTAGGCTAGCTCGTTGGTTACTTCTCCTCTTCAAATTCGATCTCAAGTATGTTACCGGTAAGTCGATCAAGGGGAGCGCTGTAGCGGAGTTCCTAGCAAATCACCCAGTAGAAGGGGATGAAGTGGTAGAATATCTGTTCCCAGATGAAGCCATTCTGCAAGTCGATGAGGAGACTTGGACAATGTACTTTACATAAAATATTGTGAATCTTGCATAAATGTACATACTTTGTTAAGGATTTCTCTACTGGGCTATATGCTCACCCCTATGGGTTTTGCTGCAGGTAAAGATGTGATGATCCCGTCGAATTGAGGGCGTGGAAGTATTTTGAGAAGAGTAGTGCACTCTTATTTTGTTGTGATTAATTGCAAAGCTGAGGGCTATTTTTGGTTTGGGTCCAAGAGACCACTTTTGTGTAACCAGGCTTAAGCCTTGGAAGTTATAGCCCGTAAGGGCATCTTATTTGTCTTGTTTGCCGCTAGATGTTTCACATGCTATAGATTCAGGTGCTCTCTTATATCGTTGAATGTATACCGCATGTGGAACTTTTGTATTAAACTCTTTTAATCAAATATGCAAAGATGGAAGGATTGTTCTTATTATCTAGCGAATGATCATTAATGTGGGTAGTTCTTGTTGAAATATTTTTGAGGCGTTATAACTTGGTATTAGAGCTACCGGGTTTGAATATTTGGGGCTCGTGGGAAGTGGGTGTCATGCCACAGTGGGTTCATTTCGCATGATTAAGAAATGTTTTGCTTATTTGTGATTATGTGATAGCATGCTTATGTGACTACGTGGGTATGGGATTAGACTTTTGGGATGTTATTCGCGTCTATTAGATTCCTTGAGGTCTTATTAGAAGGGTACTTGATCAATACTCATTCTACTAAGAATTCTTGGTTTCTCGTGGGACGAATCTCATCACTAAAGGATAATTCGTATGTGTTTATGTGACTAAGTGCTTATGTGGATTGAATTAAAATTATTTGTGTGATAAAATATGTATGATTGTTATAGTTTAACGTGTGAGGCAAGTTGCGAGCACATTTGGAATTATGTGCTAAGTTTGTTTATGTTGTTTCTTAATTAGGATGTCTAAAAGGATCCGAACGCGAGGTGGTAGGGATGGAAGGCGTGGTAGGGGACGCCGGGTGTACATGGAGTGCCAGTCCATGAGGCACCGGTGCAAGAAGAAGGTGTAGGCCAAGCTAACATGGCCGAACAAGTGGGGCAAGCGGAGGTGCCGTGGGAAGCCGGCCAAGCTGTAATGGGGGCACTAGCCTGGAAAATGGCGGGGGCATAAAGGGAGTCCATGAATATCCTTAGGGTGGAAACCCAAGCTAGAGAGGACGCAGTAGAGACAAGGGCGAGCTTCCTTACGAGGGAGTTCCTGCGGGCCAAACCGGGTGAGTTCCATGGTGGCCCCGATCCGAAGAAGGAAGACGAATGGCTAGAACAAACACTTAAGACTTTTGAGATGCTCCACATAGAGGATAGCGAGTTGAGGGTGACCCTTGCAAGTTACTATCTGAAGGGTGATGCGGGCCAATGGTGAAAATATGCCAAAGGCCGGATAGCACCAACATGGGAGGCGTTTGTAGTGGCTTTCCAAGACAAGTACCTACCTCCCACTGCTAGGGAGAGGTTGAGGCAGGAGTTCAAGGACATAAGCAACTGAACATGTCAGTGGCCGAGTTTGAAGCAACCTTTTCTAGTTTGTCCTGGTTTGTACCGGAGTTGGTAGCGACGGAGGAGCGCCGTTGCTTTGAGTTTGAGCAAAGGTTGAGAACCAAGATCTTGTATAAGGTAGTTGAGAACATGATCCGTGAGTATGATTGCCTTATGGAGGCGGCCACACATGTAGAGATTATTGTGGAGGCCGAGGAGGAGAGGCAACGGAACTCGAGGTCTAGGGGCCAAGGGTCTCAGGGGGACTTTAGGCCCAACAAGAAGAGTAAGAGCACCTTTTCATCTCAGTCCCAACCACAGCAGTCTAGATCTACATTTTCCTTGCCCAGTGCGGGTTCGGGGAAGGGTGCACCTAGTGGGTTTTCTTGTTTCAAGTGTGGCTAGCCGGGTCACAAGGCCTTTGCATGTCCACAGAAGGGCGGACGACAGCAGTCATTGCCACCACCACAACCTAACCGATCTCATAGTCAGTCTCAAAGTAGGGGTCAGGGGCCTACTTGCTTTCAGTGCGGGCAGTCAGGGCATATAAAGAGAGCTTGCCCTCAGTTGGGAGGTGTATCTAGCACTTCAGGGTCTAGGCAGACACAGAGCCACCAGCAAGCTCACTCAGCTCAGGCTTCACGAGTTCATCAGGGAGCCGCTTCGGCTCAGTCAGTACAGCAGGCCTACGCTCCAAGGGATGAGCAGATTAACCAGAGGCCACAAGGGCGCGTGTATGCAGTTACCGTGCCAGAGCAGTTGCCAGGATCCTCAGTAGTGAGAGGTATTTTCATTGTGTGTAATTCTTTGGTCAGTGTGTTGATAGATACGAGTGCGTCTCATTCATTCATGTTTGCTGCATTCACATCTGCATTGAGGTTAGAGATGGTACAGTTGGCGTCTCCACTCAGAGTTGAGTCACCAGTCGGGGATACAGTTGACTTAGACCGTGACTGTGAGATAGAGGTTGCCAGGCGTAGACTCCTATTTGCTTTTGTGTTGTTAGACATGTCGAGTTTTGACGTCATCCTGGGCATGGATTGGTTGTCTTCGTCTCGGGCAGTGATAGATTGTTTTCGTCGGAGGGTCACAGTATGCACCTCGAGTGGGGATTGTTTTTATTTTCTGGGAAACAAGATTGATCGGGTTCTATCGCCAATATTTGATCCTTGTAGCAGGAATAAGTTTAGCGGTCTTCTAGCTACTCTCTTCGATAGTGAGAGCAACGGGACTCGAGTTGAGTTGCCAAGGGTAGTGTGTGAATACCCGGATGTGTTTCCCGAGGACCTTACCAGTTTGCCACCCCACTGGGAGATTAAGTTCACCATTGACTTAGTACCTAGAACGACACCAATTTCTATGGCGCCGTATAGATTTGCACCCGTGGAGTTGCATGAGTTAAAGATTCAACTCCAAGAGCTTTTAGACAAGGGCTTCATTCGCCCTAGTTCGTCGCCTTGGGGAGCGCCGACTCTCATTGCGAAGAAGAAGGATGGGTCATTGCGGTTGTGCATTGACTACCGCAAATTGAATCAAGTTACTGTCAAGAACAAATACCCTTTACCTAGAATAGATGACTTGTTTGATCAACTTAGAGGATCTTGTTGCTTCTCAAGATAGATTTGAGATCGGGGTACCATCAGTTGAGAGTTCGGGAGGAAGATATCTAGAAAACGGCCTTTCGTACGCGTTATGGCCACTATGAGTTCCTTGTAATGCCCTTTGGATTGACTAACGCACCGGCTTCTTTCATGGATTTAATGAACCGAATTTTTAGGGAGTATTTGGACCGTTTTGTGGTCGTCTTCGTGGACGACATTCTAATCTATTTGACCTCCGAGGAGGAACACGAGGCTCACTTGAGGATAGTGCTTGACTTGCTTAGGGAGCATCAGTTGTACGCCAAATTTGAGAAGTGTGAGTTTTGGCTTACCGAGGTGAAGTTTTTGGGTCATGTGGTATCAAGTGAAGGGGTAACCCTAGATTCTTCAAAGATAGATTCAGTGCAAGATTGGGAACAACCTAAGAATGTTTTTGAGATCCGGAGTTTCTTGGGATTGACGGGGTACTATCGGCGTTTTGTAAGAGACTTCTCTAGATTAGCCGCACCTTTGACTAGGTTGACTAGAAAGGGGGTTAAGTTTGTGTGGAGTGAGACTTGTGAGAAGTCTTTTCAGGAGCTAAAAACTAGATTGACCACAGCACTGGTGTTGATCATTCCAAAGAGAGGTTTGGGGTACACCGTCTATTGTGATGCGTCTCGGGATGGGCTTGGTTGTGTCTTGATGCAAGAGGGAAAGGTTGTCGCGTATGGTTCACAGCAATTGAAAACTCATGAGAAGAATTACCCCACCCATGACTTAGAGCTAGCTGCGGTAGTTTTTGCCTTGAAGATTTGGAGACATTATTTGTACGATGAGAAATTTGAGGTTTTCTCCGACTATAAGAGCTTGAAATATTTGTTTTCCCAGAAAGACTTGAATCTAAGACAACGAAGATGGATGGAGTTTTTAGAAGACTACGATTTTGAATTACATTATCACCCGAGGAAGACCAATGTAGTGTCTGACGCCTTGAGTCGAAAAACCGCGAGTAGTTTGGCGAGTGTGGCCATTCAGGAGTGGGGTATGTTGGGTGAAGTCGGCAAGTTTAAATTGTAATTGGGTGAATCCGAAGAAGGTGCAACATTGTTTAGTTTGAGTGCTCAACCTGTCTTGACTAGCAAAGTCATAGAGGCACAACAAGGAGACCGTGAAGTAGAGTTGATCTGGGATAGAATCACCAATGGGAAGGAAGAGAAGGGTTTGAACATTCGTTCAGATCAGAGTGTACATTACTTAGATCGCCTATTTGTGCCTGAATCTTGTAGAGAGGAGGTGCTTCGGAAATTCCATCATTCATGCCTTGCAGTACACCCAGGAGGCACCAAAATGTATCGTGACCTTAGCTGCCAATTTTGGTGGAGGGGTATGAAGCGGGATGTTGCATCCTTTGTGTCCAAGTGCCTTACTTGTCAACAAGTGAAGGCCGAACATCAGAGACTAGCGGGTTTGTTACAACCCTTATCTATAGCCGAGTGGAAGTGGGAACATGTGACCATGGACTTCGTAGTTGGGCTTCCTAGAACACAACGGGGCAATGATGCCATTTGGGTAATTGTTGATAGATTGACTAAGTCCACACATTTCATTCCAATGCGTACTAGCGACTCAGTTGAACATTTGACGGAATTGTATGTTAGAGAGATAGTTCGGCTTCATGGGGTACCGATAACCATTGTGTTAGATAGGGATCCTCGTTTTACCGCCCGATTGTGGCAAAGCCTTCAAGAGGCACTAGGGACTAAGTTAACTTTTAGCACCGCTTATCACCCTCAAACCGATGGGCAGTCGGAACGCGCCATTCAAATTTTGGAAGATATGCTTGGAGCTTGTGTCCTAGATTTCAAGGGGTCTTGGGAAAGGCATTTACTGTTGATCGAATTTGCCTACAATAATAGTTATCAGGCTAGCATCGAGATGGCACCGTTTGAGGCCTTGTATGGCCGACCTTGTAGGTCACCAGTTTGTTGGGCCGAGGTAGGGGATACACCGTTGTTGGGTCTAGAGATTGTGAGGGAGACAACCGAGAAGGTTTCTCTCATTCATAAGAGGTTAGCTACAACTCAAAGCCAACAGAAAAGTTACGCCGACAAGAGGAGACGACCTCTATCCTTTGAAGTAAGTGATCATGTGTTCATTAAAATTTCACCTAGGCGGGGTTTAATGAGGTTTGGCAAGAGCGGGAAATTGCCTCCGAGATTCATTGGGCCTTTTGAGATATTGGAGAAAATTGGGGAAGTGGCATATTGGTTAGTTTTACCGCCACAACTTTCGGGGGTTCACAATGTGTTTCATGTGTCAATACTTAGGAAGTACGAACCTGATGCTTCTCACATATTAGATTGGGTTGATTTGGAGGTAGATGAGGATGCCTCCTACAAGGAGAGACCGGTTCAAATTTTAGATACCTGAGAGTAAGTGTTACGAGGCAAGACCATACCGTTAGTAAAGGTGTTGTGGAGACACCATGGAATTGAAAAAGAGACTTGGGAGAAGGAGGCGGAAGTCTGCTCCAAATATCCGAATTTATTTGAAAATGTTTAGTTGTTTACGTTAATTTGTAATGTTTCCTTGTAATGAAGGGAGAGGGGTTAGATTGTAAATTGTAGGTTGTTGTATGTGTTGTTGATCTAGCCTTGAGATTGTGAAAGAAAGACATTTTGCCATGAATGTTTTATCCCGAATGTTTAATATGAGATATTATTATGTTGGAGAATGAGGACAAAGAGCATAATACCTTATTGTGGATGTTTCATTTCATTCTAGCTTGAGCAATTGCATTTTGATGAGAAAATGATGAGGAAAATGCCAAATGTTAGTTGAACATGAATGTTGTAATTTGTTAATGTTGTTGAATTAACTATTGTTGATAGAACACTCTTGTTTAGTGGGTTTATTCAAATTTTGGGGACAAAATTTCTTATGGTGCGGAGGTTGTGACGAACGGCCTTTTTTTTCTCTTTATTCTCTCTTTCCTTCGCTTCGTTCTCTTTTTATTCTTGTTGAATTGAAGTGTCCGAAAATGGTTTCCAAATTCTTTTCTTCCGGTGTTGAATTTTGTTTGTCCCAGAGGGTGCACGGGTGAGTTCGAGGTGCCGGGGACGAAGTTGAAACTTTGAGTTGCTGGGCCAGGGCCGCACGTGCGGGGCCCTAGGCCGCACGTGCGGAATTGGGCCGCTCAAGCAGTGAGAGGGGCCGCTCAAGCGGTGGGGAAGGCCGCACGAGTGGCCAACTGGGCAGTTCGAAACTCTGTTTTTTGTATCATTTTGATCCGAATATATCTCTCATTATACTCATCTCCCTCTCACTCTAAAACATATATTTCTCCTCCTTCTCTCTAGAAAACCTCTCAAACGTCTACACCTCTTTGATTTTGCTCATCTTGGGTCAAGAACATCACCATCTCTTTCAAGATCTTGACGATCTAAAGTCGGGGTTTCACTTGGGTTGAAGAAATCAAGGCTCACTCTCCTTTTCAAGGGCTAGGGTTTCATTTCATCTTCTCCATTGAGCTTGAGGTAGGGTTTCATTTGAGTTATATGTGTGTTTATGCAAGTTTTTGTTGATTTTTGTGAAACCCTCTATGTATTTCGAAAATGGAGTCTAGGGCTCATGAAATTGTTGATTGTGTTTAAAGAAAAACTCATCTTATCTTCTTTTAAAGAATATTTGAGAAGTGTGGAACCTTGTAGATTGAGATTGATATGTATGGAGAGAGTTCATAAAGAATATGAAAAATGTTTAGATTTTGTGAAAACCTAGAAATTGGGACTTTTTGTGAATACATGGAAATCCATGGAGTAAACATCTTTTCTTGAGTTTAAATGGGTGTGTGAATGTAGAGTTTACACTTTGGTAAGAAAAATGATAATTTCCTTGATATATGAAAATGAGGAATTTACTTTTAAGATTGTTGCTAATGCATGGAAAAACAATTTATTGTGAGAAGATAGTTATTGAGCACCATTGACTTTGAGAATTGAAAACTTGGAGGTTGATATTGAAAGTCTCACATAATCGTGGAATGACTAGAATGCTATGAAATATGTATAATGATGAGCTAATGCTACGTGTTAATTGACACCGGTGGAACATGTGATTCATTGTGTGATGGAATTGAAGGAAGGTAAAGGAAGAAATGCTATAGGATGTCATCGTTGCATCATATCTTCATGTAAATTTTGTCATTTCTATACATTATGGCATGAGTTTTGGAAAACATTTACATTGAGAAAGGTCACATTGTAATGAAAATTATGAGAATGTTAAAGGAGTAAATACGTGGTAAGTCCGAATAGGGGGTGTAGTTGTATTTGATAAGATGGCCTGAGTGTCCTTGGTGAAAGACCAGAAAACCGCGCGGATAGGTGTCAAGCCTTCCAGTTAATACCGGTAAAAATGACAGTTTGGTAGTACTTGTAGAGTCTACTTGCAGACACCAGCCTAGGGATTACCAGTGATGTATTTACCGCCCCCTTATGATTTAAAATTTGAAGTGTGGGAATTAATGAGGTTGCATAAATGTTGACTGAAAGCATGGTGATTTTCAAGAAAAGCATAATATGAGATTTCCTTCAAATGGCGTGACATAACATATGCATTTACATAAAATATTGTGAATCTTGCATAAATGTACATACTTTGTTAATGATTTCTCTACTAGGCTATATGCTCACCCCTATGGGTTTTGGTGCAAGTAAAGATGTGGTGATCCCGCCGAATTGAGGGCGTGGAAGTATTTTGAGAAGAGTAGTGCACTATTATTTTGTTGTGATTAATTGCAAAGCCGAGGGCTATTTTTGGTTTGGGTCCGAGAGACCACTTTTGTGTAACCAGGCTTAAGCCTTGGAAGTTGTAGCCCGTAAGGGCATCTTGTTTATCTTGTTTGCTGCTAGATGTTTCATATGCTATAGATCCAAGTGCTCTCTTATATCGTTGAATGTATACCGCATGTGGGACTTTTGTATTAAACTATTTTAATCAAATATGAAAAGATGGAAGGATTGTTGTTATTATCTAGTGAATGATCATTAATGTGGGTAGTTCTTGTTGAAATATTTTCGGGGCGTTATAGGTTCAAGGTATCCAATAACGAAGCAAAATATAAAGTGTGTATCGCTGGTTTAGAAGCTGTCTTGGAACTAGGGGCAAAAAGATTGGATGTTATTGGGGACTTGAACCTAGTTGTTTCTCAAGCAAATGGAGACTGGAAGGTCAAAGAAGAAAAGATGAAGATTTATCACCAGACCCTGGACGTTCTGATTCTTAGGTTTGAAAAGCTGACTTTCACGCATCTTCTGAGAGAGAACAACAGGTTCGTTGATGCTTTATCAACTCTATCATCCATGATAGACATCTCACTCAAAGTTTGGATGCGTTCGATCATTAATGAGTAGAGATACACGCCGGCCTATGAAACTATCGCCGCAATAGATGAAGCGCAATACAAAAACTCTTGGTACTACGATATCTGGAACTTCTTGGAAAAAGAGGTTTATCCACCAGGGGAAAATGCCAAGGACAAAAGGGGAATACGGCAAATAGCCGTCCAATTTATCATCTGCGAAGGTAAACTGTACAAACGGGGTCATCTCAAAATGAACAACTTGTGTGTCGAAGAAGAGGAATCAAAGTGCCTGATAGAGGCCATCCATGGAGGGGAGTGCACAGTGCACGTGAACGGAGTAATGTTAGCTTGGAAGATTCTCAGGCAAGGTTACCACTAGTCCACTATGGAGGAGGATTGTATTGGTTTTGTTCAGTGATGCCACGAATGCCAAGTTCATGCAAATCGCATGAATATTCCGCCGTCAAAACTGTACAACATGACTTCACCATGGCCTTTCTTAGTCTGGAGAATCGATGTCATCGGCGCAATCACACCAAAAGAGTTGAATGGGCATGAATACATTCTGGTGGCAATTGATTTCTTCACAAAGTGGAAGGAAGCTCAGTCCTATGCAGTGTTGAAAGCAGCGCATGTGGCTAAGTTCATTAGAAACAACATCATTTGCCGGTATGGAGTCCCAAACAAGATTATATTAGATAATGGCTCCCACTTTCAGAAATAGATGATAAACTTGTTAGAGAAATATAATGTGGCTTTTCACAAGTCGTCTATATACCGGCCCCAAACCAACGGAGCTGTTGAGGCCACCAACAAGAACATCAAGCATATTTTGTAGAAGATGGTTGTGACCTACAGGGACTGGCTAGATAAATTGTCATTCGCACTCTGCGGCTATAGAACTTCAATTTGGATGTTTACAGGGGCAACTCTTCATTCTCTCGTCTATAGGATGGAAGTTGTTCTGCCGATTGAAATAGAAGTCACGTCACTGCGAGTTATGGCTGAATGTCAGATAGTAAAGGCGGACTGGCAACAGAGCACATTCAAAAAGCTGATGCTGTTTGATGAGAGAAGGCTGAAAGCATTGTACCATGTTCAAGGCTATCAACGCAGAATCCCTAGGGCTTTTAACAAGAAGGTTAAGTTTCGAAATCTCAAAGAGGGAGATATGGTGCTAAAAGACAACCAAACTCCCATCCATGACTCTAGGGGCAAGTTCAAACCCAATTGGACTAGTCCTTACATCATCAAAGCTATTTGGTTAGGTGGAGCTGTTATTCTCATAGACCTGGATGGCCTGGAATTTTCCCAACCAATCAACATGGACAAGTTAAAGAAATACTATCCCTGAGAGGCTCGCTAGGCCGAAAACTCGAAAGGGCGCCCTAGGCAAAAGTTAGAGCATGAAAAATTAGAAATAAATAAAACAGAGCTCGCAAGGTTGAAAACTCTAAAGGGCTGCCTTGGCAAAAGTTAGAGCGCAAAAGGAGAAAGTTAATACTCAAGTGAACCTGAATCGAACTACGTAAGGTCTGATTCCCATCTTCGGGATACGGAGGCAACTTCATCCTGAAGTTAGACCGTAAACACCTCCAACTCAACTGTCCTGTTCATGTGTCTGATCAGGTCATCTTTGTCTATTCTTTACCTAAGGGTTCAGTTGTGATATTTACTCTGAGAGAAGAACTAGTTACAGTGCAGAGCAGTGCTATCCAGTCAAGGGGCAATTTGTGATATTTGGATTTAGAGTTGTACATCTTGAGGATTGATTCTGTGCGTGTCAAGTGGTAATCCTTTTCGAAAATGGTTTTGAAAAGTTTTAATAAAAGTTGATTTTGTTCAAATTTTACCTTTTACAACTTAGACTATTTTTGGACCAAAAGAAAATTTTCAGTGCTTACAACTTTAATTTCATTGATTTCAACATAAAAGTTCTCCAACTCTTTGATACAAATCAAAGTTGCTTTTATTACAATGGGAAAAAAAATTTGAAAAGAAAGGTCAAAGCAATAAACTAGAGGCATAGATGAGTCAGGTGCTCTTGTGTCCCCCGTTTATGCTTGTGGAAGCTTCTGATGCCAATGTGGGCCTAGTTTGTGCCTCATCTTTGAGCCAAGCCAAGCATTTGCCAGAAAGGGCGCAATTGAAACTAGCTGAATATTGAACTTGCACGCTTTGGTTCATGAGCCATCATGAAATGAAATTGCTTGAGTTGGTGGTTTATGGACCAAGTTCACTACTCCTTTGATTTGCTCATGAAAATGAGGGGTGAATTGTGCAAACAGACCCTTGAAAATACCCTGTATATGCTCTGTTTGTCCTCTGTTGTGGTAAGGAGAATTGGGCAGCAGTGGCTGGCATGCCACTTTCTATGCCTGGCAGGTGGTTGGCAGACCACCTTTGATGGCCGGCAACCTTCATCAATGGCCGACTTACCACTGATGCAAATTTCAGCAGCATGTTTGTAAGGTAGAGCAGAGTTATTCTAGAAGTGGGCAACAATGTGTGTGTTCCATTGCGCAACAGAGGCTCTCTGGAAGCAAAACGGTGGTCTTTTCAGATGGAAACCGAGCATGCGCATGAACATCTCACGCATCCCGAGGTAGAGTAGTTAGCTGAATATTTAGATTGTTTAGCTTATTTAATTCTTTTAATTGCACTTGTGTTGTGATTATTTAATTAGTTAGTTAACTAGTTATTCAAGTTTGTTGTTAGTTAACTAAAATAGTTAATTAATTCATTTGTTGTTGTAATAATTGGTTAAGTAGTTTAGCTAATTTCAAGTTTTGTAATAATTAGCTTAATTAGCTTAGCTTAGCTTAGTTAGTTAATTAGTTTAGTTTATTCAAACTCTCCTTCGTAAGAGCGCAATGTAATAATGTGTATGTCTTCCAACCCCAGTCTTTCTCTCCTTTATTTATTAGCTTACGATGGTTAGATTAGGGGCATCACGTTTTGTTTAGCATAACTTCATGATTTGCATTCATTTGTATTGCATGCACCGAGGCTCGGTTCATCATTCTAACTGCATTGTTGTTTTAATACTTCTTTGAATACGTGCTTAGACCACATGTTATTTAATTGTTCCATATGCCATATTAGTAGCCGAGCCTAGTAATTACATATTTCATGTGTTGCATTATTCATATCGCATAGTTAGGAATCATGCATTTTTCCTAACTATTTTGTTTATTTTGGCTTAGAGTACTAGCTGAGCCTTTTACTCGCTTTAGCATATCGCATGAATGTTGATGTTGCCATGTCTAGCATGCTTGTCATGAGGCTAATTGCTTAATTGCTAAAACAGCTTGTATGCCTACAGATGAAGGCTTATTGCTTGAATTGGAATAATTTGAGTAATGTTTATATGAGATTACTTTTTCAAATGGTACATATTTTGAAACAATTTTTAAAACAAACATGACTCGGAATGTTCCAATTCTTGCGAGTTAGTCTATACTTGTGTGTGCGCATCACATAGTAAATGCTAGCTTAATAACCGGAACAAGAGCATATAATGTACATAAAATTCATATCATGATTAGTAGAGGCCGATCTTTGATCGGGCGAGCGGGGGTGCTCATATGTATTCATGACCTTCCCCTCTTGTACCTAAGTTCCCGAACCGAGACAATCTTAGTGATGATGGACACGTGGCCTTTGGCACGAGTCATGGGTTTTCTAAATTTGTCAAAAATATTTAGGTGGCGACTCTGTATCTAGCAAAATAGTCTAATTTTGGCATTTTTTATTCAAAATCAATTTTTCAAACAATTTGTCGGATTTGAACTCTTTGGTGTTTATCAATTTCACATTACACTTGTGAGATTAGATTCAGAACTGTGGGAGTCTGAACTGTAGGACTTATTTTGACCTCTCAAAAGAAGGGGGTGCAAAAAAGTCGATCGACAACTTGGCCTTAGTGAAGTTGGCCTATAACAATAGCTTCCAGTCGAGTATTGGCATGGCACTGTTTAAGGCCTTGTATGGCTGACCATGTAGATCCCCTATGTGTTGGGCCAAGGTGGTGATACACCATTGTTGGGTCCAGAGTTAGTCAAGGAGATGACGTAGAAAGTTGCCCTTATCTATAAGAGGTTAGTTACGGCCCAGAGTCGCTAGAAAAGTTACACCAACCGTAGAAGGAGACCTTTGTCTTTTGAGGTATGAGATTATGTCTTCTTGAAGATATCACCTAGGCGGGGTTTGACGAGATTTGGGAAGAGTGGGAAGTTGTCCCCTAGGTTTATTGAACCCTTTGTGATCCTTGAGCGGATTGGAGAGGTAGCCTACTGCTTGGCCTTGCCGCCACAACATTCTAGGGTTCATGACGTGTTTCACATTAGTATGCTTCGGAAGTATGAGTTGGATCCATCGCACATGTTGGATTGGACCGACTTAGAGGTAGATAAAGATGCCTTGTATGAGGAAAGACTGGTGAAAGTCTTGGATATTCGAGACCAAGTCTTGCAAGGTAAGACAATTCCCTTAGTTAAGGTATTGTGGCGACATCACGGAGTTGAGGAAGCAACTTCAGAACGTGAGTTGGAAGTCCGTGAGAAGTATCCGGACCTATTTGTTAATGTTTGAGCATGTATTGAAAATTTTGATAGGTTGATTTATTATAAACATTGTTTATGTTTTGGAACTGTGAATTGTATATTCAGTATTGAGAACTTGTTTATTTTCTTGATGAGAATGAATGACCGATGAATGGGTCATGGTATTGGAATTGATTGATTATAATTGTTGTAATTGGTGTAAGCGTGGTTTTAAAGTTTAAATTGTAATTTCGGGGACAAAATTCCTTAAGAGGGAAAGATTATAGTGATTCTGGTTTTAGACCAGACCCATTTGATATTCTGGACTTGGGTTTCACAGTTCAGTATTATTGTTCTTGTCTTATTTCCCTTATACTTTCTTGAGTTTGGCTATTGGGTCGTATTGGTTGCGTTTGGAACATGTTGGTAGCTTGGTTTCCAAACATTTGTTGCATAGAATTTTACTCCTCCGCTCAAGTGTCACTTCTTGGGCTCGAGCGGGCTTTGTGAACTCTCAATACTTTTGCAGGCTTGCAAAACTACTGGGAGAGTGTATTCTACGCTCAAGCTATGTTTCCTACGCTCAAGTGGTCGTGCGCTCGAGTGGCTATTCTTACGCTCAAGCGATAGTCTTCTGTCTGTAAAACTACTAGGAGTGTGTATTCTACGCTCAAGCGCTGACGCCTTTTCATTGTGTCTTGGTGCTCGAGCGGAACAACTTATTGTGTTTGGACGCTCTAGCATCACTTCTTGTCCTTGAGAGGACTGTGCATATTTCAGTCCATAAAAGTGACATTTTACATCACTTTTTCATTTCATTATCTCTCTAAACATTTCAAAAACCCTAGATCTAGAGCTTCTCTCTCTAAAACTAACCCCCCCTCTCTCTCTCTCTCTCTCTCTCTCTCTCTCTCTCTACATTTTCACCTAGATTTAGTTGTTTCTCTACCCGTGTGCCTTTATTAAAAAGGTAGAGCATCTCAAGAGCTACATTTTCATCCAAATAGAGTTGGGTTTCGGCTTCATCCGAGTTTCTTCTTTGCTTTGCTCGTCTTCTAGCTTTGAGGTAGAGATTTCCTACACTCTTCTATGGGTTTTAATTTAGCTATTTGTTTGCCATAAACAATATTGTGATTTTGGAGGATTTTGAACAAACCTAGGCTTAAAATCAAAAGAGGGGTTTTCAAATGGTTGTATGGAAAAAGGTTGTGGAAGTAGAAATGAGGTTGAGTAGAGATACAATTGTTGGTTTTGATATTTGGATTGGATTTTGGAAGAACAAGGGTTTTGACCTAAATATTTTAAATATTTATTTTGTATAAATAAATAGAATTAATGTTAGAAATGTGAAAATTGGATAAGTATCAATATGGATGGTGGAGTTGGATATGTATTATCGTTCACATCTTGAATTTTGGAAAGTTTATCTCTATTGAAGATTTTATATCTATTTAGAAATATTTGTTTTGGGCTATCGGTAGAGGATAACTATGATTGTTGTAGAAATTGCATGAGGATTAGGTGAATTAAAACTAATTTCTCATCTACGTACATTGAACATTTGTTGCTCATTTAATACATTGTAAATGTATATGATTTTAACAAAAATAGGTGAACGTTGCAAAGAGATAAGTATCACCAAAATTAAGTTGGCTTGTGTGTCCAAGGTGAAAGTCCTGAAAAACGCACATATACATGGGTGCCGATTCCCGCGAACAAAATATCTGTAAAATGGCAATAGTAGTGCTTGTATAGACTACATTTACATGGGTGTCGTTTGACGGTTTCTTGCGAACAAAATATCCGTGAAAGGTTGTACCGGTTTGAGAATTCCCCTTCGTTTCTAATGGTAAAGGGTATGATTTGAAATTTGTGATATAAATTGAGTATGGCATGATTTTGAGAAAGAGATGTAAACTGTTTTGACATGAGTATTGCATATGCATTTCATCCTTATATCTTTGTTAAGATTCAAATATTGTGTTAGATTATTTTTACTGGGTTTTGGCTCACCCTATTTAGGAAAAATCATTTTCAGGTGCTAGTGATATGCCTCTGCCAAGGCAGTAACTTGGGTGGAGTTGGAGCAAGAGCTTCTTTTGTTGTATTCATTTTTGTACAGCCAAGGGCTTTAAATGTCTTGGATCTAAAGTCCACTTTTGCGTAATCAAGAACTATCTTGGAAAGTTGTAAGCCTTTAAGGCATATGATTATCTGTTTAACTTTCATTTCCTTTTACTGCTTGGTAACATAAGCTGTAGATTCAAGATGTATTATTTATTAATGTATATCGCATGTGTCACCTTTTATACAACTAAATCTTATGTAATAGAAGTACATCATACTTTGATTCATATGGTTATTTACCTGTTATTTTTGATGGTATATTGCATTTATTTCGGGGGCGTTACAAGTGGGTAAGCCTCCTACCCAAAATAGATTGAGCTAGGGTTGTATGGCCAGGCCTTATAGCAAAGGTGCTAACCTTGAGTCTTTGAATTTTGTCTAAAAATTAGGGGGCTTGCAAATAATTTTATCGTTCATATTATATTTGATTTATGAAAATAAAATGTGTGAAATAATCATTCTATCATAATATTTATTTTTATATTTGGCTACTTAAAAAATGATAAAAAAAAGTATATTACATATGAAATCATCATTTACCATTGTGATAGAATAATCATTCTATATATAGGTTTAAAAATCACTATTCAATTTTATTCTAGTGAACCAAATATTATAGCTTTACCAGAAAAATAAAAAATAAAAAAATTGAAGTCGTGAAGTATTTAAATGTTATGAATGATTGTTTGTCAAATATATGGATTGATAATATTTTTACATTCAATCAATTATATTAGAAAAAAATGAATAACTAAATAATATTACCCATTGAAGATGTCCAAAATCTATCTCAAAAATTATGATATACGTCTCTTGACAATTATGATTTATGTTAACGATAGAAATCATATGAAATTCACTGCTGGAAAAATGACTTTTAGCAGCGTTTAAAAACGCCGCTAATTCCTTTAGTGACGCTTATCACCAAACGTCGAGGACGCGGCCGTCGCTATAAGTTTATGACGCTTTAAAAACGTCGTAAAATTAGTATAGGCGGCGTTTAAATGCGATAAATAATGATAAAATGACGTCATCCAATATTTAGCGACGTTTTTAAAACGCCGTGATAGATTTTTTTATTTTAAAAAAAATGTCCGTTGGCACTAAAGTGGCGTTTGAAAAAACGCCGTTATAGCTCTTTTTTTAAAAAAAAAAATGTTCTGAATCTGTTATATTTAACTAAAAAACATACTTGTAATAAAGCTGAAAAATAACAATAATATGAATAAAATTTTACAGCTACTTCAATATATTGACTAAATAAACATTACATGATTGTGTCTGAACCAAAATCAAACAACAAACACAATCAAAAAATAAAAAGAAAAAATAGGTTAAGTCATTTGCTTGCACATGCAGATGCAATGGAATAGTCAAGCATATTACACATCATTACACTGCAGAATAGGGATTCGTATTCAATTAATCATAATAGGTTCATGTACAACAAAGACAATTTTGAGCAGGATACATTCCCAAATCCCAGTCAACACAAAGGAATGCAGAGAGCCCGGTGAACAGTGGCGCTGACACCTTCTCCAACTTCTTCATATAATTTGTAATTTTCTGCATCATAATCCTTCACCTTTATCATAAAATGAAATTTAGTAAACCAAAGCAAAGAAGAATTGAGCATGATGCCCAGTAGTTTAAATGGGAAAATCAAGAAAAAGAATCCCTAATACCGCTTCTCTATATTCTCCAATAGCATGGAAGGAAGAAGCTCTTAAATATAAACACTCAATGTTTGAGCTTTCAAGCTTAACCCAACGGATAAATCCTTGATGGCATTCCTGCAACTACTGGGCATATCCAACTTAAGGATTAGAGTTAGCTGAGCTAAGCTGTTCCAATGGTTTAGTATAGATTTCAGACAAAAAAAAAATAGCATTTGAATTATTCATCAATTTCAGACTAAGATTTCTACCTGACATATACAATTAGTATGGCTTTTTAAACATTAATTCAATGTTGTCTTTTAGATCTAGATTTCCGAAATGGATTTGTGAGTTTTAGTTGTGACCAACTAAAAATTAATGGAAAATTTTATCATACACCAACCTTCTACACTGAAGTTGAGCTGACTTCCAAGGCGGAGGACTGGATTCTGAGGGTATAAATGAGAACCAACTGCATTCTGAAGAAATTCACAATTTAACAGTGATTTTAAATTGCAAAGAGGACTACATAAAAAATACCAGAAAAGGCTTGCACTGAAAGCAGAATAAAAAAAATAATAAATTGAGGACTTATTTAAACATAATCTAGAATTATTAATAATAAAAGTGCAAGGAAAATAGAAATTAAAAAATAATCAACACATTGAATGGAAAATACTACTTCATTTACCTGAAATATCAATTTGAACATCGGATGGCCCAGACAGATTTCTGTGTTCCACATATTATAGTGGTTGAATCATAATTTATATACATAATAAACAAAAAAGAAACATAATTTTTTTTTTTTTTAATAAAATAAGGGAGAAGATGAAGAAGACTGAATTGAAAAGTTGAGAGATATATATAGATCATCAGGGCTGCAATGCATCTCATCATTATTGAAGCAATCAGCTAGCCATCCCTCAGATGACTGATCCAGGCCCTCGTGACCAGTTGCAGATGTTTCCTCTGTTAAGCACATTATAACAAGCAAGACAAAAAAAAACATGTATGAATGTTAAGAACCTATTCATCTCAGAACAGAACTTTACAGGACAAACCTTCAAAACCAGACACCCCATGCGACATATCAGATAAAGCCTCTTCAAGCGAATCTTCTCTCTCCTAATCAAAGAACCAAAAAAGAGTGATCCAATGGTTTTGTGAAACTTGATTCAATCACACAAATTAATACTAAAACGTAATTTCAACTGAAACTTTGATTATAAATGCAAGTGTTTGAAACTTCCTTATAGAAGTCATATAATTGTCAATATACAACAGAACAGGTATCTCAACAATTATCTTTTGTGTGAAACCAAAATAAGACCACTATGTAGAATTTTTCCCCAAGAACAGCAAAAGATGTATCATGTAACATTTTCCACGAGGAAATAGGCTTGCACAAACCTTCGATTTTAAGAAGACAGATGATATCTCCTCATTGCAAAGAGGGGAACCCAAAATCTCATTGTCAAACTGCAGCATTCGACGTCTCTTTACTTGTGAAGACATCTCCGTGCATTGCTGTAATTCCTTGTCCATGTTTACTGCAATTCATTTTTTTCCAGATAAAAAACAGTGTCCTTCAAATCGAACAAGCATTAAAAGCTAGCAAATGTCGAAACATTTTAGTAAAGTATAAAACTACCATTGTCAGCAACATGGTAAGCCAAATCCCCACAGGCCTTAACAGGTGTTGTTTCGTCAAACATGTAGGACAGATCTTCTTCATTCTGGCTTACTCCATCCCAAAGGCATGGAGATATGTCTGCTCACAACAATAAACCCGTTCCACATCAAAACTTTACCCAAATATCTTGACTTAACATTAAAGCGAAAAGCAAAGCAAGGCTCACCCAGATTGGTTTCCTTCTGGAGACAATAACCCTCTCCATGCCAGTCCCACATTTCGCTGCTTCCATTTTGGAAGTAGTTAAAGTGTTAAATCTAAACGTCAGTTATAATTTAATTTCCAAGGGAACAAAAAATTGAAGTTTAATAAAAAATGAATGCGGAAGAAATTTAAGGAATGCGCTAAATCCATGACATAAACTATAGTATTGCTGCATTATAGTAACATCCAACATAGTTTACAAGGGGTTACAAGAAATAGTGGGGCATTACATCTGGTCAGTATAAAAGATTAGAAGAAGGAATAGTTCTGATGGGTACCTCCACAAACATCTAATGCAGGTCAAAGGCATTTGCATAGTAATTGAGAGAGAGAGAGAGAGAGAGAGAGAGAGAGAGAGAGAGAGAGAGAGAGACTTATGAATTAAGAGGAATAGGATCACAATCTATGTTTAGACAAATTTTCAACTCTGTGATAAAAAATAATACAAGGAAATCAAACATAAAATTAATAATAAATAAATAAAAGACCCAGTAATCAGAATCCACAGCCTCGTACTAATTTTCCCCTTCTAACTGCTGTAGAGTAAAAGAAACCCAGAAGCCAGGGGATGAAATCAATTGAACCCATCTCACAAATACAGCATTTCAATCAAAAGAAATTGACGAATACACAAAAGAATAACCAACAACGGAATCAACATTTTAGGAACTAAACCCATAAAATCAACACAGATCACAACCAACGCATTTCCAGAACAATCTATACATGTGTGCACGTGTATGGTGAGCACATGTGTATGGTGAGCGAAGAAAAATGCTACAAAGACAATAGGGTTTTTAAGCAAAAATGGCTGGACTAGTGTTTTGAATAATTTCTAGAATTACTGCAGTTTATAGAGGCAAGCTATTTTCAGGACATAATCATGCAAAAGTAAACATTTTCCTGCAGTTTTCTTGAACCTGTTCTGCATCTAGATGTATTTCGCCACATGAAGAAACCGAAGATTTCACAAACTTTGAAAGTAAGAAAAGTTCCATTTCAACACTTCCCACATAATCATCTAGCTTTGAGTCAATCAAAAGAACAAAACTAGAGTAATGCACACCAGGTATATTACAAGTAAAATGTATTCTATAAGCTTGAAAAACAGTGCCATCGGGTTTTAATCCCCAAAATTCACTTGGTATGTGAGAATTAAACCAAAATTCCCAGATTTGGTTATCTATATTATTAATAAAAAAATCACATTTTTTTTGTTGCCCACTAACATCACCAACCCTATCAGCAAGGTGTTACACACTGCAATACAATAATCTTGGACGATCAGAGAATATTTTGAGTTGGATGGTAAATACAAGTTTATAATTGAAATTCATCATCAGCGAAAAGTTACTAAACTAGAAGCATATAATAATTTGGGAGTTATAGATTAAAACCAAGAAAGTGATATCATCATCTGATGCATTAACCGTACCATTTCCAATTGCTATGGTTGCAAAAGCTGCTCGAGAAAAGTTTGGTGCCCCCTTACCCTTGGCAGCCTTCATTGTCATAATTGAATGCCTTAAAAAGTAAAACAGCCTTAGATTAGAACCCAAAATCTACACAGTAATTTATTCCAGCAAACTGTTTTTCAGTAACTAAACAGACAGAATCACAGATTTGAAGCTCAAATAACAAACAATCAACAATCAAATTAAACTTCATAAACACAATCATATACATACATATACACACACACACACACACACACATATATATATATATATATATATATGCAATTTGTATAGATCAAAAAGAAAGTAGAGAAACGAAACATACCTTGAAGATCGGCGATCTCGCGGTGACAGTGAGGAACAGAACGGAACTCAAGAGGAGAATCAAACAACAGAACAGCAATTTCTGAACATCATGAGCGGCAATTTCTGAAGGCACATGCACAAATACTTTCTGAATCACCGATCTGAATCGCTGAGATGACCTTCGATTTCGATTTCAAGATATGAATCACTGAGACCGATGTGAATCGCTGATATCTGAATCACGATCTGAATCGAACTTCGATTTCGATTTCGAGATATGAATCACTGAGACCGATCTGAATCGCTGAGATCTGAATCACGATCTGAATCGAAATCGAAGTGATATGAACTCAGAATTTTAAAATTTCGAGATATGAACTTCGATTTCAAGATCTGAATCGCTGAGATGAACTTCGAAATCGCTCTGATGAATCACTTCGATTTCGAGAGAGAACTTCGATTTCTGAGGATTCCATTGATAAGCAACTGAATCTGTGATAATCAGGGTTTAGACAGCGGAGAGGGAGAGAGAGATTATTTGTGAGTGCATCGGCTCAATTTGGGAGTTGAGATTCTCATATTGGAAACGGGCGCGTGAGACAACACGCATTTGAAGGCGTAAATAAACGCCTCCTATTCATAAAACGGCACCGTTTCAATTAAAGAAAAATAAGACGTTTATAAAACGCCGTTAAATATTAAAAATAGTGGCGTTTTAAAAAACGCCGTTAAAAAAACGCCACCTAAACCCATATTTCCTGTAGTGATTTCTCAGAAAATATAATATTATATTTATTGTGAAAAAAATTATAATTGATTCACTTATTACTACAATATTTTAAAATATGATTTATCACCTAATAGTTTAAGTAAAAAACAATATTTATATATACAAGTAAATTTTATAGAAAAAAAAAATTACATATATATAAAGGTTCCATTTTTTTAAACTCGCCTTGGGTAGGGGTGTGAAAATAGCCCGAGGCCTGTGGGCGGCCCAAAGCTCGCTCGAGGCCGGAGGTGGGCCCGACCCGTTCCGTTTCAACCCGGGCCTCGAGCCCAGCCCAGCCCAGCCCAGCCCAGCCCAGTACCTTGGGCCTAGGCCTTCCATTTGTGGCCCGGCCCAAAAACAAATTCAAGCCCTACGGGCAGCCTAGCCCGACCCACCCACCCGATCCTCTCTCTACCAATGGTTAAATTTTAAAAAATAGAAATAAAAAACAACTTGCAACGGATGGTTAAATAATTTTTAAAAAAATAAACAAATAAAATAAATAACAGATTGATCTTGTAAAAATAAAATAAATAAAAATAAAAACAAAATAACATAATAGTTAATAATTTGTACAATTATCTCTAATTGAATTACAAGAATTGAAATAAAAATTTATATAATTAAATAAATTACATTAATAATTTAAAAATAAAATAAAAAATAATACTAGTTTATTAAATTAAAATCAAATTAACTTTATTTTGTTTTTTCTCTGACCAGCCATCAATCACAAGACAGGAACAAGAAAGTAGAGAGAGAGAGAGAGAAATAAAGTGTGGGAGTGAGACCCACTGGCTGCTATGCTAGCAGCTGAAATGACATGACATTGAAGAAGAAGAGCCTGTTGCTACCCCGCCCCTACTAGCCTACTTTAGTCTGTTGCATCTCATCAATCACTTGACTCACACTCTTCTTCATTCATTGAATGAAAATAAAAATAAAAATAAAAATAATTCAAACAGTCATAAATTAGTAGAGACGAACGGTCATAAAAAAATTCAAACAGACATAATTCAAATGATAATATATATATTTGTTTTATAAATTTATTTCACTCTTTAAAATTACTATAAATATCATTCATTTTTCAAAATAAATCTCACAAATAATTCTCTCTCTCTCTCTCTCTCTCTCTCTCTCTCTCCCTCAATCTCTCTTAAACTCTCAATCTCTCTCAATTCTGAATTAATTTTGAAGTGTCATCCCTAAGTGACAATTGCAATTGTGCAACAAGAAACTTTTATTAGAAGAAGCTAATTTCTGTATTGCATTCGTCAGTCGGTAACATTAATTAGTTTAATTAAATTTATTAACTGCTCATTTTTTCATTAATTATTTGTGCACATTTATTAACTATTATTTTTTACTCATTGTATTTACATATTATTTAAATTAATTGTTAATTCTTATATATTGTTTTACTTACATTTCTATGGATCCTAATATTCCTAATGTTTATGTCGATGTTGATACATATACTACACAACATGATTATATTGATTCTCTTTTTAATATCTCTCTTCCAACAGTTGGATCATCATCTAGGAGTAGAAGTAGTGGTGTTTGGGAACATTTTGAAAAAATATTTATAAATAATCTTGATGGTACAATTACATTTAAAGCAAAATGTAAATATTGTGTACATTTACTTAGTGCTGCATCTACAGGGGGTACTGGTCATCTAAAAAGACATGCTAACAAATATTTACAAAGTCAACAGCTTGACTTCATCAACTGGTAATTTGCAAACATTTTCATATGATCCTATACGTCACGAAATTCTGTAATTGATTATATTATTAAAAAAGAATAACCTTTCACTACTAGTGAATGTCCCGATTTTACTGAAATGATTCACGAAAGTTTTGCACCGTAATATCAAAAATTTTCAAGAAATACTACTAGAAACATTTTAAAGAAATTTGAGGATGTTAGAAGTGAATTATTTGACATCTTTAAAATTTTGAATTAAAGAGTTTGTTTAACATCTGATTTGTGGTCAAATAATTGTTTTGAATATCAATATATCATTGCACATTTTATTGATAATGATTGAAAATTAAATAAAAGAATTATTTCATCTGAATTAGTTAAACTTCCATACACTGGTCATTCGTTTGGTGTAGAAATAAGAAACGTATTATATGAGTGGACTTTACAAAATAAAATATTTACAATTAGTTTAGACAATGCAACATATTATAATCCAACTGTAGCCCATTTAAAATCAACTTTACAATTACTTGTTGATGGTGATTTATTTCATGTTCGTTGTTATGCCCATATTTTGAATTTAATTGTTAAAGAAGCTATGCATGTATACGAGATTTCTGTACAAGAAGCTATTCATGTATACGAGATTTCTGTACATGTAAAAAAAAATACAGTTGTTACTATTATGTCTTCTGATAATCGAATTTCAGAATATAGAAAAATTTGTCAACGAGAAAATATGTCATTTAAAAAATTAATTTTAAATGTAGATAGTAGGTGAAATTCAACGTATAATATGTTAAAAATAGCTTGTAAATAAAGAAGAGTAATAGATTTATTTTTTGCAACAACATCAATAAAAGGAGTATTGACTCCCACAGAACTTAATTGGCGCTAAGTAGCCTTGTATAAAGAGTTTTTAAAAGTTTCAATACTTTAACAAAATTATTATATATATATATATATATATATATATATATTCATATTTCACCATTTGTTTGACATATGCTAGTTGAAATAATTAAAGTTTTCGTAAAATATATGGATAACGAATATTATGTAACCATTATTTCTTCAATGAAAATAAATTTGATAAATATTTTGATTATTTGCCTCATCTGTTAAGTTTAGCCATAATAATTGATCCGAGGTGTAAAGAAATTGATTTATAAGAATTTTTAGAGTGTCTTTTCATTGATCAAACACAATTTTCCCCCATTATGCAAATATGCAATAGATTATTTGAAAAATACAGGGTAGCTACATCTGTAAATACACTTACACACACTACACTAGCAGTCTCATCTCGAGCCGGGAGATTGGGGTGGTTTGGGATGTTCTAAATAAGTGCACTTTTTAATTTTTTATATAAAAAAAAAGTAGAGAAAGTGGTTAGAAAAGTAGAGAGGAGATATTGATAGATGTTGATTGATGCAACCCAAATAAGTATATGTATGTAAAAAAAAATGCACTTTTTTAGGTTAACCCAAACAAGTACTAAGTGTTTTTTAGCAATAAAAAGTAGAATAATATCTCAACATACAAGTGTAAGTAGTTCTGAATTACAACGTTATTTGGAAAGCTTGTCAATGGATGATTTCGATGATTTTGACATTTTTGAATGGTAGAAACAAAATGAAACTATATAACCTGTGGTTTCACAGATAGCCCGTGATATACTAACCGTTCCTATTTCTACAATTGCTTTGGAAATAGCTTTTAGTGCAGGTGAACGGGTGCTGAGCGATTACTGAAGCAGGTTTTCACTCCAAATGGTTGAGGCACTGATGATATCCAGAGATCATATGCATGCGCTTACAAGAAAACAAAATTATAGTGAAAATGAGCGAATTCAAAATGATTTGGATGACATATCCTCGGGCAACGCGACTGAAATTTCTGTCTCCTTCAATGATTGATCAACCATTTGTTTTTTTACTATTTCATTTCATTATTATTATTTTTTTGTATTAGATTATTGAGGTAGAGTATAATGCAAATGATTGATAGGTTAGTAGGTGCCAACCTAGTTGGGATGTACTTGACCTATAGTTATGCAATTGCTCAAACATCATCAATAATCTACACCTATTTTATTTAATAATATCAATTTTTGTACTATTTTATTTCATTTTGAAATAAAATTATTCATTCAATAAATGTTACATAAATAATTTAATATTGTAAAATTAAAAGTTTCATTTTCATATTTATAAAATTATTCATTTCGAAAGAAAAAAAAATTACATAATTACATATTTTTTTAGTTATAAGTTCATAATTAAAAAATTATAAGTCATACATAATTAAATTTAAATATCACTATGAAATATAACCAACAAAACATTTCATTAATTTTAATTAAAATACTCTAGTATAATTTTTTATTCTTAATAAAAAAAAAGACCCGACTAGGCCCGGCCCTAGGCCCTAGCTTAGGCCTTAGCTCAGACCTTACGCCCAACCCTAGGCTCTATTATAAGTGGACTTGGACTTGGCTTGGGCCATATCTTTTGATCCATGGCCGGCCCGACCCGACCCACTAAAAAAAAAGAACCCGCGAGACCCACTTAGGTTGGCCCCTGTCCGAACCCGGATGAACCGAGTCAGGCCAAGGCAAACCAGTATTACATCCCTAGCCTTCGGCATCCTTAAGGTCAGGAATGCCCTGTCTATGGCATAGGTTTAAAACTTGTATGATTTCATTTCATTTTTTTATTTTTTATTTTTTATTTTTTATTTTTTATTCTTAACCTTTTTGTGTTTGTTAGCCTTAGTTAGTGGCCGTTTGTCAACTTCAAAAAAGTCAATTTATGTTAAAAAAATCAATAAAATTACAAAGTTACTTGTTATTAATTAAAAATATGAAATGTTTTTTTTTTTTTTTGACAATTTTTTAATGACTTTCAAAGCACATTGATTTTTTAAATTTTTAAAAAATCACTAAAAAGAGTTAACTCAAACCTGCCTTGAGTTAATTATCTGTTTTTTATTCTGCAAAGGATTTCCAAATGTGGATCCCACAAATGAAAATGAACATTTTTTCGGTTGGAATACGTATGATTCAAGTAAATTCAGCAAGTCTTTTGACACTACCTACCATGGGGAACTTGAAGTCAAGAGTTAAAACTGAGGGTAAATAACAAATATACCCTCTCAGATTTGATTAAAATATGAATTATTTTTTGTAATTTTAAAAATTACATTTCACCCTCTAAAGTTTCTAATTTTATAATAAATCGTCCATTTTATTAATAAATCATCAAGTCAACTAACAATTTTTAATGATGTTAGAAATATGTTTCAATTAATAATTTAAGTAATTTTATTATTGTATAGGAGAGCAATTATGAATTTCATTTTTTTAATTAATTCTGTTAAATAAAAAATATTAATAATGAGGTATTTGCCATTTTTCAAACCATAAGGTGCAATCTATATTTTAAGCAAATCTCAGGATTTATTTGTAATTTATCCTAAAACTAAAGAAAATGAAAATTAATGAGATGAAAGAAAACAATGTTGACACGTTGGATTTGTAGAGCCTGATTGGTAGTGGATCCAACCCTTGCTTACTAAGGGTATTACAGTAATTTGATAATTCTTAATCCTAACATATATATCTTCTATACTATATATATAAGCAAATGTAGTGATCTCTTAAAAAATTCAAAACTCTCAATCCTAATATCTCATGAACCTCTTTTCTATGCGGCACATCCATTCTTCTCTCATTCTATTTTCTTATTTTTTCTTATCTTTTTTTATATTTTTTATTTCACTTTTTAAATACTTATGGCATGGATATAAAAGATTTTCAAAATATTTAAAGATAAAAGATTTTCAAAATATTTAAAAATAGAAGATGAGTTTGACTCTAATTCAAATTTCTTCATCAAAACTCTCAATCCTAACATCTCATGAACCTCTTTCCTACGTGGCACATCCATTCTTCTCTTATTCTATTTTCCTATTTTTTCTTATCTTTTTTATATTTTTTATTTCACTTTTTAATTACTTATGGCATGGATATAAAAGATTTTCAAAATATTTAAAGAAAAAAGATTTTCAAAATATTTAAAAATAAAAGATGAGTTTGACTCTGATTCAAATTTCTTCATCAATTTATGTCTTACCCAAGGATATTTGAAATAAATAAATAAATAAATTTATAAATCTCAAAACCTAACTTCTATGACAATATAAAATTAGGCAAAAAGATTGGAGAACAAAAATAACGTTCTAAAGAAATTAAACGGGTGATTTAACCAATTATGCAAGATTTTTAGCATCTTATGTGAAAAGAAGCACATGTTTTAAATCTCATATTGTGTTTTTTGCTCTCTTTTACTTTTGCAATTTATCTAAGTTTCTCTTTCTATATTCGTATAATTTATCTTCAAATTTGCATTTGATTTTATTTTTAAATCTTTATCTTATATTTACAGGATCGATTCTTACTTTTGATTTTTAATTAAGTTTATTCTATTTTTATCTGATTTTCACTTTCTATATTCTTATAATTTTTTATTCTTTCTTATTTCAATTAAGTAGCTTTAGAAGACAAAATTTGATTAAATTATAGTTAGTAGACACAAAATAGAGTTAAAATTTGTATAATAAGATAACATATTTGCTTATTTTTTAACTACACAAAATTTAAATTTTAAAAATTATAATTGGCACTTTAATCTTATCTGATTTTTAACATACTACCTCAATTTTATTTTAGTTTTTTTTTTACAAATTTTAAAAAATTATAAGTGGCATTTCACTCTTATCTAATTTTTTAATTATTACCCTCTCCATTTCTTCTGTTATTAGAGTTATATTAGATTTTATTTTTCTTTTCAAGTTTATCTTATCTTATTTTTTAATTTTAAATTTCAACTTTGTTTTTTTTTTTTTTCCAATTACTGAATTTCTCTCTACCTTATTTTTCTAGGATTTGTCTAATTTTCTTATATATATATATATATATATTTATAGTTTATCTTCAAATTTAAACTTAATTTATTTTTATCTATATCTTATATTTACAGAATCCACTCTTACTCTTAATTTTCAATTCAACTTTTTTTTCTTCTAAAATTTATTTAATTAAATATAGTAAGATCACTAAATATATTATTTCAATACCCATCTAAATAAATATCATAATATTTAATTGTTAATTTTTAACATGTTCAACATTATTTATCATTTTTTATTACTTGTCCGTACATAACACGGATTACCGCTAGTTACTATCTATCCAAATGGTCATGTTATTTATTTGTTTCTTATTAGTATAATAGAACTGATATGAGTCGTGAACTTAGACAATGTTCTCAAACCACAAATTTGTGTTGTATTAGGTTTTGTTTGTGGGCGTAGACAATGTTGTCAAGTCACAAATCTGTGTTTGTGTTAGGTTTTGTTGTTGTTCTTGTTTTTTATGCATTGTTGTTGCAATTGTGTATTAGGCTGTTTGTTTCAATTTTTCAGAGTCAACTTATGGTTTTTAGTTTTGAAAAAGTTATTTTGGACTGTTTGGTTAAACTTATTTCAAACAGGTTCTGATTCTAACAGCTTATTTTAACTCAAAAAAGCTGATTCTGAGAAGCTGCTCACCCTTGCTTCTGATTATCAGCTTCTGCTATGGACATGTTAATTTATGGCTATACTCTTAATTTTTTTTTTTTTTTTTAAAAAAAAAAATAGAAAAAGACTCAAATGGACTATAGATTATTATTATTATTTTTTATGAGAAATGTAGTCAAACAAAAAATAAAAATTAATTGAAAAAGTTATTTCACAGCTTATTTAACAAACATTACTCAGCAACTTAAATTTATAATCCAACAGCTACACCAAACAGATTAACAACTTCTGATTAAAGTCATAATCTATAATCTGTTAAGTCATAACTTATAAGCTGTTTTAACAGCTACACCAAACGGGGCTTATTTAGTTTATTCCACATGATGGGGCACCATGACTCAATGAAATTGATACATTTGTCTTTGTTTAAAGGTTCTGATTTGCAAAATTACAAGCAGGAAAAGCAGCTAAGAGAGTGTTGGAAGCTTGTATGTTTGCCGGCCCATTAATGGTTCATTCAAATTTATTCATACCCCTTTCAAGAAATATATACATATATATATATAGTTGTTGGTCCTCCTTTGGCCTCACCTCACTCCCAAAGAATCTGATTGCAAAACCAACTCTTGATTAACATGATCATCATTGTTTCAACCACCTTGTTCTCTTCATGTTCAAACACTTTCTGATCTGCTAAACCATGATTTCCTTATGGTTTCTCATGTGGGTATGCTTCAATTCAATCCATGCTCAACAATTCTATGACTTTACACCATGTTCTTCGCCAACCAACAACAACGGTACACGATACACCTGCAATTCCTTCCAGAAATCATGCCACACATTCTTGGTCTATAGAGCCAACCAACAATCCCAGACCATTTCAAATATCGCCCGCCTGTTCATCGCTAGCCCCGACGAGTTAATTTTCTTAAACAACCTCACATCTGCCTCTGAGATTCTCAAACCAGGCAGAGAAGTTCTAATTCCCATTAACTGTTCTTGCACGGGCAAATTTTACCAAGCAAATATCACCTACTTAGTCTCCGAAACCACAACATCATTCGCAGATATCGCTTGTGGTGTGTTTGAAGGTTTGATCAAATCAATCACACTTGCTGAGCAAAACCCATCTCATGACAACGACCCCAAGGTTGGTTCTGTTCTTCATGTGCCTTTGAAATGTGCTTGTCCTGATAATTTCACTGTTAAGTACCTTGTCACATACCCTTTCATAGAAGGAGATGAGACAAATGAAGTAGGACTGAAATTTGAAATTCCAACTGTGGATATATGGGAGGCTAACCATTTAGATCCTGGTCCAACTGTGTATCCAAACACAACTGTTTTAGTCCCAGTAAAAGGGAAACTGGTCATTAACCTCGATATTCCTGTTTCTGATCCTCCAACTCCGGGTTTTTTACCCACAACTGCTGTTAAACAACCTGAGAAAACCACACAACTAAAAAAACTGTTCATTGTCGGATCAATTTTAGGAATTTCTCTAGTACTAGTCGCATTGTCTGCGTGCGGTTTGTATGTTAAAGAGTTGAACAAATGGAAAGCTGCCCGCATTCAATCATCAACACGGAGAAGCTCTCTCACCTCGTGTTCGACTCCAAGAAGCAGAAGCTCCACAAATTCGTGTTTGTCTCCAGACCTTCTCATTGGGATTAAGTACTCTTTGTGCAATTACAGCACAGAGGAGATCAGAAGAGCAACAAAAGATTTCGGCAAAGATACTAAGATAAGTGGATTTGTGTACAAGGGTGTGGTTGACAATGTTAACGTGATGATCAAACAGTTGAGATTAAAAGACACTAAGTTGATTATTGATCTCCATTCAAAAATCAACCATGTCAATATAGTGAAATTGCTCGGTGCTTGTTATGGTGAGAGCGACTTTTTGAGTTCCTATCTTGTTTTTGAATTCCCTGCCAATGGCTGCTTGAGGGATGGCTTGACGAATCCTTCATTCTCTCTCCGGTGGCATAGACGGACTCAAATAGCATTCGACATTGCAACCGGGCTTCACTATTTGCACTATTTTATGGTTCCACCTTACACTCACATGAGCATAAATAGTAGAAATATTTTTCTAACACCAAATTGGAGGGCAAAATTGGCAGTTTTCGGAACTACCCCTATGGTTGGATCCTCAAAAGAAAACGGCGATGTGATTAGTCTTCCCAGAGGGGGGTGGGTTGCACCAGAGAGCCTTGAGAGCGGCCTGGCTTCTGAAAAGGTAGACATTTTCGCATTTGGGGTTGTTCTGCTAGAGCTCATCTCCGCGAGGGAAGACATAGATGGGAAGTTATTTAGGGAATCAATTAGATTTTTGGGAGGGGGAGCGAGCGATGGTGGTTGTTTCGAGCAACTGAGAAATTTCATGGATCCAAGTTTGAAGGAGGATTATCCTCTGGCAGAGGCATTGTGTCTAGCTGTTTTAGCTAAAGCTTGTGTGGAAGATGATCCAATGCATAGGCCACCTGTAGATGATATCATGAAAGTCCTTGCCAGGATGGTTTGATCCAATTATCAAAATGTATAGTAAGATTTTGTTTGTTAGTAATTGTGGTGAATTGTTCAGTGGTTTAAGCAGGGGATAGAGATATTGCAAATTTGCAATGATTTGTTTATGAATTGATTGTGATGCTTGTTTTTCTCCTTCTTCTAGCTATATTATTTGGTGCATTTGATCTTATTGAGGTCAAGAAGGTTAGTTTGCAGTGTTTTTGCAGTAGTGAATATTTGTAAATTCAACGATGTAGTTTTGAAATGTGATTTTTTTTTTTTTTAATAAATAATATTTTGCTTTAATTTTAAACTTGGACTGTTGAATTATATCTTTCGTTGATGTACTAGAGAGCTCAGAAAGTTCATTTTAAAGAAAAATGACAGAGCGTTCAAGTCCCTTATATTTTACTATATATATGGGAGAGCAATGCTACATTCACACAATTTTCTCTTCGAATTCCCTCCAAATATGTTTCTGATCATTTTCTTACCGGTCAAAAACACATTCAGGGGGATTCAAAAGGAAAATTGTGTTGATGAATAATTTTTTTACATATGGGGCAATAGTTGAATCTCTTTGGTTCCTTATATAATTTCTTCCAAACATTGAAATCAATCAAAAGCATTCAATTATGGTGACAAACAAAATAAAAACAAAAACAAAAACAAAAACAAAAATACTCAATGTCGCCTAGTTTTTGTCTACCATTTAATTATGTATTGATTGAATTTGTCTGATACTAGTTGTTCATTTGACCCTTAACCCAAGAGTTTATATTTGGAAAGTAACAATAAATTGTCCTTTGAGAGACATGGTTTATTATTATTATTATTATTATTAGTATAATCTGGAATATGATATCCCAACTCTTTCACCAATGCTTGCCAACTGGAGAGCCTTGTCCAATAGCTTATGTGCTGTTTCTATCCTTTGTTGTTTTGCATTGTAGCTTTGTGCTGTTGGTACCCCATCAGTTCACACACCACCTCTGTTTAGCAACAGCTTAAAAAAATATTTTCAAACATTAGGGGAATTTACATTAACACTCCTTGAAATTTGTCTCCATTAAATTTGAACCTGACTTTCAAGAAATTACATTTTCTTGAAAGTTTAAAATCACATTACAAACTACCCCTCCGTTGGTCAACTAACAAAATTTATTAATGTCAACAAACACTTCTTTGAATAAAATTTTTTTTAAAAAAAACCCCAAATTTTAACCCTAACATAACCATACTGAAATGGAAAAAGAGAGAAATAAGATTTAGTGGTTCACATTGATGATAGCAGATGAGGGTGGCGGTGGGATACAAGACAACTAGTGGTGGCTGTAAAGGGTGTGTGATTGTAAAAGGGTAAAATAGTAATTCAATAATTTAACCATGGTAACATACAAACACTGAGGGGAGAAAATTAGTGCAATTTTTGAAATGTCAAAATGCATCTATATTAAACCTAAACCTCAAGAGATTGTCAGTATAATTTACCCTAACCATTGATATCTTGGATAAATGCAAATGAGAAACACACAAGAGATACTTCATCCTCTTTCTTGATTTCCATTTAAACACCTCATTAACACATCTTTGTAAATTTCATGTTCATGGATTTGACTCTTCACCTTAAAACCACTATCATACATGACCTTAATTCATCTCCTACCTACCGCTACAATCGCGTATTCATTCAAACCCTTTTTGTTTCTTTTTTTTCCTTTTCAAAACAATCCTCTTATCTTTTATTCACTTGTTTGACTTTTAGCTGTGCATATATTAACCAACAAAATCATGAATCATCTGACCTCCAAAATGCTGCATAAGCTGATGTTCATGTTGTTGTTGCAATTGCTGCTGCTGCTGCTGCTGCTGCTGTGAGCTCTCTGCACTTTGCCTGAGGCCCAACGTGAGCGACACTGCTCCAAGCCCGCCAATCTCAAGCCCACTACGCTGGTACGGCACAAAACCACCCATCAAAGAACCATCCATGCTAGCCGGGATTTGACAGTGCAATCTGGACCGTTTATCCTGATTCCATTGCTCTGCAGCGTTCTGTCCAACTCCTGTGCCCGATAAGGATCCAATCTGAAGGCACTCAACTTGCTCACCTGGAGTAGAAATTACACCGAGCCTGCTTATGATTTGATCACTGTTTGAACAGCCGGCACCTTCAGCAGCAGGTCTCCCATCATTCTTGCTCATGTTTGAGTTGGGTTCCGCCAAACCTTTGGTTTCAAGCATGTGTATTTCTTCAACCATGGGCTTCCACACCCGGACTCGGGCATTAATGAACCAATTTGATACCTGCATTTATTAATTGGTCATATTTCATAATCAGTGTACCAAAAGTACCAAAATCTTAGCAGTGGTGCATTCCATGGTTTAAAATAATATCTCAGCATCAGTGATAAAGTCACATAACATCAATATCCGACAGTATCAACTACTATATCAGTGAATATCAATATCAGACGTCTAAAATCGTAAAATGTATTGGCCAATATTTAAAACCTTCACATAATGTTCTCTTTTATTTTCCCCAAATCTATCTTACGACAAAATGACCCGATATAAATTAATTTCTGATGCAAATAATTTTCTGATAAATCAATTTTGCACGAAAAGCCAGCTATTGAATAACCACAATTTCAAAAACAAAGAAAGTGCTGATCATACCTGGTTTCGGGATAGTCCAGTTTGATTGGCCAACATTTGCTTGTCTGTGTCAGTTGGATACCTATGTACAACAAATAACGCATAAATCAAATAACTAAGACATGCACGTGCGCACACAAGCACATGAGGAGCGAGAGAGAGACTCACGGGTGAAGAAAGTGTTCAAATAGCCAGGCTCTAAGAACGGCCACAGAACGTTCCGGTAGGCCTCTCTGAGGCCTCCAGATGTGCTGTTGGGCTTCAAAGAAGCTGAGATTGCCGCCACCAGACTTTTGCTTTGAAAAGCTATGGTCAGCAAATGTTAACTTCGATGTACTTCTATCATCACCTTTTCTACTGCTTGCACAGGTGGTGGGAGATGACAAGTCCTCCCCCAAGGCTTTTCTTATGTACCTAAGCTGGTCTGAGATGGCATTCTTTAGGCATCGGAAGTGCTTTGACACTGTCTTCAGAGCCAAAGAAATGTAAGGTGTGGCAGCGCTAAGCCCAGCCACCGACTCAAATGATGAAACAACCATTTGCATCTGCTGGTGATACTGTTTGTACCTTCTGCAAACCTTTCAATAGGAGCGCGCAACAATTTTTTTTTTGATCAGCAAAGAAAAAACTTTATTGATGAATAAGTCAATGTGCAAAACATATGAAATATACATCAACAAAGAGAAGTAGAGTGCTTTAAGCATAATAACTAAAAAACTTTCCAATCCCAATTAGGTTGGCACGGAAAAGAAAGCCAAATCACAAAGAAAGCACAACAGTAATCACAAATGGAGTATCAATTTAATAAATACAATTGTTATGTATATACCCAAAGAATTCAGAAATAAACAAATGGGGATTAACCAAATAAACTATATTAACTCTTTAAGTGGCAATATCAAGCTTCAAAATTATGGACATTTTTTATTCCTTAGTTTTTAGGAGAAATGTAGGAGTAACAAACTGATTAAATTGCTCACTTAAATAATATCCATAAAATTGATACGTAATTATCCTTCTTTACTATGGAAGATCATGCTATAATAAAAAGGCCTCGAGAACTATAATGTGCTTAAGAAAAAAATTACTAAACCAGTTTCAAAATATAGAACAATTTGTCACAACACTGTGATGGGAGGACTGTTCTATTCCTTCATTGCTCAATGGCACTTACCATTCACTTTTGGCAAATGTTTTTTTAGTAACTTTTTTTACTTTTGTAGGAAAAATCAGTGAAAAGATGAGATAATACTAAAAATTTACTTTTTTGTTAGTGGGAAAGTTGCTTTTTTCCTTTTTGTTAGCTAAATCAACGATTGCCAAACGGTTAGTTTATTTTATTTTTTTGACTGAATTAGGCAAAAGTAGCAATTTAAGCCATTGCCAAATAGGGTTAAATTAGGGAAAACAACAGTTTCAATGGTAAGTTCAGAATTTGTAAAGCAACGTCGGCAACTATGGAATTACATAGGTGGTTCCTTTTCACCCAGCAATGGGACCTTGAAAAAATGCAGGATAACAACTTATTGAGATTTGGATTTTGCTTTAATAAAGTGATTGGAAGAAGTGGTGTGCACTATTTGATTGAAAATCAGATCGTCACTGTGTTCTTAGATTTCTTGTTATTTATCCATTAATGATTGTTTGGCAAGAGGAAGACTGGAGCTAGTGAGACTGACAATCACACCGAAATGGGTACATGGTGAAAAAGTGTGGACTCTACAGCTCCTTTTGTCACCGTCTGAAATCATTATGGACTAACACAAGCAAGAGATTCCAAATCCTACTAATTGTGAACTAGAATTTTAAATAAATAAATAAAATTAAACATAATGTAATTTGCTTATATGGCCAAGAACTAAAACAAAATTTAAAAAACTTCCGAATTGATCATATCACAAAAGCAATTAGAAAAGGTTGTCAAGCATGAAAACTTGGTTTTTAATAATGAACTAATATATCAGAGATATTTCATTCTATTTTAAAAAATAAATAAAATTAAACGTAATGTTGAAATTTTCAAAATTTAAAAAACTTCAGAATTGATCCTATCACAAAAGCAATTAGAAAAGGCTGTCAAGCATGAAAACTTGGTCTTTAATAATGAACTAAAATATCAGAGATATTTCATTTTTTTATTCTTTATGTAAGAAGACAAACAAGCAGAGGATGAGAAGCTCATGTATATGTAAGTTCAAAGTCGCTGTCTAACAAGGCACTCATCATAATCTCTAACTTTATGCAAATTTTATTTACATTAGTTTTTCAAACAAAGCAAACAACAAAGACCTACAGAACCAAGAAACTTCTGACACAAGTAGTTTTCGAGAGGATGATGAGAGTAATATAATGGCCAAAATACTGCCACACTCGACAAGTTCTAACAGAGATTATAAGAATAATTTTATCATTCTAGTGGAGCTGCATTATGCGGATAGTATAACTTTACTAGCCAACATTTAAATATACCAAAGTGTCTCATAACTGAGTTTTACACGAATAAATTCATTGATTTCCATGGAATCATGGGGAATAAGTGAAATTTTAGTATAATTTTTGCAAAATGAGGAGAAGAAAACATGTCTATTTAAAAACTGCCTTTTTTTGAAGGCTATATAGTTTGAGATTATTATAGAAATGGTGGTAATTTTCCTTCATTTGTTTTTAGAAATACAAGAACATCACTTATATTTCAGGCTGGGAATCAAACCCCAGCAAATGAGCTTAGCATTTCAGTTCCCATGCCAACGGAACCAGATTATATGGCAACATATACCTTCAATTAGAGCTTATAGTTGCAAGATAATGTTTAAATTAGTATTTGAGAATAAGGAATCTCAAGTTCAATGCTCATCTACCAAAGAATTATTTTCCCTGGAGTCAAAAAATAAAATAAAATACTGACCCTATTGTTGTACATAGACAACAGCATACTTGGTTAATAGGAAGGAATGGCGGTCTATGAAGCATGGACACTGACACGGGACACGGCAATTTTTAAAAAATGGGAACACAGACACGGCGGGAGACACGGTGAATTTTTATTTTTTTATTTTTATATATTATTATGTGTTATGTAGATTCATATTACATTCATTCTAAATCAAAATTAACAAACACTAATAGAGTAACATTAATTCAATAAATATAAGAGAGGCAAAAGATTCAACATCCAACATCCAACAATAAATGAACTAGACATTTTTCCTATTAATTAATTAACATTAACATTAGAAGGATTAAAAAAAAAAAAAAAAGTTTACATATATATATAAACCTATAATTAATTTTTTTTTTTTAAAACTACAGTTTTAGATATAGAAACATACAATTACAACAACAAAAAAAAAAATTAAAAATCTTACATATATATAAATTTATATATAAAGGGATAAAGAAATAAAAATCAAAATAACTTATATATAAACCTATAAATAAATAAAAATTAAAATAACTCTTACATATATATATATATATAAACGTATAAAAATAAAATTAAAAATCAGTGTTATTTCGACTCCCTCAATCGAAAACAGACTAGAGAGAGAGAGGGGGCTTACCTTCGAAGTCAACTGGATCGGAGGTCGAAGACGACCGGATCGATAGAAGCAGAGGCTGAGATGACTCAATCAGAGGTCTTCGATCGACTTCGGAGGGCTTCGATCTACTTCGCAGGGTTTCCACTGAGAGAGAGCTTCGATCGACTTCGGGCTTCAACTGAGAGAGAGCTTCGATCGACTGAGAGAGGGCTTCGACTCAAAAGGTCTTCGCAGGTTCACTCTATTTCGACTCCCTCAGTTTTTGCTTTTTAAATATTACACTTTGACCCCAAATACATATAACAAATTCAAAAAAGAGCCCCGCCGTGTCCCCTAGCATGTTCAGATGTGGACACGCGTGTCCCCGCCGTGTCCCCGCCATGTCCCAGCCGTGTCCCCTTCCAAAAAAAACATTAAATTAAAGGGACACGCCATCTGGCGTATCCCGTACGTGTCCCCGGCGTGTCCTCGTGTCGGACACCGCCACGACACCAATTTTGGAGTGTCCATGCTTCATAGATGGCGGTAGCTCAAGTAGGGTCGTCCCCATGTGGCCCAAACTTATGGTCAAACTTGGGTATATTGTTCTAATCCACTGTAAAGGATAACTATCATCAAATATTTATCCTATTCCACAAATACGTTTAATACGATAGAAAACACTCAAATTTTGAGGGAAAAAATTGGCATCCTGCTTACAATTTCAGTTTGCTATTTGATATGTAATGTGATAGAAAAGCTACTATTTCCCATTGCACTCCCAGCCAGTGCCTAGGATAGATAGTGTTGTAACGGGACTTGATAGATTAGATAGTGCTGAGAGTTTTCAATTTGAAAACTTAGATCAACAGTTGCAGACATCAATCTCCGTTACCTCATGGGTATATTTTGCACTTCATGTAGAATGTATTTTAAGGACATATGTGTTTTCAAAATACACCAATTTTGATCTTTTTTGCATTAGATGAGTATGTCATTGTCCATAGGATGAGTTTTTGCAAACTTGGTGAGTTTGCACATTTTCCGAGATGAAGGTTTGAGAAGAGATCGAACCCTCATATGTGCTTTAAGCAACTAGTGGAATAATGATCGAGCACCACTAATAGCGAATGATTACTCTTATGCGTTGAAGTGATTGAGCAAATTTACATTGAACCAAAACATTAGTTTTTCCTTAAAACATTCCATATGTAGCACTCACTTCGACCACCCGCATAGACAAAAGCCTAATTTGAGTTGTTTTAGGTTTTTAATCTCCCATCTCATATATAAAGGACCCTAATACATTTTTTGTGTCTATGCCTTTTCTTTTTTTCATTTTTGAGCTGCCCTAAGAGTCTTTAATAGAGTTTTGAGTGCTCCTCAACATTTACATTTTTAGTAAAATTCTCTTGAGCTTTTAATCAAAACTACCACCACAGCATTATCTTGACGTCCCCTTGGCCAATAAGGTAAAGGGAACCATTAGAGTACCGAGATTGAGAAAAGAGAAAAAGAGACTGACAGGGTCAGGTTGAGCTCATGGAGCATGGATAAGATTTTGAAGTTAGGTAAACTGGGTTCAAATGGTAGTTCCCTTCATTTGGGTCCTATAAACTTTAATATGCTTAGTGAATTGTTTGGGTTGGGATCATAACGTTATCCCTTGGGAGAATTTTCTCAAAAGGTTTTCACGGTAAACATCGTGTTCACTTTATTATTTTATAATTCTATGACTTGCCTCATCACTGTTGATCCAAAATTGAATTGGAATTGTTAATTAGCTGATAAATTTTAAAAAGTGATAATTTTCAATGTTTGGCCTATTTTACCCCCTTCTAGGAACAAACTTCCAGACTCCAATATTCGACACCATAATTTTTGTTTATTCTCAATATTTTATAGTGATACTAATATTTCCTAAATTTCTCAATATTTTTATAGTTCTTACAAGAGTTTTTCACACTAAGATATTAAACAGCCTTCCACTTTCCACTTCCCAGCCAAATTTTTTATTTTCATTTTTAATAAAAAAGCAAAGACAAAACTATAAACACTTGTACATCAAATTTTTTGATTTTTTTTTGTTGGCCATGAAATTTGTTGGTTGTAGCATTCAAATATAAACAATATCAGAGATGACTAACCTCCTCCTGCATAAATAACAGCTTTGCCTTTTTTTGCTGAAATTCAGGCCCATAAGATTCACTTGAGCTGCTGCCAACACCACCTTCCCCCCTAATTTCGTTTGAACTATAAATTGTGGAGGACAAAACACCTGAGTGATCACCGCCCTTATCGCCAAGTCCAACCATAGACTTAGCAGCATTACCAGCATCTGCAGAAACCTTATCAGACACCTCACTTTTTTTGATGGGTTTCTCTCGGTCACTCCCAATACAAATTTCATCCAACAGCTTCTGGGCAGGCTTCAAAAATCTTGAACCCTTAAGTATAGTTGCATAGCCCGTGAAAGGCCCCAGAGGACCGGTATTTCGATGAGTAAAGGTAGATGACCTTATCATGTCTTGACAAGTATTTTTACTACTGTCAATGGATGGTTTCAAGTTGCGAAGATCATTGAAAACACCAGTGGTTCCGGAGTGTAAATCTTCTCCAAATTGACCACCATGTGAAAGAGATAGAGATAAACCGTGTGTGTTAGAATCGCTCGCAACGCTCCTCAAGTCCCTATCACTCTTACTTGCTAGAAAACCCAATTCGCTGGTACTCCACTGATGATGACAACCCTCCTCCGGCCTACTCATCCATGCAGAAGAAGCGTCATTAAGACGCAAAGGAATGGATTGATCACCACAATTTGGAAGAAGAGGAAGTTCATTCCCACCATCGGACCAAGAACCAGGGCCAGCTGTGGCCAATGTAACCCCAGCTGCTAGCTGGGCGTTTTGGTAAAGTGGAAGAGAATTAAATTGCATTTCCTCATAACCCTTTTCCCTATTTTGACTTGAAATTTCACTAGATGAATTGATTAAAGAGGACTGTACAACATATTGATACCCACTGAAACTAGATGAAGCAATGCTGTTTACAAACAGTGGGTTGTTGTGATTGCTTTCACTGCTAGTTAATCCACTTGAATAATTACCAATCCAATCACAACTTTGCTGTGAACCACCAATACTTTTCCAAGTCCCACAACTTTGTGGGCCACCACTGACTTTAGGTGATGATATTGGGTGTGTTGAGTTAGCAACAGAAGCAATTTCGTCGGCAATCTGCCTATGATCAGGCGGAACGCCAATAGATTCTTGATGCACCACCTCCATAGCATCCTTTGTCACTGCGAAATTGAGCATTTGAGAAGAAAACATAGCCGGGTTATAGGATATATTGCCGTACCTAACATTGGGGACCTGAAAAACATCTGGGTTTAGTCCCTGATTGTTAGGGTAGTCCTCTAAATGCTGTGATTGGGCTGCTGTTGTTGAACTCTGCTGAACTCTCAACTTATCGCGCCGGCTTTGCTGGGCAACATGCGATTCGGGCCTAAAGTTGCTAAAGTCCATCAAATTAACACTTGATGATCAATGTCTCTTCTCATACATTAATTATATCTTGAAATGAACTCACCAAATCAAGCTATAAGAGAGGATAATAGATCAAACCCATATGTCTAACCTCATCGAGCAAGCTAAGAATGCTATTATATAAGTTCATACCTGAAATCCCAACAAGTTATATAATGTCAACATATCATATCAATTTTGCAATTTCAAAGCAATGATCGATAATACACATAATAACTTCTTATTAATATTAAATTAAAAAAATATTTAAAAAAAAAAAAACACACAGTAACAAGAGAGACATTATAAGATTGTAGCAAAATCATGAGTCAACTAGAGAGAGAGTTTCTATGGATTTGCTTCAACAAGTTTCGTTTTCATAGCCTTTTTTGTGTTGTATTAGACCTCTCGAGAACCTTCTCGGCCAAGCAATACAGTTCCACACAGTGAATGTGTAGTTTTTCACTGTGTAAACATGAAAATCCTAAAACCAAAATACCAAACAAAAGCTTCAGACCAAAACACAAACATAAAAAAGAGGGAAACGAACTCATCACTCTACAACCCACATACTTTATCATGCTACCCACTGAAACCCTAATTCCAAATTTAACGGCGTTAAACACCCGCCAACTCGACTGAACGAAAGACGACCTTGGAAGAAATCTCAAACACATCCACCCACTAACGGATCCACCTAACGGAGCTCAAGAACAGCCCATAACAACCCACCTCCATGGACGCATCGTTTTTGCTACGATTTATCGAAAACAGTAAACTCTCTCTCTCTCTCTCTCTCTCTCTCTATATATATATATATAAAGATTTTGAATTCAGAAACTGTAACTACAAAAAAAAAAAGTTGAAACCCAGAGCACAAAGGATAAAACCCAAAAATAAAAAAAAATAAAAAAAAGAAACCCATGAAGAATGAATCTGAACTAGTAGAGATCTGGTCTATGATGGGTTAAAGATGAAACAGTTGATGAAGATTGTGACAAGTAACAGCTTCATTACCTGTACACTTGACAATTGGATCTTGATTTTCAACTCCAACCCTTTCAACAACTTCGGGTCTTATAAGTTTCTCCGGTGGAGGAGTGTGGGTTTGGAGTGGCGGTGGTTAAACGAGCTGAGTGAGGTTGAAGAAGGACAATAATTGTGAAACCCCAAAACGCCAATAATTGCCGTTAGGTTGGGGGGTTGGGATTGGGTAAATTACAAATACATTACGTGGTTAATGTAATTTGAAAAATTATGAATATTTTTTATTAAAAAATTTTATTTAATAAAATTAATAAAAAAATACTAAATTTTATAAGTGTTTTTATATAATAATAAAATTATTTAAATATATATTTATAATGTTATTTAAAATTATTAATTAATTTGATAATTTATTAATAAAAAAATTATTTATTATATGATTATAAACTTACAAAAATGAGAAAACTATTTATTATATGATTATAAACTTACAAAAATGAGATGTAATTTCTAAAATTGTAATCTATATTTTAACCAAAAGGTATATTTACAAATTATGAGTAATACGGATAGAATATATGTCTTGAGATACTTTTTATTATTGTGATTGATAAATTTTTGACCTTTTATGAAATATGAGTTGGATTTAGGTTGAATTTGAAGTAATGTGTTAGAGAGGTGATGTGACTTAAATAAGATTATGCCTCCGTTTGGGAAATGGGTTGGTTTTTTGACTTTTTGATTTTTTTGACTATTTCAGTCTGAGCTAAAAAGCTTGGTTTGTAAAGAATTTTTTAATTTTTTGACTTTTTTTATGAGAGAATAGTGTAATGATTATGGGTTGGATGTGATGTTTTGTTTGTTATGGCTAAAATAGTCTATTTTGTTTTTTGTGGCTATTTTATCCCCAAAATCACTTGCCAAACACCACCTATGTGACTTAAATAGGATAGTAATTTTTTGACTTTTTGACTTTTTTGAAACTTGTCAAACAACAACGTTTATGTTGAGTATTTGAAGAATAATGGGGCGTTTTGACAATATAGTAAAAAACCAATTTTTTGATTTTTTGACTTTTTAGTCACATCACCTTTAACTTTTTTTACACAAAAAAATCAAAAAATTACTAAAAAAATTAAAAACTTAATTTTTTACTAATTTCTCAAAACACCACAATAATATATATATATATATATATAATTAGTAAAAAATAATGTATCGTGATATCTGACATGGGTTATTTTGAGAAGTGAATTAAAAACCACTTCTCAACTTTTAATCTACTTTCCTCTCTCACAAAAAAATTAAAAAATAACGTTTAACCATATTCTCAAAGCAATTCATATAAAAATTTCTCATAATTTACCCGTTTGGATTCGACGCTTTACCAACGACATTTTTGGGGGAGTTAACGTCGATGCGTCCGTTAGATTTAACGGCGAATATGTCTACCCGTGAATCTTCAGGAGAATTGAATGTGTCCTTCTCCTCTCTCTCCCTCTCTCTCTCTCTCTCTCTCTCTCGCACACAAGGACGGAGGGGAACCCTGCGTTGAGGCCCCAATTGCTATTTTAATTACCAAAGTGCCATTATTTTATTCGTACTAATTAGTTAAAAATTATACTATAAAAAAATAATGTGAACAAAATTGCTTATTTGACACATTTATAATTTTTTAATTATTTTTTAGATGGTTAAATAAAATTTTGACTGAAAATGAAGTTATTAAATAAATTAAAAATCTTTTTAAATTTTTTTTTATTTTTTAAAAATGTTTACTAGAAAATTTTAATTTGGAGTTGAAAATTTTATTTTTTTATTAATCTAAAATTGTGTTTTAAAAACATAATTTCATGAAATAGTTTGGCCATGTTTGATTTACTTTTTCAGAAATTTGTTTTCAATTTATTTTTTAAAAAACTAAAATTTCATTAAAAAAATCAAAAAAGCTTATCGTTTATATTTTTATCTTTTTTTAGAATAGAAATAATTTTTAAAAATTTAAAAATATATTTTTAATGTTTATTTTTGTCAAACTAATTTTAATTTTTTTTGAAAATTCAGAAACTAGTTTCTAAAATACAAAACAAACATGCCCTTAGATTTAAGAAATAAATTTTAAAGTACAAACATTTAGAAAATAAATGAACACTCAAATACGGTAAATTACTTCAACAATTTAAATAACCCAATTGACCTGATGATTAAACACTTGTTTGGCATAAGATTACGTGATTAAAATAGTCACAAAAATATAAAATAATTTATTAAAAAATTAATAAAATAAAATATCATATTTAAATCATAATTAATATATTTTTTCTCTTATAAAAATCAAAAAGTCTATTCCAAATAAAATTTTTTAACCTTAAATTAAAATAGTCAAAAAATTAAAAAACTAAAAAATTTACCCATATCCCAAACGAATACTAAGGCCCCGTTTGGGGACTTACTTTTTTAGCCAATTAGCCAAAAAGTTACTAAATTAGCGAAAAAGCCAACAACTCATACCAAAAAGTCAAATATTCTATTTTCTTTCTACTTTTTGCACATCTTTTCGTAATTAGCCAAAAATCATCCCAAACATACAAATTTTTTTTACCTACCTTTTTAGCCAAATAACAAAAAAGTTACTAAATTAGCTTCTTCTCAAACGAGGCCTAAGATGCTCTACCCTCCAAAAAAAAAAAAAAAAAAGGGAGAAAGAAGGAAAGAAAATAATCAGCTTGTTTGGTTTTGATTTCCAAAAAATTTCACTTTTATATTTTTCGTATTTTTTTATTTTCAATGACTATTTTTAATATTTTAAGTAATTTTTTAATTTTTAGACACACATAACATAAATACACTTAAAAATGATAATATTTGTCAAAAAAAAAATCTTTAAAAACTCACTAAATACAAAAAAAAAATACAAAGAAAAGATATGAAAATTCAATATATTTTTCATATTTTTGTGTATTTATTAATTTTTAAAAATATTTTTTACAAATATTTTATTATTTAGATATATTTAAATAAAGTACATCTAAAAAAGTTAAAAAAAAAATTACTTAATTTTTAAATATATACATTAAAAACAAAAAAATACAAAAAATTAAAACTAAACACACTGAGGCTCCGTTTGTTTTCAGTAGGGATGGCAATGGATAACCTACCCTGTGGGTATCCATGGAGACCCAACCCAAATACATGGGTTTTCCCCTCTTTTTCTTATCCATTGGGTAGGGTAGGTGATATTCTTTAAATATCCACAGGGGATGGGTTGGGGATGGATACCCACTAATTTCCCCATATATGTTTTTTTTTTTTTTTTTTTTTTTTTTTTTTTTTTTTTTAAGATTCACAACTAAAACTAAATATACATTCAATCTTTTTTCTTTTTTTTATTTATTTATTTTTTCAGGTTCACAACCAATTTTTTTTTTTTTTTTTTTAGATCCACAACCAAAGCTAAATATACCTCCAATCTTTTTTTATTTTATTTTTAAGGTTCACAACCATTTTTTTTTAATTTTTAAGATTCACAACAAAAGCTAAATATACATTTAATTTTTTTTCCTTTTTTTAATTTTTTTTAAGGTTCACAGCCATTTTTTTTTTTTAAGATTCACAACCAAAGCTAAATATATATTTAATTTTTTTTTTCTTTTTTTTAAAATTTTTTTTTTAAGGTGCACAACCATTTTTTTTTTTTTAAGATTCACAACCAAAGTTATACATTCCATCTTATTTTATTTTATTTGGCTCAACAATAAAATCAAATACACATTAATTAACATTGTCACATTATTCTTGTCAAATTTTATGCATATCTAGAATTTTTTAAATTTATTTAAAAAAAATTAAGGACATTGTCTAGTGTAGGTTTCGGTTTGCTTTTCTATGTTATTTTATTTTGTTGTGTATTGTAATTTTCAGAATGGTTTGCTTGTTCTGAAATTTCAATTAACGAGTATGAATCTATTTGTTTTATGTTATCACACAATTTATACAACATATATATATATATATATATATATAAATGTATTTGAAAATAAGGAAATTGTAGAGAATCAAAACAAGCATGAGTTGTGATTGGTTAGAAATGATGGGTACATAGATTTATTTGCTAGAAAAACAAAAAGGGGATACAAAGTCATACTAAATAATTTTTTTTAAATTAAAAGAATTTTTCTTAGTTATGAACAGATTTAACTGAAATCAGCTTGTTTCCCAATGTTATGCTTCATTTATTTAGATAGAAACTATTTTTTAATGAAAAATATTTTTTATAAAAAAAATTCAAAATATATTTTTTTATATTTGTTGGTGGTGGTGGTGGTGGAACGAAGGTGAAAGTAGAAATTGTTACATAGTGGTGGGGTGATGGCGGCAGTGATGATGGTAGTGGCTATGGTGATGGTAGTGTGACAGTGAAAGTGAGAATAGTGGTGATGGTGTTGTGAAATTAGTAAAAATTTAATTGAAAATATATTTTTTGTTTTTTAAAAGTAACAAACAACAAAATTCGTGGGGGACTAAAGGAAGAAGATGGAGGATGGATTGGGTGTGGTAATGCATAGATATCTTAAAATGAGTGGTTCAGATTTGTTAAAGGTATAATTAGATTTTGGATAAATTAAAATGAATTGTTCAAATTTGCTAAGAGAAAGATGGTTTAATGTCTAAATTGTCCGTGGCTAACAATTCCTTATTTATGCCCTGATGCAATTTAATATGAGTCTTATAACACTTTCTTCAAACAAACTTTTTGATTTTCTCAAAATTATATATTTGATTATTATAAAACAAACTTTTTAATTAATTAATTAATGTGTATTTGATTTTGTTGTTGAACCAAATAAAATAAAATAAGATGGAATGTATATTTAGCTTTTGTTGTGAACCTTAAAAAAATAAAAAATAAAAAAATAAGTTGTTAACATTAAATATATTAAAAAAGAAAGAAAAAAGATTGAAGGTATATTTAACTTTTGTTGTGAACCTTAAATAAAAAATAAAAAAATAAAAAAAAAATTGTTAACATTAAATATATTAAAAAAGAAAGAAAAAAGATTGAAGGTATATTTAACTTTTGTTGTGAACCTTAAAAAAATAAATAAATAAATAAATAAATAAATAAAAATTGTTAACATTAAATATATTTAAAAAAAAAGATTGAAGGTATATTTAACTTTTGTTGTGAACCTTAAAAAAAAAAATAAAAAAAAAATTGTTAACATTAAATATATTTAAAAAGAAAGAAAAAAGATTGAAGGTATATTTAGTTTTTGTTGTGAACCTTAAAAAAAAAAAAAAAAAAAAAAAAAAAAAAAAAAAAAAAAAAAGTGGTTGTTAACATTAAATATAAAAAATTAAAAATGGGGATTAAAGTGGGTTGGGGAAAATCCATACCCATTAAAAAATGGGGAGGGTGGTACCCATGGGGAATGAGGAATGGGGAATGGGGAAAATTTATTATAGGGGAATGGGGATGGGGAATTAATATCCACCCCATTACCCCCCATTGCCATTCCTAGTTTTCAGAGGTAGAATGAAAGAGATTAATAGTGAGGGGATTGTTAGTGAGTGGATTGATAGTGAAGGGATTAAGTAAAATTGTGTTTATTTTGATAATAATTGTTAGTGTAGGGATTGTTAAATTATTTTTATATAAAATAATAAAACAAATAAAAATACAAAAATATTAAACATTAATGTTTTAAAAAAAATGCTCAACATGTAAAAAATTTAAATAAAATAAAAATAAAATAAAAAATTTTTAAAAAAAATAAAACAAATAAAATAATGATTTTTACTTAACAAAAAATACAAAAAATTAAATATTAATGTTCAAAAAAATACCTGTCATGTAAAAAATAAAATGAAAAATAAATAAAAATAAAAAATTTCTAATCCGCCGAACTATTTTTCTAATACCAAATCCTGGAGGCCCATCCAAATCCCCTTGGGGAGGTCCATCCTAATCCGGAGCTCACTATCAATCCCCTCCACATCTCTCAAAATAAACACAATATTAGTAGATCCCACCTCACTATCAATCACAATCCCCCTTCTAAGTGCTCTTTTGGGAAGCTGGTAAAAAGTCAACTTCCAGTTTTTTACCAATTTTGGATCACATCACCTCTCACATAACTTACTCACAAAAAGATAAAATGAACTAAAAAATTAATTTTTTACCAACTTTTCAAAACATTCCTAACTTTCCAAACAAACAGACAGATAATATTAGCGAAGAGAGAGAGAGATAAAGCTAACGAAAAGAGAGTAACGACCGTCGGAGTCGTCTGCCCTTCATCCCGTCCTATATGGGGGTGTTTGGCAAGAAAAAAAATAGCCTAATTTAGGCTAAAATTCATAAAAGGACAAAATAGACTAAAATAGTTAATAAGACAAAATATCACATCCAACCTATAATCATTTCACTTTTTCTCTCACAAACATCACATCCAACCATAAAAAAATCCAATCATCTTCCCAAACACAAAAATTTTAGCCTACTAAAATAGTCAAAAACTAAAATAGCCTACTAAAATAGCAACTTGCCAAACGAAGCCATAATAGTCTCGAAATATTATTGTGTGATATTTTGACTCTGTTTGACAAGCTGCTTTATAATTTTTTTTTTTGGGTTAAAATTGTTAATAAAAATAAATTAAATTAAAATAATTAATAAAATAAAATGTCATATTTAATACATAATCATTTTATTTTTTTCTCACAACTATCAAATCAACTAAAAAAATAATTATCTTCACAAACACAACTATTTTAACCATTTTGGAGAGTTCAACTTTTTTTTAATAGTATAATTATTACATTTTAAAAATAATGACTTTTCAAAATTACTCTTTAGAAGTATAATTGTCATAATTATATTTTTTTATGTATATTAATATTAATAAATTTAAAAGAATAGCAAAATAAAAAATTCATGCTATTTTAATTTTTGTTTTTTTAAAAAATAATTAATATTTTAAGATAATTAAAAATAATATTTAAAAATGAAAAGGAATAAAATTTATACGACTTGTTTGGCTTGTATCTCAAGACATAATTTTTTTTTAAAAATTCAAATTTTATTTGATTCAAATTTTTTTTAGAAAAATTTTCAAAATCACTTTCTCTCTCCTTCACTGCAATCAATCATTTTTTCTCTCTCATCTCTCTTTCTGAATCATTTTTTCTCTCATACACATATACTCAACTATAACAAAATATCAAATCATCCCAAACTTCTAAGCTTCAAAATTATTTTCAAAATATACAATTAAACAAATAAAAAAAATTCTAAACTCTCTTTCCAAATTTTTTTAAAAAAATTTACCTCAAAACACAAACTAAACACACTCATAATCTTCATAATTAACAACAGATCTATCGAGGATACATATACCACTATATTGGTAATGCTATATATATTAATTAATATACTAACTAACGTACCTACACTTGTTATAACATTATTATTGATATCACTCATTAATCACATTATAAATATCAAAAACTTCTTAAATTATATCATATTATTAATTGGTACATTAGTTAGCACGTTAATTAATGCACATAGCATTATTCAATATAAGTTTATTTTGGGGAGTTAATTAAAAATTAATTTTTTTATTTTTTAATTTTTAACTTATATTATTTTTCTATTTTTTAAAAAAATTAAAAAATTAATTTTTACTTGTCAAAAGGTCATAATCAGCCTGCCAAAAGATACATGCAAAATCCTATTAAATGAGCAAGGATCCTCTAGAGTGATTTTTCCCTAAAGTTTCTTAAAGTGCTACAGTGTATGGTTGAGATTTACTGACAAGTCACATCAATTTTTCTGATGTGACTTGCCAGTAAATCTCAACCACACAATATAGCACTCTAGGAAACTTTAGGGAAATTTCACTCTAGAGGATCCTTTGTGCTATTAAATACTAATTTTTATCTATATATATATATATATATGTATGTATATCCATTAAAAAAAATGCTGGAGGCACTGGTGATAGCGTCACCTGAGAGTAGCAAATTTTCCGGATCTTTAATACACATACACACTCCACACAGCACGGACCTTTTGCTTGGACGCACAGCTTTGCTTCTCCGATTTCCATAGGGTTGCTTTGGTTTGGGATGGGAGTTAATTTTTTAATTATTTTAATTTGTGATTAAAAAATTTTATTTTGAATGCTTTTTTTTATTTTTTTATCTTTATAAAATAAAATAAAATAATTATGATTTGAATATAAAATTTTCTTTTCTTAGATTAGAAAATCTATTTTATTTTTTTTTATGATTATTTTAATCCAAATTTACTCAAATCCACTATGCCAAACTAGTGCATTATACACATAGGCCTTGTTTGGTGGAATTTTTTTAAGTTAAAAATTGCTAATTAGATAGTAGAAATTAAAAACATCTCTATCCCAGTTTTTAAATAATCAGTTTATTTAAGTTATTTCTGCCTAATAAGTTATAAGTAGAAGTTACACCAAACAGTCTGATACAGACTCTCAAATTATAATAAGTTATAATCAGCCCTAAAAGCCGTAACAAACCGGCCCATATCCATAGATTAACTGCCTATTAGCAAGATAATTGAAACTAATTTAATTTAATAAAAAATAAATTAAAAAATCAAAAAAATAAAATATTATATTTAAATTATAATTTTTTTTCTCATAAAATTATAAAAAAAATTAAATTCAGACTAAAACATCAAATGAAATCTCAATCTGTGTAATTTTCTCTCTCAAGAATCGTCGTTAACTCCGAGTTCCAAATTACAATAACTACGAGTCCAACACTGAGTTCAACCTACGACTACAATCCACAGTGACCCTCACCCTTGGATGATCTTATAAAGCTGCCCAACACTGTAACTCAGCAGACCATCCAACGGTTCAGCGTAGTTATGTCTATATTATGGCACTATTTGACCTTCCCTTTACTAGCACATGTTTTATTTTTTTTAAGATGATAGGTTATTTTTTATATATTTTTTTATAAAAAATTAAAAAATATATTTGGAATCATTTTAGAAAGTGGTGTTTTGAGAATTTAGTAAAAAACTTATTTTTTGATTTTTTAACTTTTTTAGTAGTTTTTTTGACAAAAAAATGACTTTTTAAGCTAAAAAAGTTAAAAAGTCAAAAAATCGACTTTTTTAGCTTCTTCCCAAAATGTCCCAAAGCAAGTAAAAAGCCAATTTTTTAATTTTTTAACTTTTTTTAAATCACATCAATTCTATTTTTTTACACGAAAAAAAACCAAAAATACTATACAAAAAAAAAAATTAGAAAATTAATTTTTTTACTAACTTTCCAAAACACCACTAATTGTTCAGATGATTCTAATTGTTCAGATAATTCTAGACACTCTCTAAACACTCTCTACAACATCATACACTCTCTATAATTGTTCAGATAATTCTAAACACTCTATGGGCTCTTTTGGAAACACACTAAAAAAGTCAACTTTTTTATTTTTTATTTTTTTTAGTTAAAAAAGTCAATTTTTTTATCCAAAACAATCCAATTTTTTGTCCAAAAAAACACTAAAAATTTAAAAAATTAAAAAATTAACCTTTTATCAACTTCTCAAAATACCACTCTATAACATCATACACTCTGGAAAGACAACAGGAGAGAAGTCATGGTACGTTGGTAATGTGTAAAATATATTCTTTCTCGTCTATGTCTGAGTGTTTTTGGACTGGACAGTGACTGACTCATGACTGTGAGTGTGAGTGAAAAGTGACAGCCGTAAGGATATTCAATAAACTCTCCGTCGTCAGATTGTGAGTGATCTCGATCGGTGCTCTGCCCGTCATCAATATTGGTGCTACCTCTGCTTACCATCCAATCAGTGTTGGTGAAAAGTAAAATACAGATGTAATATTCATGAAAAATAAAACACAGATGTAACCATATCGTAGATAAATCACAAATTCTCATATATTTTTAGATTTTTAATTATTTAATATAAAATTATAGATTTTATTCTTTTTATTAATCACATTACATATAAAATGTCATACGATATTACAGGAATGTATTTTCTGAATACCAAACATGTAGTAAGGTGACGCCGACGTATCAGCCGAGGTGCCACGTATCCAGGTTGTGAAGCCGAGGTTCTCTCGGCAAGGCCGAGGTTGTCTTCGAAGATATCAGAATTCGAGATAAATGAATAAAAAATAAGAGACAAGAGTCCTAGAGTAAAGAGGAGACTTAGCAAATATAAGGATAAAACTCTTAGGAAGTTTATCTTTATCTCTTGTGAAATCCAAAGTAAGCACTGAATAGGAGTCATAGAAGTCAGGCTTCTAGTGGGACTGAGATTGAGTTAACTATAAAAGAGAGGCACCCCCGTGGGTCTAAAGTACGCAGTTTTTATGCTTTGAGTAGTGAGTTTAGCACTTGAATATCTTTGAGAGATATACTGACTTGATCGTCGGAGTGCCCCCGGGTGGAAGAGCCACCGCCGGAGCCTTTTCTTTCTGTTACAGGTTAGCTGAAGCCATCTATTCTGCCAGTGCTTTTCTAGCTGATTACTAGGCGGGCAGTGTGGTCAGAAAATCACCTACACAATTTGGCGTCTTCTGTGGGAACGTAGAAGAATAGATGGCCAGTAACGGACAGAAGGAAAACATTGAGGGCGACACTCCTACTTGGAGTGGCAAACCAATTGACCTTGACGTTGAAGGAAACAACCACAATGCAGAAACTCATGACCAGGGCCACGGAGAAAAAGACGTCGGCTAGGAGGGCGACACTTCAAAGAGGACAGACCAAAGCAAGTACTATAACAAAGATAACCTTCAGGTATGGAGGGATAGGTGCCTACGGAGGGATGAGGAAGCAAAAGACTTGGCAAACAAGTTGGCAGACCTACAGTCAATGGTCAACTTCATGATGCAAAACAATGTCATGCAGCCACCATACCCGCTGCAGGATACGCCGATGCCAGCAACTAACCCCCAGAAGGGAGGAAGAAGAACAATTCCCGAAGTCCCTCAGCACACCAGGAGTGGAAGGGTTAATTGATCGTAGCCCATAAACTATACAACCATTTTTCAATTGTGGCCCATCGTCAATTCACGCCATGAGACCGAGATCTGGGCTATCCGTGTTCATAGTCAATCCTATCGTGAATTCAACTGCTGATGGGTTAGTTGATTGGCCTCTTCCTTCTATGGGTAAATTGAAGATGAACACACATTGGAGCTCATAGGGAGATCCAAGTGATGGTGGCTTCAGGGGTTAATCCGTGATGAAAAAGACATTTGGTTTTGTGGTTATTTTAGCAAGCTTACAAATTGTTGCAGCATTGAAGCCGATATCTGGGCTATCTACAAATGCGTGACAATTGCTTTCAAGAAAGGGTATACGGATCTTATCATTGAAATGGATTCTCAATATGCCATTGATATGTTAAAGACCATTGAGATCAAGTCTAATGGAGGATTACAAATTCCTCATTTAAAGATACGGCTACACGATTCAACATGTCACGAAGCAGGGCAACACGAGTATCGATGGCCTAGTCAAAATGGGCACAGATCAAAATGAAGTGTTAGTTATCAAGGACAACCCCTCGGAAGAAATCCGAGGCCAACTAGTAGCAAATATGGTTGATTAGAGCTATCCCAGGCAGTGTCCTAAGGGCACCTAGTTTTTCTTTGCTTTAGTTTTTTGTTTATCATTTCATTTTCTGATCAAAAAAACATTTCATGCCATGCGACATTTCAAAGAGTTGTATTCAAGGGCGGACGCAGGGGGGTTACGAGGGGTCCTAGCCCTCCAACCTTTTGTAAAATCTCTATTTTATATATATGCTTTTGTCATTTTTTTTTTAAATATATATTACATAATGTTCCTCCCCCCTCCCCCCAAAAAAAATTCAATCTAACACTCAATAAAAAAATTATAAAGACCCTAATATAAGTTACCTTTCAAAGAAAACATTTACAATAATATTATGGTGATCATATTTTTTTATTATAAATTGTTTATCCTTTTATATGTCAGTACTATATTAGTATCAAATATGAGTGGTTAAAGTAATAAACAAATTATGGTGAAAAAGATGATCATTTTAACATTATTGTAGTTAAAAAAAAAATTGTAACATCATTGAAAAAATTTAATTGGGCCATGTTAAAAACAATATAGTTTATTTGTGAGTTTCTATAATGTATTTATAGTTCAAAAAAAAATGGTAACATTATTGAAAAATTTAATCCGGTTCATGTTAAAAACAATGTAGTTTATTTGTGAGTTTCTATAATGTATTTAATGGAATCACTTGTATAAGTTTATGTACCCAAGGATATTATATAATAGATTAATTATATTAAGATTTTTTACTTATTACCAAATATTATCTTAATGTTTACCTATAAATTTTTACATTTTGATTTCCTTTTAACCATAAAATTCATGTAAATAATATTTAATCAAAACTAATCTCTCATAATTTTATTGGTCCAATTAATCTCTATTAAATAATTTTAATAATAATTTAATCAAATATAACGCTAACCAATCTATCAAGGACTTAATAGGTATCTCATATACTTTCTCTTTAATGAAATGATCCCCACCCAAAAAAAAAAAAATCCCAGTCCGTCCTGGCTGTATTAATTATTTATGGCCCCAATTAATATTGACAATTCAGGACTGTCAATTCTTATCATAAGCCATTTCAAAAGTGGTGTATAAATTATGGCAACATTTAGATTTTATTATTATTATTTGTATTCTTAGCATATGACACGTGACACCCGCTGGATTGGTTAAAATTAAAAAAATTATGAAAAATATATAATAAAAAGAGTTGTGCTACGTAGTAGGGGTGGGCAACGGTTTATCCGAACCGCTCAAACCGCCCAATCCGCCCAACCCGCATATAAGTGGGTGGTTTCGCAAACATAATGCGGGCGGATGCGGTTTGAAATATGACAAATTTGCGGGTTGCGGGCGGGTTGCGGTTTAAACCCGCAAACCGCAAAAACCGCCCGCACTTTAATTATTATTATTATTATTTTTTTATATACCAACTTTGTAACTTTTACAGGAGCACCGTTATATTCTCTATGACACTAGGATCCTTATTTTTAAGTATTTCTCAACTTTCTTAATGCCGTAGAATTATCAAGTCCTAAACTTGGTTTCTTATACTCCCTCCGTCCCAAAATATTGGTCCCTTTTGGGGAATTCAACTTTTTTTGGTAGTACACTTATTGCATTTGAAAAAAGTTGGTTTTCCAAAATTACCCTTTTGATAGTACATTTTTTTGGAATATCAATGTCATAATTGTACTTTTTAAATTGTTTATTAATTTAAAAGAATGGCAAAATAGGAAATTTACATTATTTTTGTACTTGATTTATAAAGAGGGACTAATATTTTGGGACAATGAAAAATGAAATAAGGGACTAATATTTTGGGACGGAGGGAGTATGATTTTCATTGGTGATTCATCCACTTTTTCCTAATAAAATTTTTCTTCTAATGGTCGATAGAACTTATAGTTTGATTATTGATTACTGAACTAGCAATTCTAATTGAGTACAACCTTTAATGCATTGATATACATTTTTTTCATAGCAAAAATGCTAGTGTAGGGTCTCTTTGTTTTGGGTACTTTAATTTAATGCATTGATATTCAATTTTTATTTGTAAACTCATCAAAAAATTGTTATCACAAATATATAAAAAGAATCTGATGGCTAAATTCGCTGGAAAAAAAAAAACTCGAAAATTAATTTTTAAAGAAAAAAGTGTAAACCGCAAACCGCCCGCACATTTGCAAACCCTATCCGCACAAACCGCAAACCGCACTGCGGGCGATTGCGGGTTGACTTTTTCCCAAACCGCATAGATGCGGGCGGGTCAAAACCGAACCGCAAACCGCACAAAACCGATCCGCGAACACCCCTACTACGTAGCTCGAAAGAGAGCTTCTCCGAATCCCCCGAATTCAAAACGACGTCGTTTCATCGTTTTGATTTTTTTTTTTTTTTAAAATCAGAAAAGAAGAAGGAGAAAGAAAAAAGAAGAAGAAGAGAAGAAGAAAGAATAGCAGAGAAGAAGAAGAAAGAGGCAGAGGCGGAGGCGGGGCTGCGACGAGCTACGACGATCGGTCGATGAGCTGTGACGCTCGGCCAGGCAATCTGCGATCGATCAGCAGAAGCAGAGGGGCCCTCTCTCTCTCTCTCCATTCCCTCTTCCCCTCCATTTCCTCTTCCCCTCCTCTTTCTCTTTCTCTTTCTCTTTCTCTTCTATCTATTTCGGGCTGTTCGGGAGGGGCAAAAATCGGGGAAAAAATCATTTTCCTAATAAAAATGAAGGTGATAGATGTACTAAGATATTAATAGTTACTTAGATGGTCGTAATTTAGGTATGATTTTTTTTTTCTATTTTTTTTTATAAATATTATCTCATGACTACATTGTGAATGTCTCCCCGACAATGTGGTGTTTTGAAAAGTTGATAAAAAGTTATTTTTTTGATTTTTTTAGTTTATTTTATCTTTTTGTGAATAAAAAATATGAGAGATAAATGTGACTCAAAATAGATAAAAAATTAAAAGTTGATTTTTTTTTTTTTTTTTTTTTTTGCTTCCCAAAGACCCCAATGTCAATGACATGAATTGATTAAAGGTAGTTCAATGTTACTGTATTGTTCACTAAATTATTTAATTTCATTCTTCATCTTTTTCTTTTTCTTTTTTTATATTTATTTTCTTCACATTTTTAATTTGAAATTCCTTAAAATTGTCAAGCTAATAGAATCTCAATACATTGTTTGCCTTGTCTGGTGAAATTGGAAATTAAGATAAAATTTGCTTATAATTTAAGAAGACTTTAATTAGTTTTTTTTTAAGAATAATTATTTTTATTTTTTGAAATTTTTTTAAAAAAATTTCAAAAAAATTAAGAATGTCATAATCCTTTGTTTGGCATTCTAATCATAAACTAAAATAGTCACAAAATAATAAAATAAGTTAAAAATATCAATAAGCTAAAATACCATATTCAAACCAAAATCATTTTATTTTTTTTTTAAGAAATAAAAAAAAAAACTCAACCCAAATGAAAATTTTTAACTCAAACTAAAATAATCAAAAAAAAAATTAAAAAATCAACCACATTCTCAACAAATCCTGAATAGACTAAGGCTCCGTTTGGCAAGAGCTAAACGGGGTTTTTTTTGGCTATGTTAGCCACAAAAGACAAAATAAGCTATTTTAGTCACAAAAAATAAAATATCACATCTAACCCATAATTATTATATTCTTCTCTCACAAAAAAAATCAAAAAAATTAAAAAAGTCCTTCTCAAACTAAACTTTTTAACTTAAGTGAAAATAGTCAAAAAAAAAAAAAAACTAAAAAATTAAAAAGTCAAACCACTTCCCAACGGTGGCCGATTAGTTTTGTTCAAAAAAAAAAAAAAAAAAAAAAAAAAAAGTATGAGGTGTGTGTAGCTAGCTCTGGGTGACCCACGTGGTCCTGATCGGACAGCATGAGGGATGAGATGGGTGTTGACTGGCCAAGTTCCATCACTGACAAAACCAAAATAGATATATCTAATTTATGAGTGACACGTGTTATTTTTTCCAAGTGCTCCCTTATTTTTTCTGTTGAAAACAATAGAAATATTAATAATTTAGTACATATTTGTTAAAAAAAAATTAAATCAATGTTAAATTTTTTAAATTTTAATAATTAAAAATATAAAATTTTCTTTGATAGTTTACATTGGCTTTGTTTGGAAAGTTAATTATTTTAGTTAATTTTAACTTGATTAAAATAGTTATTTTTGAAAAGTTAATTAGGTTTTTTTAGTTGATTTGATATTTGTGTGGCAAAAAAAAAAAAAAATTATCGATTGAAAGTAACATTTTATTTTATTAATTATTTTAATTTATTTTATTTTTTAATAAGTTATTTTAACCCAATTCTCTTTCCAAACACACTCATTATCGTTGTGATGGTCCTCAGGGCTGTTTGGTGTACTACTCAAAAAATAAAATTTATTGTTTATTATTTTTATTTTTAGATATATATATTAAATTATGTCAAAATGATCCTCAGGGCTGTTTGACTCTTTTTAAAAATGTAAATTTAACCTTTTTTTTTATTTTTTAAATCTGTCTAATCAAATAGAACCTAAAAATTAAAAAAAAAAAAAAAAAACAAACTCACTAGCCATGGAAAAAAAGAAATATAAAAAAAATCACTCTAAGACTCGTTTGGGACGTGGGTTAGGTTTTTAATTTTTTGATTATTTTAGTTTAAGGTTAAAAAGTCTCGTTTAGAATAGATTTTTGACTTTTTTTACTTTTGTGAGAGAAAAATAAAATGATTATGGCTTAGATGTGATATTTTGTCTTATTATGCTAAAAAACTTATTTTGTCTTTTTGTTAATATTTTAGCCAAAAAGCCCCGTTTAGCTTATGTCAAACGAGAGCTAAGCCTTTGTTTGGCATGTAAGTTTGAGATTTTTTTTTTGATTATTTTAGTCACAAAAAGACAAAATAGATTAAAAAGTGAATAAAATAAAATATCACATCCAAATCATAATCATTTCATTTTTTCTCTCATAAAAATAAAAAAAGTCAAAAAATTTATCTCAAATAAGACTTTTTAACCCCAAATTAAAATAGTCAAAAGTCAAAAAATAACCCACTTTCCAAACATAGATTAGTACACAACACAATGGGTCCCGTTGAAATTTGGTTATTTTAATTAATTTTTTTTGTTTCTTAGTTATTTTATGAGATAAAAAAAACAACAATGATTCATCTCACTAAAAACATCACCACTAATAGCACTAATGCATTAAAAAAAAAAAAAAAAAAAAATTACAACTCCAAGACCAAAACATCACATCATTCATGACGGGACCCACTGCCACCTAATTAGTGGGAGCACTAATTAATGCTCCCAAGCATTTTTCTAAAAAAAATAAAAAATAAAAAAAGAAGTTATGTTGTGAATGTTTTGACTATTTTAATTATAATTGAATAGATAATTGTGAGAAAAAAAAAAATTTATGAGCAAGATATGGCATTTTCTCCTATTTATTATTTTAACCCTTTTCAAAAATATTTATTGACTATTTTAGCCTAAAAATGCATCCCAACAAAAATATTTGCCAAAACACAAGCATTGGCGATGTTACAATTGTAATACATAAGATAAAAAAATAAAAATAAAAATAAAAACATAATTTGATAAATTAAGAAAAATTATTTATAAGTAAAAATTTTATAAATAAAACTAAACCAGAATAATATAATTGTGTATTTTTTAAAATATAAGTTAAAATAATAGATATTTTAAATTGAGATGAATGACACATAAAGTGTCTTATCATTTTGTAAATTATATATAATTTCTTTAAGATAAATTATACTGACTTCCATGAAATTTGGATATAATGAACCTTCCGTTTTAAGACAATTAAATCAATTTTTAGTAAGGATCACACCGAATGTAAGTAGTTTTAAGACTCAAAAATAAATAAAATAAAATATATATTTTAATATAAAAAAAAGATGACAACAGTCACTTTTTTATCCATAAGACTAATAAGGAAGATTTATTTATAAATCTCATTTAGTAGATTTATAGTTTAATAAGCTCATAAAGTTTTTTTTAATGTTTCATCAAATTCCATATATTTAGATTAATATTCTAATAGGTCTCTTTTCCCATATTAGAATTATTGTGTGGTCTATTTTATCCTTATAAACTTTTACTATAATATATATATATATATATATATTATACCATATATTTAGGAGAGAGAATATAAATTATTAGATATATTTTATTTGTGATGCATATAAAACATTGTATATAGAATATAGAAGATTGTTATTGTTAGTATTTTATTTGTCTCAATGTGAGGAATTCACTTAATCAATGATATTCCTTCACCATTATTTTGCATTAAGGTTCTGTCATGAAAGAACATTTGGAAAAGAAAGTTAGTTATAGATCGATAATAGAGATAATATACTCACAACAGAGATGATGGTAAATCGAGAACGAACAATCATTTTTTTGTCACTATTACACATAAATCGTAGTCTCTTCATCGATTTGTGTAGTCGTCGGTATTGTGTAGTTTATTCACCAGTATTATATAGTCGTTGATTATATATATATTTTTCTAAAAAGGTGGGTCGATATATATGAATTATTTGATAATTTTTTATATGTTGTTTGATATTTTTTGTATATACTTGTTGTTTAAATAATTATTTTTTGTTACCAATAAACGATCGAAATAGTTAATTTTTTTATTTCAATTTTGTTTCATGTTTCATGTTACAATGTGAATGTTCACATTAGTATGAATTTAATTTAATTTAAATTTTTTTTTTTATAGCTAGTTGTATTGTTATACAGGAAAGCAACCCAAAAGGGGGGTGAGTTGGGTAATAAAAAATTTAGCTTGAAAATAGATTTTTAGGACTAAGAGATTAAATGCAGCAGATAATAATAAGTATACAGAAAATAAAGGAAAGGAAAGAAGAGCTTAATAGAAGAATTTATAGTGGTTCGGTTCACCGGCCTACATCCACTTCTCAAGAGACCTCTTTGAGAATTTCTTTACTAAGAATCAATGCACCACCAAGCTCCTCCTAGCTTGTGGATTTTTACACATGACTTACTTCAATCTGTTGAGAACCTTTCACTGAATGCCTTACTTTACAAGTGTTTCACTCAGAAAATAAGGAACAAGAGTAAGAAGTACAACTGTCTCTTTTTACAAATATTTTCTTTTAAAAGATGAATATGAAAGTGTAAACTCACAGATTACTCACTTAGATATGAAAGTTGAAGTATAAATGAAGTATGTGAAATACTCTTGATTGCTCTTGAATGCTCTGGGTATATTATATTCAGGGTTGGTTTGGCATAACCTAAAAAAGTCAAAAAGTCAAAAAGTCACTATCCTATTTAAGTCACATCATCTTATTTAAATCACATCATCTCTCTAACACATCACATCAAACCTAACCCCAACCCAACCCATACAAGCCAATAAGTCAAAAAGTATACTTTTTTAGAACATCCCAAACCAACTCTCAAGAAGTGTATTTAATGAACAAGGAAACCTTCATATTTATAATATTGATGACTTCTCGTTGTTAGAGAGAGAGGAGATTTGAATCTCCTAGCCATTGAAGAAGATCATGGAGGATATACGTCAGCTGTGTTTGATCAGAGCATGGTGAGATGCAGACTGTATACAGGTCTTGGGAAGAGAAGGTTCAATAAATACATGAGCTTTTGATTTAATGCTCTCCTTCATAAGTTAACTTCATGGAGAAGATATGGTGTCAAAAGATCTGCTCAGGGGTCAAAAAAGATGACATACTCTACATCTAAATCTGAAAAAGTGACTGAGAAAGAGGCTATGTCAGTACAGATCTGATTTGGCAGCTGTATTTTTGAAACCCAGATTTTACGGGTGTCGACCCTTACAACTTGGGTGTCGACCCTTTGCTCTTCTTTTCTTCTCTGAGTTTTGTTCCATGTGTTCCTGGTGTCGACCCTTATGATTCTTGGTATCGACCCTTGTTGTTGTATTGCATTCTGAAATTTAGTGTCAACTCTTGCTGTCCTTGGTGTCGACCCTTGCTACTGGGTTGCACACTAAAATTTGGTGTCAACCCTTGCTATCTTGGTGCCGACTCTTGCTACTGGGTTGCACACTGAAATTTGGTGTTGACCCTTGCTTCTAAAACACTTAGACATTTTGAGCTTCACTCTGGTGTCGACCCTTGCTATTTTGGTGTCGACCTTTAGACCTATTTCAAGCATGGATAGAGTTTTACAACCAAGTGCTAATCTTATGTTTTGAAGGGCCAAAAATCATTGAAAAATAACACTTCTAGAATCATATAACTTCTAGAACAATTTAAGCACAATTTGTATACTATTGTTTTGAAAACTTTGAATAACAAATTAAATAAAAAAATTTGTCAATTATCAAAGCTGATAGAATTTTAGGTTTGAATAACCTTGGGACTAACAATCTCCCCTTTTTTGATGATGACAAATATTTAAAGTTTTCAAAGCATGAGTTTCAAAAGGAAGGCATTAAGAAGTGTTTTTCAAGGAGTTTTTTTTAAATAAAAGATTTGAAAAAAAAAAATCAAAAACTCCCCCTATATAAAGGGCTTCAAGACCATAACAAAAATAATGATATATGTCAAGACAATAAAACAACCTGATATGGATCAAGTTCCCCCTATCAATATGTACTAAAACAATCATTAGTAAAATCAATTTCTTCAATTTATTTTCATTGAATAAAATCACAAGCAAAAAAAATAAAATAACTGAGCGTGTTGTTAATAGACATTCACAACCAATCACAACCAATACTTAAATATCAATATGTTTCATTCAAGGAGATTTCATCAACATTCATATATATATATAAAGAAGTATCTAAAATTCCAAGACATATACTATCCAATTTGTGTTTCCCAGAAGTTGTACATATACTACTCAATTTGTGTTGCCTAAAAGTTGTACCCACACTACAAGAAAAAGCAGTTTTAGCGACTAAAAATATAAATTTCGTCGCTGAAAGTAGGACAATTGGCGACTAAAATTGAATTAGTAGCCAAAAGTGCGACGAAAACAGTTTAGTAGCCAAATGTGTAGTTATTGGCGACTGAAAATTAGTTTAGTTGCCGATTATATGGGTTTTAGCGACTAAAACAATTTTAGTAGCCAAAAGTGAAGGTTTTTGGCGACTAAAAAAATTTAGTAGCCAAAAGTATAGGTTTTGGCGACTAAAAGATAGTTTGGTCGCTGATTATAGGTGTTTTACCGACAAAAAAATTTTTTGTAGCCAAAAGTAAAAGTTTTTGGCTACTAAAAAAAATTTAATAGCTAAAAGTGGACAATTGGCGACTAAAATTCAGTTTAGTTCCGCAAAAGTGGAGGTTTTGGCGACTAAAAATAAGTTTAGTCGCCGAAAGTGGTTATTTTTAGGCGGAAATTAATTTTTTTAGCGACTAAATTATTGGTAGTAGCCAAAACTAAGGTTTTTGGTAACTAAAAAAAAATTTAGTCGCCAAAAGTGGCTTCTTTTTTTTTTAATAAATAATTTATTTTTTACATAAATTATATTGAATAAAAATAATTATGTTTATATATATAGTTTTATATTAATACGGGTCAATATACTATATAAATAATATATTTTGCATATATATTCATGTGGTATTATTGTGGCATAGTGGGGAGAGTGTGCTTTGTTAAAGGTTTAGAATGTGAGAGGTTGGTGGTTCAAAACTTGGGAAAAGCAAAGGGTAATTTTTTTTTTTCCTTGAAAGAAGCTTTTGGCGACTAGAATGGGTGGTCGCCAAAAACTTCAGTATTGGCGACAAAAAAAATAGTCGGCAAATGTATAAATTAAAAAAAAAAAATTCACTATTGGCGACTAAAAATTTAGTCGCTAAATGTATAATTTAAAAAATATAAATAAGCTTTGGCGATGAAAATTTTAGTCGCTACAGACTTGGATTTTGGTGACTAAAAGTTTTTTAGTCGCCAATATCTCCGGCGACCATGTATTCGCGACAAAACGTCAACTAAAATATTTAGTCGGGGAAAGTGAAAAGTCGACTTTTGGCGACTAAAAAAAGACTTTTGGCGACGCCAAAGGTGATTTTTCTTGTATGCCAAAAAGTGTTTTTACCAAGTCAACGTCATCCATATACGTCTATCATCTAAAGAACAATATAAACATCCAACTACAAATCCAACAACAATTAGAGCCAATTACAATAAACTACAATTAGAGCCAATCTCAACAATTTATCTCCCTTTGTTATCAACAAAAAGAAGAGGTCAGAGCATCAGTCAAATGGAGGAGGAGATCGAGGCCAATGGGGTGTAGCTTCGCGCCAACCTTGGGCAAACCATAGCATGAACTTGCGGATTTGTTCACCCAAATCATCGTCCCAGCGTTGCTGGAAGATTTGACGAAATTCTTCATTGGAGTCTTTGATCCCGTATACTGCAATCACCATACTTTCGACACTTTCTTTAGCACCTGCAATGACTTGGGATTGCTGCAGTTTCATGCGATCAATGTCATTTTGCATTTCATTCTGTTGAGAAATAAGCTGTAGGACCAAGGAGGCCAACTCATCCACCTTTTGTTCCAAAGCAAAGGATGATGAGATAGGGACAGTGTGAGAGGATGATGGAATGTCTAAGGCAGTGATGGATTGGGAATCTAGGTTTAAATTGTTAAGTCTAGAATTAATTGAAGCAATCACATCCATCAGGGGACCCTGAACCATGAAATCGAGATGGTCGATTTTTTTTGAGTAAGAGGAGAGGTCAGAAGAAGGTGGTGGAGTAGAGGGGCCAGGGGTGGAGAAAGGAAATGTAGGACTGGGAAGAAAAAAGTCAGGGGTAGAGAGACCAGGGGAAGACACAATTTTCTTGGTCTTGGTCCAAATGCGGTTGACCAGTGAATATCTCATGTTTCCAAGAGTTTCAGCCCCATAACACAAGGGGTCTCGAGGGACTTTTTCTTCCCTCTTCAGATCAATTTTAAATGCTTAAATATTTTAGTGAAAATCATACCATAGGGAAGGGTTTGATTATTTTGTTTGTGGGCATTTTTGATACAGTAGATAACCAAAAAACCAAAATCAGTTGGGAAACCAGTGGATAAGGCCCAAATGAGGTAAGTGTGGCTGTATGTGACAACATCAAAGTGGTCGGAATGTGGAATGATGTTGTGTGTGATGATGTGATGTAACAGTCTCAGTTCTAGGGAGAGATTTTCCTAGAGACTGTGACTTGGTGATTTAGGTCGGGGTTGTTTATGAGGAGACGGAGACCAGTGAGATAAGAGTATGGGGGTGGTTTAAGAGTTACAAATGGATTGACCCTGTGTCCATCATTGGAGGTTTTTAGAATGAAGTTAATGACAGAGGATGTTAGAATGAAAGAGACACCCTTTACAAAACAGTCGAGGGTATGAGGAGAAGTGTCCTCATCACAAGATAGATTTGCAAAAAACTCTTTGATGAGTGTGGGGTAAATGTCACAGTTGAGTTTCAAAAGATATGACCACTTTTGGTTATTGAACCAGGCTTTGATGGGAATAGAATGTTTTTCAAAAAAATGCGAGATATATTGTACATCTAGAGATTACCTTTCGAAGATTGAAGTCCTTGTTGAAGGCAAATCGGCACTTAGGGTTCTTAAATCGAAGCACGGGCGGAGAAGCAGCGACGGCGGTGAAAGTAGAGGAGGTTCGTGGTTGCTTCCGTGTTGCAATAAGATGAGGGGCTTGAGAATCCATAGAAAGGAAGAATATAGGTTGCGAGAGAGATGGAAGAGAATCAGAATGTGGATCGTTGGAGAAAATCGCCGGAATAGGAAAAGAGGCTAGGGCTAAATTTTAGGAGGTGTTGTAAAAGAAAAAGGAAAGGTCGCGGTATATATATGACCTTGAGAGGGTGTCGACCTTCGTGAAGAGAGGGGTTGACCCTTCGAATTTGAAAAGACAGCGCGACAAACACCTTACCCAAAAGGCAAGTGTCGACCCTTAGGGGAAAGGGGTCAACACTAAAAAGCAGTGTCCTCAAATTCATCAGGCGTCGACACGTTCGAAGGGAGGTGTCGACCCTAATCAACAAAAGGCACAAGCCTGGTTCACAAGGTGTTGACCCTATAAAGTAGGGGGTCGACCCTTAAGGGTCTTGGAAGGCAAAAACTAATGTTTTTCACATTAAATTTCTCAAAGAAGCATAATAACACATAGTTTAATATCACACGGGAATATTTAACATACTAAGCTCAGTTTGTATAAAGTAGAAATGTTCCTCATTGAGAGGCTTTGTAAAGACATTAGCCAATTGTTGACTTGTAGGTACAAATTCGAGTTCAATGTCACCTTTAAGTACATGATCTCGTAAAAAGTGATGCCTTATTTCAATGTGTTTAGTGCGTGTGTTGTATGGGACTTTTTAAAAGATTAATGGCACTAGTGTTATTGTATTTAATAGGTATGTGATCAAAGTGAAATCCAAAATCAAGAAGTTGTTGTTTCATCCAAAGCATTTGAGCATAACAACTAGCAGCAATAATATATTCCGCTTCAGTTGTAGATAAAGCCACGAAATTTTACTTTTTTACAAAACCAAGATATGAGTGAATTTTCAAGAAAATGACAAGTGCCACCAATGCTTTTTCAGTCAAGTCTACATCTCGCAAAGTCAGTGTGACAACCCAACTCTGGATTATGCTAATTAATCTTTATACTTATAATTATGAGCTTGATATAATTTTTAATGCTAATTATATGATTATATGTGTTTGTGAATTTATATCTGTTCACCGTAGGAAAATCTATTTGACTTTCCGTTATAAAATTTAAATTGAAGGTCATAGAGGCGACAGAAATTGAAATTGACTGTGTTTTTGCATTCAGCATGATTTTTAGAGCCTATGGTGAAATTTAATTAAAAATTGATTTGGATCAAAATAATTAGATTAAATTGATTAAATTAAGTACACTTGAGTAACCTTAATTAAGATGGATTAGTTTAAACTAATCACTTAATATATATAAGGGCCAAACACACTTAAGCTCATTTATGAGCTCAAAAATCTGAATATACAATCTAGAGGGAGAGAGTGAACCGAATTAGAAAGAGAGGGAGCTCAACCGTGGAGATTTGCAAGTGAATTCAAGAAACTAGGAGGATTAGCTCAAGAATTGGCTATAATCGGAAGAGTTGAAGCTTCTAGGTGAGTAATTGAGTTCAAATTCATGAGTTTAAACTTGTAATTATGTGAATTCCAAGAGAATTGATGATCAAGAACAAATGTGAGTAGTGTTTGATGAAATTGAAGTTAATGTCTCCATGCATGTAAAGAATTACCATGAATGTGCATAATCATGAAGAATTGAGCACAAAAATTCACATGCATGCATACTTTTGTTAAACCTCATGGTTTTGATCATCATTTGTATCATTTGACATGGACTTAGAGTCTATATTTCATATGCATGTGTCATCCTTGAAGATATGAAGCTTGGTAGCTTGTGTTATGAAGTTGTCACGAAGAATGTGAAATGATTTGGGATTTGGATCATGGTTTTGGACAAATTAGACTCAATTTGCCTATGTTCTCGTTTTGTATAATGTTTTCCATGTTTTTGTACCAAAAATATGAGTTTTGGGCCTTTGGAACCAAGTTATGAACTTCAAACACAGTTATGGAAAACTCAGAATTTGACTTGTCCGCTCGAGCAAGGAAAGTGTCGCGCGAGCGTTAAAGTTGAGCTCCCAGAAATTTTGCAGAGATTTGCACTGTGGCTCGAGCGGCAAACTCTACGCTCGAGCGAACCCTGTTTTGCAAGACTCCCTGCTCGAGCGTCAGAAATCTAGCTCGAGCGTGAAATTCATGTAACTAGTACTTTTACAGAGTTTTAGAGTCCGCTTGAGCGACCAAAGCTGCGCTTAAGCGGAGAACCATGTTTTAGAAATTTTTAAAAGTCATTTTATGATTCGTTTTGTATTCTCTTTCATTTCTAAGCACTCTTAGGCATACATTGGATATTTTAAATGAATTAAAGGACACGAAAGAAGCCTAAGAGCATTAAGCAAACTAAAGAACGGATTGAATGGCATTATGACCCAATGTGTATGAATTATGTAGCGTCGAATGCAAGGACGAATCAAGCACTGGAACACGGTGAGTAATATCTTAGCGAGGATGTTTTTGCATACGCATTATTTTCTAAACGATGCCTGTATGGTAAGGTTCTAAACCTTGAAAGTGATAATATGAATGAGCGTTTCAATCACTCAAATTTGGAATGAAATATGCAAAGCTATCAATGTATGAGCATGAAATGGGCCTAAGGCCGTTCAGTATATTCGATGAGAATGCAAATTAGGTCTAAGGCCGTTCTGTATGATTATTAAATGGGCCGAAGACCGTTCGGGATAAGGAAAAGATATGGACTGTGTGAGTTGATTTTTTACCACACTGCCAATCAAGTACTCAGCTGGAGAATACAAAAAGCATACCTTGGACCCATGTGGATGCCTCTCTTTTATAGCCAACACAAACCTAGTCCCAATAGAAGCCTAGCTTCAATGGACTTAGGATTACTGCTAATCTTGGACTCCTAGTAGGATTGAGATAAACTCTCTAAGAGTCTTATCTTTACCCAAACTGAAGTTTTCTCTCATTCTAGGACTCTTGTCCTTTATCCGCTTATTCCGGATTCCGGTATCTTCGTAGGTAACCTCGGCCTAGCTGAGATGATCTCGGCGTCATGATCAGGACACGTGGCACCCCGGCTGGCACTTTGGTGACACCTCAGCCATGTGTTGTCATTCAAAAATCATGTCCCCACAACTGCCCCTTAGGTTCTATTACCTCGGCATCCTGAGGTGATGGAACCTATATCATTCATTCCTTTAATCATAACCCTGATTTAACTTCAGCTTGTAAATTTTTCTTAAAATTTCAACAAGTGTTAAACATGACCTCGGTTTAACTTCAACTTATAAATTTTTAAAATTTCAACAAGTGTTAAACATGACCTCAGTTTAACTTCAACTTGTAAATTTTTCTTAAAAACTTCAACTTGTAAATTTAAACATGTTCTCGGTTTAACTTCAACTTGTAAATTTAAATTTCAATAAGTGTAAAATGTAACCTCAGTTCATCTTCAACTTGTAAATTTTTCACAAATTTCAACAAGTGTTAAACATAACCTCAGTTTAACTTTAACTTGTAAATTTTTCGCAAATTTCAACAAGTGTTAAACATGACTTCGTTTGAACTTCAACTTGTAAATTTTTCATAAATTTCAACAAGTGTTAAACATGACCTCGTTTAACTTCAACTTGTAAATTTTTCACAAATTTCAACAAGTGTTAAACATGACCTCAGTTTAACTTCAACTTGTAAATTTTTCACAAATTTCAACAAGTATTAAACTAATTTTAGCATGTAATTTCTACCTTTCCAGGAACCATTTTCCAACTCTCTGCCCCCTAATGTGAACTTAAGTTCCACTTGAGTTCTCATTGTGCATGTATTCCAGAAACATCGTCAAGTATCTTATCAGTCACAAGTGCAAAAAAAAATCAAGCTAAAACTTTATTTATTACTTCGGCTAATAAAAAAGAACAAAAAAGTCTAATGATAGAAAAATTTCAAATTGCAAGTATTCTAAGGCCTTGGCAATTCTTTGCCTTCATTATCTTCAAGCTGATATGCCCCATTGCCCAATACCGAGATGATTCTATAGGGTTCCTCCCAATTCGGGTCAAGCTTGCCCTCTCTGGGATCCTTCTTGTTGCCGACAACCTTTCTCAAGACGAGGTCACCGACTTAAAACTCCCGTGGGTAGACCTTCTTATTATAAGCCCTGGCAAGCTGCTGCTGGTATGCTGCCAGCTGAATTGCAGCTTTCTCCCTTCTTTCTTCTAGTAGATCCAGATCTCGGGCTAATAATACATCATTAGTCCCATTCTCTACTCTCTGAGTTCTGATCCCTGAGATGCTGACTTCTAGTGGGATTACTGCTTCTGTGCCATAAGCCATGGCAAATGGGGATTCCCCCGTTGATCTTCTCGGTGTAGTCCGATATACCCAGAGTACAATGGGCAATCCATCCACCCACTTTCCATTTGCTGCTTGCAGCCTCTTCTTTATCCCATCCAAGATAACTTTGTTGGATGCCTCTGCTTGTCCATTGCTTTGAGGAAAACTTGGGGTCGAAAAATAATTCTTGATTCTGAATTTTGCATAGAAGCTCTTGATTAGTTTACTGTCAAATTGTGTTCCGTTGTCTGCAACTATTGCCCTTGGGATCCCAAACCTGGTGATGATGTTCTTCCATATGAAGTTCTTCACATCCACGTCTCGGATCTTGGCATGGGGTTCAGCTTCTATCCACTTGGTGAAGTAATCTATTGCTACTAGCAGGTACTTCCTTTGCCCAGTTGCTTGGGACTATTTTCTAACAAGATCCATGCCCCATTGGGCAAACGGCCAAGGATTGGATACTGGGCTCAGGTCTACTGCTGGTTGGTGTATCAGTGGTGCATCCCTTTGACACTTTTCACACTTCTTGACATAGGCTTCTGCATCTTTCTGCATATAGGGCCACCAATACCATTGGGTAATGGCCCTATGAGCAAGTGATCTGCCCCTAGCGTGGCTTCCACATACTCCTTCATGTATTTCGTACAAAAAATCTTCAACTTGTGAAGGATGTACACACCTCAAAAGGGGTCCAGTGAAGGATCTTCTATAAAGATGTCCCTCTGCTATCAGACTGAACCTTGCCGACTTCAATCTGATCTTGTGCGTCTCTTTGTAATCATCTGGCAGTTTTCTTTCTTTCAGGAATGTTACTATTACATCCATCCAGCTTAGTCTTATGTCCACACATATTGCTTCACGCTCTGTGGTCAGTGGTTCGATACTCGGGCCCGACAAGTAGTCAACCATTATCGTCCTTGCTTTTCCAGGTTATATTGCACTAGCCAGGTTGGCCAGAGCATCAGCATGACTGTTATCATCTCGGCCAACGTGCTGTAGTCGGCAATTCTGAAACAAGGCTACCAACCTGCTGACCTCCTTTGCGTAGACCGACATCCTTTCATTTCGGGCTGCAAACTCGCCAGTTGTCTGGTTGACTATAAGCTGGGAGTCACAGAAGACTATCACCTTATCTGCTTCTACTACTACTGCCAGTTTCAGTCCTGCAATTAGTGCTTCATACTTTGCTTCATTGTTTGAGGCCTTGAACCCCAAACGAATGGATTGTTCTAGTATCTGTCCATCTGGAGATACCAGTACTACTCCTGTCCTCGTTCCTTGTCGGTTTTAGCTTCCATCAACAAACAGTTGAAAGGCGTCGCCGATGTAAATGCTGCAGGACCTAAGTTTTTCTTCATTCCTTTGTTCTGTTGCCCTCAGTTGGGCTCTTCTTTGCTCGCTAGGACATCGTTCATCTCGGCTCAACGGAGCCCGATGTACGATAGATCCTAGCGTAAACTCGGCCACGAAGTCGGCCAGAACTTGGCCTTTGATTACTGTTTTGGGTCTGTATTCCAGGTCATACTGGCCCAAGGCTACTGCCCACCTGGCTATTCTGCCTGTCAGATCTCCCTGCTGCAATAGGGACTTCGAAGGATATTCAATTAGCATTACAATTTTGTGGGCTTGAAAGTAATGGTTCAGTTTCTTTGAAGCCATTACTAAGGCCAGTGTTAACTTCTCAAAGGGTAAATACCTGGTTTCTGCATCAGCCAGGGTTTTGCTTACATAGTAAACAACCCTTTGCTCCTATTTTTCTTCTCGGATTATCACTGCACTTACCACATGCTCTGAAACTGCTAGGTATAGGAACAGCTCCTCTCCAGGTTCTGGATTTGAGAGAACTGGAGCCGTGGTCAAATATTTTTTTAAGTCGGCCAAGGTGACTTCACACTTTTCTGTCCATAAGAAGTCTGTGGCCTTCTTTACTAAGCTGAAGAAGGATTTGCATTTGTCAGAACTCCTGCTTATGAACTTGTTCAGGACTGCAGCCCTTTCAGTCAACATCTGTACTTGCTTTGCCAATGTTGGGCTTTTAAGTTATAGGATGGCCTTGATTTGATCTAGGCTGGCCTCAATGCCCCTTCTGGTCACCAAGTATCCCAAGAATTTACCAGATCCAACTTCAAATGCACACTTTGATGCATTGAGTCGGAGCCGATATGTTTTTAGGATGTCAAAGACTACCTTTAAGTCTTCCAGATGGTCCTTAGGTTCCCTGGTCTTCACGACCATGTCATCGATGTATACCTCCACTGTTCGGCCAATTAGGTGTCTGAACATCTTGGTTACCAATCTCTGGTAAGTTGCTCCTGTATTTTTCAACCCAAAAGGCATTACTTTGTAGCAATACAGTCATTTCGGAGTGATAAACGCCGTCTTCTCCTCATCTAAAGAGTACATGGCTATTTGATGGTACCCCCTGTAGGCATCCAGGAAGCTCGTCCTTCCATGCCCTGAAGTGTCATCCACCAATTGGTCAATCTTGGGTAATGGGAAACTGTCTTTGGGACAAGCCTTGTTTAAGCTGGTAAAGTCCACGCAGACCCTCCATTTACTATTCTTTTTCTTCACCACCACGGTATTTGATAGCCATGTCGGGTAATTTACTTCTCGAATGGCTTTGGCCTCCAAAAGTCTGTCTACTTCCTCTTCTACCAACTCAACATGCATTAACGTCGGTCTTCTTGCTCGTTGGATTACAGGTTTGGGCGACCTGTCTACGTTCAGCTTATGGCAAGTGACGTCAGGGTCAATGCCAGGCATCTCATAAGGCATCCAAGAAAATACTTCATTGTTTGCTCTCAAGAAAGCCTCCAGTTCTTTTTCCTCTTCCTTGGCTAAGCCCAAGCCGAGAAGGAAGAATCGTTCCTCATCTCCAAGTTAGACAAGGATTTTCTTCAGGGCTTCTTCACTCTTCTCGGCTGGCTCTTTACCGACGTCATCTAGGACTTTCACGTCCTCGTCTTCTATCTCTATTGTCTTTGGTTCTCGTATGCTGTAAGTAGATTTCATTACTGTTATGGAGCAATTCTTTACCTGCAGCTGATCCCTTCTGACCTCGTCTATCCCATACTCTGTTGGGAACTGTAATAGCTAATGTAGTGTTGCGGGAACAACCCCCATTGTATGCAGCCATGGCCTTCCCAGTATAGCATTGTAAGGGGATGGTGTGTCGATTACGGTGAATTCTGTTTTCACCCTCTTGGTGCCAGCCTGTACCTTTAAGCTTCCTGCTCCCAGTGGCCACATCGGCGTTCCATTGAACCCGACCATTCGACTGTTGGACTGCTCCATATCGTCTGGGTGTGAAAGCCAAGCTCCTTGTAACACTTGACATACATGATGTCACAAGAGCTGCCTTGGTCAATTAAGATGCGCTTCACTTGGCACTCTTTAACCTGGAGGGATACTACCAAGGCATCGTTATGTTCATGCTGCACCTTCTCAAGGTTGGCTTCAGTAAAGGACACTACTGGTCCCTGGCACTCCTCGGCCCGAGGTCTTTTCTCTCGGACCTGGTACACATGCTGCAAGTGCTTTACCTTCTGGGTCTCCTCCCGTATTTCATTTTCGTTAACCTTCGAGTGAATTACATTAATTACTCGAGGTCTGCCTGCCTGCGGTTGTTGTGCTGGAGAAGGTGGAGCTACTAGTGCCTGAGGCAGTCTTGCCTGCTCTTCCTTTGTCCTGGCTTCATCTACAAGGTCCCTTAAATGACTTTTCCTTACCAGGTCTTCCAGGTGTTCTTTCAAGGCTCTGCAACCCTGAGTCAGATGCCCATCTTCATTGTGGTAAGCACAATGCTTACCAAGGCTTCTTCCTATAAACTCTCATGGTACCCTTGCTGGTGCTCTGAAATAGGGCTAGGTTCGGATTTTATCCAGCACTTTGTGAATTGGAATTCGGAATACAGTTGTGATTGCCTGTGCAGCCCTCAGTCCTATCTCGTGTTTGTTGATCCATTGTTACCTCGGCCTTGCGTCGGTGAGCCGTTTCCTTTCTCTTGCTTTGTCTCCTTAGTCCCTGGCGTGTCTTCCTCGGCTCTGGCATATTTCTCAATTCTGGAGATGAGCTCTTCCATGCTTTTTGGCAATGTCTTTGCCAATGACTTTCGTAGTGGACAATCATCCTTTAGGCCGTTCTTGAAAGACACAACCGCCACCTCTTGGTTGCACTCGGGTATTCGATTGAATACCTCATAATACCTTTTGGCATAGGCTCTTAGGCTTTCGTCCTTGCCAATTTTCAGAGCCATCAGGGCATCTACCCTTAACGGTTGTAGTTTGTTTGTCATAAACCTGGCCACGAATATCTTGGCCAGGCTTTCCCAGGTCTTCACAGTTCCTTTCGGCAGTTTATGAAACCAATCCGATGTGATTTCCCCAAAGGATGAGGGGAACACCTTGCAAAGCAACGACTCATTCCCAGTGTACAAGGATTTAATCCAGCAAGTTCTCGTTGTCTATAAGTCTCAATAATTCCCAAAGTTCAGGTAATTCGTTATAGGGCTTCAGGCAACTTACATAAAATTAGCAAGTTTTCAAGACAATCAATAACTAGGGGTTCATAATTCTAGTAATTCAATTGGTTCAATTAACATGTCCACAATCTATATTAAGTTAAGGAATGTACACTTCCACACAAATTCCCATATAAACAATTGCACATAGTTAAGGTAATACCTGCGTCATTTGTTTTAGTGTTCCGAGCATTTTCTGGAACTAGGGTGTAGGAACAGAACTAGTTGTACTAGCATTAGGCCTAGTGTTGTTCGGATGAGTTCGTGGGAAAGATTTAGCCAAGTGTCCTTTCTGACCACATCTAAAACAAGCTCCTGATAGGCGGCGACAAATGCCCCAATGTTGTTTTCCACATTCTTTATAAATAGGTATACCATTGTTCACATTGCTTCCCCGGCTTTCTTTGTTCACAGTTTTCGCCCTAGATTTTTCATTCGCAAAAGTTATCGAAGTACTAGTCATTTCGACTTTTTGTTTCTTCTGTTTCATTCTTTCGAATTCCGTTGATGATGTTGATTTTGATATTTTCAAGGCTGCTATGTTTGCCTCGGACATTAAGGCCCTATCAAGAACGTCCACGTATTTTGGCAATTTTAAAACGCCGACATGATCAAACACATCTAAGTCAAGCCCACCTTCAAATTTTCTAGCCTTTTTGTAGTCAGTGTCTATCATGTGGGGTACATATCGGGCCAGTTTGGTGAATTTTGTTTCATATTCAGCCACAGTCATTTTGCCTTGTTTTAGTTGTTCAAATTCGGATATCTTCCTATCCTGGATGCATTGGGGAAAATATTTTTCGAAGAAAACTTCTTTAAATCTATTCCATGTCACTCATTCATTATCATTCCGTACTAACATCCACCATCTCCTAGCTTCTTCATTGAGTGTGAATGTTGCCAACAAAACCTTATGTGCCTTAGTACACAGAAATACCTCAAATATTTTCTCAGTTTCTAAGACCTAAGCCTTAGCTTTCAATGGTTCAATACCCCCCTGAAATTCCGATGGTTTCATCTTATTGTATTTCTGTGTCATTGTTATCATATCATAATTAGCCGGTTCAGGTACATATATTTGCCCTTGTTGCTGTTGTTTCAGATTTTCGATTAAGGCTTCAACCATTCTTTCTAACTGGCTAATTCTAGCGTCAGAAGATTCAGATTCGTCTATATTCCTCGTCCTTTCCATTGGCTACACACAAACAGGGTGCTTATTAATATAAGGAAAGTTCTCACTGTTCTCACATTTCATTTTACATCAGATGCGTATATACCTTTATTTCAATTCAAATACAGTCACATGATCCCTTACTTTCATACGTTCATGTTCACATAGATTCCACATTCGATATTGCAATTAACATTACATGTTATTCCATTTAACTTCTTTGATCATGTACAAAGGTTTCATTTCAATTCATTTTCAATAATGACGTGTTCATAATAGCTCACATACTTACACATGATAATGCAATGTCCCTATTTCATTTCTAGGACATCCTATAGCTCATATGGACACGTGTGTGCGGTATAACTCGTGCTCTGATACCACTTTGTCACGACCCAAACCCGCCCCTATAGGTTTAGCATCGTAACTGGCCAGTAATCCTTGGATTACCGAAGGCCTCTGAATAGATTAACAAGATTAAGGGGCTAGCGGAAGCAAATACGTAAATATAGTTGTCTAATGAGCTGTGCTGACTTATATGAAACGGAATATTTAAAAACATTATATACAAGTATGCAATAGTCATTCATACATTATACCCACACATATTATAGCATCTTAAGTCCAGCCAACAGAATTAAAACAAGTAATACATATACATAAAACCAACAGAACTTGAACACATGACACTTCGAGAACCTCCACGTGAGGCACAATGGTTGGCTGACAACAGAACACAGATCCAGACAAAAGCCTTCAGGCTCGGGCTCCAGAATGCTCACCTATACATATATATACACACAGTGAGCTAAAGCCCAATGAATAACATTAAGGTAAAGGAGTTAGTGAACGAAATCCGAATATATCATAAGCAGAAAATAGACCAGAGCATAATCATATCCATATCAGAACATAATAATGGTACATCTCATAGAACACATCACAGAACGTCTTCCGACTAGAGTAATCGGTTCCGGATACCGATTAAACACATATCACCACAATGAAGTGGCTAACGAGATCTCGTAAACACATGAATGTCATGGACTCACATTTTCATGCCGTCCCCCATGACTTGGGATTATCTATGGATGCCATAATAGATTTCAAATACGGAATATTCGTTCACAAAAACAAATATCATTTTAGAAAACATAGCTTATCACATTTCATTTGGAACATAATTCATATAAACATATCTTTGCGATAACGTTACTCACAGTGGTTCCAGTAAGCGGTCAATCAATCCTCGAGTCTTGACCTACAATCACAAAATACATAACACAAGAATGTCTTATCATTACACATTCAAGTGGCCATTAAGGCTTCGCTTTCATTACATTGGTTCTTATTCTTTCTTATCACAATGCTTAAAACACACACACTTGCAGTCTCGGAACTTAATATATTCTTTCTATAGTGTGTTTCTAATCCATAACCTCATTACTATGGCTTAATTAAGGCTTATGAATGCCTAAGATGCAATGAGGATGCCAAAACATGCCTTGAAACACTTAGGCAAAATTTATGAAAATAAGGTCCACGCGTGAGCGTAGCTTTACTCACTCGAGCGGACATGCAAAATGTGAATGGTGGCTCAAGCGCACATTCCTTCGCTCGAGCGATCTGTAAAAGACATGAAACTTCTGGGAGCTTGCAATTCACGCTTGAGTGGACTTTTGGTCGCTCGAGCGGAGTGCACGCACTCAGATTTGTCACTCGAGCGTGAACTTCCACGGTCGAGCGTAGATGTAGAATCTAGAATTTCCAGATTGCACCTCCAAGCTCAAAACTCGAATTCCAACCTTCAAAACACATCTCTTGGGCCCCAAAACTTGAGATAACATAGCAAACTTGTAAAACATGAAGAATTTAGGATCATTTCATAAAATTATGGCCCAAGGGTTTGTTAAAAACTCACAATTTCAACTTAAAACATGATGAATGTTTATGAACACAACATACATGAATTTTTCTTGTATCAAACTTCTCAAAACATGATCAAACACCACAAAACAACTTGAAACTTGATGATTTTCCCAAATGAAGATGGATTTCAAACATGCAAGAGAGGATTCATGGAAATCATGCTCAATTTGTAAGAAAATGTGCATGCATGCATGAATTGCCACTCAAATCTTCCTTCTAAGCTCAATACACACCCTTAAACGCATAATCTTGAAGAAATTTCATGTTAAATGACTTAGTTACACAATCTAGAGGTTGTAATCTTACCTAGAGTCTTGAATTACTCTTGTTCTAGCACAATCTATGACCAATTCAAGCTATAGTCTTCAATTCTTCTTCAATCTCTTCCTTTCTCTCTCTAGAATCGTGCTCCCTCTCTCTCTAAAATGTTTCACCAGATTTTTTTTCACTCAAGGGATAAAAGAAAATGAGCTCAAAATGAGTTTATAACTCACATATAAAGCTATGATGCTAAAATACACTAATTAGAACATAAGGCTTATCAAACGCGACTTAACGAATCAGACTGAATCAATTTTTAATAAAATTTGCCATAAGGTTCTAAAAATTCCAAATAACATATCGGTGTAGTTAATTTCGGTTTCGGATGCCGATAAGGCTTTCGATTTACATATTAAAGTGGAATTCCAAATAGATATTTCTATAAGTAACAGATAGAAAGCCAAAATCATACAAAGTGCAGAATAAACACATGATTTATTTTAATCCTCTCATTAACATCATTAAATACGGATTAGTGGCTAATTACGGATAGGGGTTGTTACATATCTATCCTTCCATACCTGGAGGTTATCCTCGTTATAGTACTCGTTTCGGTCTGATTTCTTCTGTACGTCGCCCTCCTGGCCGACGTCATTTCCTTCATGATTCTTATCACGAGTCTCTTTGTTGCAGTTGTCTCCTTTGACGTCGAGGTCAATAGGTCTTCCACTCCCAGTAGGAGTGTCGTCTCCAATCTTCTCTCTCTGTCCGTCGTTAGCCATCTATTCTCATTTCTTTCCCACAGATGGCGCCAAATTGTGTGTGTCAATTTTTGACCACACTGCCAATCCGGCACTCAGATGGAGAACACTAGCAGAATATATTAAGCCTGAACGACCTACAACAGAAAGAAGAGATTCTGGCGGTGGTTCGTCCACCGGGGACACTCCGACGATCAAGTCAGTATATCTCTCAAAGATAGAAAAAGTGCTTAACTCACTATTTAGAATACAAAAAACATACCTTAGACCCATGGGGGTGCCTCTCTTTTATAGCCAACACAAACCTAGTCCCAATAGAAGCCTAGCTTCAATGGACTTAGGATTATTGCTAATCTTGGACTCCCAGTAGGATTGAGATAAACTCTCTAAGAGTCTTATCTTTACCTAAACTGAAGTCTTCTCTCATTTCAGGACTCTTGTCCTTTATCCGCTTATCCTGGATTCCGGTATGTTCGTAGATAAACTCGGCCTAGCCAAGATGATCTCGGCGTCATGACCAGGACACGTGGCACCTCAGCTGGCACTTCGGTGACACCTCAGCCACGTGTTGTCATTCAAAAATCATGTCCTCACAACTGCCCCCTAGGTTCTATTATCTCGGCATCCTGAGGTGATGGAACCTATATCATTCCTTCCTTTAATCATAACCCCGGTTTAACTTCAACTTGTAAATTTTTCTTAAAATTTCAACAAGTGTTAAACATGACCTTGGTTTAACTTCAACTTATAAGCTTTTAAAATTTCAACAAGTGTTAAACATGACCTCAGTTTAACTTCAACTTGTAAATTTTTCTTTAAAATTTCAACAAGTGTTAAACATGTCCTTAGTTTAACTTCAACTTGTAAATTTAAATTTCAATAAGTGTAAAACGTAACCTCAGTTCATCTTCAACTTATAAATTTTTCACAATTTTTAACAAGTGTTAAACATAACCTCAGTTTAACTTTAACTTGTAAATTTTTCACAAATTTCAACAAATGTTAAACATAACCTCGGTTTAACTTCAACTTGTAAATTTTTCACAAATTTCAACAAGTGTTAAACATGACCTCGGTTTAACTTCAACTTGTTTCAGCAAGTGTTAAACATGACCTCGGTTAAACATGACCTCGGTTTAATTTCACAAATCAATGCCTTCTTCTTGGTTATAACCTTGGGCTACAAGTCTAACTTTGTTTCGAATAACAACCCTGGATTCATCCATTTTGTTTCGAAAAACCCACTTAGTTCCAATAACGAAATGATTCTTAAGACGAGGAGTCAGAAACCAAATTTCATTTCTTTCAAACTGATTTAACTCTTTTTGCATAACAAAAATCCAGTTTTCATCGTGTTCATCCTCAGAAAAAGTTTTTGGCTCAATTTGAGAAACAAAAGCTAAATTGTCGCAAATGTTATGAATAGAATAACGAGTTCTTACACCTTGTGTGGCATCTCCTATAATGAGATCTTTGGGATGTTCATGAGCATACTTTCATTCTTTGGGTAGATCATTTTCCTTCATTGGCTGGGCATATTCTTTTTGAAGGTCTTCCAGAGAGACTTCAATATTTGGTTCCGAAGAATGAAGTTCATCATTTTTTGATAAGTAAATGCCTTTAATTCTTGGATTAGAATCTACAACATCATCAATAGCAATATTCTTGGAAGCAAAGGAATTAGATTCATCAAAAGCAACATGTATGGATTTTTCAACGAGTAAAGTTCTTTTATTAAAGACATAATATGCTTTACTAGAATTTGCATAGCCAAGAAACATGGCTTCATTAGATTTTGCATCAAACTTCCCAAGATTTTCTTTATTGTTATTAAGTACAAAACATTTATAGCCAAATGCACAAAAATGACCAATGTTGGGTTTTCTACCTTTCCACAATTCATATGGTGTTTTCTTGAGTACGGGTCTAATCATGGCACGATTAATAATATAACAAGCTGTATTGACGACTTTTGCCCAAAAAATATCTTGGCAAATTATTTTCACAAAGCATAGTCCAAGCCATTTCCTCAAGAACTCTATTTTCTTTCTACCACACCATTTTGCTAAGGAGTTCGAGAAGCAGAAAAATTATGATTAATGCCATGCTCATTACAAAATAGAATAAACTCATTATTATCAAATTCTCTACCATGATCACTTTTAATGCTACAAATAGTAAGACTAATCATGTTTTGAATACGTTTACAAAGAGCTGTAAATACATAGAAAGTATCACTTTTCTGTGCCAAAAAAATCACCCAAGTGAATCTAGTATAGTCATCTACACAAACAAGACAATAAGATTTACCACAAAGACTTAAAGTTCTAGAAGGTCTGAACAAGTCAATATGCAACAATTGAAGAGGTCTAGAAGTGGAAATAATATTTTTAGATTTGAGAGAAACTCTTGTTTGTTTTCCTTGTTGACAAGCATCGCAAAATCTATCTTTTTCAAAATCAATTTTTGGTAAACCTACAACCAAATCAAGTTTTGAGAGTTTTGAAAGCAAATCCATATGAGTATGTCCTAGCCTCCTATGCCATAGTCATCCGAAATCATTTATAGCAAATAAGCACTTAACATCATGATTACGAGATAAACTATGCAAATCAAATATATACACATTTTCATACCTATGACCAACAAAAAGCACTTTGTTTTCAGCAGAATTTTTAATGGTGCAGTGGGATTTTTCAAAAGTGACATGATTGCCTTTATCACACATTTAACTATTACTAAGTAAGTTATGTTTCAATCCTTCAACAAGCAACACAATTTCGATGATGGGTGAAGAAGGTTTACCAATACTACCTTCGCCGATGATCTTTCCCTTTCCAAAGAAGAAGGTCACGTGACCTCCTTCTTTGGATTTAAGGGTTGAGAACATTGCTCTGTCACCGGTCATATGCCTTGAGCACGCACTATCAAGGTACCAACGGTTGTTGCTGGATTTTAACCTAAAGCACACATCATCTTCAAGTGCTATCAAGTATAGATTTGTAACTTTATTCTTGCAAATATCCGTCTCCGAGTCGCTGTCATCACTGTCTTCTCCCCATATTGCGATCATGGCTTTCTTCTTATCCTTCTTGAATTGTTTTTTGAGCTTTGAACATTCCAATTTGTAGTGTCCTAACTTGTTACATTCATAGCAAGTAACTTCAGATTTTTTATGATTTTCTCCTTTTTGAAGATCTTTGTTGAAGTCTTTTCTGAAGAATTTCCTTACACCTTGTTTTTTCTTCACAAATCTTTTGAATCTTTTGGTAATAAAAGCCATTTCTTCATCTTTTTCTGAAGCATCTTCTTCTTCCTCTTGAGATTTTGAGGTGGACTTGAAAGCTATCCATTTCTTCTTATTCTTGTTTTTCTTCTTGCATGATGATCTCATGGATTAGGAGAGATCTCATTAGCTCATCAAGACTCAGTGTTGACAAGTCTCTTGCTTCTATTACTGCAATAACGTTGTTCTCCTAACTTTTTGGCAATGATCGGAGGACTTTTGTGACAATTTTTGCATTAGTATAAGTCTTCCCAAGAGATTTAAGGTTGTTTATAATATCTGTAAAGCGAGTGAACATTTGTGATATGTTCTCATCTGGTTTCATCTTGAAGAGCTCGAAGTTATGAACAAGTAAGCTCACTCTAGACTCTTTGACTTGAGTGGTTCCCTTATGAGTTACAATAAGTTTTATCCCAAATTTCTTTCGCTATGGTGCAAGTGCATATTCTGTTAAACTCAGTAGCATCAAGTGCACAATACAACATATTAACAACTTTGGCATTTGATTGAATATCTTTATAATCAGCACTAGTCCACTCACTCTCAAGTTTGGGTACTAGCAGACCATCTATCATTTTGGTGGGGACCTTAAGACCATCACAAATGATTTTCCAAACCTCATAGTCAATAGATTGGATATGCATAATCATACGGGTTTTCCAATAGTTAAATTTATGCCATTGAAGAATGGTGGTCTGTTTGAGGCTTGACCTTCAGGAAGTGAGGAGCTAGGGGTTACCATAAATCACTCTAAGACGGTTAAGGCACAATATTAGAGATGAGGCTTTGATACCAATTGTTATATAGGAAAACAACCCAAGAGAGGGGTGAATTGGGTAATAAAAAATTTAGCTAGAAAATAGATTTTAAGGTCTAAGAGATTAAATGTTGCAGATAATACCAAGTACACATAAAATAAAGGAAAGGAAAGAAAAGCTTGATACAAGGATTTATAGTGGTTCGGCTCACAGGCCTACATCCACTCCTCAAGAGGCTTCCTTGAGAATTTCTTCACTAAGAATCAATGCACCACCAAGCTCCTCCTAGCTTGTGGATTTTTACACATGACTTATTTCAATCTGTTGAGAATCTCTCGACTAAATGCCTCACTTTACAAGTATTTCACTCAGAAAAATAAGGAACAAAAGTAAGAGGTATAACTATCCCTTTTACAAATATTCTCTTTTAAAATATGAATATGAAAGTGTAAGCTCACAGATTACTCACTCAGATATGAAAGTTGAAGTATAAATGAAGTATGTTAAATGCTCTTGAATGCTTTGGGTATGTTATATTTAAGAAGTGTATTTAATGAACAAGTAGACCTCTATATTTATAATATTGATGGCTTCTCACTGTTAGAGAGAGATGAGATTTGAGTCTCCTAGCCGTTGAAGAAGATTATGGAGGATATCCTTCAGCTGTGTTTGATCAAAGCACGGTGAGATGCAGACTGTATGTAGGTTTTGGGAAAAGAAGGCTCAATAAATGCATGAGCTTTTAATTTAATGCTCTCCTTCATAAGTCAACTTCATGAAGAAGATATGGTGTCAGAAGATCTGCTCAGGGGTCAAAAAAGATGACATACTCTGCATCTAAATCTGAAAAAGTGAATAAGAAAGGGGCTGTGTCAGTACCGATATGATTTGGCAGCTGTATTTTTGAAACCCAGATTTTACAGTTGTCGACCCCTGCAACTTGGGTGTCGACCCTTTGCTCTTCCTTTCTTCTCTGGCATACTCTTCTTTTCTTCTCTTTTCAAAATTTACACAATTCCACATTTAAATCACAATTCTATAATTAAATCATAATTCCTAAACTAAACCAAACGGAGCCTAGCTTTTTATAGTATCTGAGGCTACATTTGTTTAACGGATCAGGTTAGATAAGATTGTTAGTGAGGGGATAGTTAGTGAAAAGATTGTTAACGTGAGGATTGTTAGTGAGGGGATAATTAGTGAAAAGATTGTTAACGTGAGGATTATTAGTGAGGGGACTAAGTAAAACTGTATTTGTTTTGATGATAGTGTGTGAGATAGTTAGTGATGGAACTGTTAAATTATTTTTATATAAAATACAAATAAAATATTTCTACATTAAAAAAATTCTAAAACAAATATATATATATATATATATTTACAAATAACAGGCTGCCCTTGGGTAAAAAAAAAAAAAAAAAAAAACCTTAAACCCTCAGTATTTTTCCAATCACACCTTCTCCCAGCAAAGTTAATCCGGTCAGTGAGAGGAATTGTTAACATCGCTGGATTAACACTCCAAGACTTATAAGAGAGAACCAAAGATGGCTTCATGGACCAAGGAGGCATCTTGGTCCAATCCCACCCTCCAAACTGTCAAACAAATGTGACCTTAGAGTTTGTTTGGGGTACATTAAAATAGTAATATTTTTTAGGTCTCATTATTATTGTTATTATTATTAATTTTTACATATTTTTATAAAAGATTAAAAAATATATTTAGGATTCATTTAATTTTTTAGCTTTTTGACTAATTTCATCGAGCTAAATTAGTTCCGTTTGAAAATAACTTTTTAATTTTTTTAACTTTTTTTTGGTGAGAAAAAAAGTAAAATGATTATAGTTTATATATGACATTTGTCTTATTGGCTTATTTAGCCTATTTTGACAGCACAATTAAAAGTTAGTTTTTTGACTTTTTTAAGTCACATCACCTCTCTATTTTTTTTTACACATTTTTCAAAAAAAAAAGTGAAAAAGTCATATTTTAACTTATTATTCAAAATAGCTGTGCTTTTTTAGTTCTAACCCAAACCCAATCCATTTGCCAAACGGCAGCAACTTCGATCATCTCAAACAACCCATAATTTTGTTTAAAGGAATAAAACAATCTAAAATTAATTATAGTTACCAAGTCTTTGTTTGGGAACAGGTCATTTTAGTAACTTTTTGACTTTTTACGAAAAGATGTGCAGAAAAGTAGAGAGGTGATGTGACAACTTTTAATAACTTTTTGACTTTTTGGCTAAAATAGCCACTCCCCAAACAAGGCCTAAGTCTATTTTTTAGTTTTTTTATTAATTTAATTTAGCTAAATTAGTTCTGTTTGAAAATAATTTTTGATATTTTTTTTTTGTTTTGTTTGAATGTGATGATTGTAGGAGAAAAAATAAAATGATTATACTTTAAATGCGAGATTTTCTCTTATTAGCTAAATTAATCTATTTTATCTTTTTATATTTATTTAGACATCTTATCTCTTCCCAAATAAGGTCTAATCTTATCGCTCTATATTTTTCAGAGAAAATTAATCTAAGGTCTTTCTCTAGTTTTTAGTAATGGGAGAGATCCACAATATTATTTTGTGATGGCTAAAGTCCTTCACCCATCCTATATGTCTCACTTATTCTCATTCTCTCTCTCTCTCTCTCTCATCTTTGTCGCTGTTTCTCTCTCCTCTCTCTTCATCTCTGCTGTTGCTTCTTTTGCTATTGCCATCTCTCTGTTGTCGCCTCCGACGAACTTATTGTTTGAAAGGTCGTATCGATGAACCTCTTGTTTGAGCTCAACGACTTGGAGCTTATCGTGTTCGTCTATGAACTAGAGTTTTCTCTTTCCCTCTTTACGCTCTCTCTATCGATTTGTCTTGCTGACAACCAGGTCTCACTTGTGATGGGCTTGACAGGCGTGTAAGGTTGATGTTTGATCATGAGGTGAGAATGGACGAAGCACAACGTATGAATGGACGAAACACAATGTATGAACGAAGAATAAGTCGTCTATTTGCATCAGATCCATGGGAAGTAGGTTGTCCATGTGTTCTATTTTCCATTAACTAATCAGTGTAGTGGTTTCTTCTAATTAGGTATACATTTGTTGTTGGTTATGTTCATATATATATATATATATATATATTAACTTGGTTGTTTTTCAAATTTGTATATTCCAACTTGTCAAAGAAATTGACAATGAGATTTGTATATTCCCAATCTATTTGATTATACACTGAAGGTATTTGTTGTTATGCTTATGAGAAGTGGTTAGTAAAATTTCTTTGGCCATATTTGTAGAGAAATTTTATAAACACATAAAATTTAATCAAAACATAGAGAAATTTTGAAAACACAGATAAATTTCAATTCTATGTGAACAAAACCAAAAAAATTTATGAACAAATTCAGAGAAATTTCAATTTTCTTTGAATTTCTCTGGTTTGAATCCAAAGAAATTCTCATTCCACTCTCTCTCTCTCTCTATATATATATGTATATTTATTTTTGTTGTTAATTAGGTGATCGATTTTGTGTATAACATATCGTGACTGGGAAGACATAAATTTTCTGGTTTGAACGCAGAGAAATTATTTGAAAATATAGAGAAAATCTCTAGACTGAAATTCAGAGAAATTTTTTAGTTTTCTCAGAATTTCTCTGGAAAAAAGTTTTTTGAGAAATCCAGATAAATTTTCTAGATCGAATTTTTTCTGAATCAATATTGAGAGATTTTAAATATTATAAAAATATTAAATATTTTTTATGTTATAAAATTTTAATCACAAGAACCTTAATGAATTATTTTATAATTAACAAGTAATAATGGAACAATGCAAAAAGAATAATGAAGTCATCGAATCACGACGCTACAGAAACCCTATATAGCTCCTCTCGCTCCCTATGCTATGCCATCAAAGAGCGGTCCCAAATTGTTTTTTTTTTTAATCATTTATGGGGTGTCATATCATATCTTCCCCACTATTTGCACTTGGCTTATGAGAACAATAACCAAACTGCCATTTTTGTTTTTTTCTTATTCGATTTATTTATTGATTTGGTAAATAAAGTCTATTAATAGGGTGATGTTTTGAAAAGATAGTAAAAAATTAATTTCTTAATTTTTTTGTGTAAAAAAATAGGGAGATACTGTGATACAAAAAAACTAAAAATCTAAAAAAAAGTTAAAAAGTTAATCTTTCCAAATTGCCTCAAAATAAAAGATAAATAACATTGATACTTTTGAAGAAAATATATATCTTACTGTTTTAACATAATTTTATAGGCGAATTACATTAACAGTCCCAATAATTTAGGATTTGAATCACTTTGATATCTGATTTTTTAGTTGTGACACATTTGATCATGAATTGAAGATAATATTGCTTAATTTTAAGGGCAAAATTATCAATTTAATAAAATATAAACTTATTTGATAAAAATAAATGTCAAAAAAATATTTTTAAATTTTTAAAAATTATTTCTACCAACAAAGATAAAATTATGTAAAATTGATAAATCTTTTAAATATTTATTTATTTACCAAATTTATTTTTATTATGTATTTAGATGATAATCCTATAATGACTGATTGTTAGGATTTTAATGTGTAATCAATAGGTTTAATATATGAAATACTTTTAATTTTGGATTTTTTGATTTAATAGATTGGTTTAATAATGATATTAAAGTAATCGCTATATTTGGCTTTGGGGAAAATTGAAACTAATTTAATGAAAATAAAAATAACTATCCATTATATAATCATTATCCAAACACGTAATAAAAATTAATTTGGAAAAATAAATAAATAAATAAATATTTAAAAGATTTATGAATTTTACATAATTTTATCTTTAGTGGGTAGAAATAATTTTAAAAAATTCAAAAGTATTTTTTGATATTTATTTTTATCAAATTAGTTCATATTTTATCAAATTAATGGTTTTGCCTTTGAAATTAAGCAATGGTATACTCAATTGTCCTTATTTGGAATAAGATTCAAAATTTAGGATCAAATATATCAGGTCTGTTTGGTAACCATTTTATTTTTCAGTTTATATTTACAAAAATTTTAAAAACTGTCATAAAAAATTGTTTGATAATTTTTTTGGTTTATAAATGGTTGTCTCAGTTTATAAATTTGTAGAATGAGTTTACGTTGGTTTTTAAACAGAAATTTAAAATTTTGACTAAATAATTTTTTTTCAAATAATTTTTTGTTCAAATATTTTTTGTTCAAATATTTTTTTTTCAAGATTTTTTTTCAATTAATTTTTTTCCCAATTAATTTTTTTAATTAATTTTTTTCAATTATAATGTGTACGATCCCATTGTCATAAATAATAAAAAATAAATATAAATATTTTAGGTTTGAACAAACATATTTTTCAATTTATATTTTTAAATTTTTTTAAACATTTTGTTCAAACTAAACGCATTTATAGTTTATATTTTTCAAAAAATAAGCAAAAATCAATTTATAAAACTTTTGTAAACATAAACAAAAAATGTAGATGTTACCAAACTCAGATATCAAAGTGATACAAGTCCCAAGCTATGGGGACCGTTAATATAATTCATCTTAATTTTATTATTTTCTTTTAGTAAAGTTAAAAAGCTTGAATCTAATGCCAATGAATAAAAACATAAAGATAAATAAAATAAAATATATATTTTGATATAAAAAAGATGATAATATTATTATTTTATTTATATAACTAATGAATTTATATGATAATGAAATTAAATATTATGTGAATAAAAAATATAAGAAAAATTAATATAATTTTATTAAATTTATATATATATATATATATTTCAAATCTGAAGTAATATTAGTATAATTTATTCGTTCATGTCTGAGGAGTGCAAAATCAGGTGGGCCACGTCACTTATACAAAACTTAAGGTTATTTTTTAGACTAATTTTTTTGACTAAAATATCTTATGGCCAAACTTGCCTTTAGTTGATTTATAATAAATAAATAATTTTGAGTTGTAATTATTTTGGATGTTGCAATTGTGTTGGTCTTGATATTAGAATTTAATTTACAAAATTCTTTGAAGCAATTTCAAAATATTAAGGAACTACTCCAACAATTTAAATTTTGTTAAAGAGATTTACTGGCACCCAAACTCGTTGCGTAGGTCGAAGGATTGTCTCAAGGTATTGGTTAGTGTGCTTTTCATACAATTATTCACAATATGATTTCTAGAGTCAGGTCATAATAAAATAATTTATTTGAAATTTTCTAGCTCGAGCATTGTCTTTGATTGGACAGTAAATAGATTAGTTAAGGTGCATGTAAACTGTCTAAACAATGCTAAAAGAAAATAAAAATAAAGAACTCCTTGTCTTCTCCCATGTTTTTCCTTCTCTTTTTTAGTTTATTTTTGGGTGCAATTTTCTTCTCTTGACTTTATTAAAAAACAACATGTAATATATCAAAATATAAAATATATTAAAAGTTTACGGTTAATATACCAAATTTTGCCTATTTATACATTTTTTTGAGAGATATATTTTGAATAAAAAATAATAATTTATTAACTTATTTAAGACAAAATAACTTTTAATCTTTTTTTTTTACATATTTTTTTCGTAATAAAAAAATCTCAAAACAAGCTTTCACTAGCTAGCTGATTTGTCATTCGCGGCTATGAAAAGATTGTTGGAGGGTCCATGCGTCAAGCGATATCATAGTTTTGAGTTAGCCTTCGTTTGAGAAGTCTAAACATGGATTTTTTTTTTTTTTTTTTTTTTTTTTTGAGTATTTTAGTCATAAAAAATAAAATAAATTTTTTAGTCGAATAAAATAATACATCACATTTAATCTATAATCATTATATTCTTTCTTTTACAAAAAAACTAAAAAACTCAAAAGTTTTTATCGAATCAGACTTTTTAGCCTCAGGCTAAAATAGTCAAAAAAATTAAAAAGTCGAAAAGCCAATCCACTTTCCAAACGAAGGCTTATAAAATTTAAAATTTTGGTGCATTTTTTTAAAGTGAGAATTTTAAAAAAGTGGGGAGTATTTTTTTATTTTTTTTCAATTAATGAAAGTATAAGGATTTTTTGGAAAATTGAATATATAAATCACTTGTATCTTAATTATTTTAGAATTTATTTTTCACTCTTTACTTTTTTTGATATTTTTCTTATTTTTAATCACTAAGAAGTTAATTACAAACATAAAAAAATATATTATATCAAAAACATACTACTAGCCCAATAACAACTAACAATCATTAAATCCAATGAAGTCCAAGCTCAACAACTACTAGTTAGGATATTTCTAACGGTGTGTCAATATTTTTATCAAATTTGAATAAAAGTTTATTTTGATATCAAGTGTTCTAATGGAGATTTGTGTGGCTTTACCAAACCAACGGTCAATCGGGAGGATGTTTGGTCGGTCGACCGACTAGTGTAAATATATATATATATTTTTTGGCTTGAGATGGTCATCCAAGAGATCGACCGACGAGTGTAAATTTTTTACAAATTTTTGTCTTGAGATGGTCATCCGGGAGACATTTGGAGAGACATTCGATTATGAACAGTAATTTGATGAATGGCAATCGATCCTCAATATGATGAAGAATTTGAGAAATTCTAGATTTGAAGAAAGATTTAGTGGACCATTGGAGCAGCAAAAAATAAGTTTTTTTTATTAAATTTAAATTTGATACAATATTTGGTGAACCATTGGAAATAACCTTATAACTCACATGACAGAGTAAAAATAAACACCACTATATTTAGTATCAAATTTTTCTTTATAGGAATTGAACAGAAGATCTCACATCACAAAAGATATTACATAATCACTAGACAAAGACCATAATTTTTGGTGCACTTTTTTCTTCTTTTTTTTATTCTTCTTTTTTTTTTGATGGTTTATTTTTTGGTGCACTTTTCCCGTAGCTTATTAGGATTATTTCTTACACTTAAATATGTCAGTATATGTGTTTTTATTTTGGTAATTGATATTTTAATTATGTTAATTTGATTTATAATATTTAAATGATTTCGATATCATTTTTATTCAAATTTTATAATAGAAGCAAGAGTATTAAATTTGGAAAAAAATAGCATTTGTGAATCATTTAGATGCAAATTAAATAAGTCAAGAACTACATTGACATATTAAAAACAATGAATAAAATGACGCATAACACATAATCAATATGTTTGTTTGAGTTAATATAATCAATATTTATGTTCCAATTAATTAAATTTGAGTTGTTTCTCCGTTCTGTAATAATTAATCTAATTGATAACTACATTTTTTAGAATAGAATAACCTATAATTATAGAATCAAATCGATTTTTATTGTTTATTGGATTACCTAACTTAAACTGTTGGGTTCCAATTCCAAATATTTTTTTAGCTATAAGGACTAGTTTTGATTCCAACTTTACTCTCCAATCAAATCAATTCGATTAGTAAACACACCTATGTTTTGTATATGCACAAGAATTCTTAGTAATTTTTAAATTTTTTTAATACTACTTTGGTAATTGAAGCTTCAAAATAAGATGAAAATTCACTGATAAATATGTGAATTTATGTTCCAGTCACTCACAGAGTCACAATGACCATTCATGTGATTGATTACACACACACACACACACACACAAAAAAAAAAAAAAAAAAAAAAAAAAAAAAAAAAAAAAAAACTGCATCTATCAAAGTGGGGTAGTCCTTGTGAAAAAAGAATAGAAAAACTCTAATTTAGATTGTTTTTATGTTTTAAATTTTGTGTTCTTAAAAAAATATCTTAGTTGCATGTGCGCATGGAGCAACCACACAATTTGAGTACTCATCACAACAACTTGGAATCACATCTCAAATCATTCTTCATTAATCCTTCTCTTCAAGACCACGTTTTGAATTTTTTTTTTTTAATTGGGTCCACCTACTCAAGGACACCACAACATGCTTGTTCTATCAAGTATGCAGGCTTCACATAAGTTGTGAATAATGTGAGTTTTGATAGTGATGGCGAAATTATGCATGTCCCTCTGGCTGTGGGGGCTTGACAATAGCTAGTTCAGAGATAAATAGATATTCTAAAAAAGATAAAAATAAAATAGAGGGGACAATTTGAAATGATAAATATTGGTCCATTTTGCGTCCGTTTGGGGAGTGGGTTAGCTTTTTGACTTTTTTGACTATATGAGTTGGGCTCAAAAGCTTAGTTTGGGAAGGGCTTTTGGCTTTTTGGCTTTTTTGATTTTTTTGTAAGAGAAGAATGTAATGATTATGGGGTTGGATGGGATATTTTGTCTGTTGTGGTTCATGAACCGATTCTGTCTTTTATGGCTCATTGAGCCAAAAAAGCCCAATGAGCCCTTGCCAAACCAACCCAAAGAAAAAATATAAAACTTTTTACACCATACTTACAAGTATCAGATCCACGTTATACGAAACTCACCCCTATGTGGATACTGTGTAGAATTTTTAAAAATTTTTTTAGATCTAGCATTTTTGCAAAATTCATCATGCTTTATAGAAAGCCATATAGAAGGTGAAAATTTTAATAAAAGAAATATATGATATATAGCAACCCTTTTCAAAATGTCAGTCAATTCCTAAACAAATTAATAATTGATAAGCAATCTTCTATCATTGGAGTTACATTTAGGGATGATATATTTGAAGTTTTAAGCATTTTTTATTAAATTGGATTTTATTTATTTGCTTATTTATTTATTAGAAAAAAAAAACATTTATTGTTAAATTTCTAATGTTTCTTTATCTTAAAACAATAGAAACCACGGTTAGATCATGTGAATGTAAAACGGTATGTCTTAATTGAGCCATGGGACCGACCTTTTTGTAAACATCATATTTTACCGAGCGTCTTTTTAGGCCTTATTCACTTTAATGATTTACATTTTGTAGTGTTTTTCTTAACAAATTATTCATACAAAAAAAATTAAATTACATTAATTTAATAATCGTAATTGTGTGACTAATTCACATTAATTTGTATTTTGAAAAGGAAATTTTTTTTTTAAGATTTTTAGTATTAAGATTTTATACGATAAAGGACATACAATATTTTTATAGTGGTTGAGGCTTCTCAACATTTTTCAAGAGAAATTTTGAAATTTTCCTGATTTTCTCTGCATTTTGAATTTTTTTTTTTTGTATTTTGAAATTTCTGTAGTTTGTTCACAAATTTATTTGTGTTTTGACAAATTTTCTCTAATTTACTCACAATTTTTTTTTCTATATTTTGACCAAATCAAAAAAAATTGAACTACAAAATTGAACATAAATAAATTGGCCAGAGAACAATAATGTGCGAATTCATTCCAAATTACAGAACAAATAAAAGGCTAATTCATGGATAGAATGAGAATCAATACACATCCAATCGACTCCAAAGAAATACCAGGTCACTTCAACCGAATCGATTGTTGACCTAACTGTTGATTGATAAACACCACAATTTGTTCATATATATATATATATAGATAAATGCATATGAGTTTCTTGAGCGAGACACGAACGTGCTTGCCCTTGATGGAATCAAAGGCTGGAAAAATGACGTCCTTTAAGAGGGGATTGTTGTCGGCGGTTGGAAGCGTGTTGGTAGAATTAGATAAGGTGGCGAAGGAAGGAGGAAAAGCGGTAGCGTTACGGCAAAGACGGAGGCATCGGGAGAAGGAGGAAGATGACCAGAGGGTACCTAAGGCTGTGATCTAGGGTTCTGTGCATCTGGTGATGAAGAGAGAGAGAGTTTAGGGGAAATGAGCTGTTTGTAAGAAGAAACACACTACCTATTACGGGTGAGGGACTTGAGCATAGTTCTAAATATCGTCCGGTACGTACCGTACCGGCCGATTCGTACCGGAAAATCAGACCATCGGTTCGGATATAGACCGGTATAGCGGGAAGAATGAAATTCGTAGTCGTAGCGGTCGAGTCTCGGTACATATCGGCCTGAATTCGATACACAGGGCGATACAGGCCGGTTATTGTCGGTACGGATGAAAATCAGCGCAGAAAACTGCTCGTGGCTCCGATGCTATTTTTGGTTTTGGATTGCTAGTCTTCGCTAAAGTGATAGTGTAGCTATGAGGTTCATGAGGAGGTTGTGCTGTCCTTCGGCGGCTTTCGGCATGTTTCAGAATGCTTTTCTAGTCATGCCTCGTTGAGCGAAGCTTTGAGGCTACAAGAAGCATAGTGTATATATTTTATATTTATATTTTATATAAATGTATATTCATAGTTTTGGGCCAAGACATTTTGTTGAAGATGGTGGGTTGTTTTGAGTAATAATTGGGCCCATGTGTTTCTTTAACCAGCTCATGGGTCTAGTTGGTGTACTTCTGTGGATTTATTTTAAATTGTAGATAATTAAAATTTATAATTGAGACTAAAATAAATATATATTATTTAGTTGAAAATGAGGCAAAAGTATTCATACATATCAAAATTTTGATTAAAATGTGACAAATTAAAGTTAAAAGAGTCAAAAAAATACATAAAATTGAGTTTCAGAAGATTGTTTATGATTTTTAAAATTTTACGGCCGTGACACTCGATTCCCGATACGTACCAGGCGATACTACCGATACTGATACTCCGCAATTGATACCGTTACGTTACCTGATACCGCGATTTAGAACTATGGACTTGAGAGACATTAGGTTACAAAAAAAAATATATATTATAAATCTCTCCCATTATCAAAAGTTAGAAAGGTACGTCAAACTAAATAATCCTTCTGAAAAATAGACATTGTATAAATTATATTTAATTTTTTAAAGATAAATATGATGTAATCATATAACTGTAGTTATTCAATCAGCTTAATTTTTGTATGAATAATCTGTTTAGTCAAAAAGTTAAATGGTTTGAATCATTAGAGTGAACGTTGTGATGAGACCGGCATTCAAGACTCAACAACACCTTCCAATTGATTCTGGGCGAGAAAGAAAATAAACTCTAGTTCCAAAAATAATGTAAGATAAGAAAAAACTTAATTGTTTTTGTGGACGAAGAAGAAGAGTGAACTAAATTTATTCAACGAAGTCGATAAGACCCATCTCGAAATTTATTGCATATCAATTATGATCATCAACGTAACCACAGTTTACCCAGCAAATTAACTAGAGAACCATAATCCCTCATGGATGTAACAGTGCATGACTGTATTATTATTTAATAAGTAACTTTATTTTGTAAATCACAATATTTTTAGATTAATTAGAGGCACAGTATGTGTCCACCTAATTAATTTGTGACATTTATTGGCATAGAATAATATCATACATACACATTTCGAATCAGGACATGGACCAAGTAATGTCAACAACACCCAAGTTTTTATTGAGGCCCAAAGCAGTCCAAACAGCATCAGACCCATCGACTATGTTGTTGGCACAAGGCCCTTGTCCTGCATGCTCTGCATCACAACCATGCCTCGAGTCACACTCGTCCACTACCTTCGCCATCACGCTCCTTCCATTACTAGCCTGAAATTCATTCAAAAAATTATTTATAGATCCAAATTTGTTATTTATTCTGTTTGAGCAACGTAAATGGCTTGCGCAGAGACAAACTATAATGTGCAAAGAAAATTATGGAATAAAATTTTTGTTTTTATATTATTATTACCTGAATTCGTATCATCTTTCCGCACCTCGACCCACCGGCATACCATCCCGTCGACAGCGCAACGATCGGTTGAGCATTGGAATGGTACTTTCCGTCACACTCCGATGGGCCACCGCCATCACCTCCTTGGCTAAAATCGTTGTTGGTAAGCTTGGCGGGCGTGGAGGACTTGACCGGAGGCGAGCACTCGTAAGTAGGGTATGATTTTCCTCGGCATGTGAGAATGCCTGACGGTTTACAACTGTTGGAAGGGGAAGGAGAGTTGTTGCAGATGTGTGTTCCGACGTCAGGGTCGTCGTTGCACTTGCCATTGATGCAAATGAGCTGACCGGCGCAGTCGTTTAGGGTTCGACATGGACCGTTGCAGTTGGAGATGGCATTCCCATGAGATGCAAGGGAGATGATGAGATTGAAAAATAGAAAGAGTGAGTGAAAGATGAAATTTGACATTGTCGTCTAGGTTGGAAAGATATTCAAGGGGTGTGGGGATCAGGCAGAAGAGAGGTTGCGTATATTTTTATAGGGGTACGCACATTACGTGCGTGTCACAAGCTGTTATCATGTTATGGGCATAAGCTGTTATCATGTTATGGGCATTTTGATTTGAGGGAAAAAAAGAAGAAGGTGGATTTGCCAGGTGGGCGCTGTGGGTTTTTTTTATTTTTGTTAAGAAACGAAATAAATCGAATAAATTATGATTATTGGGTCAATTTATTTTTTATATAAATTATATATATGAAATGTCTAGTAAAATGAATCATTTGAATTATTGAAATGCGACTAGTAATAAGTCTCACTAATTAGATAACGCTCTTCCATTTAGATTCTAGATTTTCTAGATTCTAGATTTTAGAAATTCTAGATTTTAGATTTTACAGGTGTGAAAAAAAATAAGCCTCACAAGCCCACAAGTAACCTCCCATACTTGTTTGTTTTTGTTAGTTTGCTTTTTTATTTTTATATATTTATTAGGGATAATTACAAAAAAAAAATCCTAGCGTTTGAGACTTGTAACAAAATAAATCCTAAATTTTTAATTTCGTCAATTTAAATTCCAATATTTTGATTTGCTTTCAATATAAATTATTACCTATTTTTGTTAAGTAAAATCGTTAGAAAAATAGTATTTTAATTATTAAATTCAATGTAACTTGTAAATATACATAAAATGTTTAAAATATTATTTTTTTTATTGAGTTTAATGACTAAAATATTATTTTTTCCCTTTGATTTTACTTAATGAAAATAAACAAATAATTTGAATTGAAAATAAATAAAAAAAATTAGATTTTAAATTGACAAAATTAAAAATACATACTTTAATTTGTTACAAGGATCAAATCTAAGATTTTTTTTAAATATTTTTTCCTATTTATTATTATTATTTTAATCAAGACCACCCAAACTTTGCCCCTCACGCAAATCTGTGGTCCGCCCATTAATTGAGCGTTTTTTGGAGTCAATTAATAACTTCAAACGTTTGAAAAGCTATTTTAGATTGGTTGGTTAAATTTATTTCAAATAATTTTTAATTCTTATAATTTATTTTAATTAAAAAAAATTGATTTTGAGAAGCTGTTCACCCCTTACTTCAGATTATCAATTTCTGTTGTGAACATGTTAATTTACGGTTATACACTTAAATTTTTTTTTTATTTTTAGTTTTTTTAAAAATAGAAAAAGATTCAAATGGATTATTATTATTATTATTATTATTATTATTATTATTTTTTATGAAAAATGTAAATAAGTAGTGAATAACAAAAAATAAAAATTATTTAACAAAAAAAAATTCAACAACTTAAATCTATAATCTAATAACTACACTAGATAAATTAACAACTTCTAATTAAAATAATAATTTATAAACTATTAAATTATAACCTATAACCTATTTTACCAGGTATACCAAACGCGCCTAATATTTGAAACTTTTGTACTCCGTTGTGGGCTTGTTATTCATTCTAGTGGAAGCGGTCCAGTTCCGGTACCAAACGCGCCTAATATTTGAAACTTTTGTACTCCGTTGTGGGCTTGTTATTCATTCTAGTGGAAGCGGTCCAGTTCCGGTACCAAACGCGCCTAATATTTGAAACTTTTGTACTCTGTTGTGGGTTTGTTATTCATTCTAGTGGAAGCGGTCCAGTTCCGGTACTCTCTCTCTCTCTCTCACTCTCTCTCTCTCTCAGTGTATGCCCGTGCCTAAAGACACGGTGTAAATAATATTGTGATTAAAATATAATTATAATTTATACGTATTATGTTAAAATTTGTAGAGTCTAACATTTTTTGATTCTTCTTAAAAAAATTTCAATAATTTTACTTGTACGACACGCTCTATGGAACTTAATTAAAATAACAACTCTCCCTAACCTTAATGCAAATCAAAATAGTAAAATGTAAAGTAAAAAAAATAAAAATTTATAACTCAAGCCTAAAGGCACTCTCAACAATTTTTTTGGTACCTCACACTCTACAAAACTCAATTAAAATAAATTAATTCAGAATGACAACAATTTCATTGCACTGTAGAACTCAATTAAAATAAATCAATTCAGAATGACGACAATTTCACTGCATAGAACTCAATTATGACAAATCAATTCAAAATGACATACTTCATGCATAAGAGGAATGGTGAATGAACATTTTGGTACAAAAGAATAATAATTATAGCTTATTAAAAAACAAAAAAACTAATCATCCAGTCAAGAATGAAAGACTAACCATTAACACACATAGAAAAAAGCAACACAACCACAATGTTTCCAATGCTGATCAGTCACCTGTAACAAATCACTCAAACACTTGAATTCGACTTTAAAAAATTAGCTAAAAGAAATCATAACAGGAAAATCAATAATTATGAATTAAGAGAAATTGTACATAAAAAAATTTCTAACATAACTCTTCTTGATAAAAGCACCAGTGTCTTCTCCAATTTACCAGCAATTATCAAACTAAATACCAGCAATTATCACATTCATAAGTATGTGATCAAATATATGATTCCTTAGAAGGCTAACACCCCCTCACTCCCCGTTTAAAAAAATAACCATTAAAAAAATGTAACACTTGAGAAAATCCAAACAATTGAAACTGACTATTGCCGACAAAAGCTAAGAGGCAAAACAAACTATTGTATTAAAACTAAAAAGACAGGACACTTAGTCAAGGTTCCTCACCTTCATAAGTATGAAAGTGTATTGTAGATAATTGGTTTATTCCCTTCAAAAAAATTTGCCTTGAGTTGTAATGGAGTATTATAGAACTAAATAGGAAAAGCAATATGAAGTCTTGCACTTCCTTTTACATCCGTAAAGTTAAAAAAAAAAAAGGACAATACTTCCAAATGCCTTCGAGAATTACCAAATGCATCCATCACTGCAATCTGTGAATTAGTATTATAAAAGATTGATTCAATTCCTTCGACTTCCCTGATCTAAAGAACCTTTACAGTTTGTTCACATAAAACCACATAAGAAAAGTTAATTGAAGTAAGCATGTTAAATAAATAAATAGGCATTGAAGTAAAAGTCAATTGAACAAAATTATTCACTACATCATGCATGATGTAGTCAATAGAACATTCACTTATCCAGTGATGAGACTACTTGAATCTTTCAAATCTAAGATCTTACACAATCATTAATAGTACATTATCCCATGTTTCTCACTTAGGCCCTGTTTGGGGACTTACCTTTTTTAGCCAAAAAGTCAAAAAGTTACTCTTTTAGCCAAAAAGCCAACAATTCATACCAAAAAGTCAAATATTCTCTTTCTCTCTACTTTTTGCACATCTTTTCGTAATTAGCCAAAAATTCATCACAAACATATAAGTTTTTTTTACTTACTTTTTTAGCCAAATAGCCAAAAAGTTACTAAATTAGCCTGTTCCTAAACGAGGCCTTAATCCCCTTAAAAGAAATAAGCTTAGAAATTATGAATGTATTTAAACTGCATAAAAAAATCGCTATCAAATCCACCATCTTGTTGTGCTCTTGGGTCAATATTCACTTATCCAGCTTTTCATTGGAGGACAAATCCGAAATATGCAAACCAAAAAAAAAAAATCCTGCATGCAAGAACAAATTTAAATTCTTTGCTTGTGATGAACATAACAAATCTAGTAGTTCATGGCAAAACTGATATTACACCTATTAATATATTCCTAAGTATGTATCAGTGTCGGAATTAAGAAAAGACCACAATGTTGCATTCAATTATTCGAACATGAGGAGCGTTCAACATGATTTTTTTTTCTCTTCTTCATAAATAAGCAGACTTTATTAAAAAGCATCAAGATGATGCAAAGCATACAAAAATTTAGCCCTCAAAAGCATAACAAAGCTAAGAAATCAAATCATTCACAAAATCTACAAAAGTTAAAACATCTGGATCCCAAAACATTGACTTATTGGCTTATTTGGATCACACCACCTCTCTACTTTTTGTATATTTTTTCGTAATAAGTGAAAAAATTCAACTTATGAGCTACATATAAACTTGACAAAACACAACCTATAGCTAACATCAAGTAAAAGTTTAACAACAATACTAATATTATGAAGCATCAAGTGTTTTATAGTCTTGAATCATACTAATATTTGAATTGTTAAATAAATAAATAATAATAATAAAAACTCAAGAACCATACCAGTTGATAAAAATTTTATTCAAGAACCATCCTGGGACTAAAAAAAACTGCGATGTCGACACTTTGAAAGTTGTTGAACCTCTTTTAAAATTATATATAAAAAAAAAATTTTGTGACAAAATAAAAAATTCAGCATCTCACTAAAAAAGAAAAAATAAGAAAGAAAGAAGTGTAAATTATCAAAAGAAGAATATATCAAAATAGTCCTTAAACTAATTTCGCGAATGAACTATGCTTAAAGGCACTCCCCAACCAAAATGAAGTGTAAATTATCAACATCTGATATTCCTTAAACTCACTGTTAGCCTCACACTCCATTTTTAAACCTCAAACAGTCCTCAAAGATTCAATTTTCTCAAGAATATCAAATTAAGGATATTATTGCAACAAAGTTCACTCTAAATATTCACAAAAAAAAAAGTTCACTCTAAATGGTTAACAACAAAGTGCAAAACAAAGAATAAAAAAAATAAATAAAAGAAAAGAAAAGCAAGCAGACATACAAATTTATGTTTAAAAAATGCTACGAATACAGATGTTTAAAAACAAACCCAAAATAGAATTGTAAACATACACCAAATCAAAATTAAATTAGAAAACAAAGGCACATAAGGATTTCATCACAACTTGAGTTGAAAATAGAAATATTTTTAGAGATCTGTTAGTTGGCATAATAGGAAAAGGAAAAAACCAAAAAAGGAAAAGCTCATTATGTAATGAAAGAGGCACAAAAATAGTGAAAGAAAAAAATTAGAAAACCTAGACAACAAAAATTAGACTATGATGAGGCGGTGGGTAGGAGAAAGGAGAAAAGCTGAGGAGAGGTTGAGAGATATTTAGAATTTGAGATGGGTGAAGTGTTAAAAAATAGACCATTGGATTAAATTAATCTAGACCATCCAAATTGCCACATAGGACAAATACATTTTCAAAATCAGTGTCAGAAATGGACCGTGGATGAAAGGGAGAAGCAATCCTAGCCATTGAATAAAATACTACCTTTCCTTGTTATATATAATTTTCTCTAAAACTAAATATTTGATTTTTTTTTCAAATTTATTCCCCCACCACATTGCCACCACCTTCTTTGTCTTTCCCTCCCCTGCTGCACACCCTTTCTGCCTCACCAACAACTTACCAAACCCATAAAGATAGAAATTCAATAAAAACAAAGTAAACCAACTAATGTGCTAAAGAAATTTAAAAGCGCATCAACTAATAAAAAACCAAAAACATCAAAATCAACAACCAACAAAATAATGATTCATTAAGCATAATATGAAAAGTAGATGTCAATGAATACCTTCAATTATTTGGATGATCTCATCAAAACATAATCAGAATTAGTTCAATTATTTCCTGTAGAATAACGCAAAAGATCATCTAGAGGGGATTCCATTGTAAATCATCAATTATTTACAATGGCTTTTGAATGTGAAAATATGCAGGAAATATTGTGAAGTAGGCTTGGGAATTATTGACCGAAATAACAAAAAGTTTAGTTAGGAAATAAACAACAGTACAGGAGTTACTAAAATGATTGTGAATCACTTCGGCCATATGAGTCCTCTTCTTGTTATAATGCTTTTAAAATTACATGAACCTCAAATATACAAACATATTTCATTAGTATTCAAATGATAAAAATAAAAAATAAAAATACATATGAAAAAAAATAATGAATCACATAAAAAATATTCTTACAAATAGTGATTATATTAGAAACCTCAAAAATTGTTAATAAAAAAGAAATCAAATTTCAGAAATAGATTTAGAAAAAATCCAAAAAATCGTGAATCACATAAAAAATATTCTTACAAATAGTGATTATATTAGAAACACAAAAAATTGTGAATCTTTAAGTAAGAAGAAATCAAATTTCAGAAATTGATTTAGAAAAAACCTATACCAAATTGGCAAATTGTTAATGTTTAACTCATGAATTCTATAATTCTGTTAAGGGCCTATTTGTTGAAATAGAAAAAGGAAATGTGCTTTAGATTTAATTCAGACAAAATGTTAAAAAAAACAAAAAAAAAAAAAACATGTAATATAGTTGATTTCTTACTCCCCTACCCCACTCATCCCAATTTGATTTCAATAAACCCAAATAATGATAATTGTAAGAAGAAGAAGAAAAAGAAAAAGATAAAAAACCAGACTTATACAAATTTCCTACACAACGAACCAAAGAAATAATCACAGAATAACAATGATCAAATCAAAGCCCAGATTTCCATACTTGAGACATCTCTACCTTGTTTTGATATGACAGGTCTTAAGGAAGTCCACAATGGTTCAAACACAGTTTCAATCACAAACTGTAAACATCAATAAAGCAATTAAATTGGACAAAACTGTTGTCAATATTATTGAAACAAAAGATAATTGAAACATGCTAAAAATTAAAGATTGTTGAAACAAAAGATATCCAAAAATTAGAGTAAATATTATTGAAACATTATTGAAATACTGAAGAAAAATCAAAGCCTAGGTTTCTATTTTCCCTATTGTTTGCTCACCTAAACAGTATTTTTACCAAATTCTTCCTTTGTGGAATAAAACAGTAATTAATGATTGGTTGATTGTGTAATTAATGACATTTAATAGCATGTTATTTGTAAATCAAATTCGAATGTTATCAATGTTACCAATTTTACAAACTACTAAATCTTATCATTTTTTTTATGAATAAGTGTTTTATGCAATAAATAAAACTCAAAATCTGAAATAGTACCACTTTAATAACGTAATACTGTTAATTTCATTTGAAGATCTAACTAAAGATTTCAATTTAGCTCCTTAAATAATATATTTAAAAAATAATAACGAAGATTAATTCATGAATCCTATTAATAATATGTAAAGCATTTAAGATAATTAACCATACAATTTCATTCCATCCCACGTCATTGCTTTAAGATAAGCATTTATGTACATCATATTGGTAATTTACTGGACTCTATAACATGTACTAAGAAACAACCAATGAAAATTTTACATTGGATTAACTACACTGCCTAAAGAACTCAGTCCAGTGCTTGAACCCTATTAATAATAAAATGATTAATAATCCCATGAATTAGTGAGGATTCGTTATCCAATCAAATTCATGACATAACCATTTATTATGTATTCATTGAATTTTATTTTATTTTATTTTATATTTGAAATTATGATCCCCAACCTCTCTCAATATTTGCTAATTTTGTTAGATTGAATCCGATTAATAAAATTTGCAATCAAACATAAGATTGTGAGTCCATGAACTAACAATCTCAATCCTATATTATAATACTACTAATCAAACATGCCTTAAATGTCACATCAATAAGTAAACAAAATAGATTACTCTATCAACCTATTAAGTTGACTCCTATCTATTTTGATTAAATTTGTTGCCGAATAGGAAAATTAGCTAAAAAGCCAAAATCTAACACAAAAAATCAATCCATTCTCTCTATTTATTTTATATAAGTCTTTTCATAAATAATTAAAAAGCCACAAAAATAAAACAAAATAAAATAAAATAAACAATTTCCAAGCAAACCCTTGGATGAGAGAAAAGAAACAATATCATCAAAACAAAATTTTATAAGTGTCGGTTTTTTATTTTTTCTCCAAAATTCAAAATGAGGGTTTTAGAAGAAACCAATGTCTCCCCTATTCACTAATCCAAACAAATGATATGAACTAAGAAAAACACTTTTATTTTGTTTTTGACTTTTCGTGTAAGATTCTATGTAAAGTTTTTTTGGCCTAATTGAAAAAAACCATGGATCCATCCCTGTACATCAGTAAAATACACACAAATGCATATATATATATATATATATATAAAATACACACAAATCCATAATTTCAGTCCCCATTGTATAGATAAACATTATTGAATCAAAGCCCACACAAATGCATATAACTAAGAGAAACACTTTTCTTTTGTTTTTGACTTTTCGTGTAAGATTCTATGCAAGTTTTTTTTGGCCTAATTGAAAAAAACCATAGATCCATCCCTATACATCCATAAAATGCACAAATCCATAATTTCAAAAGTCAAATCCATAATTTCATATATGGATATATATAAAATAAGGGCTAGATGAAATTATAGAGCTAGATGAAATAAGAGCCATATATATATAAAATAAGGGCCATATATCTTCTCTCGAGCTAGATAGTTCATTATGAAATAGTTCATATAAGGGCTAATGAACTATAAGCGCTAATGAAATTATATGAAATTATTATGAACTATATGAAATTATATGAAATTATAATGGAATTTTAATCTCATAATAATAATAAAGAAGAACTATTATTTTGTTTCTACCAAAATAATAGAAAATTGTCTCTAGAATACATCTTCTCTCTACGAAATCAACAATACATAACTGTATCTTCTCTCTACAGTACGCATTGTGTCACTTTGGCCTTCAAAGTTTCCAATATTTTGAAGTTCATCTATAAACACTGTAAGGCTATGTACTTCTTCTCAATCAGTGTTTAGGGACAAAATCAACAAAATTAAAGGGTGTACATGGTTTGTGTTTTGAAATATGTTTTGGAAGAAAATTTCCAAAAACATGTTTGGTTACAAATTTTCTCAAAAAAATTTCATACTTCTCTCTATTATACATCAATCAATCACTTTTTCTCTCTTCTCTCTCATTCTCAATCAATTTTTCTCTCACACATATCTATTCAACTACAACAAAATATCAAATCATCCCAAATTCCCAGACTCCAAAACTATTTTCAAAATATACAACAAAACAAACCAATTTTTTTTTTTAAACTCTCTCCCCAATTTTTTTTTTTTGAAAATTTATTTCAAAACACAAACCAAACACACCCAAAAACTTTGGAAACCAAAGTAGCATGGAACACACACTTTAAAAAATGTAAATTATTTTATTGCCATTCTGGTAATGATTTAGGTGGTTCATTTGTAATTGGACCAATTTGACTTAAATTGAAAATTATATGGACGAAACTAAGCCAAATTATATGGTTTGAACAACGTGAAAATACTTATGACTGGCATTGCTTATTTGAATTTAGCTAAGCCAAATTATATTGTTTGAATTTCATAATCTATAACCAAAGAAACAACATATGAATCTGCCACATCTACTTGAGTTCCCAAGACTCAAATTTGATCAAAGTTGTTCATATATATATATATATATATAGTTCATATAAGGGCTAATGAAATTATATGAAATGCACACAAATGCACACAAATTATATGAAATTATACGAAATTAATGAAGTTCAAAACTCCACACAAATGCACACAAATGCATATATATAGTTCATTATAATTTCATATTTTATATGGCCCTTATTTCATTATAATTTCATAAAATAAGGGCCATATAATTTGAGATTAAAATTTCATTATAATTTCATATAGTTCTTCTTTATAATTTCATATATATAAAATAAGGGTCATATATCCATATATAATTTCATATATGGATATATATAAATCATCTAGCCCTATAAAATGCATATATATATAAAATACACACAAATCCATAATTTCAAAAGTCCACACAAATGCATATATATATATTGAATCAAAGCCCACACAAATGCATATCAGTCCAACACCTTAACATTTTCCGGTGCTTCCCTGTCGGTGCTTCCCTGTCGGAGTCCAACACCTTAATTTCAAAAATCCACACAAATGCACATATATATATATATTGAATCAAAGCCCACATGGATATATATAAATCATCTTGCTCTATAAAATGCATATATATATATATATAAAATACACACAAATCCATAATTTCATAAGTCCACACAAATGCATATATATATATATATATATTGAATCAAAGCCCACACAAATGCATATCAGTCCAACACCTTAACATTTTTTGGTGCTTCCCTGTCAGAGTCCAACACCTTAATTTCAAAAATCCACACAAATGCATATATATATATTATATATTGAATCAAACCCCACATGGATCCATCCTGTACATCCATAAAATATACACAAATGCATATATATATATATATATATAAAATACACACAAATCCATAATTTCAAAAGTCCACACAAATGCATATATATATATATATTGAATCAAAGCCCACACAAATTCAAAATATAGATAAACATTATTGAATCAAAGCCCACACAAATGCATATATATATATATATATATCAGTCCCCATTGTATAGATAAACACCAGAAAAATCAAAGTTCAGGTTCTACTTTCCCCAAAGATGGGTTTGCTCACTTGAAAAATCAAAGCCCAGATTCTTTTATAGCTATCAGTCTCATCCCCAATTAAAAAACACCCTTGCGCAGTGGCTCCATTCATTAATATTGAAGCGGGTTTGGGGCTGCCACTGTTGATGACGATTGGGATGGCAGAGGGACGGAGAGAAGAAGAGAGGAGATGAAGAGAGTAATAGGGGGTTTGGGGTTCGGTCGCCGGCAAGGGTTGGGCTCCGACAGAGAAGCACCGGAATAGGCTCCGAGAGAGAGAGAGAGAGAGAGAGAGAGAGAGAGAGACGTGTGTTCAAATTTTGAAATCAAAAAGAGATGAGAGAGGTGTGGGTGAGGGAGAGAAGGAGAGGGTGATTTGGATTGAATTTTCAGCCGTTGATTGAATCAATCTAATGGTCTATATTTTGACAAAAGGACAAAAGTCCAAATAAGAATGAGACATTTTCAACCATTAGATTGAATCAATTTAATGGTAGATATTTTGACACATAGACAAAAGTCCCATCAGCATTCAAAAACCCTCATTCCTTATTATATAGATATATAGTTCATATAAGGGCTAATGAAATTATATGAAATGCACACAAATGCACACAAATTATATGAAATTATACGAAATTAATGAAGTTCAAAAGTCCACACAAATGCACACAAATGCATATATATAGTTCATTATAATTTCATATTTTATATGGCCCTTATTTCATTATAATTTCATAAAATAAGGGCCATATAATTTCATATTAAAATTTCATTATAATTTCATATAGTTCTTCTTTATAATTTCATATATATAAAATAAGGGTCATATATCCATATATAATTTCATATATGGATATATATAAATCATCTAGCTCTATAAAATGCATATATATATAAAATACACACAAATCCATAATTTCAAAAGTCCATACAAATGCATATATATATATATATTGAATCAAAGCCCACACAAATGCATATCAGTCCAACACCTTAACATTTTCTGGTGCTTCCCTGTCGGTGCTTCCCTGTCGGAGTCCAACACCTTAATTTCAAAAATCTACACAAATGCACATATATATATATATATATATTGAATCAAAGCCCACATGGATATATATAAATCATCTTGCTTTATAAAATGCATATATATATAAAATACACACAAATCCATAATTTCAAAAGTCCACACAAATGCAGATATATATATATATATATTGAATCAAAGCCCACACAAATGCATATCAGTCCAACACCTTAACATTTTCTGGTGCTTCCCTGTTAGAGTCCAACACCTTAATTTCAAAAATCCACACAAATGCATATATATATATATATATATATTGAATCAAAGCCCACATGGATCCATCATGTACATCCATAAAATACACACAAATCCATAATTTTAAAAGTCCACACAAATGCATATATATATATATATATATTGAATCAAAGCATATCAGTCCCCATTGAATAGATAAACACCAGAAAAATCAAAGCCCAGGTTCTATTTTCCCCAAAGATGGGTTTGCTCACCTGAAAAATCAAAGCCCAGATTGTTTTATAGCTATCAGTCTTATCCCCAATTAAAAAACACCCTTGCGCAGTGGCTCTATTCATCAATATTGAAGCGGGTTTGGGGCTGCCACTGTTGATGACGATTGGGATGGAAGAGGGAGGGAGGGACGGAGGGAAGAAGAGAGAAGATGAAGAGAGTAATAGGGGGTTTGGGGTTCGGTCGTCGGCAAGGGTTGGGCTCTGACAGGGAAGCACCGGAATGGGCTCCGAGAGAGAGAGAGAGAGAGAGAGAGAGAGAGAGAGAGAGAGAGAGAGAGAGAGAGACGTGTGTTCAAATTTTGAAATCAAAAAGAGATGGAGGGGTGTGGGTGAGGGAGAGAAGGAGAGGGTGATTTGGATTGAATTTTCAGCCGTTGATTGAATCAATCCAATGGTCTATATTTTGACAAAGGGACGAAAGTCCAAATAGGAATGAGACATTTTCAACCATTAGATTGAATCAATTTAATGGTAGATATTTTGACACATAGACAAAAGTCCCATCAGCATTCAAAAACCCTCCTTCCTTATTATATCTATTCAACTATAACAAAATATCAAATCATCCCAAATTCCCAGACTCTAAAACTATTTTCAAAATATACAACAAAACAAACCAATTTTTTTTTTTAAACTCTCTCCCCAAATTTTTTTTTTTGAAAATTTATTTCAAAACACAAACCAAACACACCCAAAAACTTTGGAAACCAAAGTAGCATGGAACACATACTTTAAAAAATGTAAATTATTTTATTGCCATTCTGGTAATGATTTAGGTGGTTCATTTGTAATTGGACCAATTTGACTTAAATTGAAAATTATATGGACGAAACTAAGCCAAATTATATGGTTTGAACAATGTGAAAATACTTATGACTGGCATTGCTTATTTGAATTTAGCTAAGCCAAATTATATTGTTTGAATTTCATAATCTATAACCAAAGAAACAACAAATTAATGAAGTTCAAAAGTCCACACAAATGCACACAAATGCATATATATATTTCATTATAATTTCATATTTTATATGGCCCTTATTTCATTATAATTTCATAAAATAAGGGCCATATAATTTCATATTAAAATTTCATTATAATTTCATATAGTTCTTCTTTATAATTTCATATATATAAAATAAGGGCCATATATGGATATATATAAATCATCTAGCTCTATAAAATGCATATATATATAAAATACACACAAATCCATAATTTCAAAAGTCCACACAAATGCATATATATATATATATATTGAATCAAAGCCCACACAAATGCATATCAGTCCAACACCTTAACATTTTCTGGTGCTTCCCTGTTGGTGCTTCCTTGTCGGAGTCCAACACCTTAATTTCAAAAATCCACACAAATGCATATATATATATATATATATTGAATCAAAGCCCACATGGATATATATAAATCATCTTGCTCTATAAAATGCATATATATATAAAATACACACAAATCCATAATTTCAAAAGTCCACACAAATGCATATATATATATTGAATCAAAGCCCACACAAATGCATATCAGTCCAACACCTTAACATTTTCTGGTGCTTCCCTGTCAGAGTCCAACACCTTAATTTCAAAAATCCACACAAATGCATATATATATATATATATATATTATATTGAATCAAAGCTCACATGGATCCATCCTGTACATCCATAAAATGCACAAAAATGCATATATATATATATATTGTGCGGGGAGCAAATATTCCGGCAAGCCCGTACTCCTTTCTTCCGAGCTCCGTCGATGTCCGATCACCTTAGGATGGATAGAGAGAAGGGAGAGAGTGTTTGAGTGTAAGAAATTCCTTACAGAGTGTTCGTCTGTCGCGTATGGGGGGCGCAGACATGCTTATATACCTTCTGAGCCCCATATCCACTCCCTGTCATCTCCTGACACGTGGCTCTGCTATCCCATCTGTCAGCATAAACCATGCCGTTCATCACCTGCTCTCAACTGCCTGTCAGCATAGCTGGAGCTCGGCAGCCGAGCTGCCCTACCTCGGTCATACCATGCTTCATACCTTAAGCGCCTAACCGGATAACCGAATGAAGGACCGGGCTAGGCGGCATCCCGGCAGAGCTTAGCCCGGGCTCCTCCTTTGGTCGGCCTTCTCGCCGGTCAGTCAACTACCTCGGCTGACCGCGCCTTTCCGAGCGCCGGCCTCTCGGTCTGTCTGGTCTCGACAATCCTCGGACCGAGCATCCTAGCCTGACCGGTCACTTCCTGGCCGAGCAGCTTCTGCACGGTTCGGGGCAGCGCACAGACCAAACTCTGCCCGGCCCAACTTCTGGTAGCCCACCTCCGGGTGAACAGTCGATCATCTCGGCCCAATGCTCTGCTGGGCCCTCAACTTGTTCGGTCTATACCTCGGCCCAATGCTCTGCTGGGCCCTCAACTTGTTCGGTCTATACCTCGGCCCAACACCGGAGCATAAATCACCCTCTCAATTGCCCCTTAATTCCGTCCGCGGAAGCGTGACTGGGATTATTCACCTCGTCCGAGATAACGTTTCTCCGGTCGTCAGGACGCCAAGCCTCGACAGAGCTAGTCGACGTAATTGTCCGCAGATTTGACCGGTTATATTCCTCGGCTGACCTATTCCCGTTGAAAGTAGCTCGGTTGGCTCTTCGTCTTTTCAACCCGTCGCTTCAGTCCTGCCAAAACCATAAATGGGGACACGTGGCGGTCTGCCATTGGTCATCGGGCAGCCAACCCGCCGTTTTTGCCAGAATTTGAATTTGGGCGGCCTTTCACCCTTACAAATACAACACCCTCCTCAAGCCGTTTCTTCCTACTGCTGCCTCCATCTCTGTCGATTCTCAAGCCCAAGCTCGACTGCCATCCTGCCATTCTTCGTGTTTGGGAAGAACACCTTCAGCCCTTCACAGGTAAGATACCTAATCTCTCTTATGTTGCTATTTGCTCTTATTTTGCACACACTAGGACCCAAAAACGTAGCTTTTAGGGCTTAGACCATAGAAAACGTCCTAAACCTCCCACTGTTCTTGGTGTTCTTCGTCTTCCTGAAGAACATCGAAGAACTGGGGTGAACCGGGCTCTGGGCCTTCTTTTGATCCGAAAAGTTAGCCAAACCGGGCAAACAACGTGTTTGTTCCAATCATGGCAAAAACCGAGATAACCAAAGGACTTGGTCGCTTAACCGGGCTAACATCAGGTCTGCTTGGGCGACCGAGCTCCTTAATCAGACAACCGAGGTAGTTTGGCCCCCTTACCGACCGAGCTGAAGTCTAGCTCTCTTAGCGAAACCACACACTTACACTTACCATCCTTTTCCTGCAGAGTCCAAGGGGACCCCTGTCATTCCTGAACCTCTCAGGACCGAGCTGCAGCAATTTATCACCGTGCCCAACCCATCAACCGGGCTATAGTAAGTCGGCCACAAATGGGGAAGTTCCGCTTCCTTGTGGATACTCCGGCCGCGCTAGCCGCTTTCAGAGAGGACTACGGCGTCCCGGCCGACGTCCATCTCGAGCTGGCCGAAGAAGAGACCACGCCTTGGGGTAGGGAGGAATGCCCCTTCACCGTGCTATCCATCGTTGAAGGGGGTCTTCGTTTCCCACTCAACCCTCTCATAACCGAGTTCCTCCGCCGAACCGGGCTGGCACCCACACAGGTGTCCACCAACACATATAGGATAATCAACGGCGTACACGAATTGAACCAACGGCTAGGCGCCAACTTAGGCCTAGCCGAGATATTAAGGCAATACACTATGGGCCACACCGGTGACGGCCTGGCTTACTACTTGAAAATAAGACCGGGCAAGGAAAAAATCGTAACCGGCACCCCGGACAAAGATATGCACGATGATGATTTCTTCTGGGTGTCCGGCAACTACGAAACAGCCGAGGTGCCGGGCTGGTTCATAAGCAAGGACTTCGGTTCTTCATGTAAGCCACTCAAACTTGCTCGGTTAACTTTATTCTTTAGTTTTACTAACCGGTTTCCCTGTTTCTTTTGCAGCTATCCAAGCCTTGCAAGCCAACTACCAATTCCCCAACGTCGAGGCAATTCGGGCCGTGCTTAGGTACCGTCACCGAGACTGCAACGAATTGCTCGGCTACACACCGACTTACAGATATTCTGCTCCGCGCCGGAGTAGAGTAACTGATTTCCTCAGAGCTCCTTCGCCACCTCCAGATCCAACCCTACCAGACGTCCCATTAATCCGGTTAACCGACGAGCAAGAAATGACCAAAAGATCTCGGATCAAAAACCTTCTAACCGCGACCTCAGCCGAGATACCGAGCGTCACCACCCGTTCCCCGGCTGCCGGTCAATCGAGTGCAGCCGTCGTAGCCCTTGCTTCTCCAGCTCCAGCTGCCGTGCAATCCGCCAGAGAAGCGCGCCGGGCTGGAAAAAGACCAAGGGCAGATCCCTCCGCCGAGCTTGTCACCGAGCTGACAACCGAACATCCTGCTGAAACTCCGGCTCCCGTGCCCGCTTGGCGTCCTCAGCTGAAGCACCGGGGGCAGGACATCCCGGCGACTGCATCGATCAAGGCAGACAAAGAACATTTGCTTGCCTTCGATCTCTCCAAAGCGTTTCTCCTACCGGGCGACGTGGTAGGCAGTGACCACGTCCCTGACACCCGGCTGGTAAAATCTTCCGTGAAGTCGATGGCCAGGGTAAGTCGGCGTTCTTTTTAACATTTAACAAGTGTTTGCTCGGTCCTTCTTGCTCGGTTCCCTTTCTGATGTACTTTGCTTCTTTGTGCAGGCCATTCAAAAACAACATTTGGTCTTGGAGCGCATCCACCGGCTTAGGCAGAAAGCCAACGACACTGCCAGCCATGTTGAAAGCCTTCAAGCCGAGCTCGGCCGGGCTAAAGCTTCTCTCGAGATGGCCAACCATGACAATAATAGGCTGCTCGGTCAACTGAATGCAGCCGAGAAAAAACAAACCGAGCTCCAGGCCGAGGTTGACACTTTGAAGAAGGCGAAGAAGAAGGCTTGCCGGGCTGCCAACAATGCGGGTTTCAACGAGGCCGAGATGAATTACAAGAAGCAAGTCTTTGCAACACAAGACATATACTTCAAGGCTGGCTGGAAATCCGCTTGCGAACAGCTCGGCCAGGGCTCTGACACCGACGTTTTTGCCAATCCTCCCAAAGCTTCACTACCGGTCTACCTCGTGCCATATGCAAATGATGTATTCAGTGCGCTTCAAGCAGAGGCCGAGGAAGGGCTTGAAGAAGGGAGTGATGAGACAGATTCGGAGGCTGAAGACGCCGTAGTGGAAGTGCAGCCCGGTCAAGTTGAGCCCGGTGCTCAAGAAGCGAGCCCAACCACCAACCTTGAGACTGCCGAGGATGAATTCACCAATCTATCCCCCCTGATTTAGTTTTCTTTTCTTTGCATTTTTGCTTTCAATACTTTAGATGTAACCGGGCTCTGTCCCCACCTCTTGTAATGAATTTCTTTATCAATGAAAAATTTTGGATTTTCGCCAAGTGTTTGCCCGGTAGTAATTAATTCCGTCTTCAGCAAACTATCTCGGTATGACTTATCATTTGAACACTTGGTCGACCGGAGTCCATAACATGGTCGAAGCACTTGAGCATAACAAAACAAATTCATGCACCGAAATATCCATCTCGGTTGTTGCTAAGTTTGGACAAGATACCATGTTGGACAAGACGCCAACTCTTCCAACCGGAGTACTTCATCACGGTTGGGAATCCCAAGTTGGACAGAACACCAACTCTTCCAACCGGAGTACTTCATCTCGGTTGGGAATCCAAAGTTGGACAAAAAACTAACTCTTCCAACCGGAATACATCATCTCGGTTGGGGATTCTAAGTTGGACAAAACACCAACTCTTCCAACCGGAATACATCATCTCGGTTGGGGATTCTAAGTTGGACAAAACACCAACTCTTCCAACCGGAATACATCATCTCGGTTGGGAATCCTAAGTTGGACAAAACACCAACTCTTCCAACCGGAGCAAATCATCTCGGTTGGGGATTCTAAGTTGGACAAAACACCAACTCTTCCAACCGGAATACATCATCTCGGTTGGGAATCCTAAGTTGGACAAAACACCAACTCTTCCAACCGGAGCAAATCATCTCGGTTGGGAATCCTAAGTTGGACAAAACACCAACTCTTCCAACCGGAATACTTCATCACGGTTGGGGATTCTAAGTTGGACAAAACACCAACTCTTCCAACCGGAATACATCATCTCGGTTGGGGATTCTAAGTTGGACAAAACACCAACTCTTCCAACCGGAATACATCATCTCGGTTGGGAATCCTAAGTTGGACAAAACACCAACTCTTCCAACCGGAGCAAATCATCTCGGTTGGGAATCCTAAGTTGGACAAAACACCAACTCTTCCAACCGGAATACTTCATCACGGTTGGGGATTCTAAGTTGGACAAAACACCAACTCTTCCAACCGGAATACATCATCTCGGTTGGGGATTCTAAGTTGGACAAAACACCAACTCTTCCAACCGGAATACATCATCTCGGTTGGGAATCCTAAGTTGGACAAAACACCAACTCTTCCAACCGGAGCAAATCATCTCGGTTGGGGATTCTAAGTTGGACAAAACACCAACTCTTCCAACCGGAATACATCATCTCGGTTGGGAATCCTAAGTTGGACAAAACACCAACTCTTCCAACCGGAGCAAATCATCTCGGTTGGGAATCCTAAGTTGGACAAAACACCAACTCTTCCAACCGGAATACTTCATCACGGTTGGGAATCCCAAGTTGGACAGAACACCAACTCTTCCAACCGGAGTACTTCATCTCGGTTGGGAATCCAAAGTTGGACAAAGCACCAACTCTTCCAACCGGAGCAAATCATCTCGGTTTTAAACATTAAAAGAACAATCCAAGTGCTAATGCAAAATGACTTCTATAATTTGACAAAAAGAATTACATTCTGCTTTGCAAGCCAAAAAATTGCTTTACAAAAAGAGGAAAGTAAAAAGCTTAAAAATAATACAATTTCAAGTTGGCCGCATTCCATGGCCGGAGTATGGCTCTTCCCTCTAGATCCTCCAAGTGGTAAGCCCCCTTGCCTGCCAGACCAGTGATCTTGTAGGGTCCTTCCCAATTTGCCCCTAGTTTGCCTTCTCCTCGCACCAGGGTGTTGCCCATAATTTTCCTCAAAACCCAATCCCCAACTTTGAACGGTCTGGGGTGCACTGTCTTGTTATACTTCTTGGAGAGCTCTTGTTGGTAAGCGGCAACATGGATGAGGGCTTTCTCCCGGCGCTCTTCCGCTAGGTCCAACTCCAAGGCAATAGCCTCGGCATTTAGCTCGGGCTCAAAACTCTCAGTTCTGAGGGTGGGCATTTCAACTTCCAAGGGTATGACCGCCTCCATGCCATAAGCCAAAGCAAATGGAGTTTCCCCGGTCGAACGTCGCGGGGTTGTTCGATATGCCCAAAGGACGCTCGGTAATTCTTCAGCCCACTTGCCCTTAGCCTTTTCCAACCGTTTCTTCAACCCATCCAGTATAGTCTTGTTTGATGCTTCGGCTTGACCATTGGACTGCGGGTAGGCCGGGGTGGAGTTGTAGAATTCTATCTTTAGATCTTCACAAAATCCTCTGAATAGGCGACCGTCAAACTGGGTACCGTTGTCAGAGATCAAAATCTTGGGGACGCCAAACCGCGTGACAATGTTCTGCCAGACAAATCGCTTCACGTCTTTTTCTTTGATGGTTGCCAAGGGCTCAGCTTCAACCCACTTTGTGAAGTAATCTGTGGCCGCGATGAAGAATTTCCGGTTGCCCGGTGCTGTTGGCAACGGTCCCACTATATCTAGCCCCCACATGGCGAAAGGCCAAGGACTGGTGAGGGGAAGAAGTTCCCTGGCAGGCTGGTGGATCTGATGAGCGAATTTTTGGCATTTCTCGCACTTGCGGACATATTTTTGGGCGTCGGCCTGCATGCACGGCCACCAGTATCCCTGCGAAATAGCTCGGTAGGCCAAGGACCGTCCCCCGACATGGCTGCCACAACTGCCTTCATGAATTTCAAACAAGAAGGCCTCCACACTGTTCGGGTGCACGCACTTGAGATAAGGACCGGTGAAGGACTTCTTATACAACGCGCCTGATGGAGAGAGCCAAAACCGCTCGGACTTCACCCGGATTTTGTGTGCTTCTTTCTTGTCCGCTGGAAGAGTCCGGTCTCTGAGGAACGAGATCAAGGGGTCCATCCATGAAGGACCTAGCTCGGCGCAGAGTACATCCGTCTGCCCGGCGTTTTCAATGCTTGGCCGCGGAAGAAAGTCAATTAACAGGGGGTTTGGAGATGTGCTATCTACCATGGAAGCGAGGCCGGCGAGTTCATCAGCCCGGCTGTTTTCTTCCCGGCCAATCTGCTGGACTCTGATTGCCTCAAACTGCTTGATATGGTCCCTGACCAGAGCTTGGTACTTCGCCATCCTGTCGTCCTTCGCTTCATAAATCCCGGAAACTTGATTAACCACAAGCTGGGAATCACTATATACCAGAAGCTCGGCAGCCTTCATTTGGATTGCGCTCTTGAGCCCAGCAAGAAGCGCCTCGTACTCAGCCTCGTTGTTAGACGCCGGGAAGCCGAGTGTGATAGAATGCTCTATGGTTAGGCCGTCCGGGGATATAAGAACAATACCTAGGCCGGCACCATGGCGGTTGGACGCTCCATCAACAAAAAGCTTCCACATGTCCCCCACGAAAAGCTTCCAGCAGTCAGATGGATCCTGAGAGTTGCGAAGGGCAATGGGATCACAACTGCTCGGCTGTGCGGTGTCAAGTTTGGTGTTGACCGGTTCAAAGTCAGTGCCCCTTGGTGATTCGACACCGGACTCAGCAAGTTGGTCCGTAATGCCCAAGTCCGTAGGCGAAACACCAGGTTGCGGTGTGAAGCCGGCCGCAGGTTCTGAGCTGCCTGGAACCATTCCTTCCCCCCTTGAGGATTCGGCACCGGACTCAGCAAGTTGGTTCAGAATGCCCAAGTCCGTAGGCGAATCATCAAGTTCTGAGCTGTGTGGAACCATTCCTTCCCCCCTTGGTGATGCGGTACCGGACAGAGTGGATGGGTTGGTGATACACAACTCCGTCATCGCAACACCAGGAGGTATTACCGTGCAAACTGAGGGAATTTCGATGGTGCGCGCTAACTCCGCGGCGCGCCCTTCTGCAGCTAGTAGTTCCTCGGTTGGCATTGTGGGCGTCTCATCATCTGCCCCGGCAATGTCGACCGGGCATACCGGATGAGTGCCAGGTGAGAACTCGGCAACAAAATCGGCCAAGGTTTGGGCTTTGATTGCGGTGCGCGGCTGGAACTTCACATCAAACTGTCCCAACTCGACCGCCCATTTTAATATTCGGCTGGAAAAGTCTGCGCGCTCAAACAAGGCCTTGAGAGGGAACTCGGTCAGTACGACGATGGTATGGGCGTGAAAATAATGTGCCAATTTCCTCGAAGCCATCATCAGTGCCAACGCTAGTTTTTCCAGCGGCAAGTACCTCGTCTCAGCCGGCCCTTCAGCCCGGACTAACACCGCACTTACTGCGTGCTGGGAGACGGCAAGGTAAAGGTAGAGTTCCTCACCGGGCTCTGGTGTAACCAACAGCGGCGGAGAAGACAAATAATCTTTGAGCTCAGCCAAAGCTCGGTCACACTCGTCATCCCATGAGAATTTTGACTTCAATGCTTGAAAGAAAGGGCGGCAGCGATCTGATGACCGGCTTATAAATCGATTAAGCGCGGCGGCCATCCCGGCCAGATGCTGCACGTCCTTAGCTGAGCTGGGTTGTTTCAATTCTTGCACGGCTCTGATCTGAGTAGGGTCTGCTTCGATGCCTCGGTTCGTGACTAAGAATCCCAAAAATTTCCCGGATCCCACGCCAAAGGTACACTTCGAGGCGTTCAAGCGCAGCTTGTGCTTCTTAAGAATGGCGAACATCTCGGCTAAGTCGGACAAATGGTGTGCCTCATGTCGGCTCTTCACCACCATATCATCGATGTAAGCCTCCATTGTCCGGCCGAGCAAAGGAGCGAACATTTTGGTCACCATCCTCTGAAAGGTTGCCCCGGCGTTTTTCAAACCAAAGGGCATAACTCGATAGCAGAAGAGTCCCCTTGGAGTCGTAAAAGAGGTGATTTCTTGGTCAGGCCCATGCATGGCAATCTGGTGATAGCCGCGGTACGCATCCAAGAAACTGAGCCGACTGTGTCCAGCCGTCAAATCCACTAGCTGGTCAATGCGCGGCAAAGGGAAGCTGTCTTTTGGACAAGCTCGGTTGACTGTCTTGTAGTCGACACAAACTCGCCACTTTCCATTTTTCTTGGGCACCACTACCGTGTTGGAAATCCACCGAGGGTAGTGCACTTCCTGTATTGCTCGTGCCTCAAGCAAGTTCTTTACCTCCTCTGCTACTACCTCGGCGTGATGCAGCGCCGATCGCCTTGTTCGCTGGATGACTGGCTTTGCTCCAGGGAAGACATTGAGGTGATGACAGATAAAGCTTGGGTCAAGACCAGGCATGTCATAGGGCGACCATGCAAAGACTTCGATGTTCGCCATTAAAAACTCAATCATCTCGGTTCTCTCCATGGCCGAGAGACTTGAACCGAGCAAGAAGAACCTGTCCGGCTGCTCGGCATCAATCCGCACCTCAACTAATTCTTCAACTGCCTTGTCTTCTATTTTGGTGCCAACATCATCCAAGACACTCTGGTCCTCCGGTCCCTCGATCATTTGAACGAATCCTTTGGCAGCCCGGCTCCCGTTGACCGCCACGAAGCACTGCTTGGACATGACCTGATCACCCCAAATCTCTTCGATTGCCCCCATAGCCGAGGGGAATCTCATCACCTGGTGGTAGGTCGATGCTACGGCTTGCATGGCGTGAAGCCATCCTCTTCCAAGGATAAGGTTGTATGTTGAAGGCACTTGTAGCACCCAAAACTCCACTTGCTGGACCACGGATCCCGCTTTGACCGGCAGGATAATCTTTCCCAATGGCCACTCCGGCTGTGAGTTAAATCCAACCAGTGGCGAAGTGGCCGGTGCCAAGTCTGTCTCACGAAGTTTGAGCTGTTTGAACGCATCATAATACATGATCTCGACCGAGCTTCCCTGATCGATCAAGATCCGTCTAACATCAAATTCTTTGACGCGTAGTGTTACGACAAGAGCATCGTTGTGCGGCGTCTGGATACGCTCTAAATCCCTTGAGGTGAAACTGATCACGTCTTTCTCCTCTGTCTTCCCCCTTTTGATGGCAGGCTGTACTGACAAAACCTCCCTCATATGCTCTGCCTTCTTAATCATGCCCCGGAGTTCGCAAACACGCTCCGGTTCCACGATTCCGTGGATGACATTAATTACTCCCTGTGGTGGTGCATCTCGGTCGTCCTGTCCCCTGGGATCGTCCGGAGCCTGATTCGGTTTCACTCCGCCATCGATGTAAAGGTCCAGACGCCCGGCCGCAACCAGTTCTTCCAAGTGTTGTCGCAGAGGCAAACAATCCTCAGTTCGGTGGCCCCTCTCCCGGTGAAACGTACAACGATACCGCGGATTGTACCCCTTTTGTCCATCGCCCAACTTAGCAGGAAACCGGACATACTCCTCGTCTCGGATTTCGCTAAGTATGCGATAGATTGGAATCTTGAAGACCGTGGTTATGCCAGTCATTGCCTTCATTCTCCTGTTTGCGTCCTCAACGTCATCACGGGGGTAGTCATCCCGGTCATTCCGACGTCCTCTACCCCGGTTTTTACGATTTGAACCTCGGTCTGATTCCTCTGCTCGGTCATTTGAGCGGCTGGACTCTTGCCCAACTGCGTGCACTTTGCCTGCTGTCTTCTTGTCTGTTCCGACCGGAGTGGCCTTCACGGTGGAAGCCGACGCATCATCCTCTACTCGGATGTGCTCATTGATGCGCTGCATGAGCTGGCCCATGGAGGTCGGTTGGTGCATGGTAAGCGAGTCCCGCAGTCTATGTCCGACCGGGAGACCGCGCTTATATTGCGTGATAGCGAGGTTGACCGGGCAGTCTAAGATCTCGTTGAAGGTTTCCCAGTACCTTGAATTGTACGCCTTCAGTGTGTCGCACGGTTCCATCTTGACACTTAACAAGTGATCGACTTCCTTTGGTGTTTTTGTGTTGGTTTTGAAGCGCGTAACAAACGCCTCGGCCAACTGATGCCACCTTTGTATGCTCCCTTCCGGCAACCTCTCGAACCACTTTAGGCCCAGCTCGCCTAAACTTGACGGGAAGATTAGGCACATAAGTCCGTCGTTGCGCCGATGTCCGGCCATAACCTGTCGGAAGTGGCTCACATGCATGTACGGATCGGTTTTTCCGTCGTAAAGTGTGAACTTAGGCTGGTGGAAGCCTGCCGGAAGCGGCGTTGTTTCGATTTCCAAGGAAAAAGGAGTGGCACTCAGCCTTGCCAAGTCTGTATCTTCGAATGTTGGCATTGCTGGGCGGGGTGGAGGCATTCCGACCTCCTCGCTGCCGTGAACCCCGTAGGAGAGCCGCTGGAAAGCAGGTATTCTCTGAGCTTCGCGCCGGCGAGCCCGCTCCCTTAACACTGCCCGTAGATCCTCTGACTGAGCAGAATAAGAGTACCTCGACGTCGTCGCCGGACGTGAGGGTTTGTAAGTGCTGTCTTGCGTGCTAGACTTTTCTGCACGCATGTCGGAATCACCAACCTGGTAACTCCTGGTGATGGAAATGGACTGAGTACGTCGCTGACTCTGATCGCCTGACCGGCGGGATGGGGTGCGCTCACTGTGGTCTCCCACTCCAGCTACACCTTTCCCTTTGACATGCCGCTTAAGATCCTCCATCTCCGCCGCCATTCGCCTGATGACAGCGTCTTGGTCCCTTAACTTGCTTTCCAATCGCCTGGCGTGTGAATCTCTCCGCCGGTGACCGTCTGGACTCCGTGAATGCCCATGACTCCTTCCGCGCTTATCCCACGCGTCACCTGACTGTCCTCCAGTGGGCGTCCCCAAGTCAGCCATTGGATGGGCGGCAGGTGGTCCCTCTCTCCTTCGGGTATACTCCGGGGTGGCTCCATCGATGGCGGACAACGGGAACTCGTCGTTGTTCGCCATGGAAGGCGATCAGATGAACCTGGAAGACAAGGTTTTGTCTGTCTAGATTCCCACAGACGGCGCCAATTGTGCGGGGAGCAAATATTCCTGCAAGCCCGTACTCCTTTCTTCCGAGCTCCGTCGATGTCCGATCACCTTAGGATGGATAGAGAGAAGGGAGAGAGTGTTTGAGTGTAAGAAATTCCTTACAGAGTGTTCGTCTGTCGCGTATGGGGGGCGCAGACATGCTTATATACCTTCTGAGCCCCATATCCACTCCCTGTCATCTCCTGACACGTGGCTCTGCTATCCCATCTGTCAGCATAAACCATGCCGTTCATCACCTGCTCTCAACTGCCTGTCAGCATAGCTGGAGCTCGGCAGCCGAGCTGCCCTACCTCGGTCATACCATGCTTCATACCTTAAGCGCCTAACCGGATAACCGAATGAAGGACCGGGCTAGGCGGCATCCCGGCAGAGCTTAGCCCGGGCTCCTCCTTTGGTCGGCCTTCTCGCCGGTCAGTCAACTACCTCGGCTGACCGCGCCTTTCCGAGCGCCGGCCTCTCGGTCTGTCTGGTCTCGACAATCCTCGGACCGAGCATCCTAGCTTGACCGGTCACTTCCTGGCCGAGCAGCTTCTGCACGGTCCGGGGCAGCGCACAGACCAAACTCTGCCCGGCCCAACTTCTGGTAGCCCACCTCCGGGTGAACAGTCGATCATCTCGGCCCAATGCTCTGCTGGGCCCTCAACTTGTTCGGTCTATACCTCGGCCCAACACCGGAGCATAAATCACCCTCTCATATATATTGAATCAAAGCCCACACAAATTCAAAATATAGATAAACATTATTGAATCAAAGCCCACACAAATGCATATATATATATATATATATCAGTCCCCATAGTATAGATAAACACCAGAAAAATCAAAGCCCAGGTTCTATTTTCCCCAAAGATGGGTTTGCTCACCTGAAAAATCAAAGCCCAGATTCTTTTATAGCTATCAGTCTCATCCCCAATTAAAAAACACCCTTGTGTAGTGGCTCCATTCATCAATATTGAAGTGGGTTTGGGGCTGCCACTGTTGATGACGATTGGGATGGCAGAGGGAGGGAGGGACGGAGAGAAGAAGAGAGGAGATGAAGAGAGTAATAGGGGGTTTGGGGTTCGGTCGCCGGCAAGGGTTGGGCTCCGACAGGGAAGCACCGGAATGGACTCCGAGAGAGAGAGAGAGAGAGAGAGAGAGACGTGTGTTCAAATTTTGATATCAAAAAGAGATGGGAGGGGTGTGGGTGAGGGAGAGAAGGAGAGGGTGATTTGGATTGAATTTTCAGCCGTTGATTGAATCAATCCAATGGTCTATATTTTGACAAAGGGACAAAAGTCCAAATAGGAATGAGACATTTTCAATCATTAGATTGAATCAATTTAATGGTAGATATTTTGACACATAGACAAAAGTCTCATCAGCATTCAAAAATGGATGTTTGGCACCAATTTTTGGGGAAATTATTAATTCAAGGAAATAAATGAAAGCCGCCTGTGGATAATGTTGAGGATACAGAAAAAAACAGAATGAAATCTTAAAAATAATAATAATAATAATAAATCAATTTCCAAATAAAAACAGGAACTATCTCTAGCCTCTAGGGTGTCCTTTTGAGTTTTAATTATCATGAGTTCTCTCTTGTAAAGTTGTAAGATTACGGACACAAAATAATCACAGAATCAACGCGTAATTCTGATAATACTTATACTAGATATTGAGATCTATGATAAAATATATAATTTTATTTTTTTTAAAAAAAATTAAAAAAATAACCTTACTATATTCAATTTATCTTGCTTGTCAAAAAAAATAAAATAAAAATAATTATAATGTACTGAATAATTGTACTATATTCAAATGGGTGTAGGGTATGGAACAGAGAGTTTGAATATGCTGATATAGAGGTGTGAGTCACGACAGTTATTTGAAGCAATTGAATTTGATAAGTATGACAATTATTTGATATTTTTGTTAACTTAGCTATAAGATAATTATGATAATTTAAAACAGTTAATCATGTTATGAGTATTTTGAAAAATAGAAAAACAAAATAGTATGACATTTCTACAAAGTGAAATATTGGCTTCATAAGAGGAGAAAATAAGAGAAATTTATAATGTACTGTTTCTCATAATGTGCATATGATATGACACTTGACCATGTGATTGAAAAATTATGTCATGGTCTTGGGGCAAATTGACTTGGTATCTTAATTTGATATTTATTGATTAAAGTTGTGAGAGCAAATATTTTTTATTAAGATTTTAAGAAACAACTTGATAAGTGTCTAATGATAGATGGTGTAGAATAATACTTCGAAATTATCAAATAATCACTCCATGTGATCACACTATTTAAATGTTTGAATTCTACTTGAGGGACTCATATCATGTGGTCTTTTTTAGTCATATTTGGTTGGAGCAATAGTAGGAATACAAAATATTTTATCAAAATTTTGATACAACACTCAAATGGGTGTTTAACAGAATATTTGGGGACTAGCATTGTTCGATTTGGTTGGCGTGTTAGGTCCCTTTCAGGGAATGTACTCCCGGAGTATCACGTGACAATACTCTCTCATAAATCATCATTTATTATATCTTATCATGTTCCTGAATCATTCGATACAAATAATTAATATTCACATTCTCCACCAATCATATTACTATAAAATATCACGCGATTATACTCTCAGACTGCTGAATAATTCCTTTTTAGTGTGCAATTCAACTTTCTCCGCCAAAAATATCCACATTTTTTTCCCAACAATAACTACCATTTAGACCCCTTTCAGTGTTCACTCATTTTTTTTCCCCAAGCACTTCTCACATACATATTTTCCAAACAATCACTATAATTGGGAGTCACAATTTCTAATTCACTTTATTCTAAATACACTACATTATTTATCTTTATTATATATAGTTATATAATATCCTTGGTCAAAATAGTGTAACATTTCTACTAAGAGAGATGTTGACTTTATAAATAATACAAAAGAGAAGATAAAAGAAATTTATAGTGTGCCTCTCACTTGACCGTGTGATCGAAAAATTATGTTGTCGTCTGAGAGGGAGATTAATGATATAGAGTTGAGCCGGACAGATTTGGACCGGACAGAGTTATGCCGGACAGATTTGGGCCGGACAGAGTTATACCGGACAGATTTGGGCTGGACAGAGTTATGCCGGACAGGCGCTGGGCCAAGCTGTATGGCCCGGCCGTGAAGAAAGCTGCTCGGTTAAGGCAGCGCGTGGATTGAACAAAGCTGCAAGGATCCGTGGTAATGACGCCGGGGTACCTGTTTGCTCGGCAGGTTGGTTGACCGCGGACATGCATGAGTTGTCCCAAGCTCGGCTGTGCCGAGATGCCGCCGAGTCTGGTCCCCATCTGAGCATAGCTGTTGGAATACTTGGGCAAGAAGCGCAGCATGACAGACGATGGCCGAGATGGTACTGACAGGCTGCTGAGCTCCTAGGAGAATGAGAGGGCAGTTGGGTTAGGTGGTGCCCAGCAAGATTTGTGCTGATAGATGGGATAGCAGCGCCACGTGTCGAGAGACGAATAGGAGTAGATTTGGGGCGCAGAAGGTATATAAGCGAATCTGCGCCCCCCATGCGCGATAGATGAACATTTGGTGAGACATATACTAAACACTGAAGACTCTCCCTTCTCTCTATCTTTCCCCTGTGTGTGTGTTCTAACTTGATCGTCGGAGGGGTTTTCCGGCCACACACCGCAGGGTAGCTCATCATTATTTGCTCGCAGGTGATCGGACAGTAACGGAGCTCGGAAGAAAGGAGTACGGGCTTGCCAGAATATTTGCTCCCCGTACAATTGGCGCCGTCTGTGGGAAACTTGACAGACAAAACCTTGTCTTCCAGGCTCGTCTAATCGCCGTCCATGGCGAACAACGATGAGTTTCCGTTGTCTGCCATAGACGGAGCCACCCCGGAGTTTACCCGAAGGAGAGAAGGACCTCACGCCATCCATCCAATGGCGGACTTGGAGACACCCACCGGAGTACAGTCAGGAGACGCGCGGGATAAGCACGGAAGAAGTTATGGTCATTCACGAAGTCCGGACGGTCATCGGCGGCGGAGAGAATCACATGCCCGACGTCTGGAACACAAGTTGAGGGACCAAGACGCTGCCATCCGGCGAATGGCGGTAGAGATGGAGGAGCTCAGGCGGCATGTCAAAGGGAAGGGTGTAGCTGGAGTGGGTGACCACAGTGAGCGCACCCCATCCCGCCGTTCAGACGGTCAGAGTCAGTGACGCACTCCATCCATTTCTATTACCAGAAGTTACCAGGTTGGTGATTCCGACGTGCATGTAGACCTACTGGCCGTCACGTCCGGTGACGACGTCGAGGTACTCTTACTCCGCTCATTCAGAGGATTTGCGGGCGGTCTTAAAGGAGCGGGCTCGCCGGCGCGAGGCTCAGAGGATATCGGCGTTCCAGCGGCTATCCTACGGGGTTCACGCCAGCGAGGAGGTCGGAATGCCTCCGCCCCGCCAAGCAGCGCCACTCCTAGTGGATTCAGATTTGGCCAGGTTGAGTGCCACCCCTTTCTCCTTGGAAATAGAAACTACACCGCTTCCGGCAGGCTTCCACCAACCAAAGTTCACGCTTTACGACGAGAAAACCGATCCTTACATGCATGTGAGCCACTTCTGACAGGTTATGGCCGGACATAGGCGAAATGACGGACTTATGTGCTTGATCTTCCCGTCAAGTTTAGGCGAGCTGGGCTTGAAGTGGTTCGAGAGGTTGCTGGAAGAGAGTATACAACGGTGGCATCAGTTGGCCGAGGCCTTTGTGACACGCTTCAAAACCAACACAAAAACACCAAAGGAAGTCGATCATTTACTGAGTGTCAAGATGGAACCGAGCAATACATTGAAGGCATACAACTCTAGGTATTGGGAGACCTTCAACGAGATCATAGATTGCCCGGTCAACCTTGCAATCACTCAATACAAGCATGGTCTCCCGGTCGGATATCGACTGCGGGACTCGCTTACCATGCACCAACCGACGTCCATGGGCCAGCTCATGCAGCGCATCAATGAGCACATCCGAGTCGAGGATGATGCGTCAGCATCTACCGTGAAGGCAACTCCGGTAGCAACAGACAAGAAGACAGTAGGCAAAGTGCATACAGTCGGACAGGAGTCCGGCCGATCTGCTGACAGCGCTGAGGAATCGGACCGTGGATCGAATCGAAAAAACTGGGGTAGAGGACGTCGGAATGGCCGGGATGAATACCCTCGAGATGACGTAGCTGATGCAAACAGAAGGTTGAAGGCAAGGACTGGCATAACCACGGTCTTCAAGATTCCAATCTATCGAATACTTAGTGAAATCCGAGACGAGCAGTATGTCCGGTTTCCTGCTAAGTTGGGTGATGGTCAAAAGGGCTACAATCCGCGGTATCGCTGTACGTTTCATCGGGAGTGAGGCCACCAGATTGAGGATTGGTTGCCATTGAGGCAACACCTGGAAGAGCTAGTCGCGGCCGGGCACCTGGATCTTTACATTGATGGGGGCATCAAGGCAAATCAAGTTCCGATTGATCCGCGGGGACCGGACGACCGGGATGCACCTCCTCAAGGGGTTGTGAATGTCATCCACGGCATAGTGGAACCGGCGCGCGTTTGCGAGCTCCGTGGTATGATCAAGAAGGCAGAGCACATGAGGGAAGTTTTGTCAGTTCAGCCTGCGCTCAAGAGAGGGAGGACGAAAGCGAAAGAAGTGATCAGTTTCTCTTCAAGGGACTTGGAGCGCATTCAGACACCGCACAATGACGCCTTAGTAGTTACACTCCGCGTCAAAGACTTTGAAGTGAAACGGATCTTGATCGATCAGGGAAGCTCGGTCGAGATCATGTACTACGACGCTTTCCAGCAGCTCAAGCTCCGAGATACGGATTTGGCGCCGGCGACATCGCCGTTGGTTGGGTTCAACTCACAACCAGAGTGGCCTTTGGGAAAGATTATCCTGCCGGTCAAAGCGGGATCTGTGGTCAAACAGGTGGAGTTCTGGGTATTACAGGTGCCATCTACTTACAATTTGATCCTTGGAAGGGGGTGGCTTCACGCTATGCGACTTTCCACCAAGTAATGAGATTTCCCTCGGCTATGGGGGCAATCGAGGAGATTTGGGGCGATCAGGTCATGTCAAAGCAGTGCTTCGTGGCGGTCAACGGGAGCCGGGCAGCCAAAGGATTTGTCCAGATGATTGAGGGACCGGAGGACCAGGGTGTCTTGGATGATGTGGGCACCAAGGCCGAAGACAAAGCTGTCGAGGAATTGGTGGAGGTACGAATTGATACAGAGCAGCTGGACAAGTTCTTCTTGCTCGGCTCAAGCCTTACGGCCATAGAACGGACCGAGATGGTTGAGTTTTTGATGGCCAACATCGAAGTTTTTGCATGGTCGCCTTACGACATGCCCGGCCTCGATCCTAGTTTTATTTTCCATCATCTCAATGTTTTCCCCGGTGCCAAGCCAGTCATTCAGCGAACAAGGAGATCGGCGCTGCATCACGCCGAGGTAGTTGTGGAAGAAGTCAAGAATTTGCTAGAGGCACGAGCAATTCAAGTAGTACACTATCCTCGGTGGATCTCAAATACAGTGGTGGTACCGAAGAAAAATGAGAAGTGGCGGGTTTGTGTTGATTACAAGACCGTCAACCAAGCTTGTCCGAAAGATAGCTTTCCCTTGCCTAGAATTGACCAGCTTGTGGATTTGACGGCTGGATATAACAGGCTAAGTTTCTTGGATGCCTACCACGGCTATCATCAGATTGCCATGCATGGCCCCGACCGAGAAATCACCTCCTTTACTACACCAAGGGGACTCTTCTGCTACCGAGTCATGCCTTTTGGTTTGAAGAACGCCAGGCGACTTTTTAGAGGATGGTGACCAAGATGTTTGCTCCTTTGCTGGGCCGGACAATGGAAGCCTACATTGATGATATGGTGGTTAAAAGCCGGCATCAGGCAGATCATTTGTCCGACTTGGCCGAGATGTTCGCCATTCTCAAAAAGCACAAGCTACGCCTGAATGCGTCTAAGTGTGCCTTCGGCGCGGGATTCGGAAAATTTTTGGGATTCCTAGTCACAAACCGAGGTATCGAAGCAGACCCTACACAAATCCAAGCCGTGCAAGAGTTAAAACAGCCTAGCTCGGCAAAAGACGTGCAGCATCTGGCCGGAATGGCCGCCGTGCTTAATCGATTTATAAGTCGGTCGTCAGATCGCTGCCGCCCTTTCTTTCAGTCCTTAAAATCTAAGTTCTCCTGGGATGAAGAGTGTCACCGAGCCTTGGTCGAGCTAAAGGATTATCTGTCTTCAGCACCACTGTTGGTCACACCGGAGCCTGGAGAAGAGCTTTATCTTTATCTGGCCGTATCATAGCATGCAGTTAGTGCGGTGCTTGTCCGGGCTGAAGGAATCAAGCACCTCCCCATCTTCTATGTCAGCAAAACTTTGCTACCGACAGAGTCGAGATACTTGCCGTTGGAGAAGCTTGCTTTGGCATTAATGATGGCTTCAAGAAAGTTGGCGCACTATTTCCATGAACATACCGTCATCGTCTTGACCGAATTCCCCCTCAAAGCTTTATTCGAGCGGGCAGACTTCTCCGGTCGGATTCTTAAGTGGGCAGTCGAGTTGGGACAGTTTGATGTGAAGTTCCAGCCGCGCACTGCCATCAAAGCCCAGACTTTGGCCGACTTCGTCGCCGAATTCTCACCTGGAACTCATCCGGTATGCCCGGTCGATATTACCTCAGCAGATGATGAGGTGCACGCAAGACCATCCGGGATACAGCAGGTTGGTGGAGGTAGCGACGCGGAGTTTGCGCGCACCACTGAAGCACCCTCAGTCTGTATGGTTTTATCACTCGGTAATGTGATAACGGAGTTGAATATCACCGACCAACCAGCTCTGTCCAGTCCCGCATCACCAAGGGGGGAGGAAATGGTACCACACAGCTCAGAGCCTGCGGCCGGCATAATACCGCAACCCGGTGATTCGCCTACGGACTTGAGCATTGCAGATCAACTTGCTGAGCCCGGTGCCGAATCATCAAGGGTGACCGAATTGGAACTGATCAACACAGAACTTGAAACCGCACAGCCGAGTAGTCGGGATCCCATCAACCTCCAAGCTTCTCAAGACCCCTCAGAATGCTGGAAGCTCTTTGTGGGGGAGATGTGGAAACTTTTTGTTGATGGAGCATCGAACCGTCACGGCGCCGGGCTTGGTATAGTTTTGATATCCCTAGACGGGTTGACAATTGAACACTCTATCGCCCTTGGCTTTCCAGCATCGAACAACGAGGCTGAGTACGAGGCGCTTTTGGTCGGTCTCAAAAGCGCGCTTCAGATGCAAGCTTCCGAGCTAATGGTGTACAGTGATTCCCAACTTGTGGTTAACCAAGTCGCTGGGATTTATAAAGCAAAGGATGACAGAATGGCAAAGTACCAAGCTTTGGTCAGAGAACGCATCAAGCAATTTCAGGCAATCAGAGTTCAACAGATTGGCCGAGAAGAGAACAACCGAGCTGATGAGTTGGCCAGCCTCGCCTCAATGGTTGATTGCGCATCTCCTAACCCCCTGTTAATTGAATATCTTCCACGGCCGAGTATTGAAGAAACCGGGCAGACGGACGTACTCTGCGCCGAGCTAGGTCCTTCCTGGATGGACCCTATCGTCGTTTTTCTCAGAGACCGGACTCTTCCAACCAACAAGAAGGAAGCACACAAAGTGCGTGTAAAGTCAGAGCGGTTTTGGCTCTCTCCTTCAGGCGTTTTGTATAAAAAGTCTTTCACCGGTCCATACCTGAGGTGTGTGCACCCAAGTAGCATGGAAACCTTCTTGTATGAAATTCACGAAGGCATCTATGGCAGTCACATAGGGGGCAGGTCCTTGGCCTACCGCGCTATTTTGCAAGGCTATTGGTGGCCGTGCATGCAAGCCGACGCCCAGAAATATGTTCGCAAGTGCGAAAAGTGCCAGAAGTTTGCGCACCAGATTCACCAGCCGGCCAGAGAACTTCTTCCCCTAACCAACCCTTGGCCTTTTGTAATGTGGGGATTAGACATAGTGGGGCCGCTCCAGACAGCCCCAGGCAACCGGAAGTTCCTCATCGCGACAACCGACTACTTCACCAAGTGGGTTGAAGTCGAGCCTTTGGCAACAATCAAGGAGAAAGACGTGAAACGGTTTGTCTGGCAGAATGTGGTAACACGGTTCGGCGTCCCTAAAATTTTGATCTCTGACAACGGCACCCAGTTTGACGGTCGCCTATTCAGAGGGTTTTGTGAAGATTTGAAGATTGAATTCTACAACTCCATCCCGGCTTACCTACAGTCCAACGGTCAAGCCGAGGCTTCGAACAAGACCATTCTTGACGAGCTGAAGAAACGACTGGAGAAGGCGAAGGAGAAGTGGGCTGAGGAACTCCCCAGCGTCCTCTGGGCATACCGTACAACCCCTCGAAGGTCGACCGGGGAAACTCCGTTTGCTTTGGCTTATGGCATGGAGGCGGTCATTCTATTGGAAGTTGGCATGCCCACTCTCAGAAGTGAAAATTTTGAGCCCGAGCTGAATGCCGAGGCCATTGCTCTGGAGTTGGATCTAGTGAAAGAACGCCGGGAAAAGGCTCTTATCTATGTGGCCGCCTACCAGCAAGAGCTCTCTAGGAAGTATAACAAGACGGTGCACCCCAGACCGTTTAAGGTGAGTGATTGGGTCTTGAGGAAAGTTATGGGTAACACCCTGGTGCCAGGTGAAGGCAAACTAGGGGCAAATTGGGAAGGACCCTACAAGATAAACGGCCTGGCGGGCAAGGGGGCATACCACTTGGAGGATCTCGATGGTAGAGGTATACCTCGGCCATGGAATGCGGCCGACCTTAAGCTGTACTATTTTTAGCTTTTGTTTTCCTTCTTGTGCAAAGGAATTTTTTGCCTTACACTTCAGAATGTAATTCTTTTTGTCAATATATAGAAGTGTCTTCTTTAACTAAGCATTTCGACTGATTGCTTTGATTACTTGAAATTCCCAACCGAGATGAATTACTCCGGTTGAGGGAGTTGGTGGTTTGTCCAACTGAGAGATTCCAACCGAGATGAATTACTCCGGTTGAAGGAGTTGGTGGTTTGTCCAACTCGGAGATCCCAATCGAGATGAATTACTCCGGTTGAGGGAGTTGGTGGTTTGTCCAACTCAGAGATCCCAACCGAGATGAATTACTCTGGTTGAAGGAGTTGGCGGTTTGTCCAACTCAGAGATCCCAACCGAGATGAATTACTCCGGTTGAAGGAGTTGATGGTTTGTCCAACTCGGAGATCCCAACCGAGATGAATTACTCCGGTTGAGGGAGTTGGTGGTTTGTCCAACTCAGAGATCCCAACCGAGATGAATTACTCCGGTTGAAGGAATTGGCGGTTTGTCCAACTCAGAGATCCCAACCGAGATGAATTACTTCGGTTGAAGGAGTTGGTGGCTTGTTCAAATTCTCAGAATTAAAACCGAGATGGTGTATTCCGGTTATACAAGATGTTGAAAGAATTAGTGAGTTGTACTTCATACTAAATTTACCAAGATGTTAACTCCGGTCCAGCCAGTTAATGATTTGTACTCCATACTTTAAACCGAGATGTTTTGCTGAAAATAATTCGAGAAAATCGTGCAAACACTTGCTGAAATTAAAGCTTTTCATTGATAGAAAGTCAATACAAAAGGAGGGGCAAAGAGCCCGGTTACATTCCCAAAGCAATAAAAAAGAAAACTAAACTAAAGGGGAGAGGTCTGGGAATTCCTCCTCAGCTTCCAGGTTGACCGTTGCTGTCTAGTCCTGGACACCGGTCAAAGTCTGGCCGGTCTGCCCCTGCTCGGTTTGGTCATCTCCCTCAGCGTCTGCCCCGGCTTCTTCGAGTCCTTCCTCGGCCTCGGCCTGCAGCGCGCTGAAGACGTCATTGGCGTATGGAATGAGGTAGGTCGGTAAAAAGACAGCCGGTGGAGAGGCAAACACGTCGGTGTCAGGACCTTGACCGAGCTGTTGACAGGCAGCCTTCCATCCAGCTTTGAAGTATATGTCCTATGTGGCGAAGACTTGTTTTCTATAGCTGTCTTCCGCTTTTTTGAAGCCGGCATTGTTGGCGTCTTCACAATCCTTCTCTCTGGACTTCTTGAGCGCGTCCAGCTCGGCCTGGAGCTCATCCCTCTTTTTCTCGGCTTCGTCGAGTTGGCCGAGCAACCGGTTGTTGTCGGTGTTAGCGATTTCAAGCGAGGACTTTGCTCGGCTAAGCTCGGTTTGGAGGCCTTGGACTTGGCTGGCAGTGTCGGCTGCCTTTTGCCGAAGTCGGTGGATGCGCTCTATAACCAGGTGCTGCTTTTGGATGGCCTACAAGGGGAAAACTGGACCAAATTAGAAACCGTGCAAATACTTAATGAAAATTTCAGCAAAGGATTGAGACTTACGCTGGCCATGGACTTGACTGAAGACTTAACAAGCCGAGTGTCAGGAACGTGGTCGTTGCCAACCACGTCACTCGGCAAGAGAAGGGCTTTGGAGAGATCAAAGGCAAGAAGATGTTCTTTGTCTCCCTTGATGGAGGCCGTCGCCGGGATCTCTTTTCCCCGGTGCTTGAGCTGCGGTCTCCATGCCGGCGTTGGGTCAGCTGTCACGGTTGGTTGCTCGGTGGATAGTTCGGTAATCAGCTTGGCAGATAGGTTCGCGCGAGCTCTTTTACCAGCCCGGTGTGTTGCTTGGCTTGGCTCCTCGGCAGCTTGAGAAGCAATGGCGACCACGGCTCCCCTTGACTGACCGGCGGCTGGAGAGTGGGTAATGACGCTCGGTATCTCGGCAGACGTTGCGGTGAGCAGGTTTTTGATTCTGCTTCGTTTGGCCATCTCTTGTTCTTCTGTCAACCGGATTAGTGGAACGTCTGGCAAAGTTGGATCTGGAGGAGGTGATGGAGCACGGAGGAAGTTTGTAACTTTACTTCGGCGGGGAGCGGAGTATCTGTAAGTGGGAGTGTAGCCGAGCAGCTCGTTACAATCTCGGTGGCGATGGCGGAGCACGGTCCGTATTACCTCTACGTTGGGAAATTGATAGTTGGCTTGCAAGGCTTGGATTGCTGCAAAAGAAACAGGAAAACTGGTTAATTACAGAATAAAGAGGTAAGCTGACCGAGCAACTTTGAGCGGTTTACATAAGGAACCGAAGTTCTTGCTTATGAACCAGCCTGGTACCTCGGCTGTTTCATAATTGCCCGACACCTAGAAAAAATCGTCGTCGTGCAAATCTTTATCCGGGGTGCCGGTTACAATTTTCTTCTTGGCCGGTCTGATTTTCAAGTAATAGGCTAGGCTGTCACCGGTGTGACCCATCGTGTATTGCCTCAATATCTCGGCTAGACCTAAGTTGGTGCCTAGCCGATTGTTCAGTTCATGGACGCCGTTGATAAATCGATAAGTGTTGGTGGACACTTGTGTGGGTGCCAGCCCGGTGCGGCGGAGGAACTCGGTGATAAGTGGGTTTAGTGGGAAGCGGAGGCCTTCTTCGACGATCGACAGCACGGTGAAGGGGCATTGTTCTGTTCTACCCCAAGGCGTGGTCTCTTCTTCTGCGAGCTCCAGGTGGACATCTGCCGGGATGCCGTACTCCTCCCTGAACGCAGCTAGGGCAGCCGGAGTATCAACGAGGAAGCGGAATTTCCCCATTGACGACCGGCTAAATTAGCTCGGCTTTGGTTTGGCACTGTCAAGTGATTTGTGGCTGCTTGGTCTTTGGGAGCCTCAGGATTGGACAGTGGTCCCCTTAGACTCTGCAGGAAAAGGAGGGCAAGTGTAAGAGGGAGCGCGGTCGCGCAAAGCGAGCTTGACTTTAGCTCGGTCGTCCAGAGTGCCAAACCACCTCGGCCGTAGAGGCTGACAAGGAGCTCGGTCGCCCAAGCAGGCCAGATTTTAGCCCGGTTGAGCGACCAAGACCTTTGTTATCCCGGTTCTTGCTATGGTTATATCTAACAGGCTATTTGCTTGGTTGATTTGGTTTTTTTTGGATCAAACGAAGACCTGGAGCCCGGTCCGCCCCAGTTCTTCGAAGTTCATTAGCGAAAACGAAGAACACCATGAACAGTGGGAGGTTTGGGACGATTTCTATGGCCTACGTCCTAAGAACTATGTTATATTACCCTAATGTGTGAAATATTTAAGAAAATAGCAACAATAGAGGAGTTGAAGGACTTACCAGTGAAGGGCATGGACTAATCCTTCGAGCACGAAGAATGGCAGACGAGGCTTGGGGAAAGGTGCTTGAGCTCTGAAGCGTCGGCTTGCAGAGAGGCAGTAGGAGCGAAATGAGGAAGAGGGGGCTTGTATGTATAGACAAAAAAATCGCCAAGAATTCAAATTCTGGCAGACGGATGGGTTGGCTGCTCGAGGTCCAATGGAAGCCTGCCACGTGTCCCCATTTATGACGACGTCAAAACTGAAAGGACAGGTTGAAGAGTCGAGGCGACAACCGGGCAAGTTTTGAAGAAGAGAACGTCAACCGAGGAGTAGAAGCGAACAAATTTCGCGGAAAGGAGTCAACTAGCCCGGTCGCCGTTTCGTATCTTGAGGACCGAGGAAGTGTTATCTCGGTCGGAATATGTAATCCCAGTTACGCTCTTGCGGACGGAATTAAGGGGCAATTGAGAGGGAGATTAATGATATAGAGTTGAGCCGGACAGATTTGGACCAGACAGAGTTATGCCGGACAGATTTGGGCCGGACAGAGTTATGCCGGACAGATTTGGGCCGGACAGAGTTATGCCGGACAGGCGCTGGGCCAAGCTGTATGGCCCGGCCGTGAAGAAAGCTGCTCGGTTAAGACAGCGTGTGGATTGAACAAAGCTGCGAGGATCCATGGTAATGACGCCGGGGTACCTGTTTGCTCGGCAGGTTGGTTGACCGCGGACAAGCATGAGTTGTCCCAAGCTCGGTTGTGCCGAGATGCCGCCGAGTCCGGTCCCCATCTGAGCATAACCGTTGGAATACTTGGGCAAGAAGCGCAGTATGGCAGACGATGGCCGAGATGGTACTGACCGGCTGCCGAGCTCCTAGGAGAATGGGAGGGCAGTTGGGTTAGGTGGTGCCCAGCAAGATTTGTGCTAACAGATGGGATAGCAGCGCCACGTGTCGAGAGACGAATGGGAGTAGATTTGGGGCACAGAAGGTATATAAGCGAATCTGCGCCCCCCATGCGCGATAGATGAACATTTGGTGAGACATATACTAAACACTGAAGACTCTCCCTTCTCTCTATCTTTCCCCTGTGTGTGTGTTCCAACTTGATCGTCGGAAGGGTTTTCTGGCCACACACCGCCGGGTAGCTCATCGTTATTTGCTCGCAGGTGATCGGACAGTAACGGAGCTCGGAAGAAAGGAGTACAGGCTTGCCGAAATATTTGCTCCCCGTACATCGTCTTAGAACAAATTCACATGATATCCTAATTTGATATTTATTAGTTAAAATTGTGAGACTCAATAATTTTTATTAAGATTTCAAGAAACAACTTGATAAATATCAAGTAATAAATAATATAGAATATTACTCCAAAATCACAAAATAATCACTCCATGTGGTCACACTACTTAAAATGTTGAATTCTTTCTCAAAGGACTCTCCATTTGGCCCCTATCACAGTGCAATTCAACTTTCTCGCCAAGAATTTCCACATATTTTCCAAACAATCACTGCCATCCAGAAACTCAACTTTTTTTTTTCCATGCACTTCCCATACACATATTTTCCAAACAATCATTATAATTTTAGACCTAATTTTTACTGAAGATGGTCAAAAAAAATTGAGCAAGGTCAGATTGGGCTAAATACCCCTTTCGGCTATGGGCCAGAAACCTGTTTGCTATTGGGCCAAACTCCTGTAACGCTTGGGGCCGAGCCAGCAAGATTCCTCATTTGATGGGATGGCAGCCTTGGATTAGAAACAAAGTATGATTTTAGAAATAAAAATTTAATATTGAAATTATTTTTAAAGATGAAATATTTTCATTGTCAAAAGTATTGTTGTTATATTTTTAGTGATGAATTGTTGTCTTCGAGGGATCTATCTCACATAGGGATGTAAGAAAAATCAAAAAAACCAACCAAAGAGGTTGAACTGAACCAAATCGGCTATATTTGGTCGATTTTTTAATATGAATCGGTATGTGTAGTTTTTAAAATTAATTTTTTTAAAATTTTCAGTCCAATATCAGTTTAGGCACCTTATGTACCGAATTAAACCGAAACCAACTGAAAGTTTCACATATTAAACATAATATATATTAAATATATAATGAAATTGGTTGAGTACAAAATTTAGTTGATTCACTTGATTGTTTATTTTTTCTTAAATATTCTAGATTTGACAATAGATATTGGCAAATGTGATAAATTGTTAGTTTAGTTTGTCACTCATATGTGCTTGAGTCAAGTTTCGCTACTACTATGCATATATAGCTATATCAGATATTTATGTCGTTTTCAATTTTTTGTTTTAACTCTACTTGATATACTTGTGATTTAGTCTTATGGGATTATGGTTTTAAACTTTGCTTTTGCTTTGGTGTCAAGACTTTGGTTTTCAAATTATATTTTATTTCTAATTCTACTTTGGTAAAAGCTTATACACTTAATATTTATTAATTTTTTTGCTTGCATTTTAGTGAATGGTTGGATTGGATATTGAGGTAATGTACAAATGGCTGATTCAATATTTTTATATAAATTATTTATTATACTATAAATTTAAGAAGTAACTCAAATTTGAAAGGTCGTAAATCGAAAACCGCACCGAGCCAAATCATTTGAATCGGTACAGTTTGGTACAGTTTACTGAAAAATTTGATTTGATTTAGTTTTCAATACAATAGAATTGAAATTATTGATCTGGTATAAAATTTCACCTAAACACCGATCGTCCCAAACTGATTACATCTTTAATCTCACGTGTAGCCTGTGTAAGCCATTCAAACATGGTTAATTTACCCTAATTGTCTCTTCCATCTATATTCAATGTGATTTTAGATTATATGATTCCAAATTTTTTAACAAATCATGCCAATAGAAACAGATAAAAATATGTCACTTGTACCAAATCTCAAAAGGTGCAAAATTATTTTGTTAGGGAAAAGAATGTCCCTTCTTTTCTATGGCCAAAGAAAGAAAGAAAAAAAAAAATACAAATCAGTATAAGTTTTTAAAAAGAATTTTAAATTAATGATAAATTTTATCAATATTAATAATTAAACTTATAAATTTTTTCATACATTTATAAATATTGCCCTTTCAGTATGCAACATCACGTGACCAATCTCTCCTTTCATAAATTTATAAATATTCCCCTTTCACAAATTTTAAAATAATTTTGATATGACACTTGACCATGTGAAATATCACGTGACCATACTCTCAGACTACCGAATAATCTTCTTTCAGTGTGCAACTCAACTTTCTTCGCCAAAATTTTTCACATGTTTTCCGAACGATAATTACCATTTAGACCCCTTTCAATGTTCACTCAAAAAATTTTTTTTTTTCCAAGCACTTCCCACATACATATTTTCCAAACAATCATTATATTTCTACTTCATTTTATTTTAAATAGACTTCATTATTAATTTTTATTAAATATAGTTACATTCATATTCTTTGTCAAAATAGTGTGAGATTTCTACTCAGAGAGATGTTGACTTTATAAATAATACAAAAGAGAAGATAAGAGAAATTTATAGTGTATTGTTTCTCAGGTGATGTGCATATGACATGACACTTGACCATGTGATCGAAAAATTATATTGTGAGAATCAATAATTTTTATTAAGATTTTAAAAAACAACTTAATAAATATCAAATAATAAATAATATAGAATATTATTGTAAAACCACCAAATAATCACTCCATGTGGTCACACTACTTAAAATGTTGAATTCTTACTCAAAGGACTCTTCAATCGGTCCTTTCACAGTGCAACTCAACTTTCTCGCCCAGAATTTCCGCATATTTTTCGAACAATCACTATCATTCAGAAACTCAACTTTTTTTCCCATGCACTTCCCATATACACATTTTCCAAACAATCATTATAATTTTAGACCTAATTTTTACTGAAGATGGTCAAAACCAGACACCTGTTTGCTATTGGGCCAAACTCCTGCAAGGCTTAGGGCCGAGCCAGCAAGATTCCTCATTTGATGGGATAGCAGCCTTGGATTAGAAATAAATTATGATTTTAGAAATAAAAATTTAATATTGAGATTAGTTGTTAAGATGAAATATTTTAATTGTCAAAAGGATCGTCGTTATATTTTTAGTGATGAATTATTGTCCGCTAGGGATCTGTCTCGCATAGAGATGTAAGAAAAATCAAAAAAATTGACTAAACCGGTTGAACCGAACCAAATCGGTTATATTTGGTCGGTTTTTTAATATGAATCGATATGTACGGATTTTAAAATTAATTTGTTTTCGATTTTTGGTTCAATATTGATTTAGACACCTTGTGTATAGAATTAAACCAAAACTAACCGAAACTTTTGCATATTAAACATAATATATTTTAAATATATAATGAAATTGGTTGAGTACAAAATTTAGTTGATTCGCTTAATTATTTATTTATTCTTAAATATTTCAGGTTTGACAATAGATATTGACAAATATGATAAGTCATTACAGGAAATAACACTTTTGGCGACTAAGCTATTGGTTGCCAAAAGTCCCATGTTTGGTCGCTGAAACGAATTACTGACTAAATTTTTTTGCAGCCAAGGTAGTCGCTTATACCCTGTCGGCGATAGTATTGGCGACTAAACTATTTTTTGGTTGCCGAAAGTGAAACGTTTGGCTACTAAACTTTGGTTAGTCAGCAAATGTTATCTTTTGGCGACTAAAACATTAGTCACCGAAGGTGAATTTTGGCTACTAAACTTTTGGTTAGTCGGGAAAGGTGATTTGTTGGCGATTAAATTATTGGTCGCCGAAAGTAAACGTTTGGCTACTAAACTAATTTTTAGTCGGCAAAGGTGACTGTTTGGCAACTAAAATATTAGTCGCAGAAAGTTCTAACATAAACTAAGTTCAACTATTAGAGACTAAAGTTTTAGTCACCAATAGAATACATACATTTAGCGACCATGGAATTTAGCCATTGTTACTTTTACCGACTACAAACTTTAGTCGTCGAAAGTTTCTTAATTTTCATGTCATTATTTTTTACCACCAAACATTTTAATCGCCAAAGGATGTCGTGCTTTTTGTGACTAAAATATTTAGTCAACAATAGTTTCTTCCCATCATTCTGGTTTGTTTTAGCTACTAACTGTTTGGTCGCAAAAGCCGTTTCACTACAAGAATTTACACATTTGGCGACCACTTTTGCCGACCAAAAAAATTTTGGTCACGAAAAAATGACATTTGGCGACCAAATGTTAATTAGTCGCGAATGATCATTATTTTTGGCGACCAAATATTATTGGTCGCAGAAGGTTATATTTTAGCGACCAAAAAATGAGTTGGTCGCAGAAAGTGGTATGGTTTTGGCGACCAACTACAAATTTGGTCGCGGAAGGTCACATTTTGGCGACCAAAAAATAAGTTGGTCGCGTAATATCAAAAATAAGTTGGTTGTGGAATTGGCGACCAAAATTTTGGTCGCCCAAAAACTTATTTTTAGCGACAAAAAATATTTTAGTTGCTGTATGTTGAGTTTTGGCTACTAGAACAATGTAGTCGCCGAATGGAAAATAAAAAATTATTTTTTATCTTTTGGCGACCAAAATTTTGGTCGCAAAAAAACTTATTTTTAGCGACTAAAAATATTTTAGTCGCCGTATATTGAGTTTTGGCTACTAAAACAATGTAGTCACCGAATGGAAAATAAAATTAAAATATTTGTCAAAAAAATTAAATTTATGTCAAAATTTTAAAATTAAAATTATTTGATATTAATATTTGTCAAAATCAAAATTAAATTTATGTCAAAAAAAATTTAATCACCAAAAAATTTATTTCAAATTTAGGAGGATTTATAAAATTACAACTCCCTCTCTTTCCATGATTTATAAAATTACAAATCTTGGAGGATTTGGAGGGACACATGTTTTCCCCATTATTTTGGAGGGATCTTTGAACTCGCTCATCCCTCTCTCTCGTCCCTCTCTCTCATCCCTGTAAAGAAACCGGAGCTGCGATTGAACCCTTGAAAACTTTCTCTCGCTCATCCCTCTGTCTCATCCCTGTAAAGAAATCGGAGCTGTGATTGAACTCTTCAAAACTTTCTCTTGCTCATCCCTCTCGTCTCTGTGTTAGGTGGAGAAGTTGGAGCCGATTAAACTCTTCAAAACCCTCTCACTCATCCGTTTCTCATCCCACTCGTCTTTGTGTTGTGTAGACAAGCAAGAGTTGACTCCTCTCATACGCTAAAAACGGCGGCCAGAAACTCCTGTAACGACGGCGGAAACTCCTCAGGTAAAACCAAGATTGCAAAACTAGGGTATGCATTTTGCCTTTAATTGCTATTAGGGTTACGATTTTGCCATCAATTTTCTGTTACGAGTTGTATTTTGCCTTGAAGATTCTATTGCGATTGATTTGAAATTTTTTGGGGGGCTTATGAATTAAATTAAGGATTGTGTGTTTGATTTGACACTTGGATTCTAAATTAAGGATTGTGTGTTTGATTTGAGACTTTGATTCTATTAATGAACATTCTATGAATTTAGGATTGTTGTTTTTTTTGAGTCAAAGTTAGGATTGTGATTCTGTGAAATTAAACAATGACTGATATATTGGTTAGATCTTTCAATGCATATGGTGTTGATTTTTGTTCAAGATTACTAAACTATTTGAACATTCTTTTTGGAACTAAGATCACTTAAGTTGGAACTAAGATCATTGATTAATAAAGTGAAAATAAAACTGTAAATTTCGAAATTCCCAAACTCTGTCAATGTCTTAATGAAGAAAGAAAATAGTTGCTGATATTAGGACTTTGAATGCAGTTTGTTGCGAAAATGTTGTTCTCGCTTCATTCATATGAATAACGATTTTTAAGGATAGCCAACCTTTCAGGCTCTCAGCTTATAGCGATTTAGCACAGTCGCAGTTAATTATTTGGAATTTCACTTAATTGATGAACTCTTGTACACCGCAAGATGGTTATTTTCTAGATTTCTTCTTCTGACTTGTGCATTGAGGATCGGAATGTAGCCTTAGCTTAGTGAGCATTGCAGTGAAATGTCATGGCTAAATTAACCTTCTATCATTCACAAAAAATATATATATATATATATATATACCACAAAAGTTATGCTCACATAGTTATTCATTCTTGCTTTTGGTGACTGATTTAGTTTTACTGTTTCAGCCTAACAATCTACAGTTTGTATCAAATTGCAGCATACAAAAGGTGAATGGGGCTCTGGTTTTATTCCCATTGCCGAGTATGGAACTGAGTTTCATAAGGGTTCAAGAAAAGGAAAATCAGGGAAAGTTGTGAGGCTTGTGTATAGTGGCCTTGCGCTTGTGCTCCATTATTGTAAGCATATTTAAATGGATCTTTCCTACCTATATATTTTCATTGTGGACCTTCAAAACTGGTTGATCAAACATAAACTGCTGTGTAGGAGTTTTGGACAGTTCTTCAACATGATCATGGGATTAGTTTTGCGGGGCCATGACTTGAAACACATACAACTGAATTCCATTGGGTGGATAATTGTAAAAGAGAAATGTTTTAGTTGTGGACAAGTAACAAATTTTTTTTCTTTTAGTTTTGGTGTGGGGAAATTGATTAGATTTATCTCACATTTGTCTTCATTTCATGTTAACATTAGGAATGGTGTGAAAAACAAATGGAATTCTCTCTACTGTTTGGCCGGTATTGCTCGCCATGCAGCACTTGAGGAAGAGGTATGCATTTGAACTCTAAAGTAGATATCATTTAAATTATTTGATATTCTCAGCTTATCCAGAAAAATATTAAATTCTTTCATGTGAGCATACTTTTTGTTGACAGTAACTATCAAAATTCTTATCTATGCTTGTAAAATAGTTCTTTTATGAGGTTTAGTGCTCATTTGTTGGGAGTTCAACATCCTTGTAAAACCAAACTGAAACTGGGGACAGTCTTCTCTGGTACTGAATTTCATATTTTAAGTCAATACTCTATGTGGCTACTTAAAAAAGTCAAGGAAGTTTTGAACTTATCATCAATCCAGTTCTAGTCCACTTTACTCTCAAGACTATTGTCACCAGTCACCACTAACGTATTTAAAGTGAATAAATTTAGTTGAATTTGTTAATCACTGGTTAAGGAAAAATTGCCTTCGTGATTACATAAAATGCTTTGAATTTAAAAAAAGAACAGTCACAATCATCCATTCATGCTTTTAGAATTTTGGGTCGAGGTAAAATATTTTTATAGTTTATTGTTTTTTCTATTCTGTCATTGACCTGGTATATAATCTGCAATGACCTGGTGAGCAGCAGCAGCATTGGTTTGGCCCTAGCTCTTGTTCTGCTGTAGTGTGCTTTTGGTGCTTAGTATGAAATGTGAAATGTTTGATTTGTGCATAACAACCAAATTAATGTTTCAAGTAATTATTTTATTTTTTTAACTTATCATTTTATGTCAAAATTAACCCTCATCTCCCTTTCAAAATACATTTTGAAGTAATCTTCGTGTAACTATTATGGTCTTCTATCAATCTCTTTCATGTCTATTTTTTATTCAATTGTGTTTGATCATCAATTTGATTTTAAATTTCTTGTTGGGTTTGTACTATTTTAATGATTTGAGGTAAATCTAAGATTAATAGAATGAGACACTTTAAATGATAGATATTTTATGAACTGTGATACATTTTGTCATTGATGATTCATGCAAGTATTGAATTGTTAGGGCAATAAATGGTTTCAAATTTGGTTGGGTTTTGGTATGTATGGTGTGGCCTGCTTAGATGCAACTTGTGTGACATTTTTTCTCTTTTATTTGTAAAATATTGTGGGGAAATTGTGTTGGGTGCATGTGAATGTTTGAAAAAGGTAGATGTGAAATAGTTTTTAATAATTACAATAAAAGACTTGTTACTTGAATTTTTGATGGTGCAATAGTTGAATTTTTGTGTTGGGTGCATGAGAATTTTTAATAATCCTCCTCTTCTCTTTTTAATAATTACAATAGTTTTTCACATGTTTTCTAACTTTTTGATGGTGCACACACCACATCTCTGACTTTATAATTTTATAAAGACTCTTATTCTCATTAAACCATTTACACCCTATCTCATTTATCCTTTCTGAACAGAGCCTTGTCCCAACTGTTTAGAATTGGCTATCTGACTGTACATTTCTAGGGCCACATGTTTTATTAAGTCCTAAGTCAAGATTAACTTGTATCAATTTCACTATCCTCACTATCACTACCCTCTGTCCTGGTAACAACTGAAGTTAACCATTTACACCCTATCTCATCTAACTTTTTCTTTTTTTCTTTTTTTTTTTTTTGGGGGGGGGGGGGGGGGGGAGGGGGGTTAGAACTGGTGCAATATATAGATAAAATAATAGAGTTACTACAACATTCTAGGACTCTTCTAGCATCATCTGCTAGTTGGATGGAAATACAGGGGGGTGCAATATATAGAACATTCTAGGACTAGGACTAGGACTCCTCTAGCATCAACTGCTAGTTGGATGGAAATAAAAAAGTGGGGGAGAATACACGAAAACGTTCAGCAAAAAACACTCTTTGATTTGTTAGAATATCCGCACAGCTATTGGCTTCTCTGTAGATATGATGAAAAGTCACCACACCAAAACTTTAAGCAAAGAACACTCTTTGATTTGCTAGAATATCTGCACAGCTATTGGCTTCTCTGTAGATATGATGAAAAGTCACCACACCCTACCTTCTCAACAGGTACCTGCAGTCAATTATAAAATTTGTGAGGTGGTAATTTTCTGTGTTAGACCCAGAAATGAGTTGTTTTAAGAGCACTGCATCAGTTTCCGCTTCCAAATTCATTATGTTGTTGTCAAGGGCTAGCTTGAACCCATCCCTCATGGCCCAAAACTCAGCCATGATGCTTGAGCAAATACCAATGTTTCTAGTAAAACCACAAATCCATCGGCCCATATGATCTTGAATTAAACAACCAGCAAAGGCCTGTCCTGGATTCCCTTTAGATGCTCCATCCGTGTTGAGCTTGAAGGAGCCCAAACTAGGGGTTGTCCAGCTAACAGTAATGGGAGGAGTTTGGGTTTTGTTGGGACAGAGGTTGGCTATGAACTGCCATTCAACAGTCTGAGCTACCGCCCTAGGAGTGAGTAAAGGAGGGTGGTTTGGGTCAAAAGTGCAAGTGCTTCTGTTCTTCCATATGTACCAACAAGAGATGGGGAAAAGGATAGACCAGGGTACTGTTGAAAGATTATGACAGTGGGATGAACAATTGGAATTAACCCAACTGATAAGGTCGACCGAGAAAGAGTCTAGAACAGAACTAGGGATGTCCAAAGCCTCCCAGAATTTTTTAGCTTCCAAGCCTTCCATATGTCCTTGTTTTTATCTATTTGTTATTGGAAATAGTTTATAGATTTAACGGTGTTTTGCTAAAGACCAAAGAATCTGATGTAAATAGAAATTGTGACAGGTACGAAAAATCGGGTAATGAGCAGTTTGTGACTGAACTTAGCAAATGGGTCTTCCATGAAAGGGGTCATCTGGAGGTGAGGAACAAACTTGCCTGATATCTGGTTATCTTTGTATCTGATTACGACTGTATATTTTATCAACTTTGGCCAAGTTAAGACTTAAAGCTTTAAGGGATAAAAATGCTACCAGAAAAGGACGTTCTCATAAGATTTTTCAAACTTCCACATGATTATGATGTATTGCACCCTCTGTTGGTGTGTAGTATTAACTTGTATTCTTGATCTTCAGGCTGTTAATGTCAGACATCACAAAGTTGGGGAAATAGATGAGCCTGCAATTTATAGGATTAATGATGACCTGGTAATGCCACATCATATTCATTATGTCAAGATTTGGTTGCTGTGAGATTAAATTACAAATAATGGAACTTTTGTTGCCACATTCTTACAAATGTGAATATTTTGCAGGAATACTCTATTGAGATTTTTGAGTGGTCTGGAACAAATTGGGAACCATACGTGTCTAATGATGTTCAAGTGCAGTTCTACATGATGAGCCCTTATGTGTTGAAAACCTTATCAACCAATCAGAAGGTAGTTACCAAGGCCACCACTGCATGTTATCTTAAAATCTTATGTTTTATTAACATCTCATTTCATATACACATAAATATTCCTGATATTGCAGGGGCTGTACATCCTGATAATCTTAAAAGAGATGATTAAGATTATCAACCAATCATAAATATTCCTGATTCATGGAGGTTTGTTCACTTCTGTAGAGTTGATTAATTACTTTAGAGTTTAGGGCACCAAACCAAACAACTTGTTTGTTAAGAAGAACATAAATACATGTTTACATTAGATTTGGCTGTTGAGAGACTACAGTAATTGATATACAAAAGGTTGCTGTGACAACTTCTGGTCTCAGCTGGCCAAAAGGTTGCTGTGACAACTTATTCTGTCACAGAATATTCTGTCTCAGCAACCTTACTATATACATGCTCCAACTTATTCTGTCTCAGCTGGTGCAGAAGAAGTTGATATACATAATTAAGGTTGCTGAGACAGAATATATTTAGTTGTACAATATATCAAGCTGTCACAGAATATATTCTGTATATCAACCTATTCTGTCACAGAATATTCTGTCTCAGCAACCTTACTATATACATGCTCCAACTTATTCTGTCTCAGCTGGCCAAAAGGTTGCTGTGACAACTTCTGGTCCCATAGGTCCAGGTCAGTACCTTTAATGTTCGATGTGATTTATTTAAATATAAATACTAACTCTCGTCAAGTCATCCTTTTCCCTTTTGTTATCTGTTTCTCATCCTTTGAGCTAAAATGGTCATGACCAAGCCATCTAATTTTAGTTTTTTTTTATGTTTGGTGCTCATCCCTAATTTGATGTGTACAGAAAGTTGAATATTGATCTGACTTTAAGTTGTTTCCAACAGCTGCGGGATTGGCCAGTTATGTGGAGATGCTTTTACGGAAACCCAACACTGAATTTAATGTATGTTACTTTATTTCTTTGTCATATTTCCACTTCTAACAAATTATTTTTATCACGTGCCAAAATTTTACACCATGTATTTATAAGTTTATATTTTCATGTGGACTGCTTGCTTTTCAGTCTTATTCTCTCTGGTTAGTAGAGGTATTTGTTCTCATGTCACCAAGTCAGCACTGTTGGATCATATTTTTATACTCCTTCAGATTTTTTATTCTTGATGATTTTAATTACACTCCATCAATAGGGTCTCTGGTAATTTTTTGGTACTGATTGTCACGAGATTAGGGAGTAATGGTTTTGATGACATAGTTGTTCTGGAAAAGGACCAACTATGGATTATTTCTTTCTTTCGTTTATTTGTCTTCTTTTGGGCAGTAGCTAAAATGCCTACATGGATACTTCAAAAATGTGTACAAGAAATACTTTTTGTTTCTAACCCCTACTGCCAAACACGTTAGAAATATAGGCAAACAAATTCAATATGTGATAGATTCATTAAGGGTGACCTAAATGAATGTCACTCAGAATGAATTTAGATCAAACAATTCTATATATATATTTTGTGAGTTGGAGGTCATAGTCCAGGAAGGAGAAATCTTCCTTGACTCTTAACAAGGCAATTAACAAGGCACAAAATTTTGATCAGCCCAATTAGATCCACTTGGTTCACAAAATTAATTTTTTTATGCTTCTTTTTTACCTTATATATGCGTAACTGTTTTAAATCACATATAGTAGGTTTAACATATATGACTCTTGGGACATGCACGAGGAAATGATAACGAACTCAGAAGAGTTTTACAAGACGGTATAGAGCTTTCCTGCCCTCAGAATTGTAGGGGAATGATGTGTATAATTTTTGGTTATTTCTTCGTTATATTCATTTTTTTTTTTTAATCTGGAGATGCTTGATAATGTTTCTTATAGTACTCATATAGATTATCTTGCCAGGTTTTGTAATGTCATGTAAGATGAGTGATTTTGGAATTGGTTGTTTCGTTTGGTTAATGCTAAAAAGTCTGCCACTTGACGCCAAAGAAATTCGAGGGTCCTATATATGGGCTCTTGCTGATGACGAATTGATTTTTTTCTATTTAATTATGCAAAAATTCTTTCCTACAAGTATGACATAATTCTCTCTATTGCAGCTAAAACTACCCTATCAAATTGTGGCTATTGTTTCCGGTGCTTTGAATGATACAACTGCAAAGAAGTATGATTTGGAAGGATGGTTTCCTGCGTCCAGCACTTACAGAGAACTTGTTTCCTGTTCAAACTGCACTGACTATCAGTCCAGGAGATTAGAGATTCGATATGGGTAGAAAAAGGGTAGACTAGTAGTAATATTTTTAGATACACTAGTAGTTATATTTTTGGATGGGTGTGTATAGAAAATATTTAGTAGACTACTAGTTATATTTTTCGGTTGATGTACATGGATAAAAATTTTAAACATAATAACAAGTATTTGTTATGTCTTAAATTTTTATGTTAGATGAAATATATAGTTTGGAATTATTTGTGGATGAAAACTTATAATAGTTGCTGATTTTAATTAAACAGGTTTAGAAATGGTTGATTTATGTATTTTGTTGAATGTTCATGATTCAATTTATTTGTTGGTTTGAATGATTTTTGCAAATTACAGATTATATTGAATAAATTGGATGGATTATTATAAATTACAGGTTTATTTTGTTGGATGTTGGCGACCAAATGTGACAATTGGCGACCAAATTAATTTTGGTCGCAGAATGTCACAATTGGCGACCAAAATTTTTAGTCGCGGAATGTGACAATTGGCGACCAAACTAATTTTGGTTACAGAATGTCACAATTGGCGACCAAACTAATTTTGGTCGCAAAATGTCACAATTGGCGACCAAACTAATTTTTGGTCGCGAAATGTGACAATTGGCGACTAAGAAATTTGGTCGGTAAAAGGCAACTTTTCGCGACCAAAATGTTTTAGCGACCAAAAATTTAGTCGGCAAATGTAACTTTTCCCGACCAACGAAAATTTTGGTCGCGAATTACTTTTGCCGACCCTCAATTGGCGACCAAACTAGCGACAAAAAAAATTGGTCGCGGATAACTTTTGCCGACAAAAAATAGACTTTTAACGACCAATTTTTTTGTTGCCAAAAGTGTTAATTCTTATTAGTCACCAAAACATTTGCTTACGTTTTTTGCTACCAAAATATTTAGTCGCCAAATACTATACTACACTACATTTTTTTTTTTTAATTTATGAACCACCTGTATTCATTATTAATGCAACTTGTACCTTGTATAAATAATATAATCCATCAATATTGAATATATTAATAACCATTCGACAATGTGCACACATATCACTTCGAACCATCCAAAAAGTTCATATTGAACGTCCAATTCTAAATGTAATACAAATTCCATACGAACTCAATAATTTAATTCCATACATAATAGAGGATTAACCAAATTTAATATCCAAAAGGTAACCTGTACCACACCAAAAATTTAATCTGTACCACCCCAAAAACTAATTTGTACAGCGTCCAATACTAATTTCTACCATGCCAAATTGTAGATATTTATCACGCCAAAAAAATAATTTGTACGAACCACTATATATACGGACGGAGGTAAAAAAAATGCCCTTCCGTACATGTCAAAAAAAGTCATATCCACATTTGTATGTCAAAATTCAGCCTACGACTGCTTGGCTCCAGGCACATCCTCAAGCTCACCAACCGTGATTTTACTGAAGGAGGGTATGGGTGGAAATCGGAGTGCAATGGCGAGTACCACCAGGGGGCGGAGCGAGTGGTGGCGCTGTTGACCGGGTGGTACAATGGGGAATCAATGTGTGTGAAGATGGTGCTGGTTTTGAGTGGAAATGGGAGGAAAGTGAGGGCTAAGGTGGTGGATGAGTGTGACTCGCTGGGAGGTTGTGATGAGATGCATGGTGGTCAACCACCTTGTGGGAATAATGTAGTTGCTGGTTCAGATGCTGTGTGGAATGGTTTAGTGTTGGACAAGGGCTTGGGTGTGGTTGATGTTGCTTGGTCCATGGCATGAGAGCGGGGGTCCTTTTACTTTCTTTGGGTGTTTCATGGAGTAAGGAAAATGCTACCAAAATCATCAAAGTTTTATTAAGAAAATTTTTATTACGACATAGACTTAAAAGGAAAAATTATTCATTAATTGTGGAGTATAGACATGTAATATTTTATAATATTATGATTAGCGAAAAATGTGAGTAGATACGGTATTGTGTTGGGTGATTGAGGAATATGAAGAGGCATATTGAATGATGATTGGTTAAAGAGTATGGACACGTGATGTTTCGGAAACATTCTATAATTTCCAGATTTAAAGTTGGGAGAATATAAGTCAAACTCAAAATAAATATAATTCATAAGTTTACCTTTTTTTTTTTTATATATTTTTTTATATTTTTATTTTTATGGGGTGCGTGTAATAAACAAAAAATAAACCTTTATTACTAAAATCAAAATCAAGCACTAGGGTTTTGAAACTCTTTGTGGTGATTGATTTTTTTCTTATTATATGGATTGTATATGACGATCGGGCTTGGTGGGCTTGGTTAAGTTTTGTTAACTTTTTAACTATTATGAGTTAGTGGCCTGATTGATTGATGATGTAAAATTTTTTTATATTTATAATTATTTTTTTTATCAATTGACAAAAAAAAAAAAAAATAAAATCATGAAGAGTTACATCAATTAAAAAAAAAAAAAAAGGGCAAAAAGACTGAATTAACTTATTCTAACTAAGTTCGCACAAGAAATATTAAATACTTGATATTATAGTGAGGAAAAATTGCGTTCCAATATGAGCTACTTAAATAATTGTAATGTGATTGGTTTATTGCTGATGTAAGAGAAAATTTTGTAGTGATATAAAACACATTGAATTGCTTACTTTCATAGAGTTATAATTATTTTCAATTATTTTCGCTAGATCACGATCCCTACTTTTATCAATTGTCTGGTTGTGATTCCTAGAGAGTAACAATCATTCTGTTGGGATTCCTGGGGGGCGCTATCGGGCATTGTTTTTTTCGGACTTTACCGATTGGGGTGCATCAAATATGTAGAGCAATATTGAGAAATGAAAATTATATTAAGTTTAATTATGAATATAAAAAAGAAGAAAAAAAACAGTGTGAAATATAATATATAATCTACATTTATTCAAAATTTTATTTAAAAAAATTAGTATGTAATCAATTTATTTCAAATTTAGGACCCATTCTATAACAATTCAGTGTACACCACTATTGGCATCAAAATTCAAAATTCTCTGTTGACAGAGATGTCAAAGGCCAAGAATATGAGCAATAAGGGTCCAAGAACCGTGGGCATGAAGATGGTGATCTAGAGAGAGAGAGAGAGATCACAGTCATGACACGTGACTGTTTCATGGAGAAAATGAATTGAAGGCAGTTGCAGCAATTATAAATCATGGGTAAATGGGAGATGCTAGCAAGTGGACACATGGCCATATCTCTTGGCCAATGTAGTAGTATAAAAGCTAGAAATTCGAAGAAGAAAGGACCTCTAACTCAATTCACAGCACTTGTGAAATTTAGGAGTAGTTTAAAGTATAATAGGAATAGTTATTATAATTAGGAGTAAATTAACTATTAATCTTTGTAACCAGTGTTATTGAACTCTGTCAATTGTAATGCTTGGCACTCGTAATTTGATTCTTACAATAAAGTAACAAGTTTAATTGTTTTTAATCAAATTTTCAGTGTGTTTATCCTCATTTCTTTACATTACAACATCGAAAGATGTTCTTGAATTTGTTAAGACATAAGACATCAACTACAATTGTTTGATTTGATCTTTGTTTATAAAAATTGGCATTGTTTGTCAAATCTACTCTGCCAATTTAATCCAAATCAGATTTTTGCTAACATATATTCCTTTTCAAGGTATGATAAAATTCTGAACCCAAAAAATGTTAAAATAGTCAGTAAGACAAAATGTCACATCTTATACATTAATCAATTACTTTTTCTTTCACAATTATCTATTCAACTAAAAAAAAAAATCTATAAATTATTCTAAACACAATTTTTTTTTTTTATCTGATAAAATATTCAAAAAAAAAAAAAAAAAAATCAACTAAAATATAGCCAAATTCTCAAATGTTGGCCATAGTTTTATTGAATTTTGCATAATGTCTTCCAGCAACTCTTGCATACATATCTCTAGTAAGTTTTCACTGAATAAGAGTTGAGATAATACATAAACGAATTTTTAATTTTTTACCATCAAACTCAAAAACATGGATCCCACATAAATAATATGAATCTCACTATTTTTGATCTGATTAGAAATTCGTTTATGTATATTACATTACTCTTAAATTTTATATAGACAAGAGATATTGAAATTCAGAGTCATACGGGGTTTTGTCAACAATGGTAGAGACCTTTGCGGTGTTGAGTGTCCTAAAGCAATCCACCATGGATTTTCTAAAAGACCCAGAAGTTGGAAGCTGGTGATAAACCCACTCAACAAGTGAGTCCATGTCTTTGGCGAAATCATGCATGTTTCGAAGAAGAAGTCCAGGGAGAGCAATCCTCTTTGTGTTTGTCACTACAATGGAGGCTTGAAGGTATTCTACCTTTGATTTCTCTAACTCTGCTGCTATTCCTTCTGCTGTGTATATTCTCACCTGCTCGTAAAACAAAGAGCAATTAAGATAAGAAACAGAGTGTTCAATAAATTTACAGAAAAGATTTTAGGAACTTTAAAAATTTGTTAAGAATTTTACCCGAAAAAGTAATGTGTGGTTGCCAAGGCCTTGTGGCAAGTTGGTATGTAACTGTACCTTTATCTTGTGTTTGGTTGGGAAATTTGAAGAGAAATTTGAAAAGAAAAATGGAAAAAGTAGGTAAAATATGAATAAAATATACGTAAATTTTACCTAATTTCACATACATTTTCTCTTTCCCTTTCTAAATCTCTCTCCAAATTTTCCGACCAAACACACCATTAGGGTGCAATAAGGAAATGCCAGTGATTCGAATTGATAGAGTAGTGATGGCTCTATAAGTGGTACATTAATTTTACTAATAAATTAACAAATCTAACTACTTAGAATGTTGATCAAAAAAATAAAATAAAAAAATGTGTGGTTTAGATTCAATTTTTATATAGTGGGATCCACATTTCAAATAAATCTCAACCACACATTAGATTTTCTTAGTGTTTTTGGATAAGTTTTCTGAGTCCATAGCATTGTTGATTAATTTAAAGAATAATTTCACTTCCATAAATATTTTTAGATTAATGGTAAACTTTATAAATATTAAAAGATGAGGTCATAAACTTTATTGTAGATTTGTAATTAATCTTTGCAAAGGCCTCTAACATGTGATTTCTCCTAAATTTAATAGGCCTAGATAAGAAATTCTGATCTTATGTAAAATGTGAGAAATTATTCAATAATTTCGGAATACTACGTGGCCATACTCTAAGTCTATCACTAATTACTTAGCCCCATGTTGTTTCTCCATCCCCAATATAAATCGTGAGCCCCTACCCTTCTCTACCAATCAAAATCTTATAGAACAACACGTGTCTATATTTTGAAAATACTGAATTATCACTTGTAAAATGTATACAAAAAGTTGTTGTAGAAGAATGTAACTATGGCTTTATTGAAATTATGAGTGTTTTCAATGAAGAGTAATATCGAGATATGAACCTAATTTTTTGTGAATTGAATTATCAATGATTATTTCAAGTCTAAACACTAGTTATTGTACTTCATAATTTTAAAAATATCATGAAAACACCTTTTTAAATGGGCTTTTTGTATAAATATTTTATTTAAGATAATGTTAACTGCACAGAAATATAAAATATAAAAAAGTACACAAAAAGTGTATTGTGTAACTAAATTTATTTTGGATAATAAAATTGAGAAAAAAATTTATAAAGAGAAAGAAAAATGAAAGAAAAAGAAGAAAAATATATATAACTTTTATATGTTTATTTTATTTTTACTTCTCTCCATAAATCTTTTTTTTGAAATTAAATAAATTGCAAAAAAGGACATGGAATTGAATTGAATTAGACTTACAGCTGGAGAAGAACGAGTGCCACAGCAAAGAGAGAAAGTGACATTGGGGTCTGATGAGTCCAGCCCATAAAGTTGTCTAACAATGGCTTCTTTGTCCTCTTTATCGCTCATTCTATTAACCTATACATACAATTAACAATACCATTTTCTCATAAGATCATACAAGAAACAAACACAATGACAAATGATTTCCTCTTATGCCTCCGTTTGGAAAGTGAGTTGGCTTTTTGACTTTTTTAGTCTGAGCTATTTTAGCCTGGTTTGGGAAGGGCTTTTTGGCTTTTTGACTTTTTTGACTTTTTTTGTGAGAGAGGATTGTAATGATTATGGGTTGGATTTGATGTTTTGTTTTTTGTGGTAAAAATAGTCTGTTTTATTTTTTGTGACTATTTTAGCCAAAAAAGCCTTATTTTTTTCTTCCCAAACGGCGCCTATATATTATCTGCTAAATTAAATTTATTAATACTATAATAGCAATATGTACCTCTTTTAAGATCGAAGATGCTGGTTTTCTCAAAATAAAATGCTCAATAGCATGAGCATTAATTGTGTGGCCTCCAATGATGAGCGTCGCCTGAATTTAAACGACATATATCATTCAACTCTCACAATATAATTAAAATAATATAAAACACAGGAACAATATATAATTAAGATTTTTTTTTGAGCATGTGTACTTTTTTTGTTCCAAATGGTCAATCAAAATTAACAAATTTTTGTATGATGGGAGGTTACCACGTGATACTGTCAAGTGATATTTTTCATCTATCACAAATGTATATATCTTATACTGTTTTTCAAATACTTAAATATAATGAATTCTATTGTCAAATCTAATAATAATAAAAAAAGTTATCACGGGATATCTAACACTCACATATTTCTCATTAAAAGAAAAATGATTTGTAACTTACACGTTCCAATTCAAGCCAAACATGTTGGTTAGTTTGAAGTCAGTTTAAGCTTCAAAATTACAACTCTAATTATTAATAAAATATGCAACCGCTCAATCTATTTTTTAGAATGAATATATTGATATTACCAATTCTAATTAGTTGGCCCATCATTTAAAAAAAATAAATAAAAAATTGGAGGTTGTAGTATTAAAAAAAGAGAAAAATTAGTGAAACACCCATCTCTAATTTGTATAGTACAAGAGGTCCAAGATATTTTTTTTATTAGCTAAGGTCCCTTAACATTTTCACAGAGAAATTTGACTCAGAGAAATTTCGTCAAACTCAGAGAAATTTCACCCAACTCAGAGAAATTTTAAAATTTCTTTGTGTAATCAGAGAATTTTTTTTGTTAAAATTGAAATTTCTCTTAGTCAGGTTGAAATTTTTCTGAGTAAGGCAAAATTTCCCTGAATCAAATTTTCTCTGTAGAAGTGTTGAAAAACTTTAACTATTATGAGAATATTATATATCTTTTATTTTATAAAATCTTAATATTAGGGACCTTAAAAAAAATTTCCTAAAAAAATTGGTGTCTTGCCTATCATAAAATTGAGCTTACCCTTGTTGAATTTGTGGACTACTTTGTTGAAGAACCTTAATACTGTGTTTGGTTGGGAGATTTGAGAAGAGATTTAGAAATGAAAAGGAAAAAAGTGTGTGAAACTAGATGTAATATAGGTATGTTTTATTCACATTTCTTTTCCATTTCTGTTTTCAATTTCCTTCTCAAATCTTTCAACCAAACACAACATAAATGATTCATTTTTCTCCAGCCAAAAAAAAAAAAAATGAAAAGAAAAGAAAAATGTAACTTTCGTAGAGGATAGAATTACTTTATGAGCTTATTGAGGCATTTGTAACACACCTTGTTCATCAATGTAAGAAGTTTCTCAGGACTAGAAGGGACTCCATGTTGTAGAAATCCCTGAAAATGAAGAGTTTGAGTAGCACACATGAGGGATTTAAAGAAGAAAAATGCAAGAAAATAAAAAACAAAATAAAGAATAGTTTTGTTAAATCATCTATACATACATGCATGATACAAGCATTGTACATGTTGATCCAGAATGCAAGCTTCTGTTGGTAACTCAAATGTCTCAAATTCACCTTTTGGAGACTGTTCATTAAAACCCTGTATAGTTCGCAACACCAAAAAAGAAGTACATAGATTAGATTGTGGTTTCAAGAATGCATATGCATTAGAGACCAAACAATAGATTCAATAGACATTGGGTGTAATGATAATATGGTATCAATAGAACTGATCAAATAGAATACGTGACATGGTGACACCGACCAACAAAACTGAATAAATGAAATGAGATTGATTTTATCTCTCACTTTTACCCAACTTTATGTAAAACGACTCATTGCTAAGATAAAGTATTACAATGCTACTTGGAAAGACTGTTTGACCCAATATTTACATGTCTATTAAGGAAAGTTATTAAAAACACCCATCAAATTTCTCTCTTGATCCATATGTACAAATATTTATCCCTATGGTACAAGATTTATTATGCATATAGAGGTGTGGAGAGAAATTAAGTGGGATTATTTAGAACCTCCCTCCATTATGCTTGGCAGTAAAATAAAAGAAAAAAATAAACAAAAATTGTTTTAATTTCTTATGTGTATTGGGAAAAAAAATATGGGTTCCACTTGTTTTGTTAAAGGAAACAATTTTTCCTAAATAATTTCTTGTAATCCCAACCTAATGTTGTGTTGGGTTGGGGATTTGATAAGAGATTTGGAAAGAGAAATGAAAAATGTAGGTGGAATGTAAATAAAACATACCTATATTTCACCTAGTTTCATACACTTTTTCCTTTTTTCTTTTTAAATCTCTCCTCAAATCTCACAGCCAAACACAGTGTAAAAGTTTTGGGAGATACCTTAACCTTTGTACCAGAGGAATAGAGCTAGAGTGGGAGATGCATTTGGGATCCAAATTTCTGGAAGTGAATATAACCAAGTTCTTGTAAGGCCCAATGTCCCTTGAGATGGATCCATCTGTAGTGAATATACCATAAGGATCTTGTTGCCTCAACTCTTTCTGCAACAAGCTTGCATTTGAGTTGGAAATGGTGTCAACCCGGAAGCTTCTTGAGCTTAAAGAGAAGTTAGCAGACCTTGAAATGGGTCCCGACTTCTCTAGCTCCATTGCTTTTGAAGTTCTAAGTAGCCTCACAAAAATGAAGATCAAGCACTTCATGATGTTCTCTGATAGCTTGTTTGGTGACCACTTCTGGATGCTTTCTTCTTCTGCTTGGATTGGGTTTGTGACCTCCATGTTATGTTCTCTCTGAAAACATAAAGTCCCGGGGCATATAATTAAGACTCTCATCCTCGTAATTCGTCACTTGTTAATTTAATTTCTCTAGTTTTAGTTATGTCAATTTTGTAATTTAATTTTTTACATTTTATCAATTTAATATAACTATAACATTCATTAGGAAATTGAACAAAAAAATCAAAGGCTAAATAATCTATTTCAAAGGACTAGCCATTTCAAATTGAATTTTACACAATATGAAAAAAAATTAAAAATTAATACAATTAGAACTACAACTCTCTCTTAGTATAATTTACTCCAAAAAAATAATTGAGAGATTTCTCTTCTGGTCACACAACAGACGCTGTGTGTGACTTAGAGGATTATTGGGCTGGTGGGCCTATTAAAGGTCTCAGATTATTTAGCTTGATGGATTTTATATATACATTATCTATATATAGAAGAAATAATAATTTGTTCAATAACTATAGTTCTATAATTTTATTATATTTGTTTTGAAAAAAAATAAAATAGACAGTTTATTTTAAAATTATACTTGTTAAATTTTTTTGAATATAATAAAATTATATAATTATATTGATTTAATTTTTTAAATAGAAATGGGCTACAAAATAAATGACTTAGAAATGGACCATGATGGAATCCACCACAGCCCAAACAGCACACTCTCTGTTGGGTCCAAAACACTGGACTAAAGAAAATCATTTCCCAATAGAAAAATAGTAATTAAAAAAAAAAAGAAAGAAAGAAAAAAGAAAAAATAACATGTCAGAGATTTTTTAAAAATTAATCACAAATGCATGAAAAAATTTATTATTTGATTTTCTAATATGTATAAAATTTATCATTAATATGTAAATATTTTTCTAAATATATACTTAAATAAAATTACCCAAAAAAAAAAAAAAAAATTCAATCACACAATTTCTCACTATGAATCCTACAAGGGTTTATCTTGGGTTCCACAAGTTTGTGAAAGATTATGTGATGGGTATTCTTAGTTTGTAATATTGTTGTAATAGAAAAGATAGAAATTCAAAAATTTTATTTTAAAATGTATTCACAAAATGAATGTATGGTGTAAATTCAAACTTTATGTGTTGTGAGTCATATATAATAAATATGATCCACACAATTGAAATTTTAAATAATTTTTTGAGTTTTTTTTTTTTTTTGGGGGCATGTAATATGTCGTTGTTGTTGTTCTTGTAAGGGTGAAGAGACATACCTTGGGGGTTGGTTGTCTAGACTCACGCATTGGTGAGGATGGTTTAAGCATCCCACTCTTCCTCAAAGCCTTGTGGTCTTGAAATCCAACCTCATCATTCAAGCTTTTTTCCTTGTGATTATTTCTTAACAATAATCTCTCATTAAAACTACTAAAGTTTTCATAATTCAAACTGTAATCGCCTTTTATCGCTTTACTTATGAAATGCAAAGCCTTTGTCTCGAATGGCATCCTTCCACTCTCAACTTTGTTGTTGGGACTGAAATTCAGCGAAAATGATGAAAACCCACCACGAGTGTTGTTTGGAGACATTGCATTTTGTTGTTGTTGTTGCAATTGTTTGATCTTATGATGTTCTTTAGTGACTTCTTTTTCGTGATTCAATCCGGATTGGAGCTGGCTGATTTGGGTTTCCATTCGAGAGATCTCATCCTCAACCATAGCTAACTCTGCCAGCAGCTCTTTCACCTGTAAAAAATCCATGCAACAGAGTGTGTGTCAATGTTGAAATGTGCATGGCTAGAGCAATGAAACATGCGAGAAAACAATTATTTCATTAGTGTATATCAAACAATTATTCAGTATCGTTGGTGGTATTGACATGAGATTTACATGAATTTCATAAAAAATAGAGGTCAGAATGTGTTTGTGACAAGTGATATTGAATAATTTTTTAAACTATAATTGTGTCACGATTCATGTAAAGGTTCTTCTTTTGAATTTTTTTTTTTTAACAATTTCAGCTTAAACTTTTTAAGGTTCTTTGATAAAATTTTATTTATTTTCATGTTTAAAATAGATTTTTTTTTTTCAAAATATTTTTAATTTTTTCAAATTTTTAACATCATCTAACCTAGATGGATTTAAAAAATAATAAAACAAAATTATCTCAAAGTTGTACAAAAATATAATTTATAAATTGTGCCAAAGCAAGCCTAAAGGATGGGATCCTTTGTCTCCAAAATATTTAGAGAAAAGTTAGGGATCATGAAATTTTTTTCATGAAAATGATCATGAAAGAATTATGATCCTTAGATTACCTTAATTAGTGTGTGATGCTTTATTCTAAGTATAATTCAAGGGTCACAAAACTTTCATGATTATTTTCATGAAAAGTTTTTCATGATACCTAACATTGCTGAAATATTTATCCCCTTTATTTTGTGTCATTTTTTTTGGGTCCACTTATGTGAAAAATTAATTGATTTTTAATTTGAGAAATGCCACACTATGAACAATTAGGTTGATTAGTCTCCTATGATAGCTCGTTTAGCTATTTATGTATATGAAAAAATAGTTGCCTAATTCAAATTGAACATGTAACTTGGTTTCGATTTAGCTTAAAAATCACTACTTATGTATATACATGTGTAATTACTAGAAGTTAGAGTGGAATTATAATTATATTTGAGGGAGTCATCATGATCTAATTGAGTTTGTGGTTAGTTAAAGACTATAACTTAGCCAAAAAGTATAACACAAATAAATTTAAAAAAAAAAAAAAAAACCATGAATGGGAGAGACCTTTGAAGTTAAGTAATCCTATAGAGTGGGTGAGTTCCTGAATTGACTCTTGTTAACCTTAAATTTTTTTTTCTTTCCTATTACACTTCAATTTGGTACCAAGAAGAATGATATTCAACATTGCTTAGAGGTAATTTTTTGAGGATCACTACAATAATACTCTCTTAGTTGATGTGGTGAACATATTAACTAAGACACAAAATCCTCAAAACATGATCATGTAATCAGCGGTAAAATCACTGTGGAACTTGTAGGGGTGCCCTCTTCAACTTCAAAGTACTATAAATTTCAATGCAAGATGATTTTATTATAGTGATATTCAAAACATGTAAGAAGAAAGATAAATTAAGAAATATTACCTTGGGAGGAAGGTGGTTTGAGATAAACAGAGCAGAAAGATCATGTTTATGATGCACATGCTCCATTATTTCATGAACCTTTTGTTGATGTTCTAGCATTTTGCGAAGTATCGAGACCTAACAACACAAATTGTTGTTTGCATGAGTTTCAATATTATAGTGGCTATATTAAAAATTCCAATTTGAAGATGTCCCGTTGTTATTATTAGGACTGATTCCTTGACACACAACAAAATTTTTTAATGATATACGCAAGATTTTCTAAATTTTTTCAGATTACATATGAAATTGATAACAAAGTATGGTTCTTATTTATTGCTTCCATTTTTGGGCAAGCAATGAAATTAAAAATGAGCCTTAAAGTACTTGCTATGTGGAGGTTGATGGCAGACTATTGTAGCCTTTTTTAAAAGGAAACGCAATATAATATATATATATATTCTAAAATGAAGCTTGAAATATTGGAAAAAAAACATTTTAGTTATTTTGAAAAAAAAAAAAAAAGAACATAAGAACTTGCGAAGTGAAATTGTCCTTCAAACAAACTGAGTTTCCATAGATTTTTAAATTATCCTTTAAATGGGTAATAAATCAAAGCTCCAATTTGACCCAACAATTATTTTATAAAAAAGAGCCAAATTCATAAATAAACATCATTGTGAAGGGAAGCAAAATATGATAGACCAGGTAGGGAATCCATCACCTATTGATGTGCTTGTGTGTATCAATTTTCAAAGCAACATTGCAATAGAAATAAGTCAAAAGACACAGAATCATTGCCATACCTCTCTTTCAAGCTCCTCTCTCTTCTGCCGCCCAACAAGCTTCTTCTTCCATAAAGAAACCATAACATAAGAAAGTGAAGAGAAAATAAACAAGAAAATGAAAGAAACCATTAAACCACCAAATTTTGTTTTTTCTTCCCTTCCAATTATGCTTTCACCACCACAAATCACTTATGTTTTTTTTCAACAACCACAAGGGAAAAAAATTCAAAATGTTGTGTCAGAGAAAATAGAGGAGCAAATAGCTTAGAAGAAAATGAAAGAAAACGTCATCTAAACCACCACCTTTTTCTTCTCTTCCTTGTTAACTTCATATTTAGGGCTCATTTGGAAATTGATATTTTAGTGATTTTTTTTTGAATTTTTATGAAAATGTTTAAAAAAAAAAAATAAAGAAAATAATTTTACAATTTGGTATAATTTTTTGGCTAAAAATCGTCCTTCCCAAACAAGGCTTAAACCAACTCTCCATGGTTAAATCACAAATGAATAAACATGCTCTCACCACACCAACCATTCACTATTTTTTTATCAGTAAAATGAAAATTTTATTAAATCAAAATAAAGAAATACATTGAGATAATAAGAAATTTAAAAAAAAAAAAAACTTCATCTCTAATGTCATGTTTGAAGCGGCAAAACTAGACTAGGATGGTTGTGGGTCCCACCTACATCATGTTTGGTAATGACTTGGGAGAGCCGCTTGATAGTATAAGCGACTTAGTAATCCACCTTAGTAAGGGATTAGCTTGGCTGAAAAAGCGTGTGTACGAGTAGGAAATAATCTTCTCGTATAATCCTGTTGATCAAGTTTGCATTTCTCCAAACGTAGTCGTTTTACTCCCTGAAAACACAAATGTGAGCTAGTCGGTTGGGGTGTGCCGAAAACCTCTCTGATGCCTAAGTCAGCAAAATAGACAATAGACACAAAAACTTTGTGTATTTGAGAGTCAGAATTGTCATATCTGTACATAGGTCTATCATGAACTTTTATAGATTCTACCTGGCACAATCTTAGTAGGACTCCAACTCTTCTTAGCAGAGTCCTGCTAGGAAACACACTTCCAAGGATAATATCTATCCTAGCAACACCCTACTCACTACCAACTAAGTAAGATGGCTAAAACCTCCTACCCTAGCTTGGTAGTACGCTCAACCAAGCTAGCATGGCCCTACCTTAGGCTGGACAGAACCAAGATTTTATTCAACTGAGATAAACCACAGTTTGGTACACAACACAAGTTATACCTTGGTCCGAGCTGTTGATTACACCTAGTCCACCTGTTTCAGACCCTGGCCTAATGTCTGTATGCTTTAAGATCGAGTTACTGAAGCTCTTAGCTCGGCCAGAAGCGTGCCCCAATGGAGGAGACTACCTAGCTCGGCCCAATGCCTAAAACAGATGGACCTAGCTCGGCCCCATTTATGCACATAAATTACCCTCTCAATTGCCCATTAATCCCATTTGCGTAGCATGATTGGGATTATTGTTTCAAAGCCGAGCTGAATGCACAAAATTCAACTGAGCTCAATATTGCCTTGTTTCACGATTTGTTCGGTTTGGAAACGTCTTGTCAGTTGCTCTGCACGTCGCTCCATTACTCTAGCACGTCTGAAACGTCATTTATTCCTTTGGACACATGGCATGCCCCCATTGGTCAAGCACCCCTGTTATAGCCGTCTCGTACTGTCTGAAATTTGAACAGTCTCGCTCATTTTGATTAGACTATAAAGCCTCACTTTTTCGAAAGGCCACTACTGTTTATTTTCTTTCCCTTGCATTCTGAGTTCCACACCTGTATCTCCTGTGCTCTAGTCTCAACCCAAGTAACTACATTACCGGCTCTACTCACCTTTTTGCTGGTGCTCTTGTTGATTGGATTTCGTCTTCATGCTCTAAATCCGTAAGTCCCTCACGCCTCTTTCTCCTTTTTGCTAATGTTCTTTTTTATTTATTTCTAAAGACCAGCACTTCAACACCATATATGCTTTTTAGATCTACTAGAGTTTGAACAAATATTGTAAACCCAAAATCACATGCTCAAGCCTAAAAACATATTGGCTGGATTTTGGACTAGTCTCGAACACGATTTTAGATCCAAAATCGTCCCGTGACCGAAATAGGAGCTTGTTTGCGATCTTTAGGCTTGCACCTGACCGAACTAAAAATGTTTTGATCAACAGCCGAGCTATAATCCTTGAGCCTGTCCTATTCTCTGGACGAACTAGGCATAGCTTGTGACCCACCTATAGCCGAGCTAGGCTTATTTTGCATTTTACTTTGCAGACTTGACTAGGTTGGCTAGGCACATCCTTGCACTTTGCCCCCAGGCGGTTTTTGCTCAACCGAGCCAACCAAAATCACATCAGCACCAAGCTAGGCCGCCGTGTACAATTTAACATAGTAATTTTTTAAGTTTAATCGGCAAATACCGATTTCTGGTGGACTTCCCTAGAGCTATGGCCGAATTTCGAAGAGATTACCACATTCCAGACAACGTCCACCTTTCCTTAGCCAAGCTGAACACCACACCATGGGGCAAGTCAGGCTTTGTTCCCTTCATTGTGTTGTCCATTGTAGAGAGGGGACTTCAGTTCCCCGTCAAACCCTTAATCTGTGAATTCCTTAGACAAACCAGGCTATGTCCCACTCAATTGTCAACCAACACTTATAGGATCATTAACGGGACTGCCGAGCTAAATCATCGCCTTGGTCTCAACCTCGGTTTGACCGAGCTATTCCATCAATATTCACTCGGCCAGAATGACAACGGCTGGGTTTATTACCTTAGAGTCAGGAAAGGCCGAGAGAAAATCATTAAGAAAACACCGGACAAAGACTTGAACGATGATGACTTTTTCTGGGTGTCATGCAATTTTAAAGGCCAAGAAGGCCAAATACCGAGCTATAATATAAATTGGAATAAAGGAACAGCTGGTAAGAGCAATTCGGTTTAATTTTTTTTGCTATCTAAACAACCACTGTGCTAACCCTTGTGATTGTCCCTTGTGTAGATTTGAACCAGCTTAAATCCTGCCTACACCAACCAAGTCGTACTTTGAGCCGCGCTCCGCTACTGCAACCGAGATAGGATCGAGCTCCTAAATTTTAAGCCAACTTATCGGTATAGCGGTAAGAGAAAAAGCAGAGTCACAGACTTCTTGCTTGAGTATTCACCCGAACTGAATCCTAGCTTGCCTCAGATTAACTTTATTCCCCTCATCGAAGAGCAAGAAATAGCTAAAAGGAGAGTCGTGTGAGCTCTTATCACCGAACAAATTTTTGCCACAATCCAAACCGAACAAGCTTCCTCCGGTCAATCGTGTGAGATCGTGGTCGCCCTTCTAACCTCAAGGGGAACCACGTTTCGGCCAAGTAAGCGCGTGCGCACCTCGTCGATCGAGCCACAACATTTGGTGGATGAAGAAGAGATTGCGCTTCCTGACCCTGTGGTGTCGAACCTAGAACCTGCCCGACCTAACCGAGTGAGCCCTTCGGAATGGGCACCAGCAATGTCCTACAAGAACCGGGCTGTGTCTACCAAGGACTCGGTGGTTGCTAAGAAGGACCACATGCTCGCGTTTAACCTTTCCAAAAGCCTTTGCCTGCTAGCTGACATGGAGCACCACGATCATTTGACCGAACTAAAGGCAATTTGACTTCAAAGTCCATGGTGCTGGTAAGCCCTATACTTGCTAGCTTTATTAATTTGCACGGTTTGCAACATAACACCCCTTTATTTAAACCGCAGGCACTGCAAAAAAACCACGTAGCGCACAAACGTGTGCTTGAACTGTGGAAGACAGCGCGGTCGGCCGTGGTTGATTCTAATGCCAAGGCGGCTGAGCTAAAATAACTAAAGGAAAAACTGGTCGTGGCGGTTGCGGAGAATGAGCGATTGGTTAAGCTTGTTAGCACGACCGAGGCTGATAAACAAAAAGCCTTGTCCGAGAAAAAAGACCGTTATTTGCGTAAGCTGGCCAAACTGGAAAAAAAAAAAACGCCAAGATCCAGGAGTGGAAGAAGAAGATGGAGGATGCTGAAGATTGAGGTTATAAGGAGGAGGAAGAAGCTTACGTCCAACAGTGTGAAGCAGCAAAAGATATTTTCTTTAAATACGGGTGGAATGCTACAGCTGCCAAGCTCGGTCAGTGGCATGACACCGAGCTTTCTGAACCCTCCTTCTCACTTCATACCGAGCTACATGACGTACTACGCAAACGCGGTCTAAAAAAAGTTTCTCTAAGAGGGGAAGGAGGAAGAAGAGACCCCTGATCCAACTAATGCCCATCCTGCCAACACCAACCTCGGTCTTCAGCTTTCTTTGCAAGCTCGGGTGGATCCGCTCAGCTAACCTGTGCCAAGCACAGTTAACGTGGAGCTTGCGACCGAACTATCCCAAGAGGCAGCTGCCCAAACCGGTCTACCCAGTGGCGAACTCTGGGTTGACCTGGACATTGATCTTGATGATTTGTTCACTTGACACCAAAACCTATTTTTCTTGTTTGTCGCACTTTTTCCTTTTATACGCCCCACCCTTTGTACTTAATTTCCAATGAATAAAAGAAACTTTTCTTTTTTCACATCTTCTTGTTCGATTACAGCACTTTTTTGCTTTATAGTGTATCATTTTTACTGCAATCCCTGCCGGCTTAGTTTGCTCGACCCTTCCTTATCCTGCCCACCTTTTTCGGGCGAGATATTTATCTCTGCTGAAAAAAACTTAGGAAACTACAAAACCTTTGTAACCGAGATTTTTGCCTCGATCTTTATCTCGGCTAAAAGAAAAAGGTTAATTAAACCTGCCAACTTATTTGAGCTTAGATCTTTATCTTGGTTGAAGAATGAACTAAGTGTTGGTCAAACCTGCCAACCTTCTTGAGCTTAGATCCTTATCTTGGTTGAAGAAGAAAAAAGTGTTGGTCAAACCTGTCAACCTTCTTGAGCCTAGATCCTTATCTCGGCTGAAGAAGAAAAAAGTGTTGGTCAAACCTGCCAATCTTCTTGAGCCTACTTCCTTAGTTCGGCTGAAGAACGAACTAAGTGTTGGTAAAACTTGCCAACCTTCTTGAGCCTAGATCTTTATCTCGGCTGAAGAAGAAAAAAGTATTGGTCAAACCTGCTAACCTTCTTGAGTCTAGATCTTTATCTCGGCTGAAGAACGAACTAAGTGTTGGTCAAACCTGCCAGCTTTCTTGATTGCCCCCACTCGGGCGAACAACTTTTACAAATAGAGGAAATAATTTTTACCGAAAAAATGTCTACTTGTTTTATTGAAAAAGAAAGATTACAAGTGTTTAAGAAAAAGCTAAAAATAAATTACTTTGAGATTGGCCGTGTTCCATGGACGTGGAATAGCTTTGCCGTCCATATCTTCTAAGTGATATACCCCTTTTCCAGCCAAACCAATCACTTTGCATGGTTCTTCCCAGTTAGGTCCTAATTTTCCATCTCCACGTATCAAGGTGTTTCCCATAACTTGGCGCAGCACCCAATCTCTAATCTTGAATTGCCTGGGGTGTACCGCTTTATTGTATTTCCCGGAAAATTCCTGTTGATACGAGGTAATGTGCACCAATGCTCTCTCTCTTTTTTCTTCTGCAAGGTCGAGTTCTAGGGATATGGTCTCACCATTCAAGTTTAGATCAAAAGTTTCACTTCTGATGGTGGGGAGGCCAATTTCCAAAGAGATTACCGCCTCCATGCCATAAGCCAAGGAAAAAGGTGTTTCGCTAGTCGATCGCCGAGATGTAGTTCGGTAAGCCTATAAGATGTGGGGAAGTTCCTTAGCCCACTTGCCTTTTGACTTTTCCAACCTCTTTTTCAGGCTATCTAAGACTACTTTGTTGGAAGCTTCGGCCTGGCCATTAGTTTGGGGGTATGCCGGCGTAGAGTTGTAGAATTCTATCTTGTATTCTTCGTAAAAACCCCTGAAGATTTTTCCATCAAATTGAGTACCGTTGTCAAATATTAGAGCCTTGGGTATTCCAAACCGGGTTATAACGTTTTTCCAGACAAACTTCTTAATGTCCTTTTCTTTTATGGATGCGAGTGCTTCTGCTTCTACCCATTTTGTGAAGTAGTCCGTTGCTGCAAGAAAGAACTTTCTGTTGCCTGGCGCAGTTGGGAGTGGTCCCACTACATCCAGGCCCCACATTGCAAAGGGCCACGGGCTGGTCAAAGGTAGAAGCTCTCTGGGCGGTTAATGTATTTAATGTGCGAACTTCTGACATTTCTTACACTTCTTGAGATATTTCTTTGCGTCTGCTTGCATGTATGACCTCTAATACCCTCATGAAATTACCTGGTAGGCCAACGATTTTTCCCCTTGGTGGCTTCCGCAAACACCTTCGTATATTTCGAACAAAAATGCCTCGACCTTACTGGAATGGACATACTTCAAGTAAGGTCCTGTGAAGGATTTTTTGTACAATACTAGTGATGGGGAGAGTCAAAATCGCTGTGATTTTGCTCTAATTTTGTTGGCTTCTTTCTTTTCTTCAGGTAAGATGCCATCTTTTAAAAACACTATGATGGGAACCATCGAGAAAGGGACTAGATCGGCGCAACATGTTTCGGCTGTTTCTTGCTCTTCAATACTTGGTTTGGGTAGGAAGTCAATTAACAATGGGTGTGGGATAGACGTATCTGTGATTGATGCAAAATCGGCTAGCTCATCTATTTTACTATTTTCCTTTCGACCGATTTGCTCTATCCAAACTACTTCAAACTTCATGATCTCCATTCTGACCAACTCTTGGTACTTGGCTATTCTATCATCCCGTGCTTCGTAGTCGCTCGAAATTTGGTTGACTACTAGTTGGGAGTCACTGTATACTATCAGCTCGGTGGCCTTCATGCAAAATACTGACTTCAAACCTGCTAATAATGCTTCATAGTCCGCCTCGTTGTTGGATGCTGGAAAGCCAAGGTTGATTGCCTATTCAATAACCAAGCCTTCCCTTGAGATGAGAACTATGCCGAGTCCTGCACCGTGTCTGTTGGACGCTCCATCAACGAAGAGCTTCTACATCTCTCCTACAAACAACTTCCAACAAATAGAGGGATCTGATGGCGCCTTAGGATTAGGGGCGTCGCCGCCGATGCTATTTTCTTAGAAGTTATTGGTCGTCGTTATGATCTGGTCCTTATTGTTTAGGACTAGACTTTCAGCCGGGTCTTTGCTTGTCGTACTGCGGGTTGCTCTTTCTTCCCTTTATGAAAGGCTGAACGGTTTGCTATGCAGTTGAGTGCCCTGCTATGGGGGCTACACTATCACTGCGACACCTATCCCCCTTTCCTTAGTTAAGTTGATCGGGTAAACTTGATGACTTCTTGAGGCAAATTTGGCCACGAAGTCTGCTAAAGCTTGTGCTTTTATTGCAGTTCTTGGCCGAAACTTAATGTCGAACTACCCTAACTCCAATGCCCATTTCAAAATTCAACCAGAAAAATTCGCCCTCTCAAATAAGGCTTTTAATGGGAAAGCTGTTAAAATAATCATAGTGTGGGCATGGAAGTAGTGCGACAATTTTTTGGAAGTCATCATCAAAGCTAAGTCCAACTTCTCCAATGGAAGGTACCTTGTTTCAGCGCCCAGCAATGTCTTGCTAACATAAAAGATAGGCAGGTGTTGTATTCACTCAGCCTGTACCAACACTGCACTAACTGCATGCTGGGAAACCTCTAAGTATAAAAAGGAGTTCCTCACATGGTAATAGGGTTACCAACTACGGTGGGGAGACCATGTATTCTTTCAGGCTTTCCAGAGCACGGTCGCACTCGTCATCCCACTCAAACTTGGCCTTTAGTGCTTAGAAGAACGGTCGACACTTATCTAAAACTGACTTATGAATCAGTTTAACGCAGTTGCTAGGCTAGTGAGATGCTACACCTCCTTGACTGTGTTGGGCCTCTTAAGATCTTGGATGGCTTTGATTTGAGATGGATCAGCTTCTATACCTCGGTTGGTCACTAAAAAGCCAGAAATTTGCCTGACCCCACGCCGAACGCGCACTTGGATGCATTCAGTCGCAGCTTATGGGACTTCAAAATTTAAAACATCTCATCTAGGTCTTTGAGATGGTCCCCCTCATTCTTACTTTTGACCACCATATCATCTATGTAAGCTTCCATTGTTCTGCCTAACAGTGACTCAAACATTTTGGTGATCATCCGTTGGAATGTTGCCCTCACATTTTTTAAGCTAAAGGGCATGACCTTGTAACAATATAATCCCCTAGGAGTTGTAAATGATGTGACCTCCTAGTCCGGTTTATACATAATGATCTGATGGTAACCGCGATATGCATTAAGAAAGCTAAGTCGGTTATGCCTTGCAGTTAGGTCCACCAGTTGGTCTATTTGTGGTAGAGGAAAGCTGTCTTTCGGGCATGCTTTGTTGACTGTTTTGTAGTCCATGCAAACGCGCCATTTGCCGTTCTTTTTTTGTACCACTACCGTGTTGGAAATCCACCTGGGATAGTGTACTTCTCTGATTGCCCCTGCTTCTAGCAAGTTTCCTATTTCTTATGCCACTATCTCTACGTGGTGGAGTGCCAATCGGCGAGTTCGCTGTATAATTGGTCTGGTGGTTGGGTAGACATTGAGTTGATGGCAGATGAAGTTGGGGTCAATGACAGGCATGTCATACGGCACCCAGGAAAACACTTTGATGTTAGAGGTCAAAAATTCCATGATGTCTATTCTCTCGATGTTGGACAGAGACGAGCCGAGCAAAAAGAACCTCTTTGGATTTTTCTCATCTATCCTTACCTCTACCAAGTCTTCTACTGCCTTCTGTTCGGCTTCTTTGCCGACGTTTGTGAACAGCTCGTTGCTTTCTAGCTCTTCTACCATTTGTACGAACCTTTTTGCAGCCCGGTTGCCGTTTCCTATAACGAAGCACTGCTTGGACATGATTTGGTCTCCCTAGACCTCCTCAATCATTCTGGCTTTGTTGGGAAACCGTAATACCTGGTGGTAGGTTGATGCTACTGCTTGCATGGCATGTAACCATGCTCTTTCCAAGATTATATTGTAAGTGGATGAGACTTTCAATACCCAAAATTCCACCTATTTTGTCATCGTTCCTGCCTTGACTGGCAGAATCATCTTGCCAATCGGCCATTCTGGCATTAAGTTGAAGCCGACTAGGGGAGATGTTGCGGGTGCCATGTCTTTGTCCTCCAATTTTAGTTTGTTTGAAGGTCTTGTAGTACATTATCTCGCATGAGCTCCCTTGGTCAATTAGGATTTGCTTGATATCGAAATTCTTGACACGCAGAGCAACCACCAGTGCGTCGTTGTGAGAGCTTTGTAACCTTGCTAAGTCTTTGTCAGAAAAGGTGATGACGTTCGTTGCCTCCATTTTTTCCCTTTTCACAGCAAGTTGTGCACTTAGTATCTCTCTCATGTGCTTAGCCTTTTTGATCATCCCTCTGAGTTCACATACCTATTTAGGTTCGATGATCCTATGTATTACATTGATTATGCCTTGGGGCGGACCGTCGATCGGCATCCCATCCGGCTTGTTGCAGTCCTGGGGGGTTGGCCGTGTTCCCCTTTCAATATATTGGTTTAGGTGGCCTGCGGCCACTAACTCCTTTAGATGTTGCCTTATTGGCGTACAATTTTTTGTTCGGTGCCCGTTTTCATCATGGAAGGTGCAACGGTACCTATCATCGTAGCCCCATTGTGCTTCTCCTAACTTGGTTAGCCGCCGAACGAAGGGTTCATCGTGTATCTCGCTAAGAATCCGGTAGATATTTTTATTGAATACCGTGGTGATGGTAGTGTGGACTCTCAACTTCCTTGCTTGGGAGTCATCTCTGTTGGCTTGTCTGCCTCACCTATTTTTGCTCGGTTATTCTTCTTGCCCGACTGTGTTAACTTTTGCCGAAGGTTTTTTGTTTGACATTGCCGTTGTGCCAACTTTTTCTTTGGTGCGAGCGACATCTTCTTCTACCTGGATGTGCTGATGCACTCTTTCCATTAGGGGCTCCATTGTAAGGGGTGGCGTCATCATCATTGAATCCCTTAATTTATTGCCAGCCAGCAAACCTCGTTTGTATTGTGCGATAGCTAGGTTTGTGGGGCAATCTCCAATCTGATTAAAAGTTTCCCAATATCGGTTATTGTAAGACCTCAATGTTTCCTTCTCGCCCATGTCTATGGAGAGAAGCTGGTCAATCTCCACTAGCGTTTTGGTGTTCGTTTTGAATCTGATCACAAATGTTTCTGCTAGTTGTGCCCACGAAGCTATGCTACCTTCTGGCAACCTTTCAAACCATGTCAAACCCATGTCACCAAGGCTGGAAGGAAACATGATACACATTAGAGCCTCGTTTCGCTGATATACGACCGTAACCTAGTGAAAGTGGCTCAGGTGCATGTAGGGGTCTGATTTCCCTTCATAAGTAGTGAATTTGAGCTGGTAGAAGCCTGAGGGTAATGGTGCGTTCTCTATCACCGAAACTAACAACAAGCTTTGTAACCTCGGTAATGCTTTTTCTGTTGGTTCGTAGGCAAGACGTGGTTTTGGCATTCCAACCTCGACACTCCCATGTGTTCTGGGAGCCAATCGTTGCAGCGCTGAGACTCTACGGGGGTCACGAGCCTGAGTGTCTTCTCTTATTCAAGCCCTTTCATCTAGCATTATACCCAAGTCTGCCGACCTAGGTAACTCCGTGTGCCTAGATGTTGTTTGGTGCGAATGTGAGGGCCGATAACTGTTTCCCTTCATATACGATCTTTCAGTCCTCGTTCTCTCAGACTTGGAGTAACGAGTCCTAGAGGTTCTTGACCGCGTGTCGCCTGTCCTGAGGCTTCTGTTTTCCGCCTGAGTGGGTGTGACTTGTCTGTCAGGATCTTCTGAGTGGCGAGAGTGCGTTCTATTTTTGCCCGCCTCTTCTTCTGCCATCCCTTTGCCCTTCATCCAGCGCTTCATTGTCTCCATGTCAGTCGCCATTCTTAGTATTAATTCGTCTTGCTCCCTTACGCAATCTTCCAGAACCTTAGGATCCATCTTTTGCCTCTACCTATCAGGGCTTACTTGAGCCCTACCTTTCTCGTGTGTCTCTCCATGGTTTCGTCTCTAGGGATCTAACTCTGTCATGGGCGAGATAAAAGGAAAACCTTTGCGCCTCCCGTCCCCCTCCGGGGTTTGCCCATCAATAGCAGAGTGTGGCAAGTCTTCGTTGTGCGCCATAGAATTTAGCTAAAGAGGAAACTTAATCAAAAGGTTTGTTCTCTGTGTGATTTTCCACAGACGACACCAATTGTACGAGCAGGAAATAATCTTCTCGTATAATCCTATTGATCAAGTTTGCATTCCTCCAAACGTAGTCGTTTTACTCATTGAAAACACAAACGTGAGCTAGCCGGCGAGGGTGTGCCGGAAACCTCTCTGATGCCTAAGTCAGCAAAATAGACAATAGACACAAAAGCTCTATGTATTTGAGAGTCAGAATTGTCATACTTGTACATAGGTCTGTCATGAGCTTTTATAGATTCCACCTGGTACAATCTTAGTAGGACTTCAACTCTCCTTAGCAGAGTCCTGCTAGGAAACACACTCTCAAGGATAATATCTATCCTGGCAACACCCTACTCACTACCAACCAAGTGAGATGGCTCAAACCTCTTACCCTAGCTTCGTAGTACGCCTAACCAAGTTAGCATGGCCCTACCCTAGGCTGGACAGAACCAAGATTTTATTCAACCGAGATAAACCACAGTTTGGTACACAACACAAGTTATACCTTGGTCTGAGCTGTTGATTACACCTAGTCCACCTGTTCTAGACCCTAGTCTAATGTCTGTACGCCTTAAGGTCGAGCTAGTGAAGCTCTTAGCTTTACTGGAAGCGTGCCCCAATGGAGGAGACTACCTAGCTCGGCCCAATACCAAAAATAGATAGACCTAGCTCGGTCCCATTTATGCACATAAATTACCCTCTCAACGTGGAATTAGGAAAATCGTGAGCAGATTGGGTCTACCCAGTCGTCCACCTGGACATTTGGCCGATTGACCGAAACAATGCATTCTTTTTTTTTTTGGCAATTGAAACTTGTTCTTTCAAAAAAGAAAATTTTATATTTGTTTTAGATATTTTTTAATATAGAAATTATTTTTTTTAGATTTAAAAAAAAAAATTCACAATCCCATCACTAACCATTTTCAACACTATATCATTAAAATAAACACGCTTTCACCTAATCTTTTCACCACACATTAACAATCTCTCACTAATCATTTTATCACTAATAATTCCATCCAACTTAATCTGCCAAACAAACGTGGCTTAAATGACACATTCCAAGTAGTTTGACATATACCCATATCAAATCTCAAGCCTTAAAGCAACATCAGGAGGAGTGGTCGAATTCATGATCTTCTAGTGAGGTGCAAGAATTCTGATCAATTGAATTAGTCATAGTTAGTTAAGAAATCAAAATTGGGTGTGTTTGATTGGACGGACTGGATAAGGGGAGATAAGAATCCATCGGACTTAAATCCTGGGATTGTGAAACGCCCAAACTATTTGGTTGGATTGGATGTGTATCCCGTGTTTGTTTTCTCATGGGATTAGATATCTGGAAAGGACTATTTTAGTGAATTCAATGTTTGTTGGACGGACTAGATAATGATAAATGTTCAAAACACTATTTTACCCTTGTAATTTATAATTTATATTTTTTATTTAAACTATAATTTTAAATTTTAAATTTCTAATCTATAATTCATAATTTATAATTTAACAACACTAAAATTTTTTAATTTATAAGGCCATAATTTTTAATTTATTATTTTTAATTAAATTAAATTAATAATTTATATTTATATTTTTATTTAATATATAGTTTTAAATAAACAACACTAAAAAAATAATTTTATTTAATATATAAATTTAATTTTTTAACAACACTAAAAAAAATTTAATTTTTAAGGCCATAATTTTTAATTTATTATTTTTAATTAAATTAAATTTATAATTTTAAATTAACAACACTAAAAAAATAATTTATAAATGTTCAAAAAAATATTTTACCTATTTCCAATTGTTTGTTAAGTAATAGCATGAGGGTAAAATGGATATTTTACACATTAGTCCCATGGGATAAGCAATTTGATCAAATGATGGACATCTTCCTCTTCGGATAAGCAATTCGAACAGTGAATAATCCCCCTTTATCCCCCCAATCAAATACACTCATTGGATTGGACAGACTAGATAAAGGAAAATTAGAATATATCGGACTTGAATCTTGGAACTGTGAATCTCTTGAACTATTTGATTGGACTAGATATGTATCCCGTGTTTGTTTTCTCATGGGACTAGATGTCTGGAAAAGACTATTTTTAGCGAATCCAATGTTTGGTTAGACGGACTGGATAAGATAATTGACCAAAAGACTATTTTACCCTTTTTCAATTGTTTACTAAGTAATAACAATATTAAACATATCTTTAATATTTTCATTATTTTTAGCTAGATTAAATAAAAATTTATTTTATTTTATTTTTTACACAATCAAATAAATTTATTTTTTAAAAATTAAATAAATAAAATATCAATAAAATATATGTTATTTTTTTAATTAAAATTTTAAATAAATTTATTTTAAAAAATAATAATAATTAAATAATGAAATTAAATCAAACATCTATTAAAATTTAAATAATGAAATTAAATAAAATATAAACAAAATTTTAAAATAAAACATCAATAAAATATCTATAAAAAATTATTTTAAAAAATAAAATAAATAAAACATCAATAAAAAGTTAAATAAAATTATTTTATTTTAAAATTGAGACATTTAAATTTTATTCAATTTTACTAAATATAATACATAATTAAATAGTAAAGGGTTAAAATGGTCATTTCACCACTTAATTTAATAAAAATAAAAATAACTACCCATTATATGATCATCATCCAAGCAAGTAATAAAAATTAATTTGGGAAAATAAATAAATATCTAAAACATTTATGAATTTTATATAATTTTATCTTTAGTAGGTAGAAACAATTTTAAAAAATTCAAAAATATTTTTTTGACTTTTATTTTTGTTAAATTAGTTTATATTTTATCAAATTGATGGTTTTGCCTATGAAATTAAGTAATAATATCTTCAATTGTCATTATTTAAATAAAACAAGATTCAAAATTTAGGATCAAATGTATCACAATTAAAGAGTCAAAAATTAAAGCGACACAAATCCCAAATTATGAGGGCCATTAGTATAATTCACCTTAATTTTATTATTTTCTTTTAATAAAGTTAAAGAGCATGAATCTAATGCAAATGAATAAAAATATAAAGATAAATAAAATAAAATATATATTAAAGGATGATAATATTTTTATTTTATTTATATAACTATTGAATTTATATGATAATGAAATTAAATGTTATGTAAATAAAAAATATAAGAAAAATTAATATAATTATATTAAATTTATAATATATATATATATATATATATTTCAAATCTTAAGTAATATTAGCATAATTTATTCGTTCATGTATGAGGAGTGGAAAATTACGTGGGCCACGTCACTTACACAAAACTTAAGGTTATTTTTTAGACTATTTGTTTTTTAAACAAAAAAACCATATAAAAAAATTTAAAAAGGAAAGTAAACTTTTTGACTAAAATATCTAATGGCCAAACTTGCCTTTAGTTGATTTATAATAAAGAAATAATTTCGAGTTGTAATTATTTTAGATGTTGAAATTGTGTTGGTCTTGATATTAGAATTCAATTTACAAAATTCTTTGAAGCAATTTCAAAATATTATCTACTCCAACAATTTAAAGTTTGTAAAAGAGATTTACTGGCATCCAAATTCGCTATGTAGGTTGAAGGATTGTCCCAAGTCGTTGGTTGGTATGTTTTTCACACAATTATTCACGGTTTGATTCTTACAATCAGGTCGTAATAAAATAATTTATCTAAAATTTTTTAGTCCAAGCACGGGTGACTTGTCTTTGATTAGACCAGTGAATAGATTAGTTGAGATGCACGTAACTGTCCAAACAATACTAAAAAAAAAAAAACAAAAACAAATAAAGAACTCCTTGTCTTCTCCCATTTTTTTCCTTCTCTCTTTTTTTTTTTTAATTTATTTTTGGGTGCAATTTTCTTCTCCTGACTTGATTAAAAATAACACGTAATATATCAAAATATAAAATATATTAAAAGTTAACGGTTAAGAGCATCTCCACTCGTTCATTTGTTTTTTAACCAAATCTGAGTAAAAAGTAGGTTATTTTTTCAATTTGATACGGCTTCCTCCAACGGTGAGTATCAAACCTGTCGAACAAAATATATCAGAATTGAGGGAAGGGTCGACCGGCCGGTCGATCGGTAAGACTAATTTTTTTTTTTACCTGTTTGAACCTGTCGACCTGTTTGAACCTGCCTATTTGAAAGGGAACCAGTCGACCGGTTGGTCTACCGGCCGGACAATCGGCTGGTTGACCGGTTGGTCTCCCCCAATGGTAACGCACAGTAAAGTAGTAAAATCTGTAGCCTGTTCTCACTTTGATGAATTTTTTGTTCCATTCTCATTTTGATACCAATTTGTTGAAACCATTGGAGCTCCAAAAAGTGACTTTTCACCAAATTTCAAATCTGATACAAGGTTTGGTGAACTGTTGGAGATGGCCTAATATACCAAATTTTTCCTATTTATACATTTTATTATATTTATTACATTTTTTGAGAGATAATTTTAAATAAAAAATAATAATTTATTAACTTATTTAAGTTGCAATAACTTTTAATTTTTTTTACATATATATTTTTTTTAATAAAAAAAAATCTCAAAACAAGCCATATTTGGAAGCGATTTCACTGGCTAGCTCATTTATCGTTTGTGGCTATGAAAAGATTGTTGGGGGTCCAGGTGTCAAGCGATATATTAGTTTGAGTTATAAAATTTAAAATTTTGGTGCATTTTTTTTAGGTGACAATTTAAAAAAAGTGGGGAGTGATTTTTTTTTTCAATTAATGAAAGTACAAGATTTTTTTTGCAAAATTGAATATATAAATGACTTGTATCTTAATTATTTTATAATTATTTTTTTGCTCCCTACTTTTTTTGCTATTTTTCTTATTTTTAATCACTAAGAAGTTAATTACAAATATAAAAATATATTATATCAAAATATACTATTAGCCCAATAACAACTAACAATTATCAAATCCAATAAAGTTCATGCCCAACAACTACTACTTAGAGCATTTTTAACAGTGTATTAATATTTTTATAAAATTTGAGTAAAAGTTCGTTTTAATATCAAGTGCTCCAGTAGTGGTTTATGTGGTTTTACCAAACCACCAGTCAACTGGAAAGATATCCGGCCAGTGAACCGGCCAATGTAAATAAATATATGTATATATTGGCTTGAGGTGGTCATGCGAGAGGTCGACTGGGCGGACAATTGGCCAGTCGACCAGCGAGTGTAAATTTTTTATAAATTTTTACTTTGAAGTGGTCATTCGAGAGATATCCAGTGGTAAAAACCCAATAGTTATGAACAGTGGTTTGATGAATGACAGATTGATCCTCAATCTGATGAAGGATTTGAGAAATCTTAGATTTGATGAAATATTTGGTGAATCATTGGAGAGGCAAAAAGTAAATTTTTTTAATCAAATTTAATTTTGATACAAGATTTGTGAACCATTGGAGATGACCTTACAACTCACATGACAAAGTAAAAATAAGCATTACTATCAAATTCTCCGTTATTGGAAATGAACAGAAGATCTTACATCACATATGATATTACATTATCACTAGACAAAGACCATAATTTTTGGTGCATTTTTTTTCTTCTTTTTATTTCTTTATTTTTTTTTTGATGGTTTATTTTTTGGTGCACTTAATACAATGGTTTTCATGTAGCTTATTAGGATTATTTCTTACACTTAAATATGTCAGCATATGTGTTTTTGTTTTGGTAATTGATATTTTAATTATGTTAATTTGATTTATAATGTTTAAATGATTTCGATATCATTTTTATTCAAATTTTATAATAGAAGCAAGAGTATTAAATTTGGTCAAATATAGCATTGTGAATCGTTTAGATGCAAATTAAATAAGTTGAGAACTGCATTGACATATCAAAACATAATGAATATAATGACGCATAACGCATAATCAATATTTATTTATTTGAGTTTATATAATCAATATTTATGTTCCAATTAATTAAATTTAAGTTGTTTCTCTGTTATGTAATAATTAATCTAATCGATAACTAAATTTTTTAGAATAGAATAACTTAGAATTATAGAATCAAATCCATTTTTATTGTTTCATTGGATTACCTTACTTAAACTGTTGGGTTCCAATTTCAAATATTTTTTTAGCTATAAGGACTAGTTTTGATTCGAACTTTACTCCCAAATCAAATCAATTTGATTAGTAAACACACCTATGTTTTGTATATGCACAAGAGTTTTTAGTAATTTCTAAATTTTTTTTAACACTACTTTGGTAATTGAAGCTTCAAAATAAGATGAAAATTCACAGATAAGTATGTGAATTTATGTTCCAGTCAGTCACAGAGTCACAATGACCATTCATGTGATTGATTAAAAAAAAAAAAAATGAAAAAAAAAAAACAACTGCACCTATAAAAAAGAAATAGAAAAACTCTAATTTATGATTGGTTTTATGTTTTAAATTTCGTGTTCTTAAAAAAATATCTTAGTTGCATGTGCGCACGGAGCAACCACAATTTGAGTACTCATCAAAACGATTTGGAATCACATCTCAAATCATTCTTCATTAATCCTTCCCTTCAAGACTACTTTCTGAATTTTTTTTTTTAATTGGGTCCACCTACTCAAGGACACCACAACATGCTTGTTCTATCAAGTACGCAGGCTTCCGTAGACCCGACTTTTTTTGCGCGCCCTCCTTTTGGAGAGGCGTGAATTGATCTTACTACAGTTTGGACTTTTGTCACGGGTCTGAATCTAATCTCACAAAGTGCAATGTCAGACTGATAAACACTAAAGAGTCCAAATGTAACAACCCCGATTCGCAATTAGTCACAAATCCGTAATTAAGGATGTTAATTAAGTGAATAAAATAAATTATGGGTTTATTATGTAATTTGCATGATCTTTGGTTTTCTATCTGTTACTTGTAGAAATATCTGTCTAGAAATCTACTTTAATATGAAGATTGAAAGTCTTATCGGCATCCGAAATCGGAATTGGTTACATGAATGTGTTATTTGGAATTTTTAGAACCATATGGCAATTTTTATTAAAAATTGATTCAGTCTGATTCATTAAGTTACGTTTGGCAAGCCTTATGTTCTAATTAATGTATTTTAGCATCATAGCTATATATATGAGTTATAAGCTCCATTTTGAGCCCAAGACCCTTCATTCCTTGAGTGGAAAAATCTAGTGAGACATTCTAGAGAGAGAGTGAGCTCAAGTGTAGAGTGAGAAAGTGTGTTCTTGAGATGAAGTTGATGATATAGCTTGAATTGATTAAAGATTGTGCAAGTATCTAGCTAATTGAAGACTCTAGGTAAGCCTTTGGCTATTAATTCTTGAAGATTATATATTGTAGAGATGAATTCATGAAGATTTTGTTGAGTTAAGCAAAACTTGAGCTAAATAAAATGATAGAGGGATCATACTATGCATGCATGTCCATTTCTTTACAAATTGAGCATGATTTCCAATAATTCTCTCATGTATGTTTGAAATTCATCTTGATTAAGGGAAATCATCAAGTTTCAAGTTGTTTTGTAGTATTTGATCATGTTTTGAGCAGCTCAAGATCAAGAAAATCCATGCATGTTGTGTTCATGAAACGTTCTTAAAGTTTAAGTTGAAATTGTGAGCTTTTGGCAAACTCTTGGGCCATGATTTTATGAAATGATCCTTAATTCTTCATATTTTACAAGTTTACTATGTTATCTCAAGTTTTGGGGCCCAAGAGATGTGTTTTGAAGAGTTGAATTCGAGTTTTGAGCTTGGTGATCAAATCTAAAAATTCCAGAATTTGCATCTACGCTCGAGCATAGGAGTCCACGCTCGAGCAACCACTCTGAGTGCGTGCACTTCCGCTCGAGCGACCAGAAGTATGCTCGAGCGTGAAATGCAAGCTCCCAGAAGTTTCATATCTTTGCAGATCGCTCGAGCGAAGGAAGCCGCGCTCGAGTGGCCCTTCGCATTTTGCATGTCCGCTTGAGCGAGGAAAACTACACTCGAGCGGGGACCCTGTTTTCAGAAATTTGACTAAGTGTTTTCCAATGCATTTTGGCACCCTCATTGCATCTTAGGCATTCCTAAGACTTAATTAAGCCATGGAAATGAGGTTATGGATTAGAAACACACTGAGTAAAGAATGTACTAAGTTAAGAGAATGCAAGTGTGTGCATTTTAAGCAATGTGATAAGAAAGAATAAGAACCATTGTAATGAAAGCTAAGCCGTGATGGCCACATGAATGTGTAACGATGAGATATGCTCGTGCTATGTATTTTGTGGTTGTAGGTCAAGACTCAAGGGTTGATTGGCCTTTTACAGGAAACCACCGTGAGTAACATTTCTGTAAAGATATGTTGATATGAATTATATTCTAAATGTGATATGTTAAGTCATGATTTCTGAAATGATTATTTACGTGAACGAATGTCCTATGTTTGAAATCTATTATGGCATCCATAGATAGTCCCAAGTCATGGGGAACGGCATGTAAATGCGGGTCCATGACATATATGTGATTACGAGATCTCGTTAGCCACTTCATTGTGGTGATATGTGTTTAATCGGTATCCAGAACCGATTACTCTAGTCGGAAGACGATATATGATGTGTTCTATGGGATGTACTATTATTATGTTCAGATACGAGAATGATTATGCTATGATTTGTTTTACGCTTATGACATGTTTGGATTTCGTTCACTAAGCTCTTTACATTGATCTTAATCACTGGGCTATAGCTCACTGTGTGTATATATATATAGGTGGGCATTTTGGAGATCGAGCCTGAGGGCTTTTGTTTGGATCTATGTCCTGTTGTCAGCCAACCATTGCGCTTCACATGGAGATTCCTAAAGTGTCATGTGTTAAAGTTCTACTATTTCTGTATATGAGAGTTCTTTGTTTTGTTGGCTGTACTTGAGATGTTATTGCTAAGTGTGTGGGTATAATGAGAAAATGATTTTTGGTTATGTATATAGAGTTTTAAATATTCTGTTTCATGTAAGTCTACACAGCTCATTGGACAACAATGTTTATGTATTTGCTTCCGCTAGCCCTTTAATTTTGTTAATCAGTTCAAAGGCCTTCGGTAATCTAAGGATTACTAGCCGGTTACGATGCTAAACCTATAGGGGCGGGTTTGGGTTATGACACCAAATCCGGCAAATCGTTTTGGAAAATTGATTTTGAATAATAAAAACGCCAAACATGGACTGTTTTGCAGATTACTGAGTCCCCACCTAATTATTTTATTTTGAGAAATTTAGGAAACCCTGACTCGTGCCAAAGGCCACGTGTCCATCATCACCAAAGTTGTCTCAGCTCGAAAACTTGGGTACGAGAGGGGAAGGTCAAAGAATCGGCCTCTACTAAGCATGATATGTTATTTTATAAACCTCATGTGTTCTTATTTGGTTATTAATGTAACTTTACTATGTGATGCACACAGCATACAAGTATAGACTAAATCACGAGAATTGGAACAAAATAACTCATGTTTGTTTTTTTTGAAAATGGTTTGAAAGTGCTACTCGTAAGTAGGCTAAAGCACAGATTTGCCACCCTCAAGGTGGGCTTTAAAACATGATTTTGCCACTTCGCAAAGTGGGCTTAAAACTCATAATCACCGAGTTGTTCCAATTCAGGCAATCAAGCCTTCACCCATAGGCATTCATGCATTTAAGCATTTAAGCAAATAGCCTCATGGCAAGCATGCTAAACATGGCAACACTCACACTCATGCAAGTATGCTAAAACGTAAAAACTTACAGTATACTCCGAGCCAAAACAAAATCTAGTTAGATATATGCATGATCCGAACTATACTAGATACCTAATGCAACACATACAAAATGCAACTAAATAGGCTCGGCTATCTAAGATGGCATATAAATGCGACAATTTGATACATGTATTCAAAGAAGTATATTCGAATACGATGCGGTTTGAATGATGTGCTGAGCCTGGTGCATGCAAGACAAATGAATGGATGCAAACATGCAAAGCATAAGGTATGCTAATTGAAAAATGCCCTAAACTAACCATCAAAAGCAGTTAAATAAAATGGAAAAAGACATGGGGTTGGAAGACATGCACACACACACGCACGCTTATTACAACATTGCGCCCTTTCGAAGGAGGGTCCGAATAAATAAGCTAACTAGCTATGCTAAGCTAAGCTACTTATTACAATTAAACAAATTAACTATTCTAGCTAATTAATTATTACAAATTGAATCGAATAACTTGCTATGCTAAGCTAATTAGATTATTACAAAATGAACTAAGCTAAATTAATTACAGCACATGTAATTAACTACAACTAGCTAATAAAGCGATAAAGAATGGCCTCGCGGGCGAGGAAGGCATGCACGCTCAGTTGCGTCCTCCTCAAAATCCACCACCTTGCCTCAAGATGCCTCTGTTTGCACTTTTTTATACCTCTGAAAATCATGCCAACTTCCAGATTACTTCTGTTTGATCTCCAAAATACGCTGACGGCTTGATCGGCCAGAAATGGTGGCCATCGGCCACTACTGATGGCTGGTCGGCTGGCTTTGGTGGCCGGTCGGCTAGGACATGTGGCCAGTCGGCCACTGCTTCCTGAAATTCCTCTTTTTGCTGCAACAGAGAGCAAACAGAGGCATGACAGTGTATTTACAAGGAAATGTGTGTACTGCCACCCTTCCTATCATGTCTCAAACTTAAAGGAGTGTGGCACTTGGCTCTCAAGCCATCAACCAAGCATTTTCAATGCATGATGGCGAAAGAACCAAGTTTGTACAAGCTTAGTGAATGCACAAGTAAGACTCAAAAGGCCTTCACCCTATCATGCATGATTAAGAGTGTCGGCGACTGTAGACGCGCCCGCGAGGGACCCCGCTACAGTTCGGACTCGATTTTGTTTGCGGTTCTTAATCTGAACCAAAGAGTCCAAATCTGGCAAATCGTTTTGAGAAAAACAGATTTTTAGAAAGAAGTGCCAAACATGGACTGCTTCGCCAGATACAGAGTCGCCACCTAAATATTTTATTTTGGGAGAATTTAGGAAACCCTGACTCGGTGCCAAAGGCCACGTGTCTGTCATCACCAAAGTTGCCTCGGCTCGGGAGCTTGGGTACGATTGGGGAAGGTCAGCTATGAGCACCCCCTCTCGCCCGATCCGAAGATCGGCCTCTACTAACCGTGATATCCAATTTTGAAAACGTTATGTGTTCTTATTTCGGTTATTAGCCTAGAATTACTATGTTATGCGCACAGCAAACAAGTATAGACCAAATCGCCTAAATTGGAACAAAACATTTCATGCTTGTTTTGAAAATGGTTTGCTACTCGCAAGTAGGCTAAAATGCAGGTTTTGCCATCCTCAAGTGGGCTTTAGAAAAATCGGTTTTGCCACTATCTAGTGGGCTTAAAACTCACAGTTTTAATGCATTATTCCAATTTAGGTAATTCAACCTCCATCCACAGGCATTCAAGCAGTTATATCACATAAGCAGCTAGCCTCATGGTAATCATGCTGTCATGGCAACACTCACACGCATGCAAGGATGCTAAAGCATAAATACTTACATCGTACTCCGTGCCAAAACAAAAACTAGTTAGTAATCACATGCATGATCCTAGTTCATGTTAAAAATGGCTAGTGCAACACATGCAAAGATGCAATCTAGACAGGCTCGGCTATTCTAAGATAGCATATGATGATGATACAACTAACACGTATTCAACTTGGAATTGAAGTACAAATGCAGTTAGAATGATGCGCCGAGCCCGGTGCATACAAGACAAATGTATGAATGCACGCATGCATTGCATAAGGTATGCTAAATTAAACATGTCCTAATACTAACCATCAAAAGTAGGTAAGCAAAAAGGAGAAAGAAGTGGGGGTTGGAAGATATGCACACATGCACCCACACCTATTACAAATTCACCCTCGCTCGGAGGGACCAAAAGAATAATACAAATTAATTAACCTACAAGCTAATTAATTATTACAAATCACCTAATTAATTAACAAATTAACTAAGCTAAGGAAAGCAGTAAAGGCCTCGAGAAGAGGATCCAATGCGTGTGTGCTCGAATTTGCTCAGAAATCCAACGCCATGCACAAGTTTGCCTCTGTTTTCCCTGCTATGCTTCTCTGAGGACTGCCAAAGTCCAAGGGTATGCTCTTTGGATGCTGGGGGGTACCACCGACCAAGTAGAAACGCCACCGGCCGGAGGGGATGATCACCGGCCATTGAATAAGCTATCGGCCAAACATGTTTTGCCGGTCGGCGCTAAACACTGCCGGTCGGCAGAAAGTTCCTGCAGAAACATGTTTGACAGCAGCAGAGGGCAGACAAGGCATGACAATGCATTTTCAAAGCAATGTGTGCACCACTACATCCCTTATCATGTTTGTGACTCAAAGGGGTATGGTGCTTGATTCTCGGACCCCCAATCGCGCATTTCAATGCGTGATGGCCCAAAAGCCAAGTGTGCAACTTCAATATGGAATGAAATGCACAAAACAAACAATGGGCCCCAACCTCCATCATAATCAATTCAAGAGGCAAGAGATGCATGCTAATGTAATGCAACCTAGGCATGTGAGCTAAGTGTGCAACATGGTCATGCAAACAACAAAACCATATGCAATAGGCACATGAACTAAACAAGTAAGCGTGCAAGGCATATAACATCAATGTTAATGACACACATGCAACAACATGAAAGGTATAACACACGTAAATGTGCAAAGCGACTTAACACAAGAAGCATGCCAAATGCAATGACACTTAAACATGCAACATGTTAATAGGCTAAGTACCTAAAAATACAAACATGTATAGCATGCAACAACATGCCAAAGGGATGGTCTTAAACTAATTTGGACAGCTCTCTACTAGGTCCAAAACAGTGGCCACAATGATGCAACTGAGGCAACGAAATACATGGAATGCATGCACAATGCATTAACCAAGCTTAAGGCGCAAAAATGCAACTCTACCAAAGCATGGCAAGGAGGAAATATGGCATAGAATGGTGCATGTTCCAGATCTAAAATGGCATACCAAATGACTCCAAAATGACCCCAAAACATGAAAACACTACCACTTAAGCATGCAAGAAGCTTCAAAACTCAAAGCTAGGCATGTGCATTGCACTACAAGCATGCATAACAAGCGTTATTCGACCATGAGGCATGAAAATAGTGCTAAGGCAGTCCAAAACATGCATGAAACTAGTTCAAGGCATGGCCAAAAAATGTTAGCAAGATGGGCTAAAATAGCATGCAACTTTGACTAGCAAACATGGGTTGTATGGCAAGTATATGATGCACATGGAATCTCACCAAACCATCAAAAATCAGTGAATAAAATATGTGAAAATAGGCCCAAATAACCACTAATATGCAACCATGGCATGCAAAAATGATGAGTTACTTTAGAGGGCCATGCAAGGAGTTATTAAGCACATGCAAGATAGACATTTAGCAAGACCAAATCAACTCTGGAAATGGCTTATGGGGGTCCTAAAACCTACTGAAAAATGCTTAAAACAAGGTTTGAAAGCATGCAAATAGGAGCCCCTTTGGAAGGCCAAAAAGGGCAACAAACAAGGCAACAAGGGAGAGGGTCACCCCTCTCCTTCTTAGGATCTTAAACCACCATCCTCACCACTGAAATCCCTCAAGATTTCAGTGGTGAGGAGGCCCAAACAAGGTGGTCCCGAAGTTCACCAAAAATAGCACAAAATGGGGCCAAACAAGGCCTAAGAGGGAGTAAACGACCCCAAACACAAAAGTGTCCTTAATGAAGTATCTTAAACACAAAAAAACAGAATTTTTTTATGTTATACACAAAGCTCAAATCAGAAATCAAGGCAGGCTAAAAGGGTGTGCAAAAACGGGGAATAAAGAGGGAAAATGGGTTACCTTTGTAGCCAAAAGGGGAAAGCAGCCTCTAGATCCAAAAATGCAACCCTCAACCTCTGAAAACAAGACCCAAGGACCTCCAAGTGATGATGGAAGTGTTGTGCTAGGAGGTGTAGTTCAAATGGCCAAGAACTAGACCCTTTTGGACCCTCTAACGAACACAAATGTAGAGAGAGAGGGAGATATAGAGAGGGAGTGATATATATATATATATATCATATATATATGATTTTTCTAACCCCTCAAATGGAAGGAGAGGCTCTCCTTATATAGAGAAACCAAGGGGGCAAAGCTTCTCTTCAAAGCTTTGAGCAAAAAGGCCAAGCTTCTCTTGGAAGCTTGGATCAAAAAGGCCAAGCTTCTTAGAGAAGCTAGGCAAAGGGGTGAAGAGGTTCAAACTTCTTCAAGAAGCTTTTCAAAAAAAGGGGTCAAGCTTCTTGGAGAAGCTAAAAAAGGTCAAGCTTCGTGGAGAAGCTAAAAAAGGGTCAAAAGGTTCAAGCTTCTTGGAGAAGCTAAAAAAAGGTCAAGCTTCTTGGAGAAGCTAAAAATGGGTCAAGCTTCTTGGAGAAGCTAAAAAAGGTCAAGCTTCTTGGAGAAGCTAAAAAAAGGTTCAAAAGGGTCAAGCTCCCTCAAGAAAAGGTCTCGGTCAGGACAAGTGGCCGATTGATCAAAAACAGTGGCCGGCCGACCAAACATAATGCCGACCGACCATCAATAGTGCCGACCGGCCATCACCAATGGCCAGTGGCAAGGAAACAAGGCCGGTGGCCTCAAGTCGTGGCCGGTGGAGTGTGGGGATGTCTCACAAGCCATTCCCTGCCCTCCAAAGCAAAACACAAGTGTTTGGTGCAAAACCAGACACAAAACAGTCGAGTCGAGAGATCCTGAGGCAGGGCGCGTAGCCGAGACCTTCGGGAACTCAAGACGAACACGAACAAGGATGATCACCGAGTGTTCAAACGGTGACGTCCAAGTCTTGAGAACGGTCAAAAATGGGGTGTCTACAGTTGCCCCTCTTTGACAGAACTCGACAGTCATAACAATGACGGGAGTGAGTGTCAAAGCCCAGAGACGACCCATTTTTGACAAGGCCGAAGACTTAGACAAAGTATACAAGCTACAAATAAAGGTATTCGCCCGAGGGCAGGGGCTAAATGCGAGACAATGCACAAAGCCGAGCATAACATATGATCATGCAAGAAACATAGGGACGTATCCCGGTGTTTCGGAAAGGCATAAGCATTAGAACGTATTCCAAATGCTCTTAACCAAAGAGGGAGAAACATAGGGACATATCCCGGTGTTTCGAAACGAATGAGAAACATAGGGACGTATCCCGGTGTTTCGGAAAAAGAAGGAGAAACATAGGGATGTATCCCGCTGTTTCGGAAAAATAGAAGAAACATAGGACGTATCCCGGTGTTTCGGAAAGAAGGGAGAAGAAACATAGGGACGTATCCCAGTATTTCGAAAAGAAGAGAGAAACGTAGGGACGTATCCCGGTGTTTCGAAAAAAGAGAAACATAGGGACGTATCCCGGTGTTTCGGAAAAAGAAAAAGAAACATAGGGACGTATCCCGGAGTTTCGGAAGGAGTGAGAAACATAGGGACGTATCCCGGTGTTTCGAAAAAAAGAAAGAAACACAGGGACGTATCCCGGAGTTTCAGAAGGAGAGAGAAACATAGGGACGTATCCCAGTGTTTCAGAAAAAGAGAAAGAAACATAGGGACATATCCCGGTGTTTCGAAATGGTGTGAGCATTGGAACGTATTCCGAACGCTTTTAACCGAAGAGGGAGAAACAAAGGGACGTATCCCAAAGGTTAGGGACGTATCCCAAAGATTAGGGACGTATCCCAAGGATTAGGGACGTATCCCAAAGATTAGGGACGTATCCCAAGGATTAGGGACGTATCCCAGTGTTACGAACAAGGAGGAGAAACATAGGGACGTATCCCGGTGTTTCGAAAAAAGAGAAGAAACATAGGGACGTATCCCGGTGTTTCGGAGAGGAGGAGAAACATAGGGACATATCCCGTTGTTTCGGAATGGAAAGAGAAACATAGGGACGTATCCCGTTGTTTCGGAATGGAAAGAGAAACATAGGGACGCATCCCGGTGCTTCGGAGAGAAGGAAGAAACATAGGGACATATCCCGTTGTTTCGGAAGGAGAGAGAAACATAGGGACGTATCTCGGTGTTTCAGAAAGAATGGAGAAACATAAGGACGTATCCCAGTGTTTCCGAAAGGAATGAGAAACATAGGGACGTATCCCGGTGTTTCGGAAAAAGAGAAAGAAACATAGGGACGTATCCCGGAGTTTCAGAACAAGGAGGGGAAACATAAGGACATATCCCAGTGTTTCCGAATAAGAGAGCGTGCGTAACAATGCAAGTGGAAAGTGCGTGACAACGCAAGTGAAAAGGGGCACGACAATGCAGGATAGATGTGCATAAAAATGCAGGTGTAACGGTGCATAACAATGCTAGATAGATGTGCATAACAATGCAACGAATGGTGTGCGTAACAATGCGATGAATGTGCAACTACAAAAGCGCGTTTGAAACAAAATGCCGAATAAGGAAATACAAGCCTTAACGAGACCAAATCCAAACGTGACCTCCGATTTACCTCTCGGAGGGATTTGTAACACACTTCACTTGAAAAGGGTACACCTTGTTTATATTGGCGAGAGATAACATCTGCTGCTGCTTTAATTGCCATTCTGACTTGAAGCAGGCTTAAGCTTGGAGTAGAGGCACACTCATTCTTCGGAGCACTGACAAGGCCTGAAGAGGTACATCCGGAGCACAATCACGGAATTTGCTGAAGGTGAAACACACTCAGATGCTTAGGTTTTCCCTCTTTTCTTTTGCTTTGTAGTCTGGAACCTATATAGCTTCAAATAGGTCCTTATTTTACTGTTCTTGCATGACCTGGGTTGAACCCTGTGGTTTTAAGAAAGAACAAATTCTTGTTTTGCACAAATATGGAGAATGGCACAGCACTCCGAGCACAAAACGATTCATTTTTAAAATTGAGAAATGAGTTCTCGTCCGGGTATTGAGCCTACAACTGAATACAGTGAAAAAGACTCAATAATGGAAAACAAAAAGGTAAACAACCTAAACACATTGAGACACACTCGGAATGATTCAGAGCAAGAATCGAGACAATCAAAACAAAAGACACGACATACAGACGTGCACAGGGAGCCTGTTTCTTCGGGTATTGTTTCCCACCCTTTCTCATTTGTGATTCTCACATCACTCGGCCCTCAAGCTCTGCTTTTCTGAAAAAGAAGCCCTTTTTCTCACTTTTTCTCTCAGCGCACATCTCTCTATTCTTTAATCTCTCATTTTTCATCCCTCCCCAGGGTATTTGATGAATAAATGGACAGTTATGGGCTCTTGCCCCTAGTATTCCGCTAGATTCTTCTTCTTGTTCACAACAGTGAGTTTTTCTTACAGAGGGGCTGTGCTACAACTGGGTGTGTAGCAAATCTGCAGCTGATATCGGTTGACGATGCTCTGCTGGGAAGTTTGGACGTGATCAGATCTGTCCAGAAAAGGGAGTGGAATGTCTTGTCCCATTCCGGTTCGTGCTTCGTACTTGGCTTGATACCTCGTTGCTTGGAGGACGAAAGAGCTTTCAGCCCTTTGCTGTTAACTTCAGTTGTGCCCTCTTTTGGCAGGTACAGTGCCCTTCTTGGCGAGTATGTTAAAAATGGGGGAAAGACAGGAAGCCTGACTTAACTGTGCCCCTAGTTCATCATTTTAACCATTTTTTTGTTTTGGTTTTCTACTAAAACAATTTTGACCAACATGAGAGTTAGATTAACATGCTTGTTCGATTTTTGATTTGAAATCATGCAAGTCAGGCCATGAGCACTGAAAATTTTCCTCTTTTGGGTCCAAGAAATGGTCCAGTTTTGAAAATGGAATACTTTTCGAGAAGATTAGTCAACCTCAGTAAAAATTCTCAAAAACTATTTTTGCAAATGACCACTGTTCAACGAGCATGGAACCTACTCTTGAGATGCGCAACCTCGGATCCATGGCAATGGAAAATTGCCCCTTGTCTGGAGGACACTGCATGGCAACGGAAAGTTGCCCCTTCTTTGAAACGACACTGCAGCATTTTGAATGGCAACGGAAAGTTGCCCCTTGTTTGGATAGCACCGCAGTGCATTGTAGTCAGTCCTCAGAGCGATGAACACAACTAGACTCTCAGATACAGAGAAGACAAAGATGACCAGAACCATCGTATGGACACAGTCGATTTAGAAGTGTTTATGGATGGACTTCAGAATGAAGTTGCCTACGTATCCCAAACATGGGAATCAAGCCTTACGTAGTTCGGGGTAAGGTACACTCGGTATTATCCTCTCATTTTTAGGCTCTAACTTTTGCCAAGGCGCCCATTGCGGGTTTTCGACCTTGCGAGCTTTGTTCTTCTTTTCTTTTCAATTTTTTTCATTTCTTTTTCTCTTCTTTTTTTTTTTACAATTTTTTTCTTTCCTTTCTTTTTTTTCTTTTCTTTTGCGTTTTTTTTTTTTTTTGCTTTTTTTTTTTTGTATTTTTCTCTTGCTCTAACTTTTGCCTGGATCGCCCTTCCGGGTTTTCGGCCCAGCGAGCCTCTCAAAGGGTAAAAGTGTAACAAGTCTATGCCAAATGGTTTTAGGGTTTTGAAGCCATCCGTATCCAGGAGAGTGGCTGTTGTATTGATTTACTGAAGGATCCATCTTCGGCTCTTCGAGCATATCTGACATTTTTGCCCCTAGTTTGAGAAGGGGCTTCTGATCTAGCTTTACAAGCTTCCTTTGATCTGATCTTCTTGATCTGACTTTGGTGCCTCTTGTTCGAGGGCTGCTTCAAAATGGCCACACAGGACTCACGTTGTGGTTAACCGTTGAACGTTCTGAACTCAGATTCAAGGTTTGAAAGTGAGGGGTCGAATCTTGAGGCTGAGAGCGATCCTAAGCTGCACAATCTCAAGAGCGATCCCACACAAGTCTTCGCAGGACCGCGCAAAATATTTTTTTTTGAAATTTTTTAAGAAAACGACAAATCGCTCGCACCGAAGACAGTGTAGAACCAATCTGGATTAAGTCAGGATCCTTTTCAGTACTCACATTAACAAGCATGATCTCGATCATTAAGGGCTTAGCATGCCTCTCTTTCTCTTAATTGATCAAATTTTGCAAAACCCGAGGAATTCCTTCCTCTTCGTTTTTTTATCACAATGTTTCGAAAAAAGTTTTGGAAAACTTAGGTCGATGCGATGAATTCAAGGCACAGAAAAGACACGGCTTCTAGTCAAATACTGCCATCTCATTTAGAATTTCTGGCACAACTGGCAGATGACAGAAGCAAACACAAGAGTGTGAAAATCACTGCTGTTCATTCAAATCTGTTGGCATTACTGGCTCCAAGGCAGAAACAGACTCAAAAGAAAATGAAAAGACAAACACAAAACAAGCAAGTGGTGTTTGAGGTAACATCCCCGAAATCACCCGACTCTTAACAAAACAAGACTGACTCGATACAACAAGACAGACCCGACTGACTTAATACAACGAGACAGACTCAGCAGGATTGACTCGATATGAAAAGACTGACTCAAAAGAGACAGACTCAAAACAACAGAACTGACTCAATACCCAAGCCAGAACGTACAAAACCCAGCATTCACAAATGCTCAAAACAGTGCATGCCATACGCCACATCCGGAGTAGACTGAGCGCCGCCCGCAGGTAGTCCATCCCTCGATCACATCACATTATCCCCTACAAGTTCACTAATCAAGTGTCAATAGACTTTGTAGGACCTGGTGCGGGGATGACCCTGTTGTCAATCAAATTTTGTATCTCGTGGCGGAGACGGACGCAACTGTCGGTGTCATGACCGGTTTGTTGATGAAAAGCACAGTACTTAGTCAGGTCATGCTTTGGAGGGAGAGGATCGGGTAGAGGCCGTTGTTCCAACAGTTTCAGATGTCCTTTCCTGAGTAGGACCCCCAGGGCTTTAGACAAAGGCATAAATAGCGGGGTGAAAACCCTCTTGCCTCGGGGTAGATAGTCCGAAGTTCGGGGGTTTGGATTGGATGCACCAACAAAAGGGGTGGCTGTTCTTGGTGTGGTGGTGGTGACTATGCCCACTTCAGAAGATCTTGCAGCTGCATCAACGCCGGTGGTTGTATTCGAACTGCGGGTAAACGCCCTCCTGGGCTGCTCCTTCTCCTGATCAATAAGGCCCTGCTTCATAGCATCTTCGATCTGTACCCCCATCTCATGTAGATCCAAAAAGGTAGGGAAGGGGAGCACGATCATTTTCTGCATTAGTTTGGGTTGGAGGTTGCGCACAACCATCCTTATCTGGTCTTTGTCGGCAGGCCTTGTAGCCATCATCGAGGCCTTTGCTCTCCACCTCGCCACAAACTCTGAAAAACCCTCCTTTGGCTCTTGGCGGGTGACTTCAAGATCACGAGTTGTGACCTCAATCTGTGTGTTGTAGGAGTATTGATCACTGAAGGCCTCAGCCATCTCTTCCCAATTCTGTTTCACAGAGTTCTCCAATTTTGTATACCAGATTGCGGCTATCCCAGACAGGGTCCGGCCAAACAATGATAGCTTCTGTAATCTAGTGAGGCCCATCGACCTTAGAATGTCTAAAAATAGCCGCAAATGCACCATGGGATCCCCGGACCCATCGAAACGGTCAATATGTGGCATCTTGAATCTGTCTGGCAGCGTCATAGCCGCATCGGTATACCCATCCTCGATGTCCGGGACGGGTTTCATGCCTTGAGCCTTCTTGAACAACCTTTCAAGCTTGCTCATCTTTAGCGCCGTTGGATTCGTCTCTAACTCAAAAGGGGAGTCCAGTAGGTTGATGAGTGTCTTGGATAGCTGGGGTAGAACCGGGGGCGGAGCTGGCCCGACTGGAATGTTCGTATCATCTTGGACGTGGGTTGCCTCCCCGAGTATGGGAACTCTTGGTGGGGGAGGAGCTTGGTGCGAAGTAGATACTCCAGTTTGCTGCTCCAATTTGGCAATTGTCTCTACTTGTTGGGCTATGACCACAGCCTGTTACTTGGCGAATTCTGCTTGACGGACAGTGTCTTGCTGCATGGCTTTCATACTATCCTGGAGTTGGCGCACCATCTCTTCCAGACTCGACATACTGTTCTAATCTAACTGAGCAACCGGTATATCTGTGTCGGCAATAAGCTCGGAAATCTCAGCCTGACTGCTCAAAGATCACTGATCTGGTAGCTGTTGTACTGGTGGTCTGTGCCTGACTAGCCTTCTCTGGCCCTGATTACCCTTGAACTGAGTCTATGACCTGACAAAGTCTATCAGTACGAGTCCAATGAACCTCGGGGGATATTGGAGCCTTCTGAAGCTATGGTTCCAGGACTACCTGGCAAAAGAGAAAACAGGCAGCATCTCAGCCCAATTTCATCAGAACAGGCATAGGCATAACTGAATAATTGTATTCTACTACTGATCACTGTTCTCCAAAATCACTGCCCCAAATCTGAATATGATACCCGCAGATATAACTGATTCTCAGAACACTGATGCCCGCAGGCCTGATACCCAGACTTGCAAACTGATATATGCATTCCTGTAGAGGCCAACTCCAAAAAGCACATAGCAAGCAAATGAGAGCCAAAACACCCCTATGTTGGGGTAGGGTTTCCCTGTTCTATTTTATCAAGAGCTAGGGTTTCACTATGCACGCAGCAGTTTTCAAAAAACCTAACATCGGGTAAGCAACCTGTCCTAGTTTGGAATGGTCACTATGGATTCCGAATATGCACTAGGTCGAATGGTCAAAAAGAGTGCCCCGGTAAAACCGGGGTTTGTGTTCCCATACTGTCAGAGCCCATAACCGGTCAGCCTTATGGTCATGCCTTGACAAGACAAGCCTCCGGCAAACCGTTCAGGAATGGCAGATGGCAAACACGGTGTCGTAGGTGCACCAATGCACATGCAATGCAAAGAAACACATAAGTGAAATCAAAACAGGATATCACGAGTTCGAGTCAAGCTCTCTGACCTTCCCCAACAGGGTCGCCAGAAACTGTAGACGTGCCCGCGAGTGAACCCGCTACAGTTCGGACTCGATTTTGTTTGCGGTTCTTAATCTGAACCAAAGAGTCCAAATCTGGCAAATCGTTTTGAGAAAAACAGATTTTTAGAAAGAAGTGCCAAACATGGACTGCTTCGCCAGATACAGAGTCGCCACCTAAATATTTTATTTTGGGAGAATTTAGGAAACCCTGACTCAGTGCCAAAGGCCACGTGTCCGTCATCACCAAAGTTGCCTCGGCTCGAGAGCCTGGGTACGATTGGGGAAGGTCAGCTATGAGCACCCCCTCTCGCCCGATCCGAAGATCGACCTCTACTAACCGTGATATCTAATTTTGAAAACGTTATGTGTTCTTATTCTGGTTATTAGCCTAGAATTACTATGTTATGCGCACAGCAAACAAGTATAGACCAAATCGCCTAAATTGGAACAAAACATTTCATGCTTGTTTTGAAAATGGTTTGCTACTCGCAAGTAGGCTAAAATGCAGGTTTTGCCATCCTCAAGTGGGCTTTAGAAAAATCGGTTTTGCCACTATCTAGTGGGCTTAAAACTCACAGTTTTAATGCATTATTCCAATTTAGGTAATTCAACCTCCATCCACAGGCATTCAAGCAGTTATATCACATAAGCAGCTAGCCTCATGGTAATCATGCTGTCATGGCAACACTCACACGCATGCAAGGATGCTAAAGCATAAATACTTACATCGTACTCCGTGCCAAAACAAAAACTAGTTAGTAATCACATGCATGATCCTAGTTCATGTTAAAAATGGCTAGTGCAACACATGCAAAGATGCAATCTAGACAGGCTCGGCTATTCTAAGATAGCATATGATGATGATACAACTAACACGTATTCAACTTGGAATTGAAGTACAAATGCAGTTAGAATGATGCGCCGAGCCCGGTGCATGCAAGACAAATGTATGAATGCACGCATGCATTGCATAAGGTATGCTAAATTAAACATGTCCTAATACTAACCATCAAAAGTAGGTAAGCAAAAAGGAGAAAGAAGTGGGGGTTGGAAGATATGCACACACGCACCCACACCTATTACAAATTCACCCTCGCTCGGAGGGACCAAAAGAATAATACAAATTAATTAACCTACAAGCTAATTAATTATTACAAATCACCTAATTAATTAACAAATTAACTAAGCTAAGGAAAGCAGTAAAGGCCTCGGGAAGAGGATCCAATGCGCGCGTGCTCGGATTTGCTCGGAAATCCAACGCCATGCACAAGTTTGCCTCTGTTTTCCCTGCTATGCTCCTCTGAGGACTGCCAAAGTCCAAGGGTATGCTCTTTGGATGCTGGGGGGTACCACCGACCAAGTAGAAACGCCACCGGCCGGAGGGGATGATCACCGGCCATTGAATAAGCTATCGGCCAAACATGTTTTGCCGGTCGGCACTAAACACTGCCGGTCGGCAGAAAGTTCCTGCAGAAACCTGTTTGACAGCAGCAGAGGGCAGACAAGGCATGGCAATGCATTTTCAAAGCAATGTGTGCACCACCACATCCCTTATCATGTTTGTGACTCAAAGGGGTATGGTGCTCGATTCTCGGACCCCCAATCACGTATTTCATTGCGTGATGGCCCAAAAGCCAAGTGTGCAACTTCAATATGGAATGAAATGCACAAAACAAACAATGGGCCCCAACCTCCATCATAATCAATTCAAGAGGCAAGAGATGCATGCTAATGTAATGCAACCTAGGCATGTGAGCTAAGTGTGCAACATGATCATGCAAACAACAAAACCATATGCAATAGGCACATGAACTAAACAAGTAAGCGTGCAAGGCATATAACATCAATGTTAATGACACACATGCAACAACATGAAAGGCATAACACACGTAAATGAGCAAAGCGACTTAACACAAGAAGCATGCCAAATGCAATGACACTTAAACATGCAACATGTTAATAGGCTAAGTACCTAAAAATACAAACATGTATAGCATGCAACAACATGCCAAAGGGATGGTCTTAAACTAATTTGGACAGCTCTCTACTAGGTCCAAAACAGTGGCCACAATGATGCAACTGAGGCAACGAAATACATGGAATGCATGCACAATGCATTAACCAAGCTTAAGGCGCAAAAATACAACTCTACCAAAGCATGGCAAGGAGGAAATATGGCATAGAATGGTGCATGTTCCAGATCTGAAATGGCATACCAAATGACTCCAAAATGACCCCAAAACATGAAAACACTACCACTTAAGCATGCAAGAAGCTTCAAAACTCAAAGCTAGGCATGTGCATTGCACTACAAGCATGCATAACAAGCGTTATTTGACCATGAGGCATGAAAACAGTGCTAAGGTAGTCCAAAACATGCATGAAACCAGTTCAAGGCATGGCCAAAAAATGTTAGCAAGATGGGCTAAAATAGCATGCAACTTGACTAGCAAACATGGGTTGTATGGCAAGTATATGATGCACATGGAATCTCACCAAACCATCAAAAATCAGTGAATAAAATATGTGAAAATAGGCCCAAATAACCACTGATATGAAACCATGGCATGCAAAAATGATGAGTTACTTTAGAGGGCCATGCAAGGAGTTATTAAGCACATGCAAGATAGACATTTAGCAAGACCAAATCAACTCTGGAAATGGCTTATGGGGGTCCTAAAACCCACTGAAAAATGCTTGAAACAAGGTTTGAAAGCATGCAAATAGGAGCCCCTTTGGAAGGCCAAAAAGGGCAACAAACAAGGCAACAAGGGAGAGGGTTGCCCCTCTCCTTCTTAGGACCTTAAACCACCATCCTCACCACTGAAATCCCTCAAGATTTCAGTGGTGACGAGGCCCAAACAAGGTGGTCCCGAAGTTCACCAAAAATAGCACAAAATGGGGCCAAACAAGGCCTAAGAGGGGGTGAACGACCCCAAACACAAAAGTGTCCTTAATGAAGTATCTTAAACACAAAAAAACAGAACTTTTTTATGTTATACACAAAGCTCAAATCAGAAAGCAAGGCAGGCTAAAAGGGTGTGCAAAAACGGGGAATAAAGAGGGAAAATGGGTTACCTTTGTAGCCAAAAGGGGACAGCAGCCTCTAGACCCAAAAATGCAACCCTCAACCTCTGAAAACAAGACCCAAGGACCTCCAAGTGATGATGGAAGTGTTGTGCTAGGAGGTGTAGTTCAAATGGCCAAGAACTAGACCCTTTTGGACCCTCTAACGAACACAAATGTAGAGAGAGAGGGAGATATAGAGAGGGAGTGATATATATATCATATATATATAATTTTTCTAACCCCTCAAATGGAAGGAGAGGCTCTCCTTATATAGAGAAACCAAGGGGGCAAAGCTTCTCTTGGAAGCTTTGAGCAAAAAGGCCAAGCTTCTCTTGGAAGCTTGGATGAAAAAGGCCAAGCTTCTTAGAGAAGCTAGGCAAAAGGGTCAAGAGGTTCAAACTTCTTCAAGAAGCTTTTCAAAAAAAGGGGTCAAGCTTCTTGGAGAAGCTAAAAAAGGTCAAGCTTCGTGGAGAAGCTAAAAAAGGGTCAAAAGGTTCAAGCTTCTTGGAGAAGCTAAAGAAAGGTCAAGCTTCTTGGAGAAGCTAAAAAATGGTTCAAAAGGGTCAAGCTCCCTCAAGAAAAGGTCTCGGTCAGGACAAGTGGCCGATTGATCAAAAATAGTGGCCGGCCGACCAAACATAATGCTGACCGACCATCAATAGTGCCGACCGGCCATCACCAATGGCCGGTGGCAAGGAAACAAGGCCGATGGCCTCAAGCCGTGGCCGGTGGAGTGTGGGGATGTCTCACAAGCCATTCCCTGCCCTCCAAAGCAAAATACAAGTGTTTGGTGCAAAACTAGACACAAAACAGTCGAGTCGAGAGATCCTGAGGCAGGGCGCGTAGCCGAGGCCTCCGGGAACTCAAGACGAACACGAACAAGGATGATCACCGAGTGTTCAAACGGTGACGTCCAAGTCTTGAGAATGGTCAAAAATGGGGTGTCTACAGCGACCGAGAAACGTGACACGTTTCATCACTTTGAGTATGAAACATCCCACTTTTCTTGTGTTTGGATTAACGTCCGACCCAAACAAATGCAATGCAACACAAATGCTTATCTTGTTCATGTTTTACTTTGCTCATTTTATTTACACATTTTACATTACCGATTAATCCCTTAACGGGTTAAGTCCAATGTGAAAGTCCTCTAATGAGAGGGGTCAACCAAAAGGGTGGTTTAGGACATGAGAGGGATATGCCTTTGACTAGGAGGAACCCTCAAAAGAGGGTTAAAGCCATTTGAGCACAAACCCTACCTGATGCTTAAACACAAACTTAAGGCCAAACAACCCTCAAAGCAAATCAAAAATGAAGAAATGAGGGAGGTGACAAAAATTTAAGTGCTGAAATGGCATGACAAGTAATGCTACAACATGCAAGCAACACATGCACAACATGTTAGGGGCCAAAGCATTGAAACTAGTGAAGGACACAACCCTAAAGGCATGCAATATAAAGCTCAAAAGGGACCAACAGTCCAAAACAGTCCTAAAACACCCTAAATAGAGTTCTAAAACATGCTTGAAATAAGCTAAGAATAGCTATATTAAGAGGCCAAAACAGTAGCACATGTTAGGCAATTTAGCACAATTGCACTACAAGCATACAAAGCAAAGCTCATGTGATCAAACCAGCTCAAAACAGAGCTTAATCATGCCAAATCAGTAGCTAAAATATGCTGAAATTTAGGGACAAAAGGCAAGAAAAACATGCTCGCATGTTGGTTCATAAACAAGACACAAAGCACAACTCTCAAAAGCAATGAAAGGGTGGGATATGTGAGAGTGTGACAGTAATATATGCTCTGAAATCACATGCAAAATGATGCTATATCATGTAAACATCACAAGCAAAGCATGCTAGAGGCCCTAAAACTCAAAGTTAGTAAAGGCCATTTATACTATAGCTATACAAAGCAAAGAACATATGACCAAGACCACCCAAAATAGAGCTAAAGCATGCTAAATCAATAGCAAAAATGTGCTGGAGTTGAGCTAACACAAGCTAGAATGATAGGCTAACTCATTAGGCATGCTAGGCTAGTAAGCAAAATTACACTAAAAGTGTAAGAAGTAAACAAAAGATGCTCCAACCAGCCAAAAACAAAGTTATAACATGTTAAAATAAGGCCAAAAACATGCTTGAACTAGGCTACAAAAAGGTAGAAAAGCATGCTCAAATACTAGGCCATCTACACATGCAAACAAGATACAAGGAGGGGAGGCCACCCCCTCCTATTTTGGACCTCAAAATCAAATTTTTTCCACTGAAATTCCCTTGGAATTCAGTGGTTAAAAGGCCAAGAAAAGGTTGTTTCAAAAGCTTTGAAAGATGGCTCAAAAGGCTTTACAAGCCAAAGAGCAAAGGAGGGGAACCACCCTTTAACCAAACAAGGCTTAAACCAACACTTTTAGGACAGAAAAACAGAGGTTTTTGTAGTTCAATACCACCCCAAAATAGCCCCAAAGTAGTTGAAAACTATGGCAAAGCTAGTATGCAAAACAAGCTAAAAGGGAGAAAGTTATACCTCTTGAAGCTCAGCCCAAATCAGCCACTTTCTTAGGCTCAAACAACCTTCCAACAGCCCAAAAATAGGTTCCAAGGGACCTCAGCCCAAAGATTTGCAACTTTGATGAAGGCTGTCTAGGCAAACTAGAAGTGTTTCTTTACTTCTGTGCACAAAAGGGCAAGAAAGAGAGAATTCTAGAGAGAGAGGAATGTAGAGAGAGAGAGAGAGAGGCTCCCAAAATTTGCTAACCTTTTAAAATGATAGATATGGCCTCCATATATAGCAAAAAGAGAGCCTTGGGTCGGAAATATTTGATTTAGAGACAGCTGGAGCATTTGGAAGATAGCTGGAGGCAAATATCTGCAAAATCTAAGCTTTCTAGACATTTTCGGCCGACCGGCCATCTTGGTGGCCAACTAGCCATCATTGGTGGCTGACAGGACACTACCAGTGGCCGACAACAATTTCTGCTTTGCAGGTCCAATTTCAAATGGACATATCTCCTTCATCTAGACTCCTTTTCAGGTCATTCTTGTGTCTAAATTGAAGCCCCGGAAGTAAGCTTTCCAATGCTGTAGCCTCACATTAAAATTCCAATTGTGCTAAGAGATATCCCTCTCTTAGTGAAGCCTGCTTAGTTTCGGTCCAATCAGATTGATGCCTAACTTTAACCAGCCATATCTCCCTCATCTGGCCTCGGCTTTAGGAGATTCTTGAATGTAAAATGAAGCCCTAAAAGTCTTCTTTCCAACGGTGGTGGCCTCATAGCTAAACTCCAAGTGTACAAACGGATAGGCGTGATTTAGCGAGGGGCGCTCGACTCTCTTTTAACGGTTCATGCCCATCTTCTTCCCCAACTTGCTTTCTTCTCTCCTCTCATCTTTTCTTCAACTTCAAACTCCTAACCAGGATGATTTGAAAGATTTTTCAAAAATTTCACCTCTCTTTCATTCATTTCTACTTTGCCCTTGCTCGGTTTACCGAAAAACGCAACATTTTAATGAAATGCGAGCCTCGGAACATCGTAGGAACTTTTTCAAAAATATTTTGAAAGAGAGGGTTTTAAGATCTAAAATCCTTTTGATCCAAAAGAGGGTGTGAGGTTGGGATTTTTAGAGCAAGGAAGACCCTTTCAGGAGACGAGGCCACAAATACATTTCAGAAATATTGGACAACCATTCATTTATGCAGAAAATAACATGTCAGAAAATAGATCATCTTATATCATTCAGAAAATATTTATAATTGAACATAGCTTTACAAAGTTATTACTAACAGATGGCTCCAAAGCAGATAGACATAACAGATAATCGAATAGTCTACGACGCGTGACCTACACAAACACATAATAGATACACATTTGAAACACACGTTCCGGATATACTTAACTCATTATGTTTCATTCTTAGTGTGTTTCTATGTTTTACTCTCACTATTTGTCTTAATCATGGCCTAGGAATGCTTAAGATGCAATGAGGATGCCAAATTATGCTGTTTAGCACTTAGGCGAATTTGTTGAAAATAGGGTCCCCGCTCGAGCTCAACTTCCCTCGCTTGAGCAGAGGTTCAAAAATGTAAGTGGTCGCTCGATCGGTCTGTAAACTCTACAAAAGTACTGGTTGCGTGATTTTCACGCTTGACAGACGCTCAACGGTCGCTTGAGCATGAGACTCATGGTTCTTGCTTAAGCGTAACTCTTGTTGCTCGAGCGATCTACAAAACATGTAAACTTCTGGGAGCATGCATTTTACGCTTGAGCCAACTTTTGGTCGTTCGAGCGGAGATGCAAAAACAATGGTGGCCACTCAAGCGTATGATCTGACGCTCGAGCAGAGAGGTTGAATTTTGGAATTCCCAGATTCACCTCTAAGCTTCCATACTCAAATAAAATGCTCAAAAACTCATCCTTTTGGGCAAAAAACTTAAGGAAACATGTGTGAACTTGGAAAGCATTGGGAATTCAGATCATTTCGCAAAATTAAGGCCCAAAAGCTTGCCAATTGTTCAAAATCAAACCCAAGGTAAGTGCACCTTCAAGTGCAGCAGCAAGATTTACCACAACAAGTGCACTTGCAGAGGTTTGAGCTGAGAAGCCAAGTGTAGCGGCAAATACTACCGCTGCAACTGCTCTTGCTGAGGCTCAAAAGGGAGTTGTAGTGCCAAACACTCTCGTCGTAACCACACTTGCTGAGGCTTAAAAAAGGGTAGTTGCGGAGGCAAACAGATAGTACACAATACATGCTGAGGGACACGTGGCACCTTCAGCCTGGTGGCTCAAGGCAGAATATTCTGTGTGATCCTTAAGGACACATGTTTTCTCTCTATTTGGCCACTTGGTGTCCTTTTGGTACCAAGAAAAAGCCTATAAATAGGACCTATTTCCCAAGATTCAACAGGAGGAATTTTGGGAATTTGGGAGAGATGCTACCCATTTATGCACTGCCATACATTTCTTCTTGAGCTACTTACTTCACCCTTACCTAGCTGCACACTCTCCAACTCCCAGATAGTTACTGCTGCTCATCCTCCAACCATTCCACCACTGTTGGACCATTAGTATAATTTTGCCTCTCTAATCATCTTCCTAACCTTAAACCCCCTGTATTTTTGGTGACTCTGCTAGGGATGCTTTGTTGATGGTTCATACTTGCAATGGCTTACACACTTCACTGGAAAAGATAGAAGAAGATGAAGTTCAACAACCCCCACGGCAACAAGGCTCTTCTAATGACGGAGCAGCACATACGGAGAACCGTGACCATAGTGTTGTGGTTGAGGTAGTCCAGTCACTTCAGGATACGCAGAGGAAGATCCTGGAAGATTTGCAAACTCCCACTGAGGCTATTGTGGCCATGGCGTCCAGACTAGCCCCAGCACATGCACGTCCGCTTGTAGCAGTCCCAAACACAGTGCCTAACTTATTCCCTGAGGTTCGGGCTTTGATCTAGATGCCTCCGGTGGTACCTCAGGCGAACGGTACGGTCGTTAGTTCAACTACCCAAGAGCAAATTGGTCCATTCCAACCCACTCACTTCGTTACTCTAGCCAACAATCAAGCTATGCTCGAGCAAGAACGTAGCAAGAAGCAACTGCCGTCTCTTCCAGATCCAGATGTGAAACCCTTATACTCTCAGAAGATATTGACCATCCCATACCCAACTGGGTATGTAATGTCTAAGTTTATTAAGTTTGATGGGAAACAAGGCAATGCCAGAGAACACGTGGTGAGGTTCATTGAAACTCTTGGTGTCCATGACAGTGACCACTCTCTGCGCCTTCGGGAGTCCTCCAAATCACTTACTGAAAGTCCTATAGCTGGTATATGAACTTGGCTCTTAACTCGATCAAGAGTTATGAGGAGATGGTGAACAAGTTCCACATAAAGTTCTTTCAAGTCTAAGAGAAAGTTACAACCCTTACACTTGGGTGAGATGTCCAAAAAGAAGGCGAAGATATACTGGACTATGTTAAGCGGTTCCAAGATAAGGCTATTGACTGTCATGAACCAGTGGATGAGGCCCATTTAGTCAGCATATGTGTGGAGGGTGCCATACTCGACTACAAAATTTTCTTGGTGAACCATAATCTGCCTACCTTTTTAGCCTTGGTTGAGGCAGCTAGGAACCTCAGCATCGCTGGCCCTCTACATAGATCTCACAATAGTCACCGCTACTCCCACAGTAGCAGAGTTGTTATAGTAACCTCTGCAAGAGGGAGCCGCTCGCAAGGGGAGGCGTCATCCTCTCGGAAGAGAAAGAGTTATGAGGACAAAAATCTATATCCTTGCAGCCTTGAGAATGTTAAGGCCTTGGTTAAAGAATGGGTAATAGATGGTGAATTTACTTTGCCTCTGGTTGATGTCCCTCCAACCAAGAAGGACAAAGAAAGCCCATATTATTGTATCTATCACAAAACCACCAGACACCCTACTAAGGACTGTTGGACTTTGAAAAGTATCTTCAAGAATAAAGTTAACGCAAATGAGCTGAAGTTCAAAGATGCCAGTAATCGTGATGTAAGGAAGGACTCTTATCCTAACCACAAAGAGATAGGAAATAATGTACATATGATTGGGTACGTTGGGTCCGTGTGCGATCAAGTGCACATGGTGTCTTACTATGATGGGTTAGAAGAAATCGCTAGCGTCCAGCTTCTTGAGATAGTACCTGCAGAGGAAAAATTCACAGAGGATACTCTTACTCAGGCCTTGCAAAACTCTGTTAAGTTTCTCACCTTCTTTGACTAACTGGGGTTGAGCCAAGCCACCAGGTTGGAAGCAACAAAGGCCCTCATTAACATTTCCAAAGTGCACCATGCTAAAGTTGTTGAGGCTAAGGAGTATGTGCCTCAGCGTATCTAAGAAGATTAGAGGGCCATTACTTTTTCAGAAGCAGACAGAGCATACCTATTTCCTTATAACTGTCCTCTTTTTCTCTCAGCTTACATCAATGATGTAGAGTTCATGCGTGCTTTCCTTAATGGTGGGGCATCCATAAACATTATCACTACCGACACCTTTTCAAAGGCTAATATCCCAAAGTCCATGATAGTTCGCCAACCCATCACCGTGACGGGTTTTGGTGGGGAGAAAAAAGTTACTAAAGGCCATGTTGTCGTGGACTTAGTAGTTGGTGAGATCCATTCCGTCTATGTTCCATGTGATTGAAGCAGACACAAATTACCATATGATACTTGGCAGAGCTTGGATGCACCAATATGGGGCTATCCCGTCAAGTTATCACCAATGCATGAAGGCAAAGTTGGAAAAGCGCACAATAACCATAAATGCGTCTGAAAAGCCATTCGGGGTGGAGGAGGCACACTATTTGGATGCAGTTTTCTTTATTGAGTTGTCAACAGATGAAACTTCAAGGACTAGTAAAGTTGTAGGGGTAAAATTGTCGAAGTGGGAAGACATTCAGCATGCAGAGGCTGCTCTAGAAAGTAGTGGGCAGAAGAGGGGTAGCAAGTCCATAAGTCCTCCGCCCAAGATTGTTAAGGTGCGCGAGGGTGGCAAGATAGTCTACTACTTATGACGGTCTTGGGGGCCAGACTTCATACCTTGGGAGGATGGCCCCAAGACGAATAAATGTGACGGTGATGAGTCCCAAGAAGGGTTGGTGAAGACGCTTGAGCCCGCCCCTGAGTGCATGCAAGATAGAACCAAATCGCAACAGGAGATACTTGCTGAGGTCAACCTTAGCGACTTACCAGGGCAGAGCAAGCCCATGTTTATCAGCGATACAATAGCTCCAATAGCTAAGGCAAAATTGATAACACTACTGAAGCGGTACAGTGACGTCTTTGCTTGGACATATGACGAGATGCCTAGTCTTGACCCATCCCTTGTCACTCATCATCTGGACACTTTTCCCAACTCTAAGCCAATCAAGCAGCATGCTCAAAAGTATCAGCCTGATCTTGAAGCAAAGATTAAGGCAGAGGTAGAAAAGTTGCAGAGGGCCAAGTTCATTGAGTCTATACAGTACCCAACTTTGCTAGCAAATATTGTGTCTGTGAAGAAGAACGGCCAGATCAGGGTTTGCATAGACTTTCATGACCTGAATAAGGCTTACCCAAAAGATGTGTTTTCATTGCCCCATGTTGACATACCTGTCGGTTCTACTGTGGGCCATCAGATGTTCTCCTTCATGGATGGGTTTAGTGGTTATAACCAGATCAAAATGGCACCAGAAGATGTAGAAAAGACAGCTTTCAGAATGCCCTTGGAAAATTTTTTCTATATGGTGATGCCCTTCAGTTTGAAAAATACGAGGGCAACCTACTAACAGGTTATGACTGCAGTGTTCTATGACATGTTGCATTATGAAGTGGAAGTATATGTGGGTGATCTAGTGGTTAAGTCTACTGAGGCAAACCGACACTTCTTCGACTTGGAAAAAGTTTTTCAACATTGCTGCAAATTCTGCCTAAAGATGAACCCTCTCAAGTTTGCCTTCGGAGTTACCGCCGACAAGTTCCTTGGCTTTCTTGTACACCAGCGGGAGATTGAAGTAAATGGGGATAAGATCAAGTTGATCATGGAGATGCCACCACCACACTCTCAAAAGGCCTTGAAAAAATTCCTAGGCAAAGTGTCATACCTCAGGAGGTTCATTCCAGCCCTTGCTGAGATAACCTTTTCCTTTGGGACACTGCTGAAAGGAAATCACAAGTTTGAATGGTTGCAAGAACACCAACAGACATTTGATATGGTGAAAAAAGTACTTATCTCTAAACTTACAATGATTCCCCTACAATTTGACGAGCCTTTGCTACTGTACCTGACCTTCACACCTCAGTCTATTGGAGCCCTACTTGTCCAAGACATAGATGGCATTGAGAAGCCAGTCTATTACATCAGTCACAAAGTCAATGGTGCCAAGTCGCGATATACCCCATTTGAGAGGCATTGTTTAGCCTTAATCTTCACAGCGCAGAAGTTGTGCCACTATTTTTTGGCACACCCAATACAGTTTGTGACCTGGAGTGATCCAATCTGCTACTTGCTGAGCAAGCCTGCTTTGATTGGAAGAATGGCAAGATGGCTTTTGGCTTTAGTAGAATAGGACATCACTTATGTTACTCCCAAGGCTATTAAGAGCCAAGCGCTTGTAGACTTACTGGCCCAATTCCCATCTGGTGAACATGAACCTACAGAGATACCTCTACCAGGTGAGGTCCATGTCTCAGTAGCTGGAGTTGAGACTTATTGGGACTTAAAATTTGATAGAGCTTTCGGAGCTGGGAAAGGTGGAGCTGGCATAACACTAACCAATCACGAAGGAGAGCAGTTTCATCTATCATATCAATGTGACTTTGAATGTTCAAACAACGAGGCCGAATATGAGGTGTTGATATTGGGTCAAATTGCTTCCCAAAAGAAAGGCCTTTGCAAGTTGAAAATTTGGGGCGACTCCAAGCTAGTTGTCAAGCAAACAATAGGTGATTTCGCCTTGAAGTTGCCTCTGTTGGCCCCATATCGCACCATAGTTCAAATGTTGCTCACTCAATTTGATGATATCCAAATCCAACATACCCCTCGAACACAAAACCGTTTCCCTGATGCCTTGGCTACACTGTGACACCCTAATTGTTTAATTAATAAAAATAAATAAATATAAAAAAATAGTATATAATTGTGTTAAGACTTGGGTTAAATAAATAATAATAATAATAAAAATAATGATATTACAAATAATAAGAAGCAATAATGATAACAAGGATAAGAATACTAATAAGGTCAAGTTAAGCAGCAACAATTAATGGAATAGATTTGCAAATTTCTAGAGCAGTGGTTATTGGGCCATCTGTGCAATCTAAGCTTAGGGGATGGTGAGTCATCAATTCTGATTCATCATCACAGGGTGAGTCATCACCCAACGGTGTGTATAAAAAGGGGGAGAGGGGCTATGAAAGCTAGTAAAGGAGAGAAGAAAAAAAAAAGAGAATAATAATAAAAATAATGATATTACAAATAATAAGAAGCAATAAGGATAAGAATACTAATAAGGTCAAGTTAAGCAGCAACAATTAATGGAATAGATTTGCAAATTTCTGGAGCAGTGGTTATTGGGCCATTTGTGCCATCTAAGCTTAGGGGAGGGTGAGTCATCAATCCTGATTCATCATGAAGGGGTGAGTCATCACCCAGGGGCGTGTATAAAAAGGGGGAGGGGGGCTGCGAAAGCCAGTGAAGGAGAAAAGAAAAGAGAGAGAGAGAGAGAGAGAGAGAGAGAGAGATCTCGAAAGCTGGAAAGAAAAAAGAAGAAGAGGGAAATAGTAAGAATTAAAATAAAGGTGAGTTATATTATACCTTGAGTCACCATAATATATTTTGCGTATGTTTTGGGTTATCATAAATTATTTTACGCAATCTATGTTTTATAAAGTATATTAATATTTTGATTACGTTAATTATTTTTTGAACTCTATTTGTTTAAATTGAAACCCATGGATATGTTTGTTTAACTTTTAGAAATTATTTGACAATGGTTTTATGAACAATTATGTTTTGTAAGTACCATCACGGGAGCCCCATGCCTTGGGAAACTTAAATAACCATTGGCCTCTATTTGACCACTTTGTGGTCCTCTGTTTGTCATGGATCCATTGACCTCTGTTCTGATTGTCACTCATATGACCTCTATTTAATTCTGTTTTGTACCGTGGTTATGGTTATTTATTTACATAATTTTCGTATTTCAATTTTTGTCACTTTGAATAATTGTTTATTCAAATTAAGTTATGTAAATGTTTTAGCTTAACTAACTATCCCTGGTTATTTTGTATTCCCTATACTCTTGGTATAATATTTCTCACTCTGTTGTATGCTTATAGTTGTTACCCTTTCAGGAGACGAGATGTAAGGAAGACCCATAACCTCATGTAGTGGAACCCGTACAAGAATTTGATGCTGATCCGTTATTTTGTTTTCCTTTCCTTTCCTTTTCTTCCTTTTATTTTTTTATTGAGGGCCGGTCATTGAATAAAAAATAAATAAATAAAAGCTTTATAGATGACCTATCATACATTGAGCAACAAGGATGGATAGTCGATCGAGCATTTTGGGGCTATATACAGTCCGTCCCCGTTTACACCGTCCAAGCAGCGTGGATGTGTTTTGGTGTGGTTCAGTTAGGATGAGAATTTGAGCTTTTTATGCAATACTACTTTATGTGGTTGTTTGACCCGTTTGACCCACCACTCTAGACTTGGTAGAAGAAAACCTTTTTTGTACGTTAACCATGATGTGTTCTAATCCCCTTTTTTTTGTTGTTTTTTTGTTTTGTTTTTTTTGTTGTACCACAGGGATGAGACATTAACATATTTTGAATTTTGAACAAGGATGTAATATTAATTGTAAAAATAGTAAAGTTGGTATTTTATATATATTGCGCTATATATGCTTATATATATGCTGTGTTATGGATGTAATACCTCGTTTATTACTTTGTAGAATGGCCAATAATGGTAACGGAAGCAAGTCATCAGTCAGTGGCACTGAATCGATGCAAAAAATCATGGAAAGAGCGGTTACTAGCTTTTTGCAAGCGTTGCAGACTAACATCAACAATGGGATGCCGGAACGACGAGAAGAGCTGGTTACCATAAAACAGTTCCAGGATCTAAAACCCACCACATTTATCGGTAGCCCAGACCTAATGGTAGCAGATGCTTGGGTTAAAGACATGGAAAAGTTTTTCGCGCCTTACCCTGCACCGAAAGACAGAAGGTTACTTTTGCCACTTTCACCTTTAAAGATAATGCACAGGAATGGTGGTTTCTCACTCTAGAGAAAGAAGAAATTGCGACTTGGGCAAGATTCTTGGAAGTATTTTATGAAAAATACTTCCCAGATTCGTTGTGGGAACAAAGGGCGTCGGAATTCATACATCTAAAGCAAGGAACCATGACGGTAGCCGAATACGAGAGCAAGTTCACACAACTTGCTCAGTTTGTGACATATGTCATCCCCACCGAAGCTCGAAAAGCAAGAAAATTCAAAGCAGGATTGGATGCTGAAATCAAAGATAGGCTTGAGGTTTTGAAACTACCAACCTATGTAGAAGTGGTAGACCGAGCGTACATTGCCCAAAAAGGGGATTAAAGCCTCCCGTTTCAGGGAACCAAGCCAAAAGAAGCGATTTTCAGAAAGAGACAACAAAAGATCTGGTGTTGCGCCTCCCAAGAGGGTAAATATGGGTGCAACCAGTTCAGGCAATCAAGGTCCCATTAACCCTTGAGGTGGCACTATTCCAACTTGCCCTGCATGTGGAAGGGCTCATTGGGAACGATGCTATCAACACACTGAAGCATGCTTTAAATGCGGTCAAGTTGGCCACTTGCTGAGAGATTATCCAAACCTTACCAATCCTACCGCCAGTTGTAGACACCCCATTTTTGACAGCCATTACGACTTGGACGTTATCGTATGCACACCTGATGATGAGTTTATATGCTTGCCAAGTACTCAAAGTTTTCAGCGGAATGCCACAGCTTTTAGCCTTTCAAACCCTACACTCTTGTTGCCTCATTCTTGGACCAGACCTTGGTTTTTCAAGCTTGTAACCCTTGGTGGCCTGCCGGCCACCTTTTTTGGGCTGCCAGCCATCGCTCTTGGTTGCCGGCCACTGATGTGGCATGCCGGCCAGTAGTGTGTTTTGCAGATATTTTGTGACAACTGTGTCAGCTGTTTGCACATATGCATGCATTTGCTCCCACGTGTAGGGCTGGATATTTGTGAGGGGAATTCATGTTTTCTATATATAGAGGGCCTCCCTCTCATGTTTTAAGGTTAGAAAAATTTTAGAGCAAAAATTTTCCCCTCTTTCTACAATTTTCTCACTCTTCCAAATTTCTATACTTTAGCCTACAAATCCTTAACCTTTGCTTATACACCCTTAACCAAACCTTCTCATCTTTGAGCTGAGGTACTTTTGAGCTTGGTTTGAGCTCTTGAAGGGTGTGTTGTCTTAATTTGTTCCCTAGAATTGGTCTTCTTTTCAAGTGGTATAAGGCTTTATTTGTTGCTTTGTTTTATTTACTATAATTCTAGCTATTTTTCAATTGTTTTGGGGCTATAAAAACTATGTATTTTTGGGTTGAAACTTAGGTTCTAAGGCCATAAAAGGTTGAGGGGTGGTTCACCCTTCTTTGCACCTTGTTTTGGAGGCCTTTACTCTTGTGTTTTCCATCATTTTACTATCTTTTTTTGCGCTTTTAACACTGATTTTCAGAGTTATTTTAGTGGCCAAAATCATGTTATGAAGTCCAAATTTGGAGGGGTTAGCCTCCCTTCCTTGTGTCTTGCTTACTAGCCTAGCTTGTGCTATGTTTTAGCATATTAATCTAGCCTTTTTTGTCTTAATTCCAGCATGTTTTCGGACTTATTTGAGATTGTTTTAGCACTGTTTTTGGTTGATAGTTGCATTTGAGCTTTGTTTTGCATACTTATAGTGTAATTGTCCTCATGAGTTTAGTGTTTTAGGCCTTAGACACCATCTTATTTGAGTTGATTGCATTTATTTATGGCTTTCCATACTTGTGATCACTCTCAATCATCTTTGGACCCTCCCTCATTTCTTGGCTTTTGTTTTGCTTTGAAAGTGGTCCAAACAACTTGTTTGTTTAAAGCATAAGATTGAGATGTCATGCTTAATGGTTTAATCCCTTTGGGGTTCATTACCAACGGTGTGATGTCTCTTTCATGCCTAAGACAACACTTGGTTTGAGCCTTTTTTCCATTTAGAGGACTTAAACTCACCATTGGACTCAATTGATTAAGGAATAGATGGTAATCTAAAATGGAGTAATTAAAAATGGGACTAAAATGGTGCAAGCTAATTAAAAAAGAGTTGTGTTCAATCGAACATTAATTGAATACATGGAAGCTTAAGGCATTTCATACTCATTAGTGATGAAATGGTTCAAGTTTCCAAGGTCACCACTTCCCTTGATCAATTCATGAAAGGGAGGAGATTAGAGTCTTATTTTGTTGCATTCATTGAACTTGTACACTTTGGTTCATAAGCCATCATGCAATGAAATAGCTTGAGTTGATGGTTTGGTGAGCCAAGGTTACTACTCCTTTGATTTGTTCATGAAAATGAGAGGTGAGTTGTGCAAACAAACCCTTGAAAACACGTTGTGCATGCTCTGTTTGTTCTCTATTGTAGTAAGATGAACTGGGCAGCAGTGGTTGGCAGGCCATTCTCAGTGGCCAGCAGCCACCTTTGATGGCCGGCCGGCCTCTAATGCAAAATGCATCAGTGTGTTCTTCAAGCAGAGCCTAGTTATTCTAGAAGTGGGCAAAGGTGTTATTGTTCTATTGCGCAACAGAGGCCTTCCGGAAGCAAAAAAGTGGATTTTCGGGTGGAAACCGAGCATGTGCATGAGCATCCCTTGCATACCGAGCCAGTTTTAGCTTAAATATTTAGCTTAGATGTTTGTTGTAACTAATTAGTTGTAGCTAGCTAGTTCTTCGATTTCGTTTTGTAATAATTAGTTAGCTAGAATAGTTAATTCAAGTGTTGTAATAATTAGTCAAGTAGTTTAGCTAATTTCCTTTGTTTTGTAATAATTAGCTTAGCTTTAATTAGTTAATTAGCTAGTTAGTTCATTCGGACCCTCCTTTTGTGAGGGCGCAATGTTGTAATAACGTATATGTCTTCCAACCCCACGTCTTTTCTCCATTTTATTTACTAGCTTATGATGGTTAGTTTAGGGACATTACGTTTTGTTTAGCATACTTCATGTTTGCATTCATTTGTATTGCATGCACCGAGGCTAGGTTCATCATTCTAACTTACATTGTTAGTTTAAATACTTCATTGAATACCTGCTTAGACCGCATGATATTTAATTGATTTATATGCCATATTAGTAGCCGAGCCTATTAGTTGCATATCGTATGTGTTGCATTAGTCATATCACATAGTTAGGAATCATGCATTTTTCTAACTCATTTTTCTTTTTAGCTTGGAGTACTAGTGTAGACAACCCATTTTTGATAGTCCTCAAGGCTTGGACGTCATCACTTGTGCATTTGATGATTATGGTTGCATGTGTTTGTTTTGAGTGCCCGAAGTCCTCGGCAGAACGCCTTGTCTTTGAGCCTTTAGACCTTATCCTTTCTGTGCCTTATTTTGGATCAAAACTTGGTGCCTGGAACTCGTGGTGACCTGTCGACCACCACCAGAGGCAGTCGGCCATGGCCCTTGGTTGTCGGCCATTGGTGTGGCTGGTCGGCTACCAGTGGTGGTCGACGGCTACCAGTCTCTTTTTCCAGATATTTGTTGACAGCTATGCCAGCTGTTAGCACATTGAGCTGCATCTCCCTACACGTGTATGGTAGGATGTTTCTAAGCTCAAGACTTGTTTTTCTATATATAGAGGGGTTCCATCCCCATTTTAAAAGGTTAGAAAATTTAGAGCAAAAATCTCTCTCTCTCTCTCTCTCTCTCTCTTACAATTTTGTGCCTAATTACTTGTTTTCTCTACACTTTTGCATACATATCCTAAATCAAATCTTCTTACCTTTGAGATGAGGTTACTTGGGGTTTTCTTGGAGCTCTTGAAGGTGGTTTTAGCTTGGTTTTGTGCCTAGAATTGCCCTTTGTTTCAAGAGGTAATTTACTTGCCTTGTTTACTTTGTTTTGTAAGCTTGTTTTACCACATTTTCTCACTATTTTGGGCTGGTTTTGAACTGAGAAAAACTCTATTTTTGTGGCCTAAAAGTGCTAGTTTGAGCCCTTTTTTTAGTTAGGGAGTGGTTCACCCTTCTTGCTTATTAGTTCGTAAAGCTTTTGTGCCTTTATTCATCACTTTCAAATCAAATTTTTTGGGCCTTTTAACCACTGAATTTCAGAGGTTTTTCAGTAGTAAAAACCTTATTTTGAGGTCTAAGTTTGGAGGGGTTAGCCCCTCCTCCTTGTGTCTTGTTTGCATGCCTAGTTAGCTTCACATGTTAGCATGTTTTTCTAGCTTAACTTAGCTCAAGTCCAGCATGTTTTAGCATCTAAAATAACCTGTTTTAGCTCTATTTTGGGCTGGTTAGTTCATTTAAGTCTTGTTTTGCATAGTTGTAGTGTAACCCCTTTCACTAGCTTAGTGTTTTAAGGCTTTAACCATCATTGGTGTGAGTTGATTGTATGTTTTAGTGCTTTTTCTACTTCATTTCAGCATTTATATTCTCTACAATCTCCCTCATTTCTTTATGTTTTGGTTTTGCTTTAAGTGTGAAATGGAGGTGCTACACCTAATAGGTTAATCCCTTAGGGGGTTCATTACCAACAGTGTAATGCCTCTTTCATGCCCAAAGTAACTTGGGGTTTAAGCCCTCCTTCCATTAGAGGACACTCACCAATCGACTTAATGGATTAATGAATGATTTGGTAATTAAAATGAGTAAACAAAATTAGCAAGTAAAAGAGGCAAGATAAACATTCTTTGTGTTGCATTGCATGTGTTCAAATCGGACGTTAGTTTGAATACAAGGAAAATAGGACATTTCGTACTCAAAAGTGATGAAATGTGCCACTTTCCTTGGTCTCCATTGCCCTTGATCATGCATGATAGGATGATGGTCTCTTTGGTCTCATTTTGCATTTATTGAACTTGCACAATTGGTTTCACAAGCCATCATGCAATGAATTTGCTTGATTGATGGTTTGTGAACCAAAGCTTGTCCTTCCTTTGATTTTCCCATGAAAAGGAGAGGCAAAGTGTGTAAACAACCCTTGGGAAATACACTGTTTTGCTCTCTGTTACAGCAAGGAAGTTCAAACCAGTAGTGGCTGACAGCCACCACTAGTGGTCGACCGGCCACTAATGGTAGCCGATCGGCTGTCAGCCACCAATGAAATTTGCATAGTGTATTGGTAAGGTGGAGCAGAGGTGTTCTGGATGTGGACAACTTTGTTGGTGTTCATATGTGCAAACAGAGGCTTTCAGCAGCAAGGCAGTGGCTTTTCGGGTGAAAAATTGAGCATGCATGCCTCCCTCGCTTCTCGGGATTATCTAATTAGTTTAATTAGCAATAAATCAAATACGTGTTGTAATTAATTATTTGTAGCTAATTAAGAGGTGTAAATAATTAGTTAGTTTAACTAGTTATTTGATTTCTGTTTGTAATAATTAGTTAACTAGAATAGTTAATTAGTTTCGAATTTTGTAATAATTAGTTAGCTTAATTAGCCTAGTTAGCTAGTTAGCTAGTTAGCTTTTATTCATTCGGACCCTCCTTTGCAAGGGCGTAATGTTGTAATAAGTATGTGTGTGTGTGTGTATGTCTTCCAACTCCACGTTTTTCTTCCTTTTATTTAATTGCTTTCGATGATTAGACTAGGGTCACGTTTCAATTAGCATACCTTATGCTTGCATCCATTCATCTTGTTTTGCATGCACCGAGGCTTGGTGCATCATTCAAATTGCATTGTCATTTCAATATCTTATTTGAATACGTGTTTAACCGCATGTTTTCAAATCAATCCATATGCCATATTAGTAGCCAAGCCTATTAATTGCATATTGCATGTGTTGCATTAGGCATCGTGTATAGTTAGGAATCATGCATATTTTTACTAACTCATATCTTCCTAACTTGGAGTACTAGGTGAGTTTTTATGCTTTAGCATACTTGCATAAGTGTGAATGTTGCCATGATTAGCATGCTTGCCATGAGGCTATGTGCTTAAATACTAAACTGCTTGAATGCCTATGGATGAAGGCTTGTTGTTTGAATTGGAACAATTCAACAAATGTATGTTTTAGGCCCACTTTGTTGAGTAGCAAATTATGTTTTAAGCCCACTATGTTTGGTGGCAAATCCACAAACTTTAAGCCTACTTGAGGTGGCAAATTCAAACTATTTTCGCAAACAAACATGAGTTGAATTGTTCCAAATTAAGCAAACTAGTTTATACTTGGATGTGCGCATCACATAGTAATGCTAGCTTAATAATCAACAAGAGCACATAATGTTTATAAAAAAATCATGTCATGGTTAGTAGAGGCCGATCTTTGATCGGGCGAGCGGGGGTGCTCAATCCATGATCTTCCCCTCTCGTACCAAAGTTCCCAAGCCGAGGCAACTTTGGTGATGACGGACACATGGCCTTTGGCACGAGTCATGGGTTTCCTAAATTTCCCCAAAAATAAAATATTTAGGCGGTGACTCTGTATCTAGCAAAGTAGTCCATTTTTAGCACTTTTGATTCAAAAACCAATTTTCCAAAATGATTTTCCGGATTTGGACTCTTTGATGTTTATCAGTTTCATATTGCACTTGTGAGATTAGATTCAGAACCACGGGAGTCTGAACTGTAGGGATTTTCTTTTCGAGCTTTCGAAAGGGGGCGCAAAAGAGCCGAGCTACAATTTCTGGGGATTCCATTAGGGACTTAGAGAACTTGACTCAAACTCATGATATGACAATCTACACTTATGTGTTTCATTGCATTTGTATTTGCATTTGTATCGGTGCGCTTAAGTCACAGTGTTTGCCATCTACTATTCCTGAACGGTTTACCGGAGGCTTGCTTGGAAAAGCTTGCCAAAAGGCTGATCGGTTGCGGGCTCTGCCACGATGGAAACACAACCCTTGGATCTGGATTACCGCTATACCGTTTGATCCTCCTTTTCACTTCTCGGTGTTAGGTGTGAGAGGTATATTAGGTAGTATTGCTGAGGTACCCTTTTTGACCAATTGACCTAGTTACATATATGAAACCATAGAGACTGTTCCAAACTAGGACAGATTGCTTACCCGAATGCAGGAATTGTGTGAAGCCACTTGTTATGCATAGTGAACCCCAGTTCCTGACGAAACTAGGACAAGGTAATCCTACCCCATCATAGGGGTGTTTTGGCTCTCACTTGCTTAATATGTGCTTTTAGAGTGAAACTCTACAGGAATGTATGTATCAGTTGCAAGTCTGGGTATCAGTTTTTGGGAGGCAGAATTCAGTATTGAGCATGGTTCTACGGCTTTGATTACATCAGTGTACTGATTAGAATTTGAGTAGAGGTGCTGTGTGGTTTTTGATTTTTGTTTTCTTATTGCTTTATTTATTTTTTTGCAAGGTAGTTTTTCATCATTACTTCAGACGATTCTGTTATCTCCCAAGCACTCTGGACCCGAGTAAGAAGGATTTGTAGATCCGGGGATCTTGTCAAGGGACAACCAGTGTTTGTTTCACTCCTACCGGTTACCAGACGGAGGAGGATTAGGAAGAATTCACCAATCCAGTAGTCACCTTTCATTTCACCTACGCCCAGTCAGGCCCAGTCTTCTACTCCAGAAAGAGGGTATTCGCCAGTTTCGGTAACCCAAAATCCTCCAGTCAGCATGGAAGATATGCTTCATCAGCTCCAGCAGACTACTTCTGCCAAGTTAAGATCACAGCCTGCCAAGCTGAGGTTGTAGCCCGCCAAGCAGAAGTGATAGATAGGCTTCAGCAACAACAACCACAACTGGCAGTAGCCTCTACATCCCATGCACCTCTAACAGGAATTCCGGCACCCAGGGTCACAGTCAATGTCCAAGAGAATATGGGCATTCCGGCAGATCCGATCCCACCTCAGACCTCCAAGGCACCAGTTTACCAAATGGAGGCGCCGTTTGAATTCGAGATTGACCCCATTGCACTGAAGGTTAACAAGCTAGAAAAGCTCTTCAAACAGGCGCAGGGCATGAATTCAATCCTGATATTGAGGATGGATACACAGATTCCGCAGTAACTCTACCGGACAGATTGAAGATGCTGCACAAAGACCGGTTTGACGGCTCCAGAGATCCCATGGTCCATCTATGGCTATTCTCTAATATCCTACGATCAATTGGTCTCACTAGATTGCAAAAGTTGTCACTTTTTGGCCGGACCCTATTGGGTATAGCGGCCATTTGTTATGCCAAGCTTGACGACTCTGTGAAGAGAAATTGGGAGGAAATGGTCGAGGCCTTGATAGCGCAGTACTCCTACAATACTCAGATCGAGGTCAGTACTCGTGATCTCGAAACAACTCGCCAGGAGTCGAAGGAGGGCTTCTCAGATTTTGTGACTTGATGGAGGGCCAAGACCTCTATGATGACTATTCGGCCATCTGAAAAGGACCAAATCAGAATGGTGGTCCGTAACTTGCAAGGAAGACTATTACAGAAGATGATAGTTTTGCTTTTATTTACATTTGCTGAGCTCCATAAAATAGGGGTGCAAATTGAGGATGCAAGGAAGCAAGGACTGATAGACCATGAGAAGGAACAACCCAAAAGGCCCTTTACATGCAGCTCCATTGCAGCTACAACTGGTGGCACCTCTGCACGGCCTTCAGATGTGAGCATGGTCACCACCACACCCAAAACTACTAACCTGTTCGCCAACACCTCCAACACAACTTTGCAAACCTCGAGCCATCAAGCCCGAAACCAAAGAACCTTACCCCGCTCTATATGTCCTTATCCGCAGCCTTGAGGGTTCTGATCAAAAAGGGACATCTTAAGCTGTTAGAACAATGCCCGCTACCCGATCTTCTCTCTTTAAAACATAACCCAACCAAATACTGTGCTTTTCACCAACAACATGGTCATGATACTGATCAGTGCTTCAGACTGCGTCATGAGATTCAAGATCTCATTGACAATAAGGTGATAGCACCTCCTAAAAAACCCAACGTCACTACAAATCCTCTCCCACCACATAACCAAGTCTCCCCACCCTGGCATATAAACCTCATCTACACATTGGCCGTCCCTTATGACCCCAGTATATACATTATCCCTTCCCACCTACCTAAGTCGGTGTTGTTCATCCCCGAGAGCATATACTTGTGCACGATGAGCACATCCACATTCTAACTTGAACCCGTGGTGGTGACAGTGGAAGATGAAGGGAGGTTAGCCTTGGTGGAGAATATCAGTCTTTTGCCCGAGGGCTTTGAGGACTTATCTAAAGGGACATACGACCCGAGTTGCTATGTTATGCCAATCAATCAAGCTAAGCCAGAAGTGGTGTTGCTGACTGGGATGGGGGTCAGTGTAGTTTGAGAAGATAGACCAAGTCAGGGATTAGATGATCTAGCCGACCTGGAGGAGGACATAAACAATTTGCTATTCTTTGATATGCAAGATCAGGGGGACGTGTACATTGATTGGTTTGATCTGAACGGGTTGATAAATAATTCTGGTTGGCTAAGTGATAAACTCGATATAGATGAGGGAACTGAATTAAAGCTGGAAGAACAGAAAGTGGGAACCACTGCAATGGCCAGAATGACCGATGGGAAGGGTAAACTGCTGAAAAACACCGGTGAAGAACAATTGGCTCAAGAACTGGGCATTGTTAATACTGTACATACAGAGCAATAAGCCGCGTTGGAGTGGTTTGGGCAAGAAATGAGTGAAAGTGATCGGAAAGCTGGAATAGCTTAACGTCCCGCAGGGAATGTTTCTGCCGAGAGAACACTTAGACCAGAACCAGACAATTACTTGTCGGTTGCCGGAGGTTTGTGGTGGGAAGATGATGATCTGCATTTTGCCCACATTGATGAGGATTAGGGTGAAGGCCTTCCTGACAATACCTAGTATATGGAAGAAATCGACCACATGACAAAAAGTGGCCGATATTTTAAACCACCGCATCTGGACCAACCTGAGGCATTCGGGAAGGATAAAGAAGTCGAGAGACAAAAGGAAAAGTAGTTAGAGGAAGAGGCTGTGTTGAAACAGTTGAAGAAGATTCAAGATGACATATCTATCTGGGGGCTGCTTATGGCTTTGCAAGTGCACAAACAGGTTGTACTGACAGCGATGGATAAAGTGAAGTTGTCCATCGACACCTCCCCGGAACAACTGGTGGGATTAGTTTTCTCGGTGGGCGCTGTGTCGACTTTGACCTTTTCAGACAAAGAACTGCCATCGGAAGGCTCTGCACACAACAAGCCTCTATACATATCTATAGAGTGTCGAGAGAAGTGGATACCAGTGGTATTGGTCGACACCGGGTCAACAATCAACGTCTGCCCTTGTCGTACGACTTATGCTATTGTTCTGAAACCGGCCGATTTTGTGCCTACAACCCAAGTGATCTGGGCGTATGACAATACAAGCAGAGAGGTGACAGGAGCAGAGCAGATTAGAGTACAGGTTAGCCTAGCTCAACAGGACATCAAGTTCCATGTCTTGGATGTTCTGGCCACTTTCAACTTATTACTTGGGCAACCCTGGTTACACCAAGTAAGAGCTTTCTCTTCCACCCTCCACTAAATGCTGAAGTGCCCCTATGGGAAAGGGGTAGCTATAGTTTTCGAGAATTCATCTATACATCCTCCGCTAGAGGTCACTACACCTGTGCTGGAGATTGTGCATGGAAAAGGGGATGTCTTCTTTTCGGGGGTTTACCTTGGCTGAGGCCCGGGTAGTGTAGAATATCCTGGCTATCGATGAGGGCTTGTATGTTTGCGCCCAATCTGTGTACTTCATGAACAAACTCCAACACATACCAGGAATGAGATTAGGAAGAAGCGGCCAGAAAGGCGTTGCTGCATTGGCCGACGCACCACATAACTCTCATGCCTTTGGTCTTGGCTATACGCTTGCCAAAGAGGACTGGGTGAGAAAAGGGAAGGAAATGGCCGAAAGAGCCAGAGCTAAGCAGAGTGGAAAGCACTACGAGCTTGTGCACCGACCAATTCAGGGAACCCTGAATGGCTATTTTGTTTGGGAGGGTGAAGACTCCCATTCTACTGTTTCCCCAAACCCTGGTTCAACTCTGAAAAGCAGCAGGTTCCCGGCTTTGAGATTTTCTTTGACTTGCAACTGCAAGAGAGTGAAACGGAAGAATAGACTGAACTAACTGCTGAGGCTGCAAAGAGCACAGAAAGTGATTCCAACAACAATGAGCTTCAAATGGGAGCAGCACTGGCATGTCTTCTTTCAGATCCTCAGATTAACTCAGAGAGCTTGGGGGATAACCTGACCGTTTCCATGATCGGAGACCAATCAGGTGTGAACCTTTCTGGCGGTATCTTGGATACATCTGACGTACCATCCCTTCCCTGGCAGCTGGAAAAAGGGCTACCTGTCTAGCAGTTTTGAGTCAGGTAGTGAACCAGAATCTGATTCCATAGAGTATATGGAGTCGGAATCAGATTCCGGTTCTTTTAAGTCTGGGTTTGGTATTCTTGGGATTGATAACCTGGATATCGAGGTTTTGTCTAGGTCATTTTTTTCCTTTTCTTTTGAGTTGGTTATAAGTAACGAATTGGATAAGCTGGATCTTTTGAATGAGAATGTTGCTACAGATTTTGAGTACTTCTCTGTGCCTCTTATTTATTGCATTGATCATGATTTTCAAAATTTTGATGAAAACAAGGAGGAATGAATTCCTCTGGTTATGAAACATTTGATTAATCGAGAGGAGGAGAGGTTTGTAAAACCCCTTGTCGATGAAATCATTCCAATTAATGTGGGTACTGAGAGGGATCCGCGTCTGATCCAGATCGGGTCTACATTGTCTTCGGAGGAGCGCGATTTCTTAGTCGCTTTATTAAAAGATTTCAAAGATGGCTTTGAAGATCAAAGAGGAGGTCACCAAGCAGATAGACGCAGGGTTCTTACTAGTATCTGAGTATCCAACTTGGTTGGCCAACATTGTTCCAGTGCCAAAGAAAGATGGCAGAATTCGGGTGTGTGTGGATTTCAAAGATCTGAACAAAGCCAGTCCGAAGGACGACTTTCCTTTACCGCACATTGATGGATTGATGGACTTCACTGTAGGCCATGCGTTGCTCTCCTTCATGGATGGATTTTCCAGGTATAACCAGATTGTGATGGCACCTGAGGATAGAGAGAAGACTACTTTCACTATGCCATAGGGAACCTACTACTATAGGGTGATATTGTTTGGGTTGAAGAATGCTGAGGCTACCTATAAACGGGCTGCAACCACAATTCTGCATGATATGATCCACAAAAAGTTCGAGGTGTATATGGATGACATGATTATCAAGTCCAAGGAAAGAGAGGGCCACTACACCACCTTGAAGAAATTCTTTCAACGGATTAGAGAATACAGGTTGAGGTTGAATCCACAGAAGTGTACTTTCGGCATAATGACAAGGAAAATGCTGGGTTTCTTGATTACATAGAGGGGAATCGAGGTAGATCCTTCCAAAATCAAGGCCATCCTAGAAATGCCACCACCAAGGACTGAAAATGAGGTGCGAGGCTTTCTGGGTAAAGTGCAATTCATAAGACGATTTATTTCAAAATTAACCTTAACTTGTGAACCACTATTTGGTCTCTTGAAGAAAGGAAGGAAATTTCGATGGGGCGACCGATGTCAGTTTGCTTTTGAGCAGATCAAGCAATACCTTCAGAATCCACCTGTGTTGTCATTGCCAAAGTCAGGAAAGCTATTGATTCTATATCTATCAGTAACAGACACAACGATGGGATGCATGCTTGCTCAGGAATCTGAGGATAGGGTGGAGAGAACCATCTATTACCTAAGCAAGAAAATGCTGAATTATGAGACCCGCTACACTTCGCTAGAGAAAGCTTGCCTAGCCTTGGTATGGGCTACCAGGAAGTTGAGGCACTACCTATTAGCTCACTCCGTAATTCTGGTTTCGAGATTAGATTTCATTAAATATCTTTCCAAGAAACCAGTGCTTATGGGTAGGCTAGCTCGTTGGTTGCTTTTCCTCTCCGAATTTGATTTGAAGTATGTTACTCGCAAGTCTGTTAAGGGGAGAGCAGTAGTAGAGTTCCTGGCAGATCACCTAGTAGAAGGGAATGAAGTGGTGGAATACCTGTTCCCAAATGAAGCTATTCTGCAAGTCGAGGAAGAGATTTGGACAATGTACTTTGATGGAGCGTCTAACCAGTACGCTTATGGGATAAGGGTGTTGTTGATAACACTCGACAATTCCCATATACCCTTAGCCTTCAAACTCTGGTTCAAAGTATCCAACAACAAAGCAGAATACAAGGCATGTATCGTTGGTTTGGAAGCCGACCTGGACCTAGGGGCAAAAAGGTTGGACGTCATTGGGGACTCGAACCTAGTTGTGTCTTAAGCAAAAGGAGATTGGAAGGTTAAAGAAGAAAAGATGAAGATCTATCACTAGACCCTAGATGTTTTGACTCCTAGGTTTGAGAAACTGACTTTCACGCATTTACTAAAAGAGAACAACAGGTTTGCTGACACCTTATCAACTCTATCTTCCATGATAGACATCCCTTTTGGAGTTCGGATGTGTCCGATCATCATTGAGCAGAGATATACGCCGGCCTACGAGTCTATCGCCACAATAGATGAAGTTCAAGATCAAAACCCTTGGTACTATAATATCTGGAACTTTTTGGAAAATGAGGTTTATCCACCAGGGGCAAATGCCAAAGATAAAAGGGCAATCCGGCGGATGGCCGTTTAATTTATCATCTGCGGGGGTAAACTGTACAAGAGGGGTCATCTAGGAATACACAGTTATGTGTTGACGTAGAAGAGTCAAAGCGCCTAATAGAGGCCATCCATGGGGGAGAGTGTAGAGCGCACATGAACAGAGTAATGTTAGCCCAGAAGATTCTCAGCAAGGTTACTACTGGTCTACTATGGAGGAGGATTGTATCAGTTTTGTTTGGTGATGCCACAAATGCCAAATTCATGCCAATCGCATGAACATCCTGCCGTCGAAGCTATACAACATGACTTTACCATGGCCTTTTTCAGTCTGGGGAATCGACGCCATCGACGCAGTTACACCGAAAGGGTCAAATGGGCATGAGTACATTATGGTGGCGATTGATTACTTCACAAAGTGGGTGGAAGCTCAGTCTTTTGCAGTGTTGAAAGTAACGCATGTGGCTAAGTTCATCCGAAATAACATCATTTGCCGTTATGGAGTCCCGAATGAGATCATTTCAGATAATGGCTCCCATTTCAAGAAGAAGTGATCAACTTGTTGGAGAAATACAATGTGACTTTTCATAAGTCATCCACATACCCGCCACAAATCAACGGAGATGTTGAGGCTGCTAACAAGAACATCAAGCACATTTTGCAGAAAATGGTTGAGACTTACAGGGACTGGCCAGACAAATTGCCATTTGCACTTTGGGGTTATAGGAATTCAATTCGGACGTCTACTGGGGCAACTTCGTACTCTCTGGTTTATGGGATGGAAGCTGTTCTGTTGATCAAGATAAAAGTTTTGTCGTGGCGGGTTATGGTTGAGTGCCAGATAGCGGAAGTAGATTGGCAACAGAGTAGGTTCGGAAGAACTGATGTTGTTCGATGAGAGAAGGTTGAAAGCACTATACCATGTTCAAGGTTATCAACGTAGGATCGCTAGGGCTTTTAACAAGAAGGTTTAGTCCTGGAATCTCAAAGAAGGGGATTTGGTGCTGAAAAACAACCGAGCTCCCATCCATGACCCCAGGAGCAAGTTTAGACCCTATTGGACTAGTCCTTATATCATTAAAACTATTTGGTCGGGTGGAGCTGTTATTCTTATGGACTTGGATGGCCTAGCATTTTCCTAACCAATCAACATGGACAAGTTGAATAAATATTACCCCTGAGAGGCTCGCTAGGCCGAAAACCCAGAAGGGCGACCTAGGCAAAAGTTAGAGCACAAAAAATTAGAAATATAGAAAAACTGAGCTCGCAAGGTTGAAAACCCCAAAGGGCAACCTTGGCAAAAGTTAGAGCGTAAAAAGAGAGTGTTAATACTCGAGTGAACCCGAACTGAACTACGTAAGGCTTGATTCCCATCTTCGGGATACGTAGGCAACTTCATCCTGAAGTTCGGCCGTAAACACCTCCAACTCAACTGTCCTGTCCATGTGTTGATTAGGTCATCTTTGTCTATTCTTTATCTGAGTGTTCGGTTGTGATCCTCTCCGAGAACTGGCTACAGTGTTGAGCAATGCTATTCAGACAAGGGGCAATTTGTTGTCTTCGGATTTGGGGTTGTACATCTCAAGGATAGATTCCGTGTGTGTCAAGTTGCGATCCTTATCAAAAATGGTTTTGAAAAGTTTTGATAAAACCTGATTTTGTTCATATTAATCCTTTTACAACTTAGACTATTTTTGGACCAAAAGGAAAATTTTCAGTGCTTACAACTTCAATTTCACTGATTTCAATACAAAGTTCTCTAACTCTCGATACAAATCAAATTGCTCTTATTACATTCAAAAAGAAAAATTGAAAAGTAAGATCAAAGCAAATAAACTTGGGGCATAGATGAGTTAGGTGTTCCTGCGTCCCCTCCCTGTGCTTGTGGAAGCTTCTGATGCTAAAGTGGGCCCGGATTGCACTTCATCTTTAAGTCAGGTCAGACACTCGCCAGAAAGTGAGCAGTTGAAACTAGGGGCAGGAGCCAAAAGTTCTCTCGTCCTCCACGTAATGGGATACATAGTCAATTGTGAACCTCGGATTGGGAATGAAGCTAGGTACTCTACCCCCTCTTTTGGGCAATTCTGGTCATGTCCAAACTAATGCCTGAACCAGAACGGAAAGTAGAATACACAGTGTGCCAAGCCAATCAGTTGAATGCCAAGTTGCCGAGCCATGCTGTAGCTCATCTTGAGCAGATCAAACCAGGGGCAACGCCAAACAATGTCAACAGCAGACCTGTTGCACATCCAATGGCCCCACCACCCTTTGTTCGGGAAATCAACTAGCTATTGGCGGAAAAAGTATGCTCGAGCTGAGTATGCGGGGCAAGAGTCCACTACCTTCAGCTTGTCCATAAGCCATATCTAGGGAGGGATGAAAGAGAAGAGATATGTGAGCTGAGAGAAAAGTGAGAAAAGGGCTTTGAGAGAAAAATAGAGCATGAGTGCCAAGAGATGTGAGAAACACATAGTAGAAAGGGTGGGAAACGTTACCTGAAGAAGTAGTGGACTTCCCGCAAATTTGCTTGTCTTTCACCGATGGAAGGCATCTAAGCCCATCAAAGTCTCAGCTAATGTCAAGCCAATGCAACTCTTGCCCTCTTTCAGGCCTTGCGCCACTTCAATTAGTCGAATCCTAGACCCATTGAAACTAGGGGCAAGAAGGAAATGTGCTAGCATGCACAAACAAAAGGGCATGTTGTCGAAAACCCTGCCAAAAAAGGTCACTGCAGTCGCCGGCGTCAAAAAATCGATGGATCAAATTGGGAATGCCCAGCTCTCCATTGTGAACCAAGGAACGAGCCTCGTGTAGAGTAAGCCCGCACATCCGTCCCAAAGCTTGGATATGACCAAAACGGGCTGAGGTAAGATTTCCTCATCACACCGGGACTCCATTAGCACTTGAAATTCTTCGATTGTCGGGCATATCTCTTGTCCCCCGAAGTCAAAGACGTGCGTAATCGGGGTTCCAACATCTAGCTGCGGCATGTAGGAATGGAAAACAAAGTGGAGAACGACTCAGTGGGAATAGTGCATTTATGCCAAAACCCCGAAGATTCAGCTTTTTCGAGCCATCTAAAGTTGCAATCCAATTCGAGAGTTTTTGGGCAAAGAATGGCTCCATTTGTGAAGAATTTACAGCTGAAATGAAGAAGATACGAGGTCCAAACCTTTTGTAGAAGATAAGGCAGTGAGTGGAAGCCAGGTGTCAACATTCTGGAGGTTCCTTACATTGATGGCTGACAGGCCACTTTGGTAGCTGATCGGCCACTACTAGTGGCCGACATCCTCTATTCATGGTCGACCCATACTTGACGGCTGTTTTGCCTGTCCTTTTGTTCACCTGTGTGCTGAGAATGCTGAAGACGTGTTTTTTTTTTTTGTTCTTTATGTCTTGTAAGGTCTTGTTTTGAGCCTTTTTAACTTTAGCAAGTTTGTCGAGTTGCATTTGAGTTGTTTTGTTTTGTTTTGTTTATCGAGTTATTTTGTTCATCTAGTTGTTTATCGAGTCGTTTTGTTATATATCGAATTGTTTTGTTGTTTATCGAGTTGTTGTTATTTTGATTATCGAGTTGTATTATTTTGAATATTTCAGTTGTTGGTTGGTTCATCACCTAATCCAGACTGTTGTGACAATACAAGTATTTGGTTTTCAATATCAAATTCAATCTCATTTTCATGCAATGCGGTGCACATGATACAAAATACAACACTTTCTTAAAAATAGGCTGGTTTTCATTCCGATCATAGTTGTTTTTACAAAAGTGCAGTACAAGTTTTTTTTAAAGCAAATATAACTCGTCTGAAGCTGTACAATGTACTAACGTTACTAATAAAAAGAAGTTAAGAAAAAACTACAGAAAATCAGCGCTGGTCGCATTAGGCTCGAGAAGCCCTCTTCGTCGTCTTCCTCGGAGGAGATGACTCTGCAGTACTATCTCCATCGGCGCCACTGTCTGAACCAGAATAAGAGTTTGAACCGGAGCCGTCTCCGCTCTCTGCCTTGGAGCCCTCCTCAATATCAACACTCCTACTCTTAGAACTCGAGCCAGCGTCATCGTCTCCACTCTTGGATGACTCAGCATGCTGACTCGCTGCCTCCTCAGCCTCGCTAGTCTCAGCCTCATCATCACTCAAAATGAGCTCTGAAGGGCCACTCTAATCTCGGGTGCCCCTGGCTCTACCTTGGCTGCATGCCGAAGCCTGTCTTTCTCTCCTCTTTGCCGCCGGAGGAGGCACCACTGATACTGGTGCTGGTGCTGCAGTTGCCGCCGGTGCTGTCGGTATAGGTGGAACCTAAAAAGGCAGTTGTCATATGTTAGCCACAGTATGCGTATCAGATGCATGTATGATGTGTAGAATGAGCGTATGTAGGAGTCAGATACAGTGAATGAATACTATATGGAGGTGCAGTGTATCAGTGCAGCGTGGGGAGGTTCTCATTTCAGTTTCAGTGTGTCAACAGAAATTTGATGACTGGAATGTAAGAAAACTAAAGAAATGAACTGAATACCGTGGAAGCCGAGCAATACCTCCCTCCTCAATATCATGCCCTCGAATGAGGCTAAAAGCTCCAGCAGATCCTCAGTGTATCCTGGGGGTGCCTGCAAATGCATTTGGAATAATCAATGCCTAGAAGGAACAAATATCAGAAAGAGATGGGAAAGCTAAAAATGTGGTACATACCGGGGGTACGTCATGAGCTTGACATATCTATGCCCCGCTACGGCAGGCTCAATCAGAATCTGATATGCCTTCCCAGTATACTGCCAACAAGGTGAGAGCGGTAGGTAGCTCCGGCCAGCCAGTCCTCTGCCACACCTAAGAAGCCCCTCTCTCACGGGCCCTGGTTACCCTGGTCACTCTAGGCCTTGCTCTCACAGCAGGAGCTCTTGCCCCTTCACCTTCATGAACACCGATCAGAGGTGGCATAAGGTGTTTTTGAATGAAGACCGTATAATCGCCCTCGACTCAGAGGTATTCTGCCTCCATGCCCACCATGAACTGGATAACCCTATCAACAGAAAGGCTGTCTACTGACCTCATGGACATTGGTGGCGTCATCGATATGAACGGAGCAGGCAGACCCAAAGACTGATGCATGACTCTCTCGCCAAGGTACCAGGCTCGACAAACTGGACCCTTAAGTAGAATACAGTAGCGCGAAATGCCTAAGGCCACAGTGTACCGGCCTCGAACTGCCGTCGGTATCGTGGCCCATGGCTACCACGTGATCTGCAAATAGAAGATGAATAGATTATTAGTCGTCGTTAGTTGCTAATATGTGAATCAGAACAGATGTAGAACAAAAATGATGACCGTGTTTTAGGTTACCTCATGGGCATCTACGGTGTCAAAGTAATGTCTGAAGAAAGTGAAGGGTTCACGAGTCCTGCGGCAAAGCTGACCATCGTACACCCGTAAATAGGAGACCGTCAACGGAACCTCCACTGTAGGCTCTCGGGCAAGAGTTGGGAATTTTGCATACACCCATAGCTGTGGAGAAAGCGCAGTGACATGTGATCAATACAATTTGAATAGATATAGAAAATGGAAAACAAAAAGCATACAGTGCATAAACAGATATAGAAAATACAAAGTAGAAAGTACATGTGTTGAACAGATGTAAAGCAAGAAATGCTGAACAGAAAATGCAAAGTGTAAAGAGAGAACTGAGATATGTACCTCCTAGGCTCGCTAGTAGCCTCCGATCAAGTATCCATTCCCACAGGAGGTCGAGCTCATATAGTCGTATAGAGTGGCAAGGCCGGCCCCACCCCAATCATAGAAACTCACTCGGAGAAGGACCACTAGTGGAAAGTATAACACTACGGTGTTCGCCCTGTTCGCAAATAGGGTGGTACCGATGAGGAACATCAGAAATCCCCAAGCGTATTGCTCTATCTCCTCTACTGTCACTAGCTCAGCCCCCCGGAACTGCTGTTCGAACCAACTATATTTGACCATAGGTGTCCAAAACAAAGGTGGGCGCGCCCCCAATAGCTTAATCCAGGCAGCCTTCCACTTCCCCATATTAGGATTGAGACGAATCGAATCACCCCTACGCCTAGGCTTGTGATCATGGCGAAGTCGTAAGGAGTCATCGTTATCTCTCCAGCAGTGGAAAGGTGGAGAGAGTTGGTGGTGTCCCACAACCTTCCACTAGCGCTCCAAGAAGTGGACGGCTCACTATAACTCGTGTCAATCCAGAGCAAAAAAGGCCGGAGCCAGCCTCGTCAACAATGTCTTGTAATCCTGCGCGGAACTCATCATACCGATCTCTAGTCATTGTGGCTCCCATAGCCCCTGTATGCGCAAGAGTCACCCTGTGGCAGAGGACAAGTGAACCAGGGTAAATACAGTTAGATAAAAATGAAATGCAAAACAAATGCGGTGGCAGTGATGAAAGTATAGTCAGATGAGAGACAGTGCAAGAAATGTAAGTAAAGAACATTAGATGTGCAAGTGAATAGAGTTTGTACCTCAACGGCAACGGCTGGAAGATGGGAATTTGGCTCCCTTAGTAGGAGATCCGCTGGCGCGTCAGTAGCAAAATCAGTGAAGTGCCTAATGCTTCTAGCAAGTAGAATATGCATTCGAGGATGATACCTGACCGGATCGAAAGGCCTCACTCCCAGTGGTAATGGCTCTAGCTCCATCTTAGAATCAAACTCCGCCTCTGGAGGAGCTCCATCATGTGGTATGTCATCTGTCATCTGGAATATGGGTGAAAAGTCGATGAACAGTGAAGAAAATGGAGAAAATAGGGTAAACTTTGAAAAAGTCAAACCCTAAGAGAGAGAAAATGGAAGAAAAAGTCAAAGCCCGGAATACGGCACCAAACTCGAGAGAAACTCGACGGGAACAAGCCTCAAGTGGTGAAACTCCAAGAAAAAGCACTGAAATCAAATTTTAATCGGTTCAAAATGGAGTAAACTAAGAGGGTTTAGCGAAGAAAATATGCGTGGGGCATTGGAAAACGGGTATAAAGCTCGGATCTAGAGAGAAGGAAGGTCTAGAGAGAGTGAGTGAGGATTTTCGACTTTGGAGGAGTGAAAAAATGAAGTATGGGTGAGTATATTTAAAGACCCGAGGTGAAAAAACCATCTTGGCCCTGATCTGCCATCAGTGGCCGACCGGCCACCACTAGTGGCCGACAATCTTAAAAGGTGGCTGACAGGTGGCCGTCACCCTCATCTAGTGGCCGTCCAGTGCCCAGTGCTCCTATTTTGTGTCTTGATGTTATGGTTGTCCCTGTTTCCCGAGAAGTGCAAGGGAAGGTCACTGTTGAGTTCAAATTCTCTTTGCGGAAGCTCGAAATTGTGTTTTCGGTGACCGTTGTTCGTCACTTGTTGAATGAGGTGTATCCTTTTTGCATGTCATAACTCTTCCGAGAGGTGAATCGGAAAGTTACTATTGAACTTGTTTCGTTAGAATACACTTTGATTCTTACGTATACTATGCATTCCCTCATTACGTATGCATAATGTGCATTTTACATATGCTGTTGCATAGAATACGTATTTCAATCGCGCATAGAACATGCATTTTGTTATTTAGCATGAAACATGCTGTTAATTGCGCATGGAGCGTGCAATTTGTACTTTGCATAGAAAATGCTTTCAATTTTGCATAGAACATGCATTTTGTTATTTAGCATGGAACATGCTGTTAATCGTGCATGGAACATGCATTTTGTACTTAGCATAGAACATGCATTCAATGCTTTGCATAGAACATGCCTTACCATTCTTGTAATTGTGTATAAAACATGCACCCTTAATATGTTACTTGTTGAGTTTTTCTTATGCAGGGATGATATTGTATGTACGGTCTGTTCAAAGGGGTTTCGGGTGAAGTCATTCGTGTCCTTTGAATCACATCATTTTACTCCTTCTCCTCGCGCGTGAGACGCGTAGGATTACTCCCTTTGGTTAAAAACATTCTGGTGCGTCCCGATGTTTACACCACTCCCTTTGGTTAAAAACATTCAGGTGCGTCCCAGTGTTTACACCACTCCCTTTGGTTAAAAGCAATCGGGTGCGTCCCGATGTTTACACCACTCCTTTTGGTTAAAAACATTCAAGTGCGTCCTGGTGTTTACACCACTTCCTTTGGTTAAAAACATTTGGGTGCGTCTCAGTGTTTACACCACTCCATTTGGTTAAAAACATTCGGGTACGTCCCAATGTTTACACTACTTCTTTTGGTTAAAAAACATTCGGGTACGTCCCGGTGTTTACACTCTTTTTGGTTAAACACATTCGAGTGCGTCCCGGTGTTCACACCACCCTTTTCATTCTGTGTGTAACATATTAGGATCTCGGTTGAGACCTTGGGTGCGCCCTACAGTCGCTCTTCGGCTTTCTTGTGCGTTACGTGTTTGAATTTACATAATTTTCTTACATCCTTTCTGCATGAAATGCTGTTTGGTTTGTAATCTCCACGTGTGGTGTGTTTACTTACTTTTGTGTTTGAGGTTGCTATACCTTGTGTAGACCCGACTTCCTTCACGCGCCCCCCTTTCGGAGAGGTGCGAATTGGTCTTACTACAGTCCAGACTCCTGTTACGGTTTTGAATCTAATCTCACAAAGTGTAATGTGAGACTGATAAACACCAAAGAGTCCAAATCTGGCAATTGTTTTTGGAAAATCGATTTTGAATGAAAAAGCACCAAACATGGACTGCTTTGCCAGATTACAGAGTCACCACCTAAATTTTTTGTTTTAGGAAATTTAGGAAACCCTGACTTGTGCCTAAGGCCACGTGTTCGTCATCACCAAAGTTGCCTCGGCTCGGGAACTTGGGTACGAGAGGGGAAGGTCCTGAAATGAGCACCCTCGCTCGCCTGATCAAAGGATCGGCCTCTACTAAGCATGATATGTTATTTTATAAACCTCATGTGTTCTTATTCCAGTTTATTAATCTAGCTTTACTATGTGATGCGCACAGCATACAAGTATAAACTCAATCACGAGAATTGGAACAAAACAACTCATGTTTGTTTTTGAAAATGGTTTGAAGGTGCTACTCGCAAGTAGGCTAAAGCACGGATATTCCACCTTCAAGAAGGCTTAAAACTCACAATCATCGAGTTGTTCCAATTCAGGCAATCAAGCCTTCACTCACAGGTACTCATGCAGTTAATCACTTAAGCAAATAGCCTCATGGCAATCATGTTTATCATGGCAGCACTCACACTCATGCAAGTATGCTAAAGCGTAAACACTCACAGTGTACTCCAAGCCAAAACAAAAGCTAGTTAGAAATCATGCATGATCCTAACTATACAGAATGCGTAATGCAACACATACAATAATGCAACTAAATAGGCTCGGCTATCTAAGATGGCATATGAATGCAACAATTGATACACGTATTCAAATAGGTATTGAAATATGATGCGGTTTGAATGATGCGCCGAGACTGGTGCATGCAAGACAAATGAATGATGCAAACACCCAAGCAAAAGGTATGCTAATCAAAACGTGCCCTAAAACTAACCATTAAAAGATGATAAATAAAAGGGAGAATAATGTGGCATTGGAAGACATGCACGCACACACGCACACGCATACTTATTACAACATTGGTGCCCTCGGGAAGGAGGGTCCGAATAAATAAGCTAACTAGCTACGCTAATTAAGCTAATCAACTAATTAACTATTCTACGCTAATTAATTATTACAAACCGAATTGAATAACTAGCTATGCTAAGCTAATTAAAATATTACAGCACAGATTAAACTAATTAATTACAACACATGTAATTAACTACAACTAGCTAGTAAAGCAGTAAAATGGCCTCACGGGCGACGGCATGCATGCTCGGTTGGCTTCGCCCCGAAAATCCACTACCTCGCCTCCAAATGCCTCTGTTTGCACATCTTTGGACCTCTGAAAATTGTGCCAACCACCAGATTGCTTTTGTTTGATCTCAAGAACATACTGATGGTTAATCGGCTAGAAATGATGGCCATCGGCCACTGTAGACACCCCATTTTTTACCGTCCTCAAGACTTGGACGTCACCACTTGAACACTCGGTGATCATCCATGTTTGTGTTCGTCTTGAGTTCCTGGAGGTCTCGGCTACGCGCCTTGCCACAGGATCTCTCGACTCGACTGTTTTGGGTCTGGTTTTGCACCAAACACTTGTGCTTTGCCTTGGAGGGGCAGGGAATGGCCTGTGGACCATCCCCACACTCCACCGGCCATGGCTTGAGGCCGCCGGCTGTGTTTTGTTGCCACCGGCCAAATGCTTGGCCGACCGGCACTATAGATGGCCGGCCGGCTATCTTTTTTTGGTCAATTGCATTTTGGGGCGGCCGACTACTGTGCATCTGCTTTTGCAGATATTTTTGTGCAGCTGGCATACACTGTTATGGAGGGATTTCCCTCTTGTTATCTTCCTTTGGAAGCTTTACAAGACTAATTGTCTATAAAAGAGAACCTCTCCTCTCTTGTTCAGGGGTGAGACAACTTAGACAATATTTTTAGAGCTTGAGCTTTAGGGTTAGGGTTTACATATATCCTCTATCTCTATATCTCTCTCTCTCTCTCTCTCTTGTGTTTAGTCTTATTTTTGTGCACAAACACCCACCATCACACCTTTTCTTAGTTGCTGAGATACCAGAGGTCTTTCCTTGAAGCTTTTGGACTGGTTTGGAACCAAAAGAGCTGCTGGAACATTGTTTGTGAAGTGGGTCTACAAGGGTAAGACTTTTGTCCCTTTTTATCCCATTTTTGCAAAGCTTTTTAGCCTATCTTGCATCTGTTTTTGAGCTTAGCATATAACATATAAAAGTCTTTTTTTTGTCTGCTCTAAATTGTTTGTTAAGGGTGTTTTAATCTTTGGGGTTGCTTGACCCCTCTTAAGGCTTGTTTGGCCTTTGTTTTGTGCCATTTTGGTTGAGCTCTGGGACCATTGTGTTTGGGCCTCCTCACCATTGAAATCTTGAGGGATTTCAGAGGTGAGGATGGTGCCTTGAGGTCCTAGGAAGGAGAGGGCCACCCCCTCTCCTTGTTGTCCTTGAAAAGGGCTATTTTTGCCTCTTGAGGGAGCATCTAGTTTAAGTGTGTGTTGACCATGCCTTGAATGATATTTATGCTTATTTTTCCATGAAATAGCATTGTGTTGAGTTGGTTTGGACACACTTTGCATGCTTTGCATACATGTCTTGTAATGCCATCATTTAGCCTTAACATGCATCTAGGCTTTGACCCTTGTTCAAGCATGTTTTAGGCCCTGCTTTGTGAAGCTTTTGTACTTGTTTTTCCATGCTTAAGGTCTGCCTTTAGTTGTTTTGGTCAACCATGGCACGCATTGCATAGCCCCTTTACATTGTTTAGCTTGTAGGCTTTAAATGTGTGAAGTGTTGAGGATGCATTGTTTGATTTATTTTCTTGGTTTGACACCACTTATAACATCATTTCAGTCCTCATGACATGCTTGCATGCTTGCCTTTGATGCCTCTTTGATGCCTTATGAGGTTGTGCCTTATGCTCCATGTTTGGTCATTGTGCATGCCCTTGAATTTAAGTCATTTAGATACCATCTAAGTGGTCTTTAGGCTTTGTTTTAATATGCTAAAACTCTGTTTTTGGTCATTTAATTCATGCCATGTTTGGTTTTGCTAAGGGTAGTTCAATACCTCCTTAGCTTGCCTTGTGTTTTGGACCTCTAATTGCATGCTTATGCTTGTCTTGTTGGCTTGGTTTGGCACCATTTTAACATGATTTTCAGAGCTTATGTTGCATGTCATTAGTCCATGTTTTTGTGCTTACAAGTTGTCTTCATATGCTTAAGTGTTGGACCATATTTGCATGCATGCGTGTGTGTGTGTTGGACCTCACTTCTATAGTATTGGCCACTAATTTTGGCAAGCTTGCAAGCTACCCATGTTAGTTTAAGCCCACCCCTTTGCATGTTGTATGCCCACCTTGTATGTTGTTGCATATTTGTGTGTTGTTGCATGATTGGAGTTGCATGATTGAATGAAGTCACATGCTTGCTTGCATGCTCGAACACCCACATTGTGCCTTGCATACTTGTTAATTGCATTGTCTCATGCCCTAGTCTTGCATGACCATTGTATACCTTGTATGCTTCTTAGCATTGTCCATGTTGCATACTAGTCGACATGCTTAGGATTGCATTGCATTGGCATGCATGCTTTGCCTCTTGAATTGCTTGTGATAGAGGTTGAGTTCAATTTGCTTGATTATGTGCATTGTATTCCATATCAACATGCACACTTGATTCTTTGGGCCATCATGCATGGAAATGCGTGATTGGTGGCCTGAGAATCGAGGCGCATCCTCCTTTGAGTTATAAATATGATAAGGAGTGTGGTTGGTGCATACATTGCTTGAAATGCATTGCCATGCCAAGTTCTGTCCTCTGCTGCTGTCAAACCAGTTTTTGCAGGAAGATTTGGTCGGCCGGCCATCTTAAGTGCCGACCGGCCATCCATTGTTGGCCGATGGATTATTTTGTGGCCGGTGACCATCATACATGGCCGGTGACCAATCCCTTCAGCCGGTGGTGTTCTACAGCACTCAGAGAAGCAACCTTGGGACTTGTGCAGTCTTCAGAGGAGGATAACAGCTAAAGCAGAGGCATTTTGTGCATGGTAGTGACTTTCCAAGCAGAACCGAGCGCGCATGCATTGGACCCTCTTCCCGAGGCTGCTGTTTACTGCTTAATTAGATTTGTTAATTTGCTTAGCTAATTTAATTGATTTGTAATATTTAATTAGCTTGTAGGTTAATTAAATTGTATTATTCTTTCGGTCACTCCGAGCAAGCGCAAATTTGTAATAAATGTGGGTGCGTGTGTGCATGTCTTCCAACCCCCATTTCTTTCTCCCTTTTACTTACCTGCTTTGGTGATTAGCATTAGGGCATGTTTACTTTAGCATACCTTATGCCATGCATGCATGCATCATTCATTAGTATTGCATGCACCAGGCTCGGCGCATCATACTAACTGCATAAGTATTTCAAATCTAACTTGAATACATGCTACTTGTGCATTTTCACATGTCATTTATAGACTAGTTGAGCCTACTCTAGTGACATTCCGTATGTGTTGCATTAGGCATTTAAACATGGATTTGGATCATGCATGATTGCTAACATGTTCTTGTTTTGGCACGGAGTACTAGGTGAGCTCTTTATGCCTTAGCATCTCACATGAGTGTGAACGTTAACATGATAGCATGATTACCATGAGGCTAGATGCTTATTTGATGAACTGCTTGAATGCCTGTGGGTGAAGGTTGGATTGTTTGAGTTGGGATAACTCGTTGAAATCTGTATTTTAGCCTACTTGTGAGTAGCAAATTCCAAAGCGTTTTCCAAACAAACGGATATGCAATGTTTTGTTCCAAATTAGGTGATCTAGTCTATACTTGTTTGCTGTGGGCATAACATAGTAAATCTAGGCTAATAACTGGAATAAGAACGCATAACGTTTTCAAAATCGGATATCACGGTTAGTAGAGGCTAATCTTCGGATCGGACGAGATGGGGTGCTCATAGCTGACCTTCCCCAATCGTACCCAAGTTCCCAAGTCGAGGCAACTTTGGTGATGACGGACACGTGGCCTTTGGCACCGAGTCAGGGTTTCCTAAATTCCCCCATAAAAAATATTTAGGTGGCGACTCTGTATCTGGCAAAGCAGTCCATGTTTGGCACTTCTTTCAAAATCTGTTTTTCTCAAAACAATTTGGCGGATTTGGACTCTTTGGTTCAGATTAAGAACCGTGACAATTTGAGAGTCCTGAACTGTAGTGAGGCCCAAGGGCGTGTCTACAGTTTCTGGCGACTCTGCTGGGGAGTTTAGAGAGCTTGACTCGAACTCATGATGTCCTGTATTGATTTCATTTATGTGTCTCTTTGTATTGCATGTGCATTGGTGCACCTAGGACACCGTGTTTGCCATCTGCCATTCCTGAACGGTTTGCCGGAGGCTTGACTTTGTCAAAGCATGCCATAAGGCTGACCGGTTATGGGCTCTGACAGTATGGGAACACCAACGCCGGTTTTACCGGGGCACCATTTTCGACCATTCGACCTAGTGCATATCGAAATCCATAGTGACTATTCCGAACTAGGATAGGTTGCTTACCCGATGTTAGGTTGTTTGAAAACTGCTGCGTGCATAGTGAAACCCTAGCTCTTGACAAAAATAGGATAGGGAAACCCTACCCCCTCCATAGGGGTGTTTTGGCTTTCTTTACTTGCTATGTGCTTTTAGAGTGCATCTCGACAGGGAACGTACATATTAGTTTGTAAGTTTGAGTATCAGGCCTGAGGGCACCAGTATCAGTTTATGAGAATCAGTTATATCTGTGGGTATCCGATTCAGTATTTTGGGGGCAGTGGTTTTGGGCAACAATGGTCAGCAGCAGTAGAGTACAGTTGTTCGGCTACATCTGTGTTTGATCCATTTGGGCTGAAACACTGCTTATTTTTCCTTTCAAGGTTCAGAGAGTTGATACAGAATAGCTAGTGTTCCCTCTTGCTGAGGCAAGACAGGTATCTGATCCGTCAGTCACCGTTCAGTACAGCGGACTTATCATGACGCAGAATTCAGAGGAGATTGTGGTTATGACGGCCGCATTAGATCAAGGAATCACTCTGCAAAGCAAGACCAATGCCGATGTACCGCATCCACCCAGGTCGCCTATTGCGCACCCGGTCTGGACCCCCCAGTTGTATCAGGCTCGTGAGCCCACCACATTCGAATTGATGGGAATGATAGATGACCTCCAGAGGTCCGTGGCGGATCTCGCTTACAGAATGTCAGTTTCACCACCAGCCGCACCGTATGCCGGGAATTTTGTACCACAGGAGCCCCCACTGTTGGGATGGATTGTGATCGAACTTAGCCAACTCGAGGTGGCCTCCAACTATAATAATGACGTATCAACATCAACCCAAACCCTCGATCAGGATGAGGCCAGAGGCAAGAACAAAATGAAGGCAGATGCCGATCCCATTGAACAACTGTTATGGACAGTCGAGGCTTTGAAAGCCGAGGGGATGAGTAAACAACAGGTATTCGCAGTCGTAGCTAAGGCTGTGGATGATGTTTTCCCCACTCCAACCGAAGGCAGTACAAGCCAGTTAGAAAATTGGGATAGGCCCCGTCATGCCAGAACAGTTCCTTCCACTCTCAACCCTGCACCTGGGAAAGATCAGAAAGCCAAGGCGGCGCCTGCCGACCCTTTCGCTGGTGTGTCTAGCAAGAATACTCAACCTTTAAAGTACCTGCCCCGAGGGCACAGGGTCTTTCACGCTCTCTATATGCCATTGTCAAAGGCACTTCAGATCCTTGCCGAAAGGGGGCATCTTAAACCCTTGGAGCCTCGGCCTCTCCCAAAGAATCTCCCTACTACACATGATGCTGCCTTGTACTGTGCGTACCACCAGCAAACCGGTCATGCTACCGACAATTGTTTTCGCCTCCGTCATGAGGTGCAAGACTTGATCGACAACGAAGTTATCCTCCTGCCCACCTCGGCCAAGTCCGTTACTACCCAGTTATTGGATTTTGAGGATACTAATACTGCGAGTATGTAATCAGGAAGTGAACCACCTGCGGGCGGCGCTCGGCGTATTTTGGATGTGGCGTCTGGCATGCATTTTTAGAGCATCTGCGAATGTTAGTTTTGTAAATTTTGGTTTGGGTGTCGAGTCAGCTTTTTGTTTTGTTTTGAGTCTGTCTCATTGTCTTGAGTCAGTCCTTTTGCTTATGGGTCTGTCTTGTTGTAGCGAGTCAGTCCCCTTTGTATAGAATGTCGGGTGATTCCGAAGCTGTTGCCTCGAACACCGTTTTGTTTTGTAATTACCCTTTTGCTTTCTTTTGAGTCTGTCTCTGTCGTGGAGCCAGATGCAACCTGGGAATCTGAATGAAACAGCTGCGGCTATCATGTTTCCATGCTTACTACTATTCTGAATTAGTTGTGCCAGTGGACTTGAATGGAACAACAGTACCTTCCACCTGTTCTCTTGTGCCCTAAAAATCATTGCATTGACCTAAGTTTTTCAAAACTTTTTGAACACTGCGGTGAAAACAAAGAGGAAGGAATTCCTTGGTTTTTACAAACTTTGATCAAATTGAGAGAAAGAGAGGCGTGCTAAGCCCTTAATGATTGAAATCATGCTTGTCAGCGTGAGTACTGAGAAGGACCCTGGCTTGATCCAGACTAGTTCCACACTATCTTCAGCGCGAGCGATTTGTCACTTCTTTAAAAACTTTCAAAAACAAAATATTTTGCGCGGTTCTGCGAAGACTTGTGTGGGATCACTCTTGAGATTGTGCAGCTTAGGATCGCTCTCAGCCTCAAGACTCGAGCCCTTGTTTTAAAGCCTTGAACCACAATTCGAAGTGTTCAACGATCGACCATCAAGAGAGGCCTGTGTGGCCAGATTGGAAGCAGCCCTTGAACAAGAGGCACCAAACTCAGATCAAGAAGATCAAATCTCATCAGAAGAAGCCTGTAAAGCTAGAATAGAAGCACCCCTCCAAACTAGGGGCAAAAATGTCTGATTTGCTCGAAGAGCCGAAGATGGGTCCTTCAGTAAGTCAATGCAACAGCCACTCTCCTGGATACGGATGGCTTCAAAACCCTAAAACCATTTGGCATGGACTTGTTACACTTTTACCCTTTGAGCGGCTCGCTGGGCCGAAAATTCGGAAGGGCGACCCAGGCAAAAGTTAGAGCAAAAGAAAATATATACAAAAAAAAGGAAAAAATATACAAAAGAGAGAAAAATACAAAAAAGAAAAAAAATAATAATATACGAAAGAGAGAAAAAAAGAAAGGGAAGAAAGAAAAAGGAAAGAAAAGCTCGTAGGGTCGAAAACCCGCATCGGGCGCCTTCGCAAAAGTTAGAGCCGAAAAGGTGAAGGTTAAAATACCCGAGTGTACCTTAACCGGAACTACGTAAGGCTTGATTCCCATGTTTGGGATACGTAGGCAACTTCGTCCTGAAGTCCAGCCCCCAACGCTTTCATAGTGACTAAGTCCATGCAATGGTTTTTAATCATCCTTGATTCCCATGTTTGGAATATCTAGGCAACTTCGCCCTGAAGTCCAGTCCTACGCACTTTCAAACTGACTGTGTCCATATATTGGTTTTGACCATCTTCGTCTTCTCCGTGTCCGAGAGTTTGGTCGTGATCGTCACTAATGATGATTGTTTGTAAAATGCTGCGACACTATCCAGACAAGGGGAAACTTTTCGTTGCCATGAGTCGCCATTCAAACCAGGGGCAACTTTCCGTTGCCATGCAGCGTCCTTCAAACAAGGGGAAATTTTCCATTGCCTCCGATCCGAGGTTGTGCATCTCGAGAGAAGGTTCCGTGCTCTTTGAGCATTGACTGTTTACAAAAATAGTTTTTGAAAATTTTTACTGAGGTTGACTATTTTCTCGAAAACTATTTCATTTTTCCAAAACTTAGACCATTTTGGACCCAAAAAGGAAAATTTTCAGTGCTCATAGCCTGACTTGCATGATTTTAAATCAGAAAATTGAACAAGTATGTTAATCTGACTCTCATCTTGGTCAAAATTGTTTCAGTAGAGAACCAAAACAAAAAATGGTCAAAATGATGAACTAGGGATACAGTTGAGTCAGGTATTCTGTCTTTGCCCCATCGCCAACATACTTGCCAAGAAAGGGTACAACTGAAGCTGTCATTAAAGGGCTGAAAGCTCTCTTAACCTCCGAGCAACGAGGTATGAAACCAAGTGCGAAGCACGAATCTGAAGGGATCAAGGTACTCCGTTCCCTTTACCTGGGGCATCGACCAAACGCCACCAGAAGAAACAGCCGTGAGCTAACCATGTCGGGTGTGAACCCACAATTTTCTATTCATCCATTAAAAATCCTGGGGAGGGATAAAAATGAGAGAATAAAGAATAGAGAGGTGTAAGTTGAGAGAAAGAGTGAGCAAAAAGGGTTTTGAGAGAAAAACCGAGCTTGAGTGCCAGAGTGATGTAAGAATCACAAATGAGAAAAGGGTGGGAAACAATACCCAGAGAAACTGGCTCCTCGTGATCTGAGGTCCCCCATCTTCGTTAACGCGTCTGTATGTCGTGTCTTTTGTTTTGTTTACCTCAACCTTTGTTTTGAGTCTTTTCCGAGTGTGTCTCGTTGTGTTTAGGTTGTTTACCTTTTTGTCTCCGCTGTTGAGTCGTTCTCGCTATGTCCAGTTGTAGGCTCACTACCCCGGTTAAAAAAAAAAAAAAAAAAACCTTCTTCAATTTCAAAGATTAATCATTTTGTGCTCAGAATGCTGTGCCATTCTCCACATTTGTGCAAAAACATGATTTGGTTCTTTCATACAACTACAGGGTCCACCCCCGATAAGTGCGAACAGGAAAACTTGGGCCTCTTTGAAGCTTCTGGGTTTCAGATCGCATCCGAGGGTGCTTCAACTTAAGTAGATTCAACCTTCATGGTCCGTCTTGTCAGAATCGGGCTGTTTATTCAGGATCCGCTATGTGCAAAATGAACCAAGCGCTGTGTTATGAGCTGTATGTAGATTAATCCCCAGTAGAGTATGAGCCAAGTATTCAAAATGGGCAGTGGTTTGTTTGAGTTGTTTTGCTGTTGGCCGGTCGGCCAAACATTTGGTCGGTGGAACTTTTTTTATGGCCGATGGACAGTCGGTGATCTCCTCCAATGGCCGGTGAGCCTCCTACACTCTTGTTTTGGTCAGATAAGTGGTTTGTGGCCCTCATTTCTCAAGACAGTGCAAGAACAGGCATTTTTGAAGCTTAACTGGTCTTCGTTTTGACCTCGGATTGCGTCTTCGGCATGCCATCCCCGAATATGTGCAAGGTGTATCCTTTTTGGTATCCTTTTGCCTCTTGCGAGATTCGAAAGCTGCCCCACAAGAGTTTCTTTACAAATGCTTTGTCGTGAGCATGCATTGGTTATACGTCATTTCATTCGCATTATTGTGCATGCATTTCGTATCGCCATGCTCATCTTACTTGCATTGTTATGCATTCGCCATGGTCTGGCGAGATCTTAAATACGCTCAGTCTAGGAGACCTTAAATCCTCTGAAGGTGCAAGTCCTTCAGTGTTTGTCGTGCCCGAACGACTTTTGGTAAGTTGCATTGTACATGTATTTCAAGCGACTCGCGTCGTCGCATATTCAAGTTCACATGCATTATCATGCATTTCAAGCGATGCGCGTCGTCGTGCATTCGAGTTCTAAGCATTTCGAGCGACACACGTGGTCGCACATTCAAGATCATTTGCATTGTCATGCATATCACAAGACGTGCGTTGTCACGCGTTTACATCAGCATGCATCAACATGCATTTCAAACAAAAAAAACAAAAAAAAACAAAAAAAACAACAACATGCATATGTCATGCATTTCATTGTAATATATTGCATATGTCATGCATCCCACTATATCCATTCCATTGCATATCGTAGATGTTGCATTGTAGCTTGCATGCATTCATTGCATCATCTCCATCTAGGGTTTGCACCTTTCCTTGTTGAGCTTGGTCTGGTATGTGCCCATACTTTTTACGTCTATACACTCATAGTTTTGTATAACCGTTCTATGTTAGACGTGGCTTGTTTGTGTCCATGCCTTTCCTAGGCAAGATACGGTTTGGCCGTAGGCCTTAATCCACTATATCCATTCCGTTGCATATTGTAGATGTTGCATTGTAGCTTGCATGCATTCATTGCATCACCTCCATCTAGGGTTTGCACCTTTCCTTGTTGAGCTTGGTCTGGTATGTGCCCATACTTTTCACGTCTATGCACTCATAGTTCTGTATGACCGTTCTATGTTAGACGTGGCTTGTTTGTGTCCATGTCTTTCCTAGGCAAGATACGGTTTGGCCGTAGGCCTTAATCCACTATATCCATTCCATTGCATATTGTAGATGTTGCATTGTAGCTTGCATGCATTCATTGCACCACCTCCATCTAGGGTTTGCGCCTTTCCTTGTTGAGCTTGGACTGGTATGTGCCCATACTTTTCACATCTATACACTCATAGTTCTGTATGACCGTTCTATGTTAGACGTGGTTTGTTTGTGTCCATGCCTTTCCTAGACAAGATTTGGTTTGGCCCGCGCGCCATATCCATCATACATATTACATTGTAGTGTAATTTTTGCATCCTGCATTAGGATCATGTTCTTTCGTTAGCGGATCATTCCCCACTTATGTCATTCCACCCAATTACTTGTTCTTGCATCCGTCTACATCACTCGTAGTTCTGCATGTGTACGTGCTTTGAGGGTTGCGGAACCTTTTCTATGGTAGACGGACTTGTTACTTCCATCAATCTATTTGACATTTGTGTGGTTTTGAACCGCTCATGATTGGATCATGATCCAATTGCATTGCATTTCATTTGCATTGTTTCAATTGCATTGCATTTCAATTGCATTGCATTTTCATTTGCATTATTATACATAGTTTTGTATATATTGCATATCCTTTTGCATTCATTTTGCATTGTTATGCATGTTGCTAACAATATTGTACCTGTTAAGTTTGCTTTCTTTTCAGGCACGATATTGTATGTACGGTTCATTTGAAGCTGGCGCAACTAGACGAACCGGACATGTATTGTATCCTCTGCGTGAGACGTATTGAGAATTGCATAATTCTCTTACATCCTTTCTGCATTGTAGTGTAGTTTGGTGTATGCTAGCTTAAAACTGTTGCATTATTATGCTTTGTTATAGCTTTCTTTGCATGATCATAAGCTATGTTCGGCTTTGTGTATTGTCTTGCATTTTGCCCCTGCCTCCGGGCACATATCTTGTTTGTCTTGCATATCTGTCTAAGTCTTCGGCCTTGTCAAAAATGGGTCATCTCTGAGCTTTGACATTCACTCCTGTCATTGTTATGACTTTCGAGTTCTGTCAAAGAGGGGCAACCGTAGACACCCCATTTTTGATCGTCCTCAAGACTTGGACGTCACCACTTGAACACTCGGTGATCATCCATGTTTGTGTTGGTCTTGAGTTCCCGGAGGTCTCGGCTACGCGCCTTGCCTCAAGATCTCTCGACTCGACTGTTTTGGGTCTGGTTTTGCACCAAACACTTGTGATTTGCCTTGGAGGGGCAGGGAATGGCTTGTGGGCCATTCCCACACTCCACTGGCCATGGCTTGAGGCCGCCGGCTGTGTTTTGTTGCCACTGGCCAAATGCTTGGCCGACCGGCACTATAGATAGCCGGCCGACTATCTTTTTTTGGTCAATTGCATTTTTGGCCGACCGACTACTGTGCATCTGCTTTTGCAGATATTTTTTGTGCAGCTGGCATACACTATCCCCCCCTCCATACACGTGTATGGAGGGATTGCCCTCTTGTTAGCTTCCTTTGGAAGTTTTACAAGACTAATTATCTATAAAAGAGAACCTCTTCTCTCTTGTTCAGGGGTGAGACAACTTAGACAATATTTTCAGAGCTTGAGCTTTAGGGTTAGGGTTTACATATATCCTCTATCTCTATATCTCTCTCTCTCTTGTGTTTAGTGTGTGTTTAGTCTTATTTTTGTGCACAAACATCCACCATCACACCTTTTCTTAGTTGCTGAGATACCAGAGGTCTTTCCTTGAAGCTTTTGGACTGGTTTGGAACCAAAAGAGCTGCTGGAACATTGTTTGTGAAGAGGGTCTACAAGGGTAAGACTTTTGTCCCTTTTTACCCCATTTTTGCAAAGCTTTTTAGCCTATCTTGAATTTATTTTTGAGCTTAGCATATAACATATAAAAGTCTTGTTTTTGTCTGCTCTAAATAGTTTGTTAAGGTTGCTTTAAGCTTTGGGGTTGTTTGACCCCTCTTAAGGCTTGTTTGTCCTTTGTTTTGTGCCATTTTGGTTGAGCTCCGGGACCATTGTGTTTGGGCCTCCTCACCACTGAAATCTTGAGGGATTTCAGAGGTGAGGATGGTGCCTTGAGGTCCTAGGAAGGAGAGGGCCACCCCCTCTCCTTGTTGTCCTTGAAAAGGGCTATTTTTGCCTCTTGAGGGAGCATCTAGTTTAAGTGTGTGTTGACCATGCCTTGACTGATATTTATGCTTATTTTTCCATGAAATAGCATTGTGTTGAGTTGGTTTGGACACACCTTGCATGCTTTGCATACATGTCATGTAATGCCATCATTTAGCCTTAACATGCATCTAGGCTTTGACCCTTGTTCAAGCATGTTTTAGGCCCTGCTTTGTGAAGCTTTTGTACTTGCTTTTCCATGCTTAAGGTCTGCCTTTAGTTGTTTTGGTCGACCATGGCACGCATTGCATAGCCCCTTTACATTGTTTAGCTTGTAGGCTTTAAATGTGTGAAGTGTTGAGCATGCATTGTTTGATTTATTTTCGTGGTTTGACACCACTTATAGCATCATTTCAGTCCTCATGACATGCTTGCATGCTTGCCTTTGATGCCTCTTGATGCCTTATGAGGTTGTGCCTTATGCTCCATGTTTGGTCATTGTGCATGCCCTTGAATTTGAGTCATGTAGATGCCATCTAAGTGGTCTTTAGGTTTTGTTTTAATATGCTAAAACTCTGTTTTTGGTCATTTAATTCATGCCATGTTTGGTTTTGCTAAGGGTAGTTCAATACCTCCTTAGCTTACCTTGAGTTTTGGACCTCTAATTGCATGCTTATGCTTGTCTTGTTGGCTTGGTTTGGCACCATTTTAACATGATTTTCAGAGCTTATGTTGCATGTCATTAGTCCATGTTTTTGTGCTTACAAGTTGTCTTCATATGCTTAAGTGTTGGACCATATTTGCATGCATGCGTGTGTGTGTGCTGGACCTCACTTCCATAGAATTGGCCACTGATTTTGGCAAGCTTGCAAGCTACCCATGTTAGTTTAAGCCCACCCCTTTGCATGTTTTTGTATGCCCACCTTGTATGTTGTTGCATATTTGTGTGTTGTTGCATGATTGGAGTTGCATGATTGAATGAAGTCACATGCTTGCTTGCATGCTCGAACACCCACATTGTGCCTTGCATACTTGTTAATTGCATTGTGTCATGCCTTATGTCTTGCATGACCATTGTATGCCTTGTATGCTTTGTAGCATTGTCCATGTTGCATACTAGTCGACATGCTTAGGATTGCATTGCATTGGCATGCACGGTTCGCCTCTTAAATTTCTTGTGATAGAGGTTGAGTTCAATTTGCTTGATTATGTGCATTGCATTCCATATCAACATGCACACTTGATTCTTTGGGCCATCATGCATGGAAATGCGTGATTGGTGGCCCGAGAATCGAGGCCCATCCTCCTTTGAGTCATAAATATGATAAGGAGTGTGGTTGGTGCATACATTGCTTGAAATGCATTGCCATGCCAAGTTCTGTCCTCTGATGCTGTCAAACCAGTTTTTGCAGGAAGATTTGGCCGGCCGGCCATCTTAAGTGCCGACCGGCCATCCATTGTTGGCCGATGGATTATTTTGTGGCCGGTGACCATCATACATGGCCGGTGACCAATCCCTTCAGCCGGTGGTGTTCTACAGCACTCAGAGAAGCAACCTTGGGACTTGTGCAGTCTTCAGAGGAGGATAACAGCTAAAGCAGAGGCATTTTGTGCATGGTAGTGACTTTCCAAGCAGAACCGAGCGCGCATGCATTGGACCCTCTTCTCGAGGCTGTTGTTTACTGCTTAATTAGATTTGTTAATTTGCTTAGCTAATTTAATTGATTTGTAATATTTAATTAGCTTGTAGGTTAATTAAATTGTATTATTCTTTCGGTCCCTCCGAGCGAGGGCAAATTTGTAAAAAGTGTGGGTGCGTGTGTGCATGTCTTCCAACCCTCACTTCTTTCTCCTTTTTACTTACCTTCTTTGGTGATTAGCATTAGGGCATGTTTACTTTAGCATACCTTATGCCATGCATGCGTGCATCATTCATCAGTATTGCATGCACCAGGCTCGGCGCATCATACTAACTGCATAAGTATTTCAAATCTAACTTGAATACATGCTACTTGTGCATTTTCACATGTCATTTATAGACTAGCCGAGCCTACTCTAGTGACATTTCGTATGCGTTGCATTAGGCATTTAAACATGGACTTGGATCATGCATGATTGCTAACATGTTCTTGTTTTGGCACGGAGTACTATGTGAGCTCTTTATGCCTTAGCATCTCACATGAGTGTGAACGTTAACATGATAGCATGATTACCATGAGGCTAGATGCTTATTTGATGAACTGCTTGAATACCTGTGGGTGAAGGTTGGATTGTTTGAGTTGGGATAACTCGTTGAAATCCGTATTTTAGCCTACTTGTGAGTAGCAAATTCCAAAGCATTTTCTAAACAAACGGATATGTAATGTTTTGTTCTAAATTAGGCGATCTAGTCTATACTTGTTTGCTGTGCGCATAACGTAGTAAATCTAGGCTAATAACCGGAATAAGAACACATAATGTTTTCAAAATAGGATATCACGGTTAGTAGAGGCCGATCTTCGGATCTGGCGAGAGGGGGTGCTCATAGCTGACCTTCCCCAATCGTACCCAAGTTCCCGGGCCGAGGCAAATTTGGTGATGACGGACACGTGGCCTTTGGCATCGAGTCAGGGTTTCCTAAATTTCCCCATAAAAAATATTTAGGTGGCGACTCTGTATCTGGCAAAGCAGTCCATGTTTGGCACTTCTTTCAAAATCTATTTTTCTCAAAACAATTTGCCGGATTTGGACTCTTTGGTTCAGATTAAGAACCGTGAGAATTTGAGAGTCCTGAACTGTAGTGAGGCCCAAGGGCGCATCTACAGCCATTACTGATGGCCGGTTAGCTGGCTTTGGTGGTCGGTCGGCTAGGACATGGGGCTGGTCGGCCACTGCTTCCCTGAAATTCCTCCTTTTGCTGCAACAGAGAGCAAACAGAGGCATGGCAGTGCATTTGCAAGGAAATGTGTGTACTGCCACCCTCCCTATCATGTCTCAAGCTCAAAGGAGTGTGGCACTTGGCTCTCAAGCCATCAACCAAGCATTTTCAATGCATGATGCCCAAAGAACCAGGCTTGTACAAGCTTAGTAAATGCACAAGTAAGACTCAAAAGGCCTTCACCCTATCATGCATGATCAAGAGTGTCGGCGACCGAGAAACGTGACGCGTTTCATCACTTTGAGTATGAAACGTCCCACTTATCTTGTGTTTGGATTAACGTCCGATCCAAACACATGCAATGCAACACAAATGCTTATCTTGTTCATGTTTTACTATGCTTAATTCTTGTTTACACGTTTTACATTACCAAGCCATTCTTTAACCTGTTAGTCCAATGTGAAAGTCCTCTAATGAGAGGGGTCAACCAAAAGGGTGGTTTAGGACATGAGAGGGATCGTGCCTTTGACTAGGAGGAACCCTTATAAGAGGGTTAAAGCCATTTGAGAACAAACCCTACCTGATGCTTAAACACAAACTTAAGGCCAACAAGCCCTCAAAGCAAAAGGAAAAATGAAGAAATGAGGGAGGTGACAGATATTCAGTGCTGAAATGGCATGACAAGTAATGCTACAACATGCAAGCAACACATGCACAACATGTTAGGGGCCAAAGCATTGAAACTAGTGAAGGACACAACACTAGAGGCATGCAATACAAAGCTCAAAAGGGACCAACAGTCCAAAATAGTCCTAAAACATGCCAAATCAGTGGCCTAAACATGTTGGAATTAAGGCACAAAAGAATAAAAGATCATGCGCACATGGTGGCTCGCAAGCAAGGCATAAGGCACAACTCTCAAAAGCAATTAAAGAGCGATATACATGAGAGTATGACAGTGATTTATGCACTGAAATTACATGCTAAATGATACTATGGCATGCAAACAACCCAAGCGAAACATGTTAGAAGCCTCAAATCACAAAGCTAGTCAAGGGCCTTGCACTATAGCCATGCAAAACATGAACCATATGACCAAGACCACTCAAAACAGAATTAAAGCATGACAAAACATGAGCAAAAACATGCTGAGATGGAGCTAACACAAGCTAAAATGATAGGCTCACTCATTAAGCAAGTTAAACTAGTAAGCATGATTACACTACAAGTGTAAAAAGCAAACAAGTGGTGCTCCAACTAGCTCAAAATAAAGTTATAACATGTTGAAACAAGGACAAAAACATGCTTAGATCAGGCCATGAGATGGTAGAAAAACATGCTCAACTAGTAGGCCATCAACACATGCAAACAAGACATGAGGGGGGGGGGACCACCCCTTCCCATTTGGGACCTCAAAACCACATTTCTACCACTGAAATTCCCCTGGAATTCAGTGGTTAAAAGGCCAAAAAATAATTGTTTTAAAGGCTTTGAAAGATGGCTCAAAGTTTAGCAAATAAGCCATAAAACATGGGGGAACACCCTTAACCTCAAAAGGGCCTCAAACTACCATTTTCAACACTTAAAAATAGAGGTTTTTGCAGTTGACAACTAGGCCAAAAACAGCATACAAGGGTGGCCAAACCAATGTACAAAAACAAACTTAAAAGGGGTAAGTGCCTTACCCTTGAAGCACAGCAGCAAAGGACTACAACTCTGAGCTAAAACCATCTTTTTGAGCCTAAACAAAACCTTCAAGAACCTCAGCTCCAAGGTGGTGGTGTTTGGCCAGGAGGTTGTGTGTAAAAATGCAAAGAAAGCTCACTTTCAAGCACAATATAGCACAATATATATATATATATATATAGAGAGAGAGAGAGTAAAATTTTTCATTCAAAATTTCAGAACCCTCTAAAAGGGGGAGGGACCTCCCCTTATATAGGAAAACAAGATAAAAGCTTGTTTCCATCCCTCCATACACGTGTATGAAGGATGGCTTCAGTGACCAATAGCTGGCACACAAAACATCTGAAAAAGCAGAAAAATGGCTGCTGGCAATTATTGGTGGCTGACCGGCCATCAATGAGGCCGACCGGCCATCAGTGTGGCCGACCGACCACCACTGATGGCCGATGGAAACAATCCCTGGCCGATGAGTCATAGGGTTGGCTGATAGGTCACCCTTTTCCCCAGAAGCAAAGCTACAAGCCCTTGGTCCATAACCAAGCACAAAACAGACAAGTTGAAAGGTCCGAAGGCAAGGCACTCCGCCAAGAACTTTAGGCGCTTAAAACGAACACGAATATAGATAATCATCGAGTGTTCAAATGATGACGTCCAAGTCTTGAGGTTGGTCAAAAATGGGGTGTTTACACCTTGTTTCAGTTTGTTTGAATGTGGCTTTTTCATTGCATACCGTTTGCATTTAAATGTTTCATTACAACCTCATTGCATGATCATAAGTTATGTTCCTGCATCATGCATATCACTTACATCTTGCCCTAGAACTACGCTGGTTTCATTCCTTACAAAGGGATACGTAGGCAGTCTGCGAGCGCAACCGTTTTTGTCTTGCTTGTTTGTTTGTCCAAGTCTTCAGCCTTGTCAAAATGAGTCGTCTCTGGGCTTTGACATTCACTCCCATCATTTCATGACTTCCGAGTTCTGTCAAAGAGGGGTAGCTGTAGACACCCCATTTTTGACCGTCCTCAGAACTTGGACTTCATCACTTGTGCATTTGATGATTATGGTTGCATGTGTTCGTTTTGAGTGGCCGAGTTCCTCGGCGAAATGCCCTGCCTTTGAGCCTTTAGACCTTGTATGGATTTGCCTTTTTCCACGCCTCCGCCTTTTAAAAAGTGTTTGAAAAGAAGGCCTTATAGTTCGGACTCCCGCAGTTCTGAATCTAGTCCCACAAGTGCAATGTGAAACTGATAATTACCAAAGAGTCAAAATCCGACAAACCTTTTTGAAAAATCGATTTTAAATCAAATAATGCCAAAATTGGATTGCTTTCCCAGATACAGAGTTGCCACCTAAATATTTTATTTTTGAGAAATTTAGGAAACCCTGACTCGTGCCAAAGGCCATGTGTCCGTCATCACCAAAGTTGCGTCGGCTCGGGAACTTGGGTACGAGAGGGGAAGGTCCTAAAATGACCACCCTCGCTCTCCTGATCAAAGATCGGCCTCTACTAATCATGATATGTTTTTTTATAAACATTATGTGTTCTTGTTTCAGTTATTAACCTAACTTCACTATGTGACACACACAAGCAAGTATAGACTAATTGCAAGACTTGGAATAATTCAACTCAAGTTTGTTTTCAAAAATGGTTTTAATTTGGCACCATCAAGTGGGCTTAAAGTTTACGGATTTGCCACCAAACATAGTGGGATTAAAACATGATTTGCCACTCAACAAAGTGGGTTTAAAACACACATTCGTTGAATCGTTCCAATTCAAACAACAAGCCTTCATCCACAGGCATTCATGCAGTTTAGCATTTAAGCACATAACCTCATGGCAAGCATGCGAATCATGGCAACATGGCAATTACACTCATGCAAGTATGCTAAAGCATAAAGACTCATCGAGTACTCCAAGCCAAAACAGAAACTAGTTAGAAAGATGCGTGATCCTAACTATGTTAAGTGTCTAATGCAACACATGCAATATGCAATTAATAGGCTCGGCTACTAATATGGCATATGAATTGATTTGAACAACATGCGAACACATATTCAAAGAAGATATTGAAATTGCAATGCAGTTTGAATGATACGCCGAGCGTCGGTGCATGCAATACAAATGAATGGATGCAAGCATGCGAGCATAAGGTATGCTAATCAAAACATGTCCCTAATCTAACCATCGAAGTGATTAAATAAAAGGGAGAAAGACGTGGGGTTGGAAGACATATACACACGCACACATACTTATTACAACATTATGCCCTCACGAAGGAGGGTCCGAATAAATAAGTTAAGCTACACTAAGCTAAACTAATTATTACAAATCAAATGAATAACTAGCAAAATAATTACTAATTATTACAACACTTAGCTAATTAACAAACTAAATAATTAAAACGAATATACACTAACTAAGCATGCAAGGCGTTATATCATACTGCCACTGCTTCGCCCCGGGAAGTGGAAGATGCATGCGCTCGATTTTCGCCTCGAAAAACCTTTTGTTTTGCTCTCGAGAGGCTTTGTCTGCAGGGTTGAGTACACTTCAGAATCTTTCTGCTCCAACTTACCAAATCTCTGCTGAGGATTGCGTCAGTGGCCTGCCGGCCATGGATGGCTGCTGCCGGCCATCTGCCGGCTAAAAGGGTGTACTACCGGCCAGAAATGAAGCCTTGCCGGCCATTGATGAGGCACTACCGGCCACTGATGCTCTGAGTCACCATACTGCAACAGAGCATAAACAGAGCAAAAAGGAAAGGCTTTCCAACAGTTTATTTGTACTGTACCTCTCCTTATCATCTCAAAACCTCAAAGGAGTGGCACACTTGGATCCAAAACCACCAATCAAGCAGTTTCATTGCATGATGGCCAAAGATTCAAGTTGTACAATTTCAATAAATGCACAAACAAGACTCGAATGACCGCCACCCTATCATGCATGATCAAGGGCAATGGAGACCAAGGAAAATGGAACATTTCATCACTTTTGAGTATGAAATGTCCCATTTTCCTCCTGTTCGAATTAACGTCAGATTCGAACACATGAAATGCAACACGAAAGATGCTTATCTTGCCTCTTTTACTTGCAATTTTTTGTTTACTCATTTTAGTTACCGATTCATTCTTTAATCGATTGAGTCCAAAAGTGAGTGTCCTCTAATGGAAAGATATGTCAACCAAGGGGTAATTTAAGGCATGAGAGAGATCATGTCATTGGTAATGAACCCTCAAAGAGGATTAAACCATTAAGCATAACCTCAATCTTAAGCTTAAAAGATTCGAAGTTTGAAACAACTCTCAAAAGCAAATTAAAGAGTGAAGCACAGAGGGAGGTTGCAGAGATTTTAAGTGTTGAGATGAAATGCAAAACAACACTAAAACATGTTATGGACTCAAAACAATGATGATCAAAGCATTAAAAACACTAAGTAGTGCAAGGCATGCCATGCAAGGCTCAAATAACTTAAACAACCCAAAAAAGAGCTAGAGCAGGCCAAAACAAAGGCAGAAACATGCTGGAGTTGAGGTAAAACAAGCTAGATTAATAGGCTAAAACATAAAGCTATCTAGGCATGCAAACAAGACACATGGAGGGGAGGCTAACCCCTCCAATTTTGAACTTCAAAACAAGGTTTTTACCACTAAAATTACTCTAAAATTTAGTGAATAAAAGGCCCAAAAAATTTATTTTGAAAGTGGTGAAAAGATGACACAAAAGCTTAACAAGCTAAGAGGCAAAAAGGGGTAGACAACCCCCTAACTCAAAATGGCTCAAACCACCACTTTTAGGTCTGAAAAATAGAACTTTTTACATGTCAAAACCAACCCCAAAATAGTAGAAAAAGATGGCAAAGCAAGTATTGAAAGCAAGCTCAAATAAAGAGTGTTATACCTCTTGAAGCAAAGGCAAAAAATAAGCAACAATCCAAGCCCAAACCACTTGCTAGAGCTCAAACCAAGTCTTAATGAACCTCAGCTCAAAGAGAAGTAACTTCTATCAAGGATGTGTATGCAAAAGTGTAGAGAAAACAAGCTTCAAGGCACAGAATTGTAAGAGAGAGAGATCTAGAGAGAGAGAGAGAGAGAGAAAGAGTTTTTTTGTCTTCAAATTTTTCTAACCCCTTCACATACAAGAGAGGGGTCCTATATATAGAAAATACAAAATCCCCTCACAAAGATGCAGCCACACAGGTGTTGGAAGATGCATGAACCTGTGCAAACAGCTGGCACAAAATATCACAAAATATCTTCAGAAAAGGCTGATGGTCGGCCGTCTATCAATGATGGCGGGCAAGGCTTCATTGATGGCCGAGAAGGCACATCAATGGCCGGAAGGCCAAAAACCATGGCCAGTAGCCTTCAAGGACGGCCGGCAGGCCATCAAAAACTTCACCCTGAAAAAACCCAAGCATGATCCAAAGAGGAGACAAAATGGATGCTGGGTTTAGAGAACTCAAACCTGTGGCATTTTGCCGTAGACTTTGAGTGTTTAGTGGGCAATCAAACTCATTGTTAGATGTACCTGCAAGAACATCTATGTACCTTCAAGAACATCCAAGTCTTCAAGGTGCCGTCAAAAATGGGATGTCTACAGTTGCCCCCTCTTTGACAGAACTCGGAAGTCATGAAATGACGGGAGTGAATGTCAAAGCCTAGAGACGACCCATTTTGACAAGACCGCAAGACTTGGATAAACATTCAAGAAAGCAATAAATAGTTTCACCCGCAGGCTGCCTATGCACCCCTTGCATGGAATCAAACTAGTGTAGTTCTGGGGCAAGATGCAAATGATACGCACAATGCAAAAACATAACTTATGATCATCTAATGAGGCTGTAATGAGACATCTACATGCAAATGTTATGCAAAGAAATGCGACATTCATACAAACCGAAGTAAGGTACAGCAAACCCAAATATGAACAGAAGTAAGTAATCATGAACCAAACCACATTTCATGCAGAAAGGATGTAAGAAAATTATGCAAGCTTAATTACGCATCATGCAAGAAAGGCAAGGAATAACACAACCGTCGGGCGCACCCAAGTTGTCAAACAAGATTCCAACGCGTCGCATGCGGAAGAAGAGAAGGGATGGTATGAACACTGGGACGTACCCAACTATTCCTAACCAAATGGAACGGTGATAAACATCGGAACACATCCAAATGTTTGTAACCAAAACAAGGAACGATGGTAAACATTGGAACACGTCCAAATGCTTGTAACCAAAACAGGGAGTGGTGGTAAACATCGGAACATGTCCAAACTCTTTTAACCAAAACAGGGAGTGGTGGTGAATATCGGAACACGTACAAATGATTTTAACCAAAACAGGGAGTAACGAAGGACAAGAATGATCTCACCTAGAACTCCTCTGGATGAACTGTACATACAATATCGTGCCTGCATAAGAAAGAAACTTAACAAGCAAAACATAATAAGAGTGCATGTTCTATGCAAGACGAATAACCATGACAAAATGTTAGAGACATGTTTTATGCACAACATGCAAGAAACAAAACAAAAGCATATTCTCTGCGGCGTGAGCCAGAGCATGTTTTATGCCACATTAGGATGCATATTCTATGCAACAGTATAGGATGCATGTTCTATGCAAAACCCCAAATGCATGCTCTATGAGAATGGGAAACAGAAGCATGCTCTATGCAAATGTGAGTGTGGGCTCACCTTTTTCCGCACTCCCGCCTTTCGGAAAAGGGTTTGAAAAGAAGGCCTCACAGTTTGGACTCTACTTGTGGTTCTGAATGTAGTCTCACAAGTGCAATGTGAAACTGATAAACACCAAAGAGTCCAATCCGGCAAATCATTTTGAAAAATCAATTTTAAATCAAATAATGCCAAAATTGGACTGCTTTGCTAGATTACAGAGTCACCACCTAAATATTTTGTTTTGGAGAAATTTAGGAAACCTTGACTCATGCCAAAGGCTACGCGTCCATTATCACTGTAGACACCCTATTTTTGACCACCCTTAAGACTTGGACGCCACTGATTACTTACTTGGTGATGAAAAGTTGTGCAGTGCAAAGGTTCGATTTCTTTGGCAAAAGGAGCTTCAAATCCTAACCTTACACCCCATTTTTGGACCAAAGATATTTTGACTAAAATGTTTTTTAGACCTTAAAACCCTCTCATTCAAAATATTTTTGAAAATGATTCTACGATGTTCCGAGGCTCGCATTTCATTAAATGTTGCGCTTTTCGATAAACCGAGCAAGGACAAAGTGGAAATAAATGAAAGAGGTGAAATATTTGAAAAAAATCTTTAAAAAATGTTGTTTAGAGGTTTGGAGGTGAAGAAAATAGGAGAGGAGAGAAGAACACTAGCTGAGGAAATGTTTGGCATGAATTCGAGTAGGACCGAAACTGAGCAGTCTTCACTAAAAGAGGAATATCTTCTTACACACTTGGAATGTTGATATGAAGCTAAAACCATTGGAAATAAGACTTCCAGGGCTTCAACTTAGGCTCAAGAATGATCTGCAAAGGAGTTTAGATGAAGGAGATATGCCCATTTGAAGTTGGGCCCAAAAAGTAGATTTTTCTAGCCAACCAGAGGTGGAGGTTGCAGGCCATGGATGGGCTTTTCTAGCCATGTGCCGGCCATGAATGGCCTTTTTCGGCCACCTGTCTTGTAGGAGTGACCCTTGCCGGCCAAGAATGGACTTGTGCCGGCCATCAATGATCCCTTGCCGGCCATTGGTGCAAAAAGTCAGATTTTTGCAGATATTTATCTTCCAACTGTTCCAACTGTCCTTTTTGAGATATTTTTGACCTGAGCTCTCATTTTTCTATATATAGAGGGCCTTATCTATGGTTTTCAAGGTTAGAACAATTTAGGAGTAAAATATTTTTTGGGAGCCTCTCTGTCTATAATCCTCTCTTTCTAGACTTCTCTCTCTCTTAAGCTTTTGTGCTTAGAAGCTTGCATACTTCAAACTTTAACCTATCAACCCTTAACCAAAGTGGTTCATCTTTGGGCTGAGATTCCTTGGGACCTTCTTTGAGCTTTAGAAGGTGATTTTAGCTTGATTTGGTGCCTCATTTGTGCCTAAAGTGTGTTGTGCTTCAAAAGGTATAAGACTCACCTTTAAGTTTGTTTTTCATACTTATTTTTGCCATCTTTTTTGTACTATTTTTGGCCTGGTTTTCAACTACAAAAGCCTCTATTTTTTTAGGCTTAAAAATGGTGGTTTGAGGCTATTTTGAGTTTGGGGGTGGTCCACCATTCTTGTCTCTTTGCTTGTTAAGCATTTGTGCCATCTTTTCATCATTTTCAAACCAACTCTTTTGGCCTTTTAACCACTGAAATTCAGAGGTTTTTCAGTGGTAAAAACTTTGTTTTGAGGTTCAAAATTGGAGGGGTTAGCCTCCCCTCATTGTGTCTAGATTTCATGCCTAGTTAGCTCCATATGTTAGCATGTTTTTGTAGCTTAACTTAGCTTATTTCCAGCATGTTTTTGCCTCTAATTTGGGCTGCTTTAGCTCTATTTTGAGCTGTTTGTGTTGTATGAGTAGTCTTGTGCATGGTTGTAGTGTAACCCCATGTTTTAGTTTATTGTCTTAGCTAGTTTTGTCTTCATTCTAGCATGTCTTTTAACTGATTTTGGGCTGTAAAAACTCTGTGCTTTTGGGCTGAAGCTTGGGTCCAAAGGCCATTAAAGGTTGAGGGGTTGATAGCCTTTCTTTGTACCTTGTTTTGGAGGCCTTTGCCCTTGTGTTTCCCACCCTTGCATCATCTTTTTCAGAGCTTTTAAACACTGTTTTTCAGAGCTATTTCAGAGGCTAAAAACATGTTTTGAGGTCCAAAATTAGAGGGGTTAGCCTCCCCTCCTTGTGTCTTGTTTGCTAGTCTAGGTAGCTCTATGTGTTAGCCTATTTTTCTAGCATTTTGTAGCTTAATCTTTGTATGTTTTTGCCTCTGAAATAACCTATTTTGGCTCTATTTTGGGCTGGTTAGTTTAGTTGAGGCTTGTATTATATGGTTGTAGTGCAATTTCCTTCACTAGTTTGATGTTTTAATGCTTTGATCATCATCCTTGTGAGTTGGTTGCATGTTGTAGTGTCATTTTTCATGTAATTTCAGCATATATAGCTCTGTCATATTCTCATTTTTTTCACTCTTTCAATTGCTTTTGTTTCAAGTTTGGGATCTTTTAAGCTTGAGATAGAGCTTGTGCTTAATGGTTTTAATCCTCTTTTGAGGGTTTCTACTAACCAACGGCATGAACTCTCTCTTGCCTTACATTATCCCTTGGTTGAAACTTCTTTCTCTCTAGAGGACTCTCACCAATGGACTAAATCAAATAAAGAATGAGTTGGTAACTTAAATTGAGTAAACAAAAGTGATAAGTAAAACTTGAGCAAGATAAGCATGTTGTGTTCCATTGCATGTGTTCAATCGGACGTTATATTGAACACAAGGAAGGTTGGAACATTTCATACTCAAAGTGATGAAATGAGCCAATCTCTTTGGTCTTTATTGTCTTTGATCACACATGATAAGGTGATGGCCTTGAGTCTTGTTTTTTTTTTTTTTTTTTTTTTTTGTATATAATGAAATTGTAATCCTTGGTTTATGGTCAACCTTGCAAGTGTTTGGTAAGTTAGAGAAGAAAGATTCTGGATTATGGTCAACCTTGCAAACAGAGCCTCTCGGGAGCAAAACAGAGGTCTTTTCAGGGCAAAAACCGAGCGCATGCATCTTCCATTTCCCGAGTCGAAGCTATGGCAGTGTAGTTTTAATGCTTTGCATGATTAGTTAGTGTGCATTTGCTTTAATTAACTAGTTTTGCTAATTAGTTAAGTGTTGTAATAGTTAGTAAGTAGTTTACTAGTTATTCAATTGGTTTGAAATAATTAGTCTAATTAGTTTAATTAGATTAGTTTGATTAGCTTAGCTTAGAGTAGCTTAGCTCTTATTCATTCGGACCCACCTTTGTAAGGGCATAATGTTGTAATAAGTGTACGTGTGTATGTGTGCATGTCTTCCAACCCCACGTCTTTCTCCCTTTTATTTAATTGGTTTTGATGGTTAGATTAGGGGCATTTTCCATTAGCATGCCTTATGCTTGCATGTTTGCATCCATTCATTTGTCTTGCATGCACCTAGGCTCGACGCATCATTCAAACTGCATTACAATTTCAATACTTATTTTGAATACGTGTTTGAAAGCATGCTATCAAAGTGTTGCAAATGCCATATTAGTAGCCAAGCCTAATAATTTCATATTGCATGTGTTGCATTAGGCATCTTGTATAGTTAGGATCATGTATTGTTTCTAACTAGTTTTTGTTTTGACTTGGAGTACTCGGTAAGTTTTATGCTTTAGCATACTTGCATGAGTGAGATTGCCATATTGCCATGTTTCGCATGCTTGCCATGAGGCTATGTGCTTATATGCTAAACTGCATGAATGCCTGTGGATGAAGGCTTGTTGTTTGAATTGGAACGATTCAACAAATGTAAGTTTTAAGTCCACTTTGCGAAGTGCCAAATCATGTTTTAAGTCCACTTGACGTGGCAAATCCGCATTTCTAAGCCCACTTGAGGGTGGCAAATTCAAACTATTTTCACAAATTAACATGAGTTGAGCTGTTCCAATTCTTGCAATTTTAGTCTATACTTGCTTGTGCGCATCACGTAGTAAAGTTAGCCTAATAATCAGAATAAGAACACATGAGGTTTATAAAAGAACATATCATGATTAGTAGACGCCGATCTTTGATCGGGCGAGCGGGGGTGCTCATTTCAGGACCTTCCCCTCTCGTACCCAAGTTCCCGAGCCGAGGCAACTTTGGTGATGACGGACACGTGACCTTTGGCATGAGTCAGGGTTTCCTAAATTTCTCAAAAATAAAATATTTAGGTGGCAACTCTGTATTTAGCAAAGCAGTCCAATTTTGTCATTATTTGATTTAAAAGCGATTTTCCAAAACGATTTGCCGGATTCGGACTCTTTGGTATTTATCAATTCCACATTGCACTTGTGAGACTAGATTCAGAACCACAGGTAGAGTCCGAACTGTGAGGGCCTTTCTTTTCAAACCCCTTTTCCGAAAGGCGAGGGTGCAGAAAAAGGCGAGCCCACAATCACCAAAGTTGTCTCGGCTCGGGAACTTGGGTACGAGAGGGGAAGGTCTTGAAATGAGCACCCCTGCTTGCCCGATCAAAGATCGGCCTCTACTAATCATGATATGTTCTTTTATAAATCTCATGTGTTCTTATTCCGATTATTAGCTAACTTTACCATGTGACGCACACAAGCAAGTATAGACTAAAATTGCAAGAATTGGAACAACTCAACTCATGTTTGCTTTGCGAAAAATGGTTTGAAGTTGCCACCCTCAAGTGGGCTTAAAGATGCGGATTTGTCACCTCAAGTGGGCCTAAAACATGATTTTGCCACTTTGCAAAGTGGGCTTAAAACACATTTGATGAATTGTTCTAATTCAAACAACAAAGCCTTCATCCACAGGCATTCATGCAATTTAGCATTTAAGCACATAACCTCATGGCAAGCAAACGAAACATGGCAACATGGAAATCACACTCATGCAAGTATGCTAAAGCATAAAAGCTTACTGAGTACTCCAAGCCAAAACAAAAAATAGTTAGAAAAATGTGTGATCCTAACTATAAAACATGCCTAATGCAACACATGCAATAATGCAATTAATAGGCTCAACTACTAATATGGCATACGAAGCAACTTGAACAACATGCTTTTAAATACGTATTCAAAGAAGTATTGAAATTACAATGCAGTTTGAATGATGCACCGAGCCACGGTGCATGCAAGACAAATGAATGGATGCAAACATGCAAGCATAAGGTATGCTAATTGAAAATGTCCCTAATCTAACCATCGAAAGCGATTAAATAAAATGGAGAAAGACATGGGGTTGGAAGACATGCACACACGCACGCACACTTATTACAACATTATGCCCTCGCGAAGGAGGGTCCGAATGAATAAGCTAACTAGCTATGTTAATTAAGCTAATTATTACAACACGGAACTAATTAACTAACTTATTCTAAGCTAATTAATACAAATCGAATTGAATAACTAGCTATGCTAAGCTAATTAAAGCAATTAAACTAATTAACTATCTAAGCTAATTAAATAATTACAACACTTGAATGAATGAATTAGCTACTACTAACTAATTTAAACAAAGCAAGTAAATGGCCTCGAGGGCGAGGAACGCATGCATGCTTGGATGGTTTCCTCCCGAAAATCCACCGCCTTGCCATCGGATGCCTCTGTTTACACTTTTCTGAACACCAACATTGCTGCCAACTTCTAGAACACCTCTGCTCCAACTCATGAACACACTTGTGCAAAATTTCATTTCTGGCCGGTCGGCTACCAATGGTGGCTGTCGGCTACCATTGGTGGCCGGTCGACTACTTCTGATGGCTGGTCAGCCACTTCACCCCTTCCCTGAACTTCTTTTTTTTGCTGCAACAGAGAGCAAACAGAGGCAAAATAGTGTATTCTCGAGGAGTGTATGTACTGCTACTCTCCTTATCATCACACAAGCTCAAAGGAGTGTAGCTCTTGGCCCTCAAACCATCAACCAAGCATTTTCCATGCATGATGGCCAAAGAACCAAGCTTGTACAAGCTTAATGAGTGCAAAACAAGACTCAACAAAACCGCAACCCTATCATGCATGATCAAGGGTGATGGTGACTAAGAAAAGTGGCACATTTCATCACTTTGAGTATGAAACGTCCCATTTTTCTCGTGTTCGAATTAACATCCGATACGAACACATGCAATGCAACATGAGAGATGCTTGTCTTGCCTCTTTTACTTGTCATGTTTTATTTACTCATTTTAGATTACCAATCCATTCTTTAATTGATTAGTCCAAAAGTGAGTGTCCTCTAATTGAAAGTAGGCTTAAACCACAAGTGCCTTGAGCATGAAAGAGTCCTCATGCCGTTGGTTAGTAGAAACCCTCAAAAGAGGATTAAAATCATTAAGCACAAGTGTCTCAATTTCACACTCAAGCCAACAAATGGTTCAAAGTCATTGTCAAGATAAATGAAAGAGTGAAGAATAACGGGAGATTGCAGAGATTTCAGTGTTGAAATGGAGTGCAAAAAGACACTAAACACATGCAAGCAACTCATGCAATTCATGTTTAAAAGACCAAAACATTAAGCTAGTGAAGGAGATTGCACTACAACCACACAAAACAAGACTCATATGACCAAAGAAGCCCAAAACAGAGCTAAAACAGTCCAAATCAGAGGCAAAAATGTGCTGAAAATAAGCTAAGTTAAGCTACAAAAACATGCTACCATGTGATACTATCTAAGCATGCAAGTAAGACACAAGGAGGGGAGACTAACCCCTCCAATTTTGGACTTCAAAACATATTTTCCACCACTAAAATAACTCTGAATTTCAGTGGTTTAAAGGCTCAAAAAGTTTTATTTGAGTATGCTAAAAGATGACACAAAAGGCTTCACAATTAGGCAACAAAAAGGGTGGACTACCCCTTTACACAAAATGGCCTCAGACCATCATTTTTAAACCATAAAAATAGAGTTTTTTTGTAGTTAAAAACCAGCTCAAAAAACAGTGTAAAAAGATGGCAAAACAAGTAGTCAAAACAAAGCGTACAAGGTAAGTCTTATACCTGTTGAAGCACAGCACAAAACAGCCACAACTTCAGGCTCAAACCTCCTTCCAAATGCTCAAACTAGGCTCCAAGGGACCTCAGCTCCAAGGTGGTCAAGTTTGGTTAAGGGTTAGTGTGCAAAGGTGTAGAGAAAACTAACTATCAAACACAAAACAAGAAAAGAGAGAGGGAATTCTAGAGAGAGAAAATTTTGATGCAAAAATGTCTAACCCTCCAAAATGGGAGAGGACACCCCCTATATATAGAAAATCAAGATTAAAGCTTGTATTCATCCCTCCATACACGTGTATGGAGATGCACTTCAGTGAACAACATCTGGCACAACTGGCAAACAAATATTTGAAAAATGAGAAAAATGGTTGCCGGCCATCACTAGTGGCCGACCGGCCATCAGTGTGGCTGACTGGCCACCACTGATGGCTGGCAGACACAAGCCATGGCCGATGGACTGTAGGGATGGTCGACAGGCCACCCTCTTCTCCAGACTTGAAACAACAAGCTCTTGGTCCACAACCAAGCACAAAACAAACAGGTTTAGAGGCTCAAAGACAAGGCTCTTAGCCAAGATCTTCGGGCACTCAAAACGAACACGAGCATACAAAACCATCGAGTGTTCAAACGATGATGTCCAAGTCTTGAGGGCGATCAAAAATGGGGTGTCTACAGTGAGAAGTGCACTTTCTATGTGAAATGCACGTTCCATGCAACGACAAAGAAATGTACGTTCTATGCGATGACACAAGCATGCTTAATAAAGGCGACTCAGTCACAATTTCCGATTTACCTCTCGAAAGAGTTGCAACAAGTTAAAAGGATGCATCTCATTGACGTTGATTAGCGATGAATCATCATGCATCAAAGACACGGTTTGAAGCTTCCGCAAAGGCAATTTCAACCAAACACTGAGCATTCCTTTCACTTATTGAAATCCAAGAACACAAAATAGAATCAAGGACCCATAGGAGACTCATGGACACCTGCCGGCCACAAGAGGGAGTGACTGGCCACCTGCCAGCCACTGGTGTGCCTTGCAGGCCACCAGTGTGCCTTACCGGCCATCGATGGCAGGCTGAGGGAAAAAAGGGTTTTTTGGCTTGGGTCTTTAAAAATAGGGCATGGCACTTCATTTCCACACAACCCCATATCCGAAATTCTTCCTTCCTTCTCTCTAGGTGCTCCTTCTCTCTAGATCTGCGCTTTCTATGCGTTTTCCAACACCCCACACAAACTTTATTCAGTAAATCCTCTTAGTTCTCTTCACTTTGAACCGATTGGAATTTGATTTCGACAATTCTTTCTTCATTTCCACCATTCTAGGTTTATTCCAATTGAGTTTCTCTCAAGTTTTGTGCACTTTTCCGGGTTTTGACTTTTTCCTCCATTTTCTCTCTTTGGGTTGACTTTTTCAAAGTTTTCCCATTTTTCTTCACTTTCCACCTATCTCACAGCTTTTTAGATGGTGGATGATCTTCCTCATGATGGGGTTCGCCTAGAGCTTCCTCTAGTAAATTTCGAGGCGCACTTCGAGGCTGAGCCAGATCAATTACTGTTGAGTATACGGCCTTTTGATCCAGTGACGTACCATCCTCAGACACACATATTGCCCACTGCGAGAGGCATCAGATCCTTTACTAACTTCACTGAGGACGCGCCAGAGGACCTCTTGTTGAGGGAGCCAGCGTCTCATTTATCAGCCATTGCCGTTGAGGTATAAAAACTATTTTTATGCTTTATGGCCCTTAACTAGTTGCATTTCTTGCACTGCCTTCATCTAACTGTATCTCATACATTGTCTTGATCTGATTGCATTTCACGCATTGCATTGCTCTGATTGCACTTCATGTATTACCACAGGGCGAGTCTCACGCCTGTAGGGGCTATAGTACGACGACCGTTCGTGATTGGCATAGTGAGCTCCCAGCTGGAGTTCGTGACATCGTTGATGAGACAGGCTTTGGCCTCTTCTGCTCCAGTTTGACTCGAGTTGTAGCGAGCCGTCCTCTCTTAGGAGCACTGGTGGAGAGGTGGTGGGACACCACAAACTCTTCCACTTTTTCACCACTGGGGAGATGACGATGACTCCCTACGACTTTGCCATGATCATTGGCTTAGGCGTAAGGGGCGATTAGATCGCTCTATATCCTGATATGGGGGCGTGGGAGGCTACATGGCTCGAGCTTCTTGGGGCACATCCATCGATATGTCGGGCAGGTATGGTGCGATACAGTTGGTTTGAGGAGCGGTTCAGGGAGACTGAGCCCGAGACGATTGAGGAGATAGAGCAGTATGCTTAAGGCTTCCTCATGTTCATCTTCGATACCACCTTGTTTTCAAACAAGTGGAACACCGTGCGTCTATACTTGCTGAGTGCCTTGGTGGTGTTTCCTTGAGTTCAGTTTTATGATTGGGGCGGAGTCGGCCTCACCACATTGTATGGGTATATGAGCTCTTCCTCCCATTTGCGAGGGACTTTGGTTAGAGGCTACTGGCGAGCTTGGGAGGTACACATCTCAATTCCCTCTTCACACTTTACATTTTCTGCTCAGCATTTCATACTTTGCATCTGTTCTACATATGTGCTTTCTGCTTTGTACTCTTATGTACATACTGTGTTGGTAATATACATCCGCATTCTTCCTGCAGTTATGGGTATACGCATACTTCCCAGCTCTTGCCCCAAAGCCTGTGGATGAGGTTCCATTGACAGTCCCCTTTTCTCGGGTATACAACAGCCAGCCCCGCCGTAGGACCCGCGAGTCCTTTATGTTCTTCTGCCAGTGTTTCGACATGGTGGCGGCGCACGAGGTAACCCAAAACAAAGTCTTTTTTTTTCTTTACAACTGCTTTGATCCACACATTAGCAACCGGTAGCGACTAATAATCTGTTCATTTTCTATTTCAGATCACATGGCAGCCCTGGGCTATGATACCGACAGAGCTTCGAGCCCGGTACAATGCAGCTCAAAACGTTACCTGCCATCATATTCTTCTGGAGGGCCTGATTTGCCGAGCCTGGTTCCTAGGTGAGCGCTTTGTGTATCAGACTTTGGACCTACCTGCTCTGTTTATACCGATGACACCTCCAGTGTCCATGAGAATGACATACAGCCTATCTACCAACGAGGTGATCCAGTTTATGGTAGGGATGGAGGCTGAGTATTTCCGTATAGAGGGCTATTATATGGTCTTTATCCAGACACACCTGATGCCACCTCTAACCGGCGTTCGTGGGGGTGAGGAAGTGGGAGCTCCTGCCGTGAGGGTGAGACACAGAGCGACTCGGGCAAGCAGAGCCCGTAGTAGAGGGACTTCCCAGGTAAGGCAGGGGACCAGGTGGCCAAAGCTGCCTACTGAGCTTATCTGCTGGTGGTATACTGGGAAGGCATATCAGATCCCGATCGAGCCCGCATCAACTGGGCATAGATACACCAGAGCCAAAGACGCATCTCCGATATGCACTACAGTTCTCATTTTTTTTCATTCTTGCTCAAATACTCAGATATTCATTCCTTTCAGACACTGATCATTCCAAATTGCATCTGCAGGCACCTCCAGGATATACCGAGGATCTATTAGAGATGTTGGCCTCATTCAAGGGCATGATCTTGAGGAGGGAGGCACTGCTTGGTTTCCACGGCATTCAGGTAATTTCTTCAGTTTTCTTATATTCCAGTCATCAAACTTCCACTGGCATACTGAAATTGACATTTCAACTGAACACTTCCCACGCTGCACTGGTACACTACATCTGAACCACACCGCACTGATACATGGCATCTGAATTTTACATTTTCACACTATATTCATACTCTACATCTGATACACATACTATGCCTAACATATACCAACTACCTTTTCAGGTCCCACCTTTACCGACAGCACCAGCGGCAGCAGCAGCAGGACCATCAGCACCCCCTCCAGTAGCAGGGAGAGAGAGACAGGTTCTAGCACGCGACCGGGGTTGAGCTAGGAGCTTCCGAGTTAAGAGTGGCCTTTCAGATCCTATTCTGAGCAGGGATAATATGGAGACCAGTGAGGCCGAGGAGACAGCGAGTTAGCATGCTGATCCATCTAAGAGTGTAGACGATGACGCTGGCTTGGATTCTGCTAGTGGTGAGGCTGCTGAGGCTGAGGAGGACTTTGAGCCTGAGAGCGAAGACGGCTCCGATTCAGACTCTGATTCAGGTTTAGACAGTGGCACTGATGGAGACTGTGTCGCAGAGTCCATTCCGCCGAGGAAGAGGACGAAGAGGGCCTCTCGAGCCTGAGACAGCTGGCGTTGATCTATTTTTATTTTTACTTAGTTTCTTTTTTCTAGTGATGTTAGCACTTTGTATAGTTTCAGACAGGTTTTATTTCTCTAAAAACTTGAACTGCACTTTTGTAAAAAGGTGACCATGATCGGAAAGAAAATCAGTTTCTTGACAAAAAAGTGTTGTATTTTGCATTCTGAGCACCACATAACATTGCATAACATAAAAATGAGATTGATCTTGATTGAAAACCAAATATTCGTATTGTTGCAACAATCTGAATCAAGTAACGAATCAACCAAATGTTGAAATAAGCAAAGGAATACAACTCGATAATCAAAATAATTATAACTCGATAAAGAAAACAATCTGATATACAACAAAACGACTTAATAAACAACTCGATTACCAAAACAACGCGATAAATAAAACCATTTGATAGACAAACAATTTAAACACAACTCGACAAACTTACTAAAGTTGAAAGGACTAAAAATAAGACCTCGAAACACACAAAGAACAGAATAAAACTTCTGCATCCAACTAATTCCTAACAAAGGAAGACAAAAGGCACAAGAGGAAGGCTTGTCGGCCATCTATTCCTCCTGCCGGCCATAAATAGGCCTCTGCCGGCCATCAATGAACTAAACCTCCAAGATGTTGACACCTGGCCTCCACTCACTGCCTTATCTTCTATAAAAGCTCTAGCTTCGTGTTTTCTTCATTTCAACTGTTATTTAGCCACAAATGGAGCCGTTTTTTGCCCAAAAACTCGCAAATTGGATTACAACTTTAGATGGCTCGGAAAAAGTGAATTTTCAGGGTTTCGGGATAAATGCACTATTCTCACGAAGTTGTTCTCCACTTTGTTTTCCATTCCTACGTGCCGCAACTAGATGTTGGGACCCGGTTACGCATGTTTTCATCTTTTGAGGGCAACAGATATGCCCTACAATTGAAGAATTCCAAGTTTTGATGGAATCTCGGTGTAACGAAGAAATTTTGCCTCAATCCCGTTTTAGCCACATCCAAGCTTTAGGGAGGATGTGTGGGCTCACTTTACAAGATGCTCGATCCTTGGTTCACAATGGAGAGCTAGATATCCCCAGTTTGATTCATCGATTTTTTGATGTTGGTGACCGCGGCGACCGTCTTTGGCAGGGTTTTCGACAGCAGGCCCTCTGCTAGTGTATATTGGCTCATTTTCTTCTTGCCCCAAGTTTTAGAGGGTCTAGCATTTGACTGATTGAAGTGGTCCAAGGCTTGAAGGAGGGCAAGAGCTGTATTGGCCTAGCATTGGTTGAGACTTTAATGGGCTTGGACGCCTTCCACCGGAGAGAGACAAACAAGTTTGCAGGAAGTCCACTATTTTTGCAGGTAATGTTTCCCACCCTATCTCACTTGTGTTTCTTACATCACTCGGCACTCATGCTATGTCTCGGTCTCTTTTTTTTTTTTTTCTTCAAAACCCTTTCTCACTTTTCCTCTCCACATACACCTCTCTATTCTTTAATTTCTCTTATTTTTCATCCCTCTCCAGATATGGCTCATGGACAGGATAAAGGTAGTGTGCTTTTGCCGAGAATATTCAGCATGAGAGTATTTCTTTCACCAACAGCTAGTTAATTTCTCGAACGAAGGGTCGTGGTGCCATTGGATGTGCAATAGGTCTGTTGTTGACATTGCTTGACGTTGCCTCTGGTTTGATCTGCCTAAGATAAGCTACAGCATGGCTCGGCAACTCGGCATTCAATTGATTGGCTTGACACAATGTGTATTCTACTTTCCGTTCCGATTCAGGCGTCAGTTTGGACACGACCAAACATGCCCAGAAGAGGGGCAGAGTACCCGGCTCCATTCTTCGTCCAAGGCTCACAATTAGCTCGATATCCCACTACATGGAGGACACAAGAACTTCTGGCTCCCGCTCCCAATTTTAGTTGCGCCCATACTGGCGAATGCCTGGCTTAGCTTGAAGATGAGGCGCAAACCGGGCCTACTTTAGCATTTGAAGCTTCCACAAACTCAGGGAGAGGACGCAGGAACATCTGAGTTACCCATGCCCCAAGTATATTACTTTAATCTGTATTTTCAAATTTTCCTTTTGAATGTAATAAAAAATAACTTTGATTTGCATCAAGAGATGGGGAACTTTGTATTGAAATCAATGAAATTGAAGTTGTGGGCACTGAAAATTTTCCTTTTCGTCCAAAAATGGTCTAAGTTGTAAAAAGATTAATTTGAAGAAAATCAACTTTTATTAAAACTTTTCAAAACCATTTTCGATAAGGATCACAACTTGACACGCATGGAATCTATCCTCGAGATATACAACCCCGAATCTAGCAAATGGAAAGTTGGCCCTTGTCTAAAGAGCACTGCACCGCAATGAAAAATTGTCCCTTGTCTAAATACAACTGCACTGTACTGCACTGTAACCAGCACTCATAGTGAAGATCACAACTGAACTCTTGAGATACAGAAAGGACAAAGATGACCTGAACAATCTCATGGACAGGACAGTTGAGTTTGAAGTGTTTACGGCTGAGCTTCAAAATGAAGTTGCCTATGTATCCCGAAGATGGGAATCAAGCCTTACGTAGTTCAGTTCGGGTTCACTCGGGTATTAACACTCTCCTTTTGCGCTCTACCTTTTGCCAAGGCCGCCCTTTTTGAATTTTCAACCTTGCGAGTTCAGTTTTTCTTATTTCAAATTTTTTGTGCTCTAACTTTTGCCTGGGTCGCCCTTCTGGGTTTTCGGTCTAGCGAGCCACTCAAGGATAGTATTTCTTCAACTTGTCCATGTTGATTGGTTGGGAGAATTCAAGGCCATCTAGGTCCATAAGAATGACAGCTCCACCCGACCAAATTGATTTGATGATGTAAGGACCAGTCCAATTAGGTCTGAACTTGCCCCTAGGGTCATAGATAGAAGCTCGGTTGTCTTTCAGCACCAAATTCCCTTCTTTTAGATTCCTGGACTTAACTTTCTTGTTGAAAGCCCTGACAATTCTGTGTTGATATCCTTGGACATGGTACAGTGTTTTCAGCCTTCTCTTGTCAAACAACATTAGCTCCTCGAACCTGCTCTGCTGCCAATCCACTTCTGCTATCTGGCACTCAGCCATAACCCGCAACGACGGAACCTCTATTTTGAATGGTAGAACAGCTTCCATCCCATAAACTAGAGAATACGGAGTTGCCCCAGTAGATGTTCGAATTGAAATCCTATAGCCCCAGAGAGCAAATGGCAATTTGTCTGGCCAGTCCCTGTAGGTTTCCACCATCTTCTGTAGAATGTGCTTGATGTTCTTGTTGGCGGCCTCAACAGCTTCGTTGGTTTGTGGCCGATAGGTAGATGACTTATGAAAATCCACGTTGTATTTCTCCAACAAGTCTCACTTCTTTCTTGAAGTGGGAACCATTGTCCGGAATGATCTCATTCGGGACCCCATAATGACAAATGATATTAGTCCTGATGAACTTGGCTACATGCGACACTTTCAACACTACGTAGGATTGGGCTTCCACCCACTTTGTAAAGTAGTTTATTGCCACCAGGATATACCCATGCCCATTTGACCCTTTCAGCGTAACTGCCCCAATGACGTCAATTCTCTAGACTGAAAAAGGCCATGGCGAAGTCATGTTGTACAGTTTCGATGGCGGAATATTCATGCGATTTGCATGAATTTGGCATTTGTGGCATCGCCAAACAAAACCAGTACAATCCTCCTCCATGGTAGTGCAGTAATAACCTTACCGGAGAATCTTCCGGGCTAACATTACACCATTCATGTGCAATCCGCACTCCCCTCCGTGGATGGCCTCCACTAGGCACTTCGACTCTTCCCCATCAACACACAGTTTGTGCATTTCCAAATGACCACGTTTGTACAGCTTACCCCCGCAAATGATAAATTGAGCAGCCATTCGCTGTATTGCCCTTTTATCTTGGCATTTGCCCTTAATTTATAAGCCTCATTTTCCAAGAAGTTCCAGACATCATAATACCAGGGGTTCTGATCTTGTACTTCATCTATTGCGGCGATCAACTCGTAGGCCGGCGCATACCTCTGTTAAAAAATGATCGGACACATCCGGACTCCCAAAGAGATGTCTATCATGGAAGATAGAGTTGATAAGGCATCAGCGACCCTGTCGTTCTCTCTTAACAGATGTGTGGAGGTTAGCTTCTCAAACCTAGCAATTAGAACATCCAAGGTCTGGTGATAGATTTTCATCCTTTTTTCTTTAACCTTCCAATGTCCTTTTGCTTGAGACACAACCAGGTTTGAGTCCCCAATGACGTCTAACCTTTTTGCTCCTAGTTCTAGGGCGGCTTCTAATCTAGTGATACACGCCTCGTATTCTGCTTCGTTGTTAGATACCTTAAACCAGAGTTTGAAAGCTAAAGGTATATAGGAATTGTCCGGTGCTATCAAGAACACCCCTATTCCATAACCGTATTGGTTAGACGCTCCGTCAAAGTATATTGTCTATATCTCTTCTTCGACCTGCAGAATAGCTGCATCCGGGAACAGGTACTTCACTGCTCCATCCCCTTTCACTGGGTGATCTGCTAGAAACTCTGTTACTGCTCTCCCCTTGACCGACTTACGAGTCATATACTTCAAATCAAATTCGGAAAGAAGAAGTAGCCAACGAGCTAGCCTACCCGTAAATGCGGGTTTCCCAAAGAGATATTTGATGGGATCTAATCTCGAAACCAGAATTACGGAGTGAGCTAACAGGTAGTGCCTTAACTTCCTGGTAGCCCATACCAAAGCTAAGCTAGCCTTTTCCAGCAGGGTGTAACGGGTCTCATATTCCAGCATCTTCTTGCTTAGGTAATAAATGGCTTTCTCCACTCTATCCTCAGATTTCTACGCAAGCATGCAGCCCATTGTCGTGTCGATTACTAATAGATACAAAATCAACGACTTCCTCAGCTCTAGCGGTGACAACACGGGCAGGTTCTGGAGGTACTGCTTGATCTGCCCAAAAGCAAACTGACATTGGTCATCCCATTGGAATTTTTTTCCTTTCTTCAGGAGATCAAATAGTGGTTCACAAGTCAAGGTTAATTTTGCAATAAACCGTCTTATGAATTACACTTCACCCAAAAAGTCTTGTACCTCCTTTCAGTCCTTGGTGGTGGTATTTCTAGTATGGCCTTGATTTTGGAAGGATCAACCTTGATGCCCCTTTGTGTGGTCAAGAAACCCAGCATTTTCCCTACTGTGACACCAAAAGTGCATTTCTGTGGATTCAGCCTCAACCGATATTCTCTGATCCGTTGGAAGAATTTCTTCAAGGCGGTGTAGTGGCCCTCTCTTTCCTTGGACTTGACAATCATGTCGTCCACGCACACCTCAACTTCTTTGTGGATCATATCATGTAAAATAGTGGTTGCAGCCCGTTGATAAGTAGCCCTAGCATTTTTCAGACCGAACAGCATCACCCTGTAGCAGTAGGTTGCCCATGGCATGGTGAATGCAGTCTTCTCTCTATCCTCGGGTGCCATCAAGATCTGGTTATACCCAGAAAACCGATCCATAAAAGAGAGCACCACATGGCCTGCGGTGAAGTCCACCAACTCGTCGATGTGCGGTAGAGGAAAGTCCTCCTTCGGATTGGCTCCGTTCAGATCTCTGAAATCCACACACACCCGAATTCTGCCATCTTTCTTCAGCACCAGAACGATGTTGGCCAACCAAGTCGGATACTCAGATACTAGCAAAAATCGTGCATCTATCTGCTTGGTGACCTCCTCCTTAATCTTCAAAGCCCAATCTGGGCATATTCGCTGAAGTTTCTGCTTGACGGGTTAAGCCTCGGGGTCAAGAGGGATCCAGTGCTATACAATCTCAGGATCGATTCTAAGCATGTCTTCGTAGGACCACCCAAAAACATCTTTGAAATCTTTTAATAAAGCGACTAAGTGCTCGCGTTCCTCCGAAGACAACGTGGACCCGATCTGGACTAGACGCGAATCCTTTTCAGCACCCACATTAATTCGAGTGATTTCATCAACAAGGGGTTTTAGAAACCTCTCCTCCTCTCGATTAATCAAATGTTTCAAAACCAGAGAAATTCCTTTCTCGTCGTTTTTATCAAAATTTTGAAATTCATGATCAATGCAATATACAAGTGGCATAGAGAAGTACTCAGAAACAGCAATAGTATTCACATTCAAAAGTTCCAGCTCATCCAATTCCTCAGTTACAACCGACTCAAAAAAAAAGGGAAAAAGACGACCTGGACAAAACAACGGCATCCGGATTATCAACCCCAGGAATACCAGACTCCAACTCAGAAGAACTGAAATCTGATTCTGACTCCACAGACTCTGTGGAATCAGATCCTGGCTCACTACCTAATTCAGAACTGCTGGACAAAAAGCCCTCATCTAGCTACCAAATGAGAGAGGGAACATTATATCCATCCAGAATACCACCGGAAGGGTCCACACCTAATTGGACTCCGATCATGGAAACGGTTAGGTCATCTCCCAAGCTCTCCAGTTTGATCTGAGGATACGAAAGGAGACAAGCCAGTGCTGCTTCTATCTCAAGTTCATTGTTGTTGGACTCACCCTCTGTACTCTGTTCAGCCTCAGCAGTTAATTCAATCTGTTGCTCTAAGGCTTCATCCTCTTGCAGCTGTAGGTCGAAGAAAATCTCGAAGCCGGGTAGACGCCACTTCTCGGAGTTCAACCATGGCTCAGGAAAGCTGTAAAATGGGAAGTCTTCCCCCTCCCGGACAAAGTGGCCGTTCAGAGTTCCCTAAATTGGTTTATGCACAAGTTCATAGTGCTTCCCCTTTGCTTTGCTTTGGCTCTTCCTACTATTTCCTTCCCTTTTCTTACCCAGTCCTCTTTGGTAGGTGTGTAGCCTAAGCCAAAGGCATGAGGGTTACGTGGCACTTCGGCCAGTGCAGTAACACCCTTCCGGCCGCTCTTTCTTAATCCTATCCCGGGATATGCTATAGCTTGTTCATGAGGTAGACTGATTGAGCACTGACGTACAACCCCTCATCAATAGCCAACATATCTTGCACCACCCAGGTCCCAGCCAAGGTAAACCCAGACAAGAAAACATCCTCGTCGCCATGTACGATTTCCAGTATGGGTGTAGTAACCTCAGGCGGAGGATATATAGATGAATTTCCAAACACGATGGCCACCCCCTTACCATGGGGGTACTTCAGCATCTGATGAAAAGTGGAAGAAACAACTTTCACTTAGTGCAGCCACAATCGTCCAAGTAACAAGTTGAAGGTAGCCGGAACATCCAGGATGTGAAACTCAATATCCTGTTGGGCTGGCCCGACCTGTGTTTTGATCTGAACTGTTCCCATCACTTCTCTGCTCGTGTTGTTGTAGGCTCGGATCACCTGGGCCGTGGGTACAAAGTCTGTTGGCTTCAAGTCAATAGCATAGGCCGTATGCGACGGACAAACATTGATCGCAAACACAGTGTCAACCAATACAATCAGCACCCACGTATCTTTACATTCAACTGAGATGTATAAGGGTTTGTTATGCGCAGAACCCTCGGGTGGCAATTCCTTATCCAAGAAGGTCAAAGTCGGCGAAGCACCTCCTAGGAAAACAAGTCCCACTAATTGTTCTCGGGTTGTGTCGATAGATAGCTTGGCCTTATCTATCGCTGACAGGATAGCTTGCCAGTGCACGCACGAAGCCACAAGCAACCCCCAGATAGATATGTCCGCTTGGATCTTCTATAACTATTTGAACACAGCCTCTTCCTCTAACAGTTTTTCCCTCTGTTTTTCAGTTTCCTTATCCTTTTCGGATGCTTCAGGTTGGTCCAGGTGTGGGGGCTTGAAGTACTGCCCGCTCCTAGTCTTGTGATCCACCTTCTCAGCGTACCAAGTGTTATCTGGCAGGTCCTGGCCCCAATCCTCATCAGTGTGGGCAAGATGCAGATCATCATCTTCCCACCATATTCCTCCGACAATCGACATGCAATTGTCAGGTTCCGTTGTAAGTACTCCCACGTCAACATCACAATCATTCATCGCAGGGCCTTGGGGTTTTCCAGCCTTCTGATCATTCTCATCCTTTTCTTGTTTGAACTGCTTCAGTGCGGCCTCTAGCTCTGTATCAACAGTACTAACAATGCCCGATTCTTGAGCAAAATTCTTAATACCGGTGCTCTTCAGCAATTTTCCCTTGTCGTCGGCCGTTCTGGCCCTTGTCACAGTTCCTGCTTCTAGCTGTTCCAGCTTTGGTTGAGTTTCCTCATCCACATCAGGTTCATTACTGAGCCACCCTGAGTTGTCTGCTGACCCGTTTAGATCAAACCAGTCAATCTGTACATTTCCCAGATCCTGTTCATCGTAGAACTACAAAATTGTCCAGGACTTCTTCCAACTCTGCTAGATCATCCAGACTTTGGCTGGGGTAATCCTCTCGGGCTACATTGACCTCCATTCCCATTGGCAACTCTACTTCTGGTCTGGTCTGATTAGTTGGCACAATGTAGTAACATGAGTTGTATCCCTCCTCAGATAAGTCCACAGGGTCCTCAGGCACTGAATTGACATTCCCATTCTCCACCAAGGCTAGCCTGCCTGTCTCTACCACAGTCACCACCACAGGTTTGGGTTGGGATATGGACGCAATTATCATGCCCAGATCTGTGCTTTCAAGGACGAACAACGCCGGCTTAGGTAGGTGGACAGAGGTGATGTACATACTGGGGTCGTAAAGGACGGCCAGTGTATGGATGAGGTTTATTTGCCAGGGTGGAGGAACCTAGTTATGTGGTGGGAGGGGATTTTTAGTGACGTTAGGCTTTTGAGGAGGCACTATCACCTCATTGTCAATGAGATCTTGAATCTCATGACGTAATCTGAAGCATAGGTCAGTGTTGTGACCATGTTGTTGATGAAAAGCGCAGTATTTGGCCAGGTTGTGTTTCGGGAGAAGTGGATCGGGTAGGGGGCGAGGCTCTAGTGGCTTCAGATGCCCCTTTTTTATCAGGACACCTAAGGCTTTGGATAAGGACATGTATAGAGGAGTGAAGACCCTTTGGCCTCGGGGTTGGTTCGTCGATGTGATGCCCCAAAAGTCAGGAACATCAGATAATATATTAACCATTAAATACATGGTTTATTTAAGGTTACAAGAGTAGGAAACGTCACTAATGAGTGCTTTGGATAATAACCAAGCAAGATCCCAGTAAGGTCAAAGGAGTCAAAATAGCCTCCTTTCAAAATCCAACCACCTTAGATAGCAAAGCTACCTTTTTGACAGATCTTGACAAGGTATTAACACAAGGCCTACATGAGTTGACGTGGTATAAGGATAGGTTACAAATGTTATATATATACAAATTACAAAATCATGTCTTAAATACAACATGGGATCTATCACTTACAATCTCAAAACACGTTTACAAACTAGTTTCTAATCCTCCTAGGGTAGCCGTACATCCTCAAATACTTCAGCTTTGCCTTTGACCGGTCTAATAGCCTTCAATACCTAGCATGAAACGCCATGAGCTTTGAATGCCCAGTAAACACACACACACCCCGTCCCTTTTTCCCAATCCAATACACCATCACATTTATAGCAAGCAAGTAGTGAAGCATGATATTCAAGTCAATAACAGCAATTTCAATAATTGAGGAAAGGAACATGTCATTCAAATAGATAACAAATGTTATAATGTTAGTGGTTAGCATTCCAGAAATCCCCCAAAGAGATTTCATCCTCCCAACCACAAGAATTAGACACCGGACTATTCACAACTCCCCCTTTTGCTGCTTTGTTGCAGAACTAACCTCGGATGCCTACCTACGGTTATATATTGCGTAGCGCCAACCGCAAGGCCTCAAAAGGGACAGCGAAAAGAAAAAGGTTTTATCTCCTGAATCCAACCTTATCCTTCCAAAAAAGTTTTGTCCTCCTAAATATCCCATCCAAACCCAACCTTATCTCACCAATCAAACCATCGCAAAGAGTCCGAATACGTCCGTTCCATTCTAGGGTTTACACAAGACTTAACCTCCAATTAGGGAGCACGTCCCATCAATTCATACATAACACGTTATCATCTCTTCATCATTCAAGTGATCGAAAACCCAATACTATCCCAATTAAGTTTTCCGTTTGGATCAATGTTTTAAGTCAAGTTGGAACAAACTCAACAAGATAGTAATATCCACATAACCATGTGCATCATTAAAATGAAGAAGATAAGGAACATAACCATAACACATGCAATATCATACGACGGCATGATCATAAACTAATAAGCAATATTCATGTACACAATAGCATAAAAACACCCATGCAAAACTAAATTTCTAGATTCAATACCATTTAAAGATTAAAATCAAAATGGCCATTTCAGATATTTCTCGAACCTAGCCTTCCTATGGTTCGTAGAGAATTTAATCTAGTTTTCAAAACATGTTTCAAAAATGGAATAGCTTTTCTAGATTTTTAGTTATTTAAGAAGCACTCCAGCGCTGTCCAGATTCGTCGATCGTTACGAAAATCAAATTTTCTTTCAAACCGATCGCTCTTTTTAAATGAAAAAATTTTTACCTGAAAGATAACTCTTTAAAGAAGATGTTGACATAAAACTAAGGTCTAGAAGATTTTTATACATTTTTCTAGAATTTTTGAAAGTTGGCTGTAAAATAGATTTTTCTGGCACAGTTCTTGCAACAAGAAAGTTGGTGAGAAAAGAGGTCAACTACGGGAAATTTTCCACTTATCTTGTGATGAAAAATTGCTAAATAATATGTATTAAACCCAAAAATTTAAGGGTAGTCTTATACCGATTAAGAGAAATACAAGAAGGGTAGAATCAAGGTTCAACTCCTTTCATTTTTAACACAAGAATACCATTAGAACACATCCGAAAATACCATTTTAAACTTCTAATAACATGTATTTAAAAAAGGAAAATGAAAGAGAGAGTTGTGTTGTGGCTTACTTGATTGCCTAGTGAAGTGTTTGCACAATTGTCTCCTCTTTTCCTCTCCTCTACCACCAAAGTTCACTCTCTTCCTCTTTTTTGTTTCTCTCAACTGAATGTGTAGGTGTGTGAGTGTATGAGATGTGTAACATGTGGAGGGTGGTGGTGTTTCTGTAATAAAATTGGTGTAAAAGGTCCAAAATGCCCATTAGTTGGAATGGAATGGAATTGAGATGTATTTAGTTGGAATGTAATGGAATGAAGGATCATTAGGGAGCCTAATAATGTATTAAGGCATGATCTAGTTAGGGTTAGGCTTAAGTAGAACCAAGATAGTTACAAATACAAGACAACTTTCCTTGATTTGGGGGTGCCAATGATACTTTTTCCATGATTTAAGGGATTTGTCTCTAAAGTACCTGTGATTGTAGCCTAGAGAGGGTGACGACTGGCCAAGTGCTAGATTTGGGGATATTTTTGTTGATTTTATATATAGATATGAAGATATTTGTGTATAAAATTATTTATTTAAGAAATGTACAAATATATATATGTATATATGTGTGTAATGGTACTAGTTTGGGATCAAAATGTGAATTAAGAAAAATATGAGGGCATTGGGCTTAATTTATAAATTGGAACATTTATTTTAGTGTATAATTAAATTAAATTAGGGTTAGAGAGTCTAATTCGGTTTGGATTTCTTGTTTCGAACAAAAACACAATCAACCGACGAACGTGATAAAGACTGAAAAGTCTAGGGTTTCCAAGTGGTAATTTCATATTTATGGAGTCAATTAGAGTATTAGAAATTATTTATAAGTTTTGAAATTGATTAGGGTTTGTGGTTTTTTGTTGGCGCATGTATTTTGATCCTAGGGTTGCAATTAATTAAGAAACTGAGGGACTTCAAGGAAATAATTTAAAAGTAAGGGACTTTTAAGAAATTAAAATTTTCAAGGGCCTCACAGTCGAGATTTGTGAGGTTGTATCAGATGTACTGGCAAAGGGGTTGGCAGTTTTCGGTGTGGTGGTGACCATACCCACATCGGAAGGCCTTGCTGCTGCACTACCACTCGTAGTCACATTGGAACTGTGTGTGAAAGCCCTCTTAGGCTGCTCTTTCTCGTGGTCTATTAGGCCCTACTTCATTGCATCCTCTATCTGCACCCATATCTCATGGAGGTCAGCAAAAGTAGACAAAGGCAAGACTATGATTTTCTGTAATAGTCTTGGTTGCAGATTACGGACCACCATTCTGATCTGATCCTTTTCAGCCGGCCGAACAATCATCATGGAGGCCTTAGCCCTTCATCGAGTCATAAAATCGAAGAAACCCTCATTTGATTCCTGGCGAGTTGCTTCGAGATCACGAGTAGTGACCTCGATTTAGGTATTGTAGATGTACTGTGCTATGAAGGCCTCGGCCATTTCCTCCCAGTTTCTATTCACAAAGTCTTCAAGTTTGGCGTACCAGATGGCCACTATACCCAATAGGGTCCAGCTGAAGAGCGACAGATTCTGTAGCTTGGTGAGACCCATGGGTCGTAGAATGTCAGAGAATAGTCGTAGATGGACCATAGGATGCCCGGAACCATCAAACCGGTCTATATGCGGCATTTTGAAACTGTCTGGCAACGTCACCGCCGACTCAGTATAGCCATCCTCTATATCAGGGATCGAGTTCACACCTTGTGCCCTTTTAAAGAGCTTCTCCAACTTGCTCACTTTCAGTGCAGTAGGGTCAACCTCGAATTCAAATGGTGCCTCTGTTAGGTAAACCGATGCCTTGCAAGTCTAGGATAGAATTGGATCCACTGGGATGCCAGCATTTTCCTGGACATTGATTATGACCCCGGGTGTCGGGATTCCCACTAGAGGTGCATAAGATGCTGAGGCAACTGCAGGTTGTGGCTGCTGTTGTTGAAGCCTTTCTATTACCTCCGCTTGGCGGGCTACAACCTGCAGTTGTTGATTATGACCCCGGGTGTCGGGATTCCCACTAGAGGTGCATAAGATGCTGAGGCAACTGCAGGTTGTGGCTGCTATTGTTGAAGCCTTTCTATTACCTCCGCTTGGCGAGCTGTGGTCTCAGCCTGTCGGGCAGCATCTAGTTACATGTTCTCAATCGTCTGCTGGAGTTGACGAAGCATGTCTTCTATGTTGGCTAGAGAACTTTGAATTGCCGGAACTGGAGAATACTCTCTCTCTGGAGTAGAAGTAGATGATTGGGCCTGACAAGGCACATGCGAGGTAAAAGGGGACTGCTGAATTCCTGCAGAGTTACACTTTAAAAGCACGTATCAAGCAAATGAGAGCCAAAACACCCCTATGATGGGATAGGGTTACCCTGTCCTAATTTCGTCAAGACCTAGGGGTTCACTACACAAACAAGTAGTTTCAAACAATTCTTGCATTTGGGTGAGCAACCTGTCATAGTTTAGAATAGTCTCTATGGTTTCCGATATGCAACTAGGTCAATTGGTCAAAAAGGATACCTCAGCAAGACTACCTAATATACCTCTCACACCTAACACCGAGAAGTGAAAAGAGGATCAAATGATATAGCGGTAGTCCAGATCCAAGGGTTGTGTTCCCATTGTGGCAGAGCCCGAAACCGGTCAGCCTTTTGGCAAGCTTTTCCAAGCAAGCCTCTGGCAAACTGCTCAAGAATAGCAGATGGCAAACACTATGACTTAGGCGCACCAATACAAATGCAAATACAAAGAAACACATAATGTTTGATCCCCAATAGAGTCGCCAGAAACTGTAGGCTCGCCTTTTTTCGTGCCCCGCCTTTCGGAAAGGGTTTGAAAAAAAGGCCTCACAGTTCGGACCCCCGTGGTTCTGAATCTAGTCTCACAAGTGCAATGTGAAACTGATAATCACCAAAGAGTCCAAATCTGGCAAACCTTTTTGGAAAATCAATATTAAATCAAATAATGCCAAAATTGGACTACTTTGCCAGATATAGAGTCGCCACCTAAATATTTTGTTTTTGGAAAATTTAGGAAACCCTGACTCACGCCAAAGGCCACGTGTCCGTCATCACCAAAGTTCCTTCGGCTCGGGAACTTGGGTACGAGAGGGGAAGGTCCTGAAATGAGCACCTCCGCTCGCCCGATCAAAGATCGGCCTCTACTAATCATGATATGTTCTTTTATAAACATTATGTGTTCTTGTTCCGGTTATTAACCTAGCTTTACTATGTGACGCACACAAGCAAATATGGACTAGTCGCAAGACTTGGAACAATTCAACTCAAGTTTGTTTTGAAAAATGGTTTGAATTTTCCACCCTCAAGTGGGCTTAAAGTTTGCGGATTTGCCACCAAACATAGTGGGCTTAAAACATGATTTTCCAGTCAACAAAGTGGGCTTAAAACGCATATTCGTTGAATCGTTCCAATTCAAACAACTAGCCTTCATCCACAGGCATTCATGCAGTTTACGATTTAAGCACATAGCCTCATGGCAACATGTCAATCACACTCATGCAAGTATGCTAAAGCATAAAGACTCATCGAGTACTCCAAGCCAAAACAGAAACTAGTTAGAAAGATGCATGATCCTAACTATGTTAAGTGTCTAATGCAACACATGCAATATGCAATTAATAGGCTCGGCTACTAATATGACATATGAATTAATTTGAACAACAAGTGAACACGTATTCAAAGAAGATATTTAAATTGTAATGCAGTTTGAATGATGCGCTGAGCCTCGGTGCATGCAATACAAATGAATGGATGCAAGCATATGAGCATAAGGTATGCTAATCAAAACATGTCCCTAATCTAACCATCGAAAGTGATTAAATAAAAGGGAGGAATATGTGGAGTTGGAAGAGATACACACACGCACGTACACTTATTACAACATTACGCCCTCGCGAAGGAGGGTCCGAATAAATAAGCTAAGCTGCACTAAGCTTAGCTAATTAAACTAATTATTACAAATCAAATGAATAACTAGCAAACTAATTACTAATTATTACAACACTTGACTAATTAACAAACTAAATAATTAAAACGAATGTACACTAACTATGCATGCAAGGCATTATATCATACTACCACTGCTCTGCCCCGGGAAGTGGAAGATGCATGCGCTCAGTTTTTGCCCCGAAAAACCCTCTGTTTTGCTTTTGAGAGGCTTTGTCTGCAAGGTTGAGTACACTTCAGAATCTTTCTGCTCCAACTTACCAAACCTCTGCTGAGGATTGCATCAGTGGTCCGCCGGTCATCTGCCGGCCAAAAAGGTGTACTGCCGGCCACTGATGCTCTGAGTCACCATACTGCAACAGAGCACAAACAGAGCAAAAAGGAAGGGCTTTCCAAGAGTTTGTTTGTACTGTACCCCTCCTTATCATCTCTAAACCTCAAAGGAGTGGCCCACTTGGATCCAAAACCACGAGTCAAGCAATTTCATTACATGATGGCTAAAGATCCAAGTTATACAATTTCAATAAATGCACAAACAGGACTCGAATGACCACCACCCTATCATGCATGATCAAGGGCAATGGAGACCAAGGAAAATGGCATATTTCATCACTTTTGAGTATGAAATGTCCCATTTTCCTCGTGTTCGAATTAACATCAGATTCGAACACATGTAATGAAACACGAAAGATGCTTGTCTTGCCTCTTTTACTTGCCATTTTTTGTTTACTCATTTTAGTTACCGATTCATTCTTTAATCAATTGAGTCCAAAAGTGAATGTCCTCTAATGGAAAGATATTTTAACCAAGGGGTAATTTAAGGCATGAGAGAGATCATGCCATTGGTAATGAACCCTCAAAGAGGATTAAGCCATTAAGCATAACCTCAATATTAAGCTTAAAAGATCCCAAGTTTGAAATAACTCTCAAAAGCAAATTAAAGAGTGAAACAAAGAGGGAGGTTGCAGAGATTTTAAGTGCTGAGATGAAGTGTAAAAAAACACTAAAACATGCTATGAACTCAAAACAATGATGATCAAAGCATTAAAAACACTAAGCTAGTGCAAGGATTAACACTAGAACCATGCCATGCAAGGCTCAAATGACTTAAACAACCCAAAACAGAGCTAGAGCAGGCCAAAACAAAGGCAAAAACATGTTAGACTTGAGCTAAAACAAGCTAGATTAATAAACTAAAACATAAAGCTATCTAGGCATGCAAACAAGACACAAGGAGGGGAGGCTAACCCCTTCAATTTTGAACTTCAAAACAAGGTTTTTCCCACTAAAATTATTCTAAAATTCAGCGATTAAAAGGCCCAAAAAAGTTGTTTTGAAAGTGGTGAAAAGATGGCACCAAAGCTTAACAAGCTAAGAAGCAAAAAAGGGTAGACAACACCCTAACTCAAAAGGGCTCAAACCACCACTTTTAGGTCTCAAAAATAGAACTTTTTGCATGCCAAAACCAGCCTCAAAATAGTAGAAAAAGATGGCAAACACTACAAAAAAATTGCTTTTTTGCGACGGTAAAACACCGTCGCAAATACTCCAAACGCCGTCTCAAAAGGTTTTTTGCGACGATAAGTGGCTTTTTGCGACGGCAAGGGGGAGGTTGCAACAAAGGGGGTTGCAAAAGGGTTTGCCGTCGCCTTTTATTTGTGACGGAAAAATGCCTTTTTTGCGACGGAAAAATTCTGTCGTAAATAACGCGTGAAAATCTGAGTTTTTTTGAGATGGCACTGTGCTGCCGTCGCTAAAAGGGTTTTTTGCGACGGCAAAAAATACCGTTGCTAAAAGCTTATTTGAGACAGCACCTGATGCCGTCACTAAAGGACTATTGGCGACAGCAATAACACCGTCGCTAAAGGCCCTACTTTTCAACCAATTCCCCTGTCTTTTGTGACAGTAAAGCTACCGTCGCAAAAAACCCTGGTTCAATTTTCTTTTTGAGACGGTGTGTGTGCTGCCATCTCAAAAAAAAAAAAAAAAAACTGTATTAAAATTATTAAAAAAATGAAAATAACCTGTATTAAATGAAAAATAACTAAAAAAAAAATCAATAATTACATAATAATATAAATACATACATAAACAAAAGTTGGCACATAATGAAAATTCATAATGTTGTTCCATTCATAACAATACATAAATAAAAATTTATAACAATAAAAATTATCCCACTATTTAAAATCTGATATTTAAAGAAGGCTACTAATCAATTGTAATCTGGCTCAACCTAATGAACAGAATAATACACCATATCAGAAACTACAATTGTTTTTGCTTACATGATAGCAATGTGTTCCACTCTGCTGGGAACAACAAATAAATCAAATTGATATTTAGAGAAGGCTACTAATCCATACACAAAGAATCAATTCAATCTATGCAATTTACAATTGCTCTTCATTTTCTGATGCCTAGTCTGAATCTTTAGATTTAAACATTCATTCATCCCCTGATGGTTCAGCAAAAGTTCATCCGAGTTTAAGAACAGACGGTTGGCAGATTTAGACATTGTCTGTGCAATATCCCGTGCAACTTTAATTTTCCTGAGTGTAAGAAATGACTGATTTTTGGAAATGGCTTCGCCAATCAGTTAAGCACTCTTGGCTTCACCCTGGATATAAAATATTTTTGACAACAATATGAGAGAAAGAGAGAGCTCATATAAACATATGGATGAAGTTGAAAAGCACTTCTCTCACCTGGGCTCTAATAATAGCACTTCTCTTGTCCTGCTCGCTTTCTCAACAACAAACTTGGCCCTCTTAGCTTCTTCTGCAGCACTTTGTTTTGCTTCAATTGCAGCTGTAAACTCCTTCCCAAAAGTTAGGCCTGTGATAGACACATCGTCCAAGGCAATGTTGAATGAGGTTGCTCTTTGTGTCAATATTTTTCTAATTTCCCGACTAACAGCCTGTAAACAACAAATCAACAATTTAGTTGGAGAAAAAAAATGATCTACTGAGTTTTTAATGGACAATCCGAAGAAAGTTGTGAACTGTCTATAGGAACTATAGGAATGGGATTTTAATCATTATTACAAAAAAAAATTGGCCAAGAAGAGCTATCTTAACCTATTCAACACAAATAACAGGAATTAAATAACAGAATAATTAAAGACAATCGACCTAGAGGAGACTGTTATTCATGGTTCTAGGTGCAATTAACATGTTTGTCAAACTTGGGAGTTGGATGAGATTAAGGCCGCTATAACTGAGGATATGAAGCCTTCCTTAGTGGCTGATAAGGTGGTGTGGCTGCATCTTCTGATGGGTAGTTCTCTATAAAGTCTGCTTGGGATAAGTGGAGAATTCATGGTTCTAGAGTTGCCTGGGCTAAGATTCTTATTCCTAGAATCAGTACTGTGGTTTGGGTTGCCATTCATAATAGACTGAACACTCTTGAGACTTGTAGTATTTGGTACTAGGAACTCTGCTACTTACTGTCTCTGTGATACTGGGACTGAGGATCATAATCACTTGTTTTTTAATTGTCAATTCTACTAAAGGGTTTGGAAAGTTATGCAGGATATGTGCAATATGAATGTTCCTCTATCAAATTGGACACGTTTGGTAGATTGGTTAACCAGTAATATTGAAGGCAATTGCACATTTATCAACAATAAGGAGATAAAACTAACTAATTTTTCTTTTGATATCTTCAATATATGATTTTTTTTTCCCTTGACTTTTAGCATTTTCTCAACAACCAAACAGACCATATATGATCACTTTAAACTTTTCTATTATATGCTAGATCTGGAAACAAGAATATATAAGAATGGAAACTCATATAACAATCATGAGTTTCGTGTTCTATTCTACTTTTCCATTTTTCTTGGATGGAAAAGACAAGTAGCCGCAGATTTGTTTTTTCCATCTCAGCTTTTATTCTCAATTTTCAATTTCTGATGTCTACTTGTTGTTTAAGGGTTCACTTTCCCCACCGCAATAATTAAAGTCAAAAAAAGTTGAAGAAAAGCAAAAGCTTATTTAACCCTTTTATTGTTGTTGTTTGTATGTGTTGTGTTTTGGGCCTAAAATAACAACAATAAAAAGGAGTTGATCTGTCTTTTAGAAAAGCTTATCCGGAGATGCCAAGTTAAAGTCGATCCATGAGATGGGCCTAAAATATCAATAAAAAATATAAGTTAGAAAAAAAAAATTAGCATATTCATGTGGACAGTGAATTTTTTTTTAAATTTTTTTTTTAAATACCGTGCAATTGGGATTCCAAAGACCCATTATGCATTATCTCATAAACAAGAAACCTTGCCTCGCCATGAATGCAGTAACCCAATAGCGAAACAATATTTTGATGCTCAATTTTACTTAACCAATCTATCTCACTTTGCAATTTGAATTGGTAATTAAAAGCAATCCATAAGTCGAAACGAGAATTGATAGTTAATCAACGCAACAAAACCTTTGTACACGCTTCGAAATCCACCGTCACCCAAAACATTGTTTTACTGAAAATTATTTATTGCGGCTACTAACAATTGATAGTTAATCAACGCAGCAAAACCTTTTTTATCAGCCATTCTCAAAGAATTGAATCTACCCAAAATTGGACCCAGTGAAATTCCATTTACAGCATCTTCAAATTCAAATTTAAAGAGAAAAAAAAATCACATAAGGTGAACAAGAAGCATCACAAGGGTAGCTATATTTTCTCAAGAATCTAGGAATAGTGAATGAGATTTTATTTATAAAGAAGATACCACGGCTCTGTTGGCTTTTTGCAATGGAGTTCTTCAAGTTTTTGTGTCTATAGATCCAGAAACAAAACAGAGATAGCAAAATTCCACAAAGGAGAGTTGAAGCAACAATGAGTGCTATAATAATTTTCTTATTCAAATCCTAGTGGTGCACTATAACAAAAATAAGAATAAAAAAAAGACAAAGAACAATGACTAAGAATAACAAAAAAAACATCTAAAAAACTAATGTATAATTCAAATTCATTTCAAGTGTGATCATATTTAAAATAAATTTAGACCACACTAATTTTTTTTATTATATTTTTTTGTATTTGGGTTTTAATCTCTAGCATTACTGATTTTGCGGCATGTTTCAGGGAGGGTTAAATCTTTGTTTAATAACAATACGATGATTACATTATCTTATCATAATTTATATTTTTCTCATAATATATAATTATTATATTAATTTAATAGATCTCCCACAACACATGATAAATAAAATTCCATAAAATAATAGAATATTACAACACAATTAATTATTTACCTTAACATAGGTTAATTATTTCTTTTCCACTACTCAAGGGCTTCTCTCTCCTCTCTCTCTCTCTCTCTCTCTCTCTCTCTCTCTCTCTTTTTGGGAGGGGGTATACATTATTGTGTTGGGTTGACAACACATTGTCAGTGTGCATTATAGTAATGATTTATCATAATCAATTGCAATGGTGAGCCATGTAAAAACCAGCCCCTACCATAAACTCCAAGGGCCTTATTGTCGGGAATAATAACCAAAATCACAATAAAACAGAGAGAAACTGACTAAATAACAATTGAAATAAAGTCAGAAAAGATTGAACCAGCATACATTTCGTGTCATAAAATTGGGAATGGTCCATAAAATTGATATAGTTCGCCTTCACGCCTGTTACTACTAAAGAATAATTCTAATAATTAACAAAAGATAAGGCAATGCATGCATATAAGCAATTATCCACCATAACCTGCAGTGAGTAATTCTAAAGGTTTGATATATGTAGTCACTACATCAATATTACCCTGGTTTAAATCTCACAAATATCATATATCAAATTTTTGCACAAAATTATGATACTTCTGAATCAATGATAAAAAAAAATTAAACTGGATTTGATAAAAAAAAAAAAAAGGTTCAAAATAGTCAAATATAAAAAAGCCTTGGCAACCTTTAAAATATTTCAGAGTGAAAAATGATTTTTCTTTCTTTGACAAAAAAACATGAAACAATAAATTATGCAACAATAATAAGCCTCAAATGGTTTCGAATCTACTAACATGTTCATGAACAAGATGTGGTTCAATGTGCAGCTGGAACATTGGAAACACTGTGGTCATAATGTCATTTTGGGACATAAAGCACCCAACTCTACTTTTGTCCCTTTGAACTCGAGAAATAAGATGTGAATGAACACCTCCAACCTGTTTATCAGATACTGTTTTATGATAAAACTGTGAATACAAGAAGGAGTGACAGGGTAGGACTTGGTGAGGCCAGGCAACATTGAAAGATTTTCTCCTTCTCCTACGCTTCTCCTCCTCCTCCAACGCTGCTCCGACGCCGCTCGCCGTCGATCGAGAGAGAGAGAGAGGGGGGTAAGAAGAGATTAGGGATTTTTGGGTTTGAGATTGGGGATTTTTTGTTTGGGGGAGGGGGCAAAGAGAGATTAGGGATTTTTGTTTGAGATTGGGGATTTTTTGTTGGGGGGCGGGAATGGAAAAAAAAGGGGCAGAAATAAAAAAGGGACGAGAATAAAAAATAAAAAATAAATAAATAAATAATTTTTTTTTTGGTTAGAAATGAAATTTAAATAACAAAATAACGCCGTTTAATTTTTTTTTTTTTTGTGACGAGGGTTGCCGTCGTAAAATTTTTTTATTTTTTGTTAAAATATATCTTTTTCATAGTTAATGAATTTTTTTAAAAAAATTCTTTTTTTTTTAGTTACTAAGATTGAAAATTTATTTCTTTCATTTTTATTTTAATGAAAAAAAATATTATTATTTTTTATTTGCTAGAAGTAGGGGTAATATTTTAATGAAAAATATTTTCCACTAAAATAAAAGTTAATTTTCTGTGGTCAGTGAAAAATATTTTTCCGCAGCCTATTTTTTTTGGTTATTAAAAATCATGAACTAATTTTTTGTGATAGAGGAGAGGAAACGGTAGTAGTGGTGAAGGTGGTGGATAAGAGATGATGGTGGTAGTGGTGGTGATGGCGAAGGAGATTAGTGGTGAAGTTATGGTAGTGGTAGAGTAGATGAAGTGGCAGGGGTGAATGAGAGGTAATGGTAGTAGTAATGGCAGTAGTGGTAGTGGTGGTAGTGGAGTGGTGGCAATGGTAGTAGTAATGGTAGTCGTAGAGGTGAAGTGGCGACAGTGGTAGTAATGGTGGTAGTGGAATGGCGTCTGTAGTAGTGGTGAAGGTGGTAAAGGAGATAGGTGGTGAGAGAGAGAGAGATGAGTGAGAGACAGATAGAGGAGAGAAAGAGCGAGAGAGCAGAGACAGAGTGATGAGCAAGAGAGAGAGAGAGACAAAGTGGTTGCTAAAAGTGCATTTTCTTGTAGTGGATAGATAAATCGAGAGGGAGCTCAGTAAATAGAGAAGACGGAAGGGAGAGAGTGAACAACACGAACACAGTGAGGGAGAGAGAGAGAGAGGGGGGGAGAGAGAGACAAAAAGATAAAGAGATAGAGAGTGAGAGACAGAAAAAAGAGACAGAGAGAGAAGAGAGATAACGAGAGAGACAGGGAGATAGAGAGATAGAGAGAAGAGAGATGAACGAGAGAGGCATAGAGAGAAGAGAGATGAACAAGGGAGATAGAGAGAGAGATAGAGAGAAGAGAAATGAGCGAGAGAGACAGAGAGAGATAGAAAGAAGAGAGATGAGCGAAAGAGACAGGGAGAGAAAAGAGATAAGAGAAGAGATAGATGAGTGAGAGACACACAGAGAGAGAGACAGATAAACAAAGAGAGAAGAGTGATGAGTGAGAGAGAGAGAAAGAGAAGATAGAGAGAGGAAGATGAAAAAATGGGTAAAAAGATATAGACAAATAAAGAGAGAGAACAAAAAAGAGTGAAAAGAGATAAACGAGAGAGTGACAGGGAGAGATGAGCGAGAGAGATAAAGAGAAAAGAGAGAGACAGAGAGAGAAGAGAAATAGACAGAAGAGAGATGAGAAAAGAGATGAGAGAAGAGATAGATGAGTGAGAGACATACAAAGAGAAAGAGAGACAGACAGACAGACAGACAGACAAACAGAGTAGAGTGATGAGTAAAAGACAAAAAGAGAAGAGAGAGATGAAGATGAAAAATGGGTGAAAAGAGACAGAGAGGGGGGTAAGAAGAGATTAGGGATTTTTGGTTTTGGGTGGGGTGGTTTGAGATTGGGGATTTTTTGTTTGGGTTAGGGGGGTTACAGAACGGGAATGGAAAAAAAAAAAAAGGGAAGGGGAAACATAGCGGGAATGAAAAAAAAAAAAAAATTCGGCCACAAATGAAATTTAAACAACAAAACGTGGTTTAAGCTTTTTTTTTTTTTTTACTTTTTTGCGACGGGGGTTACCGTCGCCAAGAAAAACTATTTTTTGTTAAAATAATTTTTTTTTTTGTAGTTAATGAATTTTTTAAAAAAAAAATCATTTTTTTTAGTTATAGATTGAAAATTTATTTGTTTTATTTTTATTTTAATGAAAAAAAAATATATATTATTATTTTTTTTATCAAAAAGTCACATTTTTTTGCGACGGCAAGTTGTGCCGTCTCAAAAAGGCACATTTTTCGCGACGGCAAGTTGTACCGTCTCAAAAAGTCACATTTTTTTTTGCGATGGCAAGTTGTGCCGTCTCAAAAGGTCACATTTTTTGCGACGGCAAATGTACCGTCACAAAAAGCTCCATCTCATAAGCCCACTTTTCTTGTAGTAAAAGCAAGTATTGAAAGCAAGCTTAAATAGCAAGTGTTATACCTCTTGAAGCAAAGGCACAAAATAGGCAACAATCCAAGCCCAAACCACTTGCTAGAGCTCAAACCAAGTCTCAATGAACCTCAACTCAAAGAGAAGTAACTTCTATCAAGGAAGTGTGTGCAAAAAGTGTAGAGAAAACAAGCTTCAAGGCACAAAATTGTAAGAGAGAGAGAGAGAGATCTAGAGAGAGAGAGAGCTTTTTTGTCTTCAAATTTTTCTAACCCCTCCACATGCAAGAAAGGGGTCCTATATATAGAAAATAAAAAATCTCCTCACAAAGATCCAGCCACACACGTGTTGGAAGATGCGAAAACATGTGTAAACAGCTGGCACAAAATATCACAAAATATCTACAGAAAAGGCTGATGGCCAGCAAGGCTTCATCGATGGCTGGCAAGGCATATCAATGGCCGGCAGGCCAAAAACCATGGCAGGAAGCCTTCAAGGATGGCCGGTAGGCCATCAAAAACTTCACCCTGAAAAGACCCAAGCATGATCCAAAAAGGAGGCAAAATAGATGCTTGGTTTAGAGAAGTCAAACCTGTTGCGTTCTGCCGTGGACTTCGAGTGTTCGGTGGGCAATCAAACTCATTATCGGATGTACTTGCAAAAACATCCATGTACCTGCAAGAACATCCAAGTCTTCCAAGGGCCGTAAAAAATGTGGCGTCTACAGTTGCCCCTCTTTGACAGAACTCGAAACTCATGAAATGACAGAGTGAATGTCAAAGGCCAGAGACGACCCATTTTGACAAGGCCGCAAGACTTGGATAAACATTCAAGACAGCAATAAATAGTTGCACCCGCCGGCCGCCTACGCACCCCCTTGCAAGGAATCAAACTAGCATAGTTCTGGGGCAAGATGCAAATGATATGCACGATGCAAAAACATAACTTATGATCATGTAATGAGACTGTAATGAGACATCTAGATGCAAATGTTATGCAAAGAAATGTGACACTCATACAGATCGAAGTAAGGTACAGCAAACTCAAACATGAACAGAAGTAAGTAATCATGAACCAAACCACATTTCATGCAGAAAGGATGTAAGAAAATTATGCAAGCTTAATTACGCATCACGCAGGAAAGGCAAGGAATAACACAACCGTCGGGCGCACCCAAGGTGTCAAACAAGATTCCAACGCGTCGCACGCGAAAGGAGAGAAGGGATGGTATGAACACCGGACATACCTGACTATTCTTAACCAAATGGAACGGTGATGAACATCGGAACACATCCAAATGTTTATGACCAAAACAAGGAACGATGGTAATCATCGGAACACGTACAAATGCTTGTAACCAAAACAGGGAGTGGTAGTAAACATCGGAACACGTCCAAACGCTTTTAACCAAAATAGGGAGTGGTGGTGAACATCGGAACACGTACAAATGCTTTTAACCAAAACAGGGAGTGGTGGTGAACATCGGAAAATGTCCAAATGCTTTTAACCAAAACAGGGAGTTACAAAGGACAGGAATGATCTCACCTAGAACTCCTCTGGATGAATCGTACATACAATATTGTGCCTGCATAAGAAAGAAAATTAACAAGCAAAACATAATAAGAGTGCATGTTCTATGCAAGACGAATAACTATGACAAAATGTTAAAGACATGTTTTATGCACAACATGCAAGAAACAAAACAAAAGCATATTCTATGCAGTGTGAGCCAGAGCATGTTCTATGCAACATTAGGATACATATTCTATGCAACAGTATAGGATGCATGTTCTATACAGTGATCAATGCATGTTCAATGCGCGATTAACAACATGTTCTATGCAAAACACCAAATGCATGCTCTATGCGAATGGGAAACAAAAGCATGCTCTATGCAAATGTGAGAAGTGCACTTTCTATGTGAAATGCACGTTCCATGCAACGACAAAGAATTGTACGTTCTATGCGATGACAAAAGCGTGCTTAATAAAACTGACTCAGTCGCAACTTCCGATTTACCTCTCGGAAGAGTTACAACAAGTTAAAAGGATACATCTCATTGACGTTGATTAGCGATGAATCATCATGTATCAAAGACACGGTTTGAAGCTTCCGCAGAGGCAATTTCAACCAAACACTGAGCATTCCTTTCACTTATTGAAATCCAAGAACACCCATAGGAGACTCTTGGACACTTGTCGGCCACAAGAGGGACCCGCCGGCCACCTGCCGGCCACCAGTGTGCCTTGTCGGCCATGGATGGCAAGCCGAGGGCAAAAAGGGTTTTTTGGCTTGGGTCTTTAAAAATAGGGCATGGCACTTCATTTCCACACAACCCCACATCCGAAATTCTTCCTTCTTTTGCTCCTTCTCTCTAGACCCGCACTTTCTACGAGTTTTCCAACACCCCACACAAACTTTGTTCGCTAAATCCACTTAGTTCTCTTAGCTTTGAACCGATTGGAATTTGATTTCGACGCTTATTTCTTCATTTCACCATTCTAGGTTTATTCCCATCGAGTTTCTCTCGAGTTTTGTGCACTTTTCCATGTTTTGACTTTTTTCTTCATTTTCTCTCTTTGGGTTGACTTTTTCAAAGTTTTCCTCTTCTTCACTTTTCTTCACTTTCCACTTATGTCACACCTTTTCAGATGGTAGATGATCTTCCTCATGATGGGGTTCCCCCGGAGCTTCCACCCGTAGATTTCGAGGCGGACTTCTAGGTCAAGCCCAAGGCAGAGCCAGAGCCATTACCGTTGAGTATATGGCCTTTTGATCTAGTGAGGTACCATCCTCAGACACACGTATTGCCCACTGAGAGAGGCATCAGATCCTTTACTGACTTCACTGAGGACGCACCAGAGGACCTCCTGTTGAGGGAGCCAGCGTCTCATTTATCGGCCATTGTCGTTGAGGTACAAAAACTATTTTTATGCTTTACTACCCTTAACTAGTTGCATTTCTCACACTGCCTTCATCTAACTGTATCACATACATTGTCTTGATCTGATTGCATTTCATGCATTACATTGGTCTAATTGCACTTCATGTATTACCACAGGGTGAGTCTCGCGCCTTCAGAGGCTATGGTAGGATGACCGCTTGAGATTGGTATGGTGAGCTCCCAGTTGAAGTTCATGACATCGTTGATGAGACAAGCTTTGGCCATTTCTGTCCCAGTTTTACACGGGTTGTAGCAAGTCGTCCTCTCTTAGGAGCACTGGTGGAGAGGTGGTGGGGCACCACCAAATCCTTCCACTTTTTCACCATGGGGGAGATGACGATGACTCCCTACGACTTTGCCATGATCACTGGCTTAAGCATAGAGGCCGATCTGATCCCTCTAGATCCTGATATGGGGGCATGAGAGGCTACATGGCTCGAGCTGCTTGGGGCACATCCACCGATATATCGAGCAAGTATGGTGCGATACAGTTGGTTTGAGGAGAGGTTCATGGAGACTGAGCCCGAGACGATTGAGGAGATAGAGTAGTATGCCAGAGGCATCCTCATGTTCATCTTCGGTACCACCTTGTTTTCAAACAAGTGGAACACCGTGGGTCTATATTTGCTGAGTGCCTTGGTGGTGTTTCCTCAAGTTCAGTTTTATGATTAAAGCAGAGTTGGCCTCACTACATTGTAGAGATATATAAGCTCTTCCTCCCGTCTACAAGGGAATTTGGTTGGAGGCTACTGGCGAGCTTGGGAGGTACAGATCTCAATTCCCTCTTCACACTTTAAATTTTCTGCTCAGCATTTCATACTTTGTATATGTTCTACATATGTCCTTTCTACTTTGCACTCTCTACATCTGTTCATACTGTGTTGGTAATATACCTCTGTATTCTTCCTGTAGTTATAGGTATACACATATTTCCCGGCTCTTGCCCCAAAGCCTGTGGATGAGGTTCCATTGACAGTCCCCTTTTCTCGGGTATATGACAGCCAGCTCTACCATAGGACCCGCGAGTCCTTCATGTTCTTCCGCTAGTATTTCGACATGGTAGCGGCGCATGAGGTAACCCAAAACAAAGTCATTTTTTTTTCTTTACAACTACTTTGATCCACACATTAGCAATCAACAGCGACTAATAATTTGTTCATTTTTTTATTTCAGATCACATGGCAGCCCTAGGCTATGATACCGACAGAGCTTCGAGCCTGGTACAATGCAGCTCGGATCGTTACCCGCCATCACATTCTTCTTGAGGGCCCGATTTGCAGAGCCTGGTTCCTAGGTGAGCGCTTTGTGCGTCAAACTTTGGACCTACCTACTCTGTTTATACCGATGACACCTCCAGCGTCCATGAGAGCAACACACAACTTGTCTACTGACGAGGTGATCTAGTTTACGGTAGGGCTGGAGGCTGAGTATTTCTGTATAGAGGGCAATTATATGGTCTTTACCAGACACACCTGATGCGCTTTTGACCGGCGTTCATGAGGGTGAGGAAGTGGGAGCTCCTACCGTGAGGGTGAGACGCAGAGCGACTCGAGCAAGCAGAGCCTGTAGCAGAGGGACTTCCTAGGTGAGGCAGGGGACCGGGTGGCCAGAGCTGCCTACTAAACTTACTTGCTGGCAGTATACTGGAGAGGCATATCAAATCCCGATCGAGCCCGCAGCAGCTAGGCATAGATACACCAGAGCCCAGGACGAACCTCCGGTATGCACTAAAGTTCTCATTTTTTTTCTATTCTTGCTCAAATACTCAGATATTCATTCCTTCTGAACACTAATCAATTCCAAATTGCATCTGCAGGCACCTCCAGGATATACCGAGGATCTATTAGAGATGGTGGCCTCATTCGAGGGCATGATCTTGAGGAGGGAGGCACTACTCAGCTTCCACAGCATCCAAGTAATTTCTTTAGTTTTCTTACATTCCAGTCATCAAATTTCCACTGACATACTGAAACTGACATTTCAACTGAACACTTCCTACACTACACTAGTACACTGTATCTGAACCACACTGCACTGATACATTGCATCTGAATTCTGCATCTGAATTTTGCATTTTCACACTATATTCATACTCTGCATCTGAATTTATCATGTACACCATGCTTGCATCTGATACACATACTATGCCTGACATATACCAGCTGCCTTTTCAGGTCCCACTTTTACCGACAACACCGGCGGCAGCAGGACCATCAGCACCCCCTCCAACAGCAGGGAGAGAGAGATAGGTTCCAGCACGCGGCTGAGGCCGAGCTAGGAGCTCCGGAGTTGAGAGTGGCCTTTCAGAGCCTATTCTGAGTGAGGATGATATGGAGACCAGCGAGGCCGTGGAGAAAGCGAGTCAACATGTTGATTCATCTGAGAGTGCAGATGATGACGCTGGCTCAGATTCTGCTAGTGGTAAGGCTACTGAGGCTGAGGAGGGCTCCGAGGCAGAGAGCGAAGACGGCTCTGATTCAGACTCTGATTCAGGTTCAGACAGTGGTGCCAATGGAGACAGTATCGCAGAATCCATTCCGCCGAGAAAGAGGACGAAAGGGGCCACTCGAGCCTGAGATAGCAGGCGTTGATCTATCTATATTTTTGCTTAGTTTCTTTTTACTAGTAATGTTAGCACTTTGTATAGTTTCAGAAAGGTTTTATTTCTCTAAAAACTTGTACTGCACTTTTGCAAAAAGGTGACCATGATCGAAAAGAAAACCAGCTTTTTGACAAAAAAGTGTTGTATTTTGCATTCTGAGAACCGCATAACATTGCATAGCATAAAAATGAGATTGATCTTGATTGAAAACCAAATATTTGTATTGTCGTAACAATCTGAATCAAGTAACGAATCAACCAACAACTGAAATAATCAAAGTAATACCACTCGATAATCAAAATAACTACAACTCGATAAAGAAAACAGTCCGATATACAACAAAACGACTCAATAAACAACTCGATTACCAAAACAACGTGATAAATAAAACAATTTGATAGACAAACAATTTAAACACAACTCGACAAATTTACTAAAGTTGAAAGGAGTGAAAACAACACCTCGAAACACACAAAGAACAGAATATAACTTCTGCATCCAACTAATTCCTAACAAAGGAAGACAAAAGGCACAAGAGGAAGGCCTGCCGGCCATCTATTCCTCCTACCAGCCATAAATAGGCCTCTGCCGGCCATCATTGAACTAAACCTCCAAGATGTCGACACCTGGCCTCCACTCACTGCCTTATCTTCTATAAAAGCTCCAGCTTCATGATTTCTTCATTTCAATTGCTATTTAGCCACAAATGGAGCCGTTTTTCACCGAAAAACTTGCAAATTGGATTGCAACTTTAGATGGCTCGGAAAAAGTGAATTTTCGGGGTTTCGAGATAAATACACTATTCCTGCTAAGTCGTTCTCCACTTTGTTTTCCGTTCCTACATGCCGCAGCTAAATGTTGGGACCCGGTTACGCATGTTTTCTGCTTTGGAGGGTAAGAGATATGCCCTATAATTGAAAAATTCCAAGTTTTGATGGAATCCCGGCGTAACGAAGAAATTCTGCCTCAGTCCCATTTTAACCACATCCAAGCTTTAGGGAGTATGTATGGGCTCACTTTACATGATGCCCGATCCTTGGTTCACAATGTAAAGCTAGATATCTCCAGTTTGATTCATCGAATTTCTGATGTTGGTGGCCGTGGCCAACGTCTTTGGCAGGGTTTTCGACAACATGCCTTCTTCTTGTGTATGTTGGCTCATTTTCTTCTTGCCCCAAGTTTCGGAGGGTCTAGCATTCGACTGATTGAAGTGGCCCAAGGCTTGAAAGAGAGCAAGAGCTGTATTGGCCTAGCATTGGCTGTGACTTTAATGGGCTTGGACGCCTTCCACCGGCGAGAGACAAACAAGTTTGCAGGAAGTCCACTACTTTTGTAGGTAATGTTTCCCACCCTATCTCAGATATGTTTCTCACATCACTCGGCACTCGGCACTCATGCTTTATCTCGGTCTCTTTTTTTTTTTTCTTCAAAACCCTTTCTCACTTTTTCTCTCCACATACACCTCTCTATTCTTTAATCTCTCTTATTTTTCATCCCTCCCCAGATATGGCTCATGGACAGGATAAAGGTAGTGGACTCTTGCCGAGAATATTCAGCACGAGGCTATTTCTTTCGCCAACAACTAGTTAATTTCCCGAACGAAAGGTCGTGGTGCCATTAGATGTGCAACAGGTCTGTTGTTGACATTGCTTGACGTTGCCCCTAGTTTGATCTGCCCGAGATGAGCTACAGCATGGCTCGGCAACCCGGCATTCAACTGATTGGCTTGACACACTATGTATTCTACTTTTCGTTCTAATTCAGGCGTCAGTTTGGACACGACCAAACTTGCCCAGAAGAGGGGGTAGAGTACCCGGCTCCATTCTTCGTCCAAGGCTCATAATTAGCTTGATGTCCCACTGCTTGGAGAACAAGAGAACTTCTGGCTCCCGCTCCCAATTTTAGTTGCGCCCATTCCAGCAAATGCCTAGCTTGGCTTGAAGATGAGGCACAAATTGGGCCTACTTTAGCATCTGAAGCTTCCACAAACTCAAGGAGGGGACGCAGGAACATCTGATTTACCCATGCCCCAAGTTTATTGCTTTAATCTGTTCTTTCAAATTTTCCTTTTGAATATAATAAAAAGAAACTTTGATTTGCATCAAGAGATGGGGAACTTTGTATTGAAATCAATGAAATTGAAGTTGTGGGCACTGAAAATTTTTCTTTTCGTCCAAAATGGTCTAAGTTGTAAAAAGATTAATTTGAAGAAAATCAACTTTTATTAAAACTTTTCAAAACCATTTTTGATAAGGATCACAACTTGACACGCATGGAATCTATCCTCGAGATGTAAACCCCGAATCCAGCAAATGGAAAGTTACCCCTTGTCTAAAGAGCACTGCACCGCAATAGAATATTGCCCCTTGTATGAATAGCACTGCACTGTAACCAACTCTTATAGGGAAGATCACAACCAAACTCTTGAGATACAGAAAAGACAAAGATGACCTGAACAATCTCATGGACAGGACAGTTAAGTTTGAAGTGTTTACGGCTGAGCTTCAGAATGAAGTTACCTACGTATCCCGAAGATGGGAATCAAGCTTTAAGTAGTTCAGTTCAGGTTCACTCGGGTATTAACACTCTCCTTTTGCGTTCTAACTTTTGCCAAGGCCGCCTTTTCTGGGTTTTTAACCTTGTGAGCTCAGTTTTTCTTATTTCAAATTTTTTGTGCTTTAACTTTTGCCTAGGTCGCCCTTTCGGGTTTTCGGCCTAGCGAGCCACTCAAGGATAGTATTTCTTCAACTTGTCCATGTTGATTGGTTGGGAGAATTCGAGGCCATCTAGGTCCACAAGAATGACAGCTCCACCCGACCAAATTGATTTGATGATGTAAGGACCAATCCAATTAGGTCTGAACTTGCCTTTCAGCACCAAATCCCCTTCTTTCAGATTCCTGGACTTAACTTTCTTGTTGAAAGCCCTGGCAATTCTGTGTTTGATATCCTTGGACATGGTACAATGCTTTCAGCCTTCTCTTATCAAACAACATTAGTTCCTTGAACCTGCTCTGTTGCCAATCTGCTTCTACTATCTGGCACTCAACCATAACTGGTAGCGATGGAACCTCTAGTTTGATCGGTAGAACAGCTTTCATCCCATAAACAAGAGAATACGGAGTTGCCCCAGTAGATGTTCGAATTGAAGTCCTATAGCCCTAGAGAGTAAATGGCAATTTGTCTGGCCAGTCCCTATAGGTTTTCACCATCTTCTGTAGAATGTGCTTGGTGTTCTTGTTGGCAGCCTCAACAACTCCGTTAGTTTGTGGCCAATAGGTAGATGACTAATGAATAGCCACGTTGTATTTCTCCAACAAGTCGATCACTTCTTTCTTGAAGTGGGAACCATTGTCCAAAATAATCTCATTCGGGACCCCATAATGACAAATGATATTAGTCCTGATGAACTTGGCAACATGCGACGCTTTCAGCACTGCATAGGACTGGGCTTCCACCCACTTTGTAAAGTAGTCTATTGCCACCAGGATATATTCATGCCTATTTGACCTTTTCGGCGTAACTGCCCCAATGACGTCAATTTCCCAGACTAAAAAAGGCCATGGCAAAGTCATGTTGTATAGCTTTGACGGCAGAATGTTCATGCGATTTGCATGAATTTGGCATTTGTGGCATCGCCGAACAAAACCAATACAATCCTCCTCCATGGTAGACCAGTAATAACCTTACCGGAGAATCTTCCGAGCCAACATTGCCCCATTCATGTGCAATCCGCACTCCGCTCCGTAGATGGCTTCCTTTAGGCGCTTCGCCTCTTCTACATCAACACACAGCTTGTGTATTCCCAGATGACCACGTTTGTACAGCTTACCCCCGTAAATGATAAATTGAGCAGCCATTTGTTGTATTGCCCTTTTATCTTTGGCATTTGCCCCTAATTTATAAGCCTCATTTTCCAAGAAGTTCCAGACATCATAATACTAGGGGTTCTGATCTTGTACTTCATCTATTACGGCGATCAACTCGTAGGCTCACGCATACCTCAGTTCAATAATAATCGAATGCATCCGGACTCCCAAAGGGATGTCTATCATGGAAGATAGAGTTGATAAGGCATCAGCGAACCTGTTGTTCTCTCTTAATAGATGCGTGAAGGTTAGCTTCTCAAACCTAGGAATCAGAACATCCAAGGTCTGGTGATAGATTTTCATCCTTTCTTCTTTAACCTTCCAATGTCCTTTTGCTTGAGACACAACCAGGTTCTAGTCCCCAATGACGTCCAACCTTTTTGCCGCTAGTTCCAGGGCGGCTTCCAATCCAGTGATACACGCCTCGTATTTTGTTTCGTTGTTAGATACCTTGAACCGGAGTTTGAAAGCTATGTGTATATGGGAATTGTCCGGTGCTATCAGTAACACCCCTATCCCATAACCATACTGGTTAGACGCTCCGTCAAAGTACATTGTCCAGATCTCTTCCTCGACCTGTAGAATAGCTTCATCTGGGAGCAGGTATTCTACTGCTTCGTCCCCTTCCATTGGGTGATCTACCAGAAACTCTACTACTGCTCTCTCCTTGACAGACTTGCGAGTCATATACTTCAAATCAAATTCGGAAAGAAGAAGCAGCCAACGAGCTAGCCTACCCGTAATCACTGGTTTCTCAAAGAGATATTTGATGGGATCTAATCTCGAAACCAGAATTACAGAGTGAGCTAACAGGTAATGCCTCAACTTCTTGGTGGCCTATACCAAAGCTAAGCTAGCCTTTTCCAGCGGGGTGTGACGGGTCTCATATTCCAGCATCTTCCTGCTCAGGTAATAGATAGCTTTCTCCACTTTATCCTCAGATTCCTGCGCAAGCATGCAGCCCATTATTGTGTTGGTTACTGACAGATACAAAATCAACGGCTTCTCCAGCTCTAGCAGTGACAACACAGGCGAGTTTTAGAGGTACTGCTTGATCTGCTCAAAAGCAAACTGACATTAGTCATCCCATTGGAATTTCTTTCCTTTCTTCAAGAGACCAAATAGTGGTTCACAAGTCATGGTTAATTTTGCAATAAACCGTCTTATAAATTGCACTTTATCCAGAAAGCCTCACATCTCCTTTTCAGTCCCTGGTGGTGGCATTCTAGTATAGCCTTTATTTTGGAAGGATCAAGCTGGATGCCCCTCTATGTGGTCAGGAAACCCGACATTTTCCCCGCTGTGACACAAAAAGTGCATTTCTGTGGATTCAGCCTCAACCGATATTCTCTGATCCGTTTGAAGAATTTCTTCAAGGCGGTGTAGTGGCTATCTCTTTCCTTGGACTTGACAATCATGTTGTCCACGTACACCTCAACCTCTTTGTGGATCATATCATGTTAATATTGGTTGCATCATGTTGATAAGTAGCCCCAGCATTTTTCAGACTGAATAGCATCACCCTGTAGCAGTAGGTTCCCCACGACGTGGTGAAGGCAATCTTCTCTCTATCCTCGGGTGCCTTCAAAATCTGGTTGTACCCGGAAAACCCATCCATAAAGGAGAGCAACGCATGGCCTGCTGTGAAGTCCACCAACTCATCGATATGCGGTAGAGAAAAGTTGTCCTTTGGATCGGCTCTATTTAGATCTTTGAAATCCACACACACCCGAATTCTACCATCTTTCTTCGGCACCGGAATGATATTGGCCAACCAAGTCGGATACCCAGATACTAGCAAAAATCCTGCATCTATCTGCTTGGTGACCTCCTCCTTAATCTTCAAAGCCCAATCCGGGCGTATTAGCCGAAGTTTCTGCTTCACGGGTTGGGCCTCGAGGTCAAAAGGGATCCGGTGCTATACAATCTCAGTATCGATTCCAGGCATGTCTTCGTAGGACCATGCGAAAACATCTTTGAAATCTTTTAATAAAGTGACTAAGCACTCGCATTCCTCCGAAGACAACATGGACCTGATCTGGACCAGACGCGGATCCTTCTCAGTGCCTACATTAATTGGAGTGATTTCATCAACAAGGGGTTTTACAAACCTCTCATTCTCTCGATCAGTCAAATGTTTCAAAACGAGAGGAATTCCTTCCTCGTCGTTTTTATCAAAATTTTGAAAGTCATGATCAATGCAATATACAAGTGGCATAGAGAAGTACTCAGAAACAACCGTGGTATTCACATTCAAAAGTTCCAGCTCGTCCAATTCCTCAGTTACAACCAACTTAAAAGAAAAGGAAAAAGTCGACCTAGACAAAACAACGGCATCCGGGTTATCAACCCCAAGAATACCAGACTCCAACTCAAAAGAATTGGAATCTGATTCTGACTCCACAGACTCTGTGGAATCAAATCTTGGCTCACTACCTGATTCAGAACTGCTGGACAAAAATCCCTCCTCTAGCTGCCAAATGAGAGAGAGTGCTTTAGATGCATCCAGAATACCACCGGAAGGGTCCACACCTGATTGGTCTCTGATCATGGAAATGGTTAGGTCATCCCTTAAGCTCTCTGGTTTGATCTGAGGATCCGAAAGGAGACAAGCCAGTGCTGCTCCTATCTCAAGTTCATTATGGTTGGACTCACCCTCTGTGCCCTGTTCAGCCTCAGCAGTTAATTCAATTTGTTGCTCTAAGGCTTCATCCTCTTGTAGCTGTAAGTGGAAGAAAATCTCGAAGTCGGGTAGATGCCACTTCTCGGAGTTTAACCACAGCTCAGGAAAGCCACAAAATGGGAAGTCTTCCCCCTCTCGGACAAAACGGTCGTTCAGAGTTCCCTAAATTGGCCTATGTACAAGTTCATAGTGTTTCCCACTTTGCTTTGCTTTGGCTCTTCTTGCCATTTCCTTCCATTTTCTTACCTAGTCCTCTTTGGTAGGCGTGTAGCCCAAGCCAAAGGCATGAGGGTTATGTGGCACTTCGGCTAATGCAGTAACACCTTTCTGACCGCTCTTTCTTAATCCTATCCCGGGATATGCTGTAGCTTGTTCATGAGGTAGACTGATTGAGCACTGACGTACAACCCCTCATCAATAGCCAAGATATCTTGCACCACCCGGGCCTCAGCCAATGTAAACCCAGACAAGAAAAAATCCTTGTCGCCATGTACGATTTCTAGTACGGGTGTCGTAACCTCAAGTAGAGGATGTATAGATGAATTTCCAAACACGATGGCCACCCCCTTACCATGGGGGTACTTCAGCATCTGATGAAGAATGGAAGAAACAGCTTTCACATGGTGCAACCAGGACCATCGAAGTAACAAGTTGAAGGTAGCCGGAACATCCAGGACGTGAAACTCAAAATCATGTTGGGCCAGCCCGACCTGTGTTCTGATTTGAACTGTTCCCATCATTTCTCTACTCGTGTTGTCATAGGCTCGGATCACCTGGGCCGTGGGTATAAAGTCTGCTGGCTTCAAGCTATTAGCATAGGCCATACGCGATGGACAAACATTGATCGCAGACCTAGTGTCAACCAATGCAATCGGCACCCACTTCTCTTTACATTCAACTGAGATGTATAAGGGTTTGTTATGCGCAGAACCCTCGGGCGACAATTCCTTATCTGAGAAGGTCAAAGTCGGTGAAGCACCTCCCGGGAAGACAAGTCCCACTAATTGTTCTGGGGTTGTGTCGATAAACAGCTTGGCCTTATCCATCGCTGACAAGACAGCTTGTCGGTGCATGCGCGAAGCCATAAGCAACCCCCAGATAGATATGTCCGCTTAGATCTTCTTTAACTGTTTCAACACAGCCTTTTCCCGGATGCTTCAGGTTGGTCCAGGTTTGGGGGCTTGAAGTACCGTCCGCTCCTAGTCATGTGATCCACCTCCTCAAAGTACCAAGTGTCGTCTGGCAGGTCCTAACCCTAATCCTCATCAGTGTGGGGAAGATACAGATCATCATCTTCCCACCATATTCCTCCGCTCCTAGTCATATGATCCACCTCCTCAGAGTACCAAGTGTCGTCTGGCAGGTCCTGACCCCAATCCTCATTAGTGTGGGGAAGATACAGATCATCATCTTCCCACCATATTCCTCCGGCAACCGACAGACAATTGTCTGCTTTCCGTTGTAAGTGCTCCCACGTCAACATCACAATCATTCCTCGTAGGGCCTTGGGGTTTTCCAGCCTTCTGATCATTCTCATCCTTTTTTTGTTTGAACTGCTTCAGTGCGGCCTCTTGCTCTATATCAACAGTACTAACAATGCCCGATTCTTGAGCAGAATTCTTAATACTGGTGCTCTCTAACAATTTTCCCTTGTCCTCAGCCCTTCCGACCCTTGTCACAATTCTTGCTTCTGGCTGTTCCAGCTTTGGTTGAGGTTCCTCATCCACATTAGGTTCATCACTAAACCACCCTGAGTTATCTGCTGACACGTTTAGATCAAACCAGTCAATCTGTACATTCCCCGGATCTTGTTCATCGTAGAACAACATAAAACCATGTCATGACCCGAACCCGCCCCTATGGGTTAAGGCCATAACCGGCCAATAATCCTGAGATTACCTACGGCCTCAAACCAAAACAGACATAACTCATCAGAGTAAAGGGGCCAAACGGAAGCAAAATTTAAAACTTTGTCCATAGAGCTATGCTTACATGGCACATCAAAACAAACCATACGTATAGACATTAATAACTCACAACAGAAATATAGTAGCATAAGTTCTGTACAAACAGGATCATCCAAAACTAAGTCAACCCATGAAAACTATAGACAGACATATTCAGAAACTTCGCCAACATGACAACATAGAACAAAATAACAAAAGGCGAAGGCGGGTCTCGTCCGTGAGACACAAGGGCTGACTTTCCAAAACATTTGTTGTTCCACATAGACTTCACTGGGGCTGTGTTTGGACTTCTCTGGGCTCACTTACAAACACATGAATGAGCGTGAGCGATAGCCCAGTGAATAATATCAAATACAGAAGTTATACAAACGATATGCAGAACAACATGCTCCAGACGGTCTTGGGCCCAATTCATATTTCTATTTAACATATATATATATATAATTTAGGTCAAGTGACTGTGGTTCCAAACATACTGGCCTTTGGCCCATTTATCTTTCCATAACAAACTGGCCTTTGGCCCATTCAGACTTTCATTCGTGTCAAAACAGCCTCTAGCTCATTCATTCATGTCAAAACGGCCTCTGGCCCATTCATTCATGTCAAAACGGCCTTCGGCCCATCCATTCATGTCAAAATGGCCTTCGGCCCATCTATTCATGTCAAAACGGCCTTCAGCCCATTCATTCGTTCTTGTCAAAACGGCCTCTGGCCCATTCATTCATTCTTGTCAAAACAGCCTCTGGCCCATTCATTCATTCTTGTCAAAACGGCCTCTGGCCCATTCATTCATTCTTATCAAAATAGCCTTTAGCCCAATCATTTAGTATAACAACCATTGTCCACCAATCGAATCAATGAACTTATAAAACTTACATAGAAGTAAGCAATTTGGACAACAACATATTTCAGATATCTTTGTTAAGATATTACTCACAGTGATTGGTTGGTTGGTTTGCCCTGGAGCTCGACCCCTACACATTCCATGAACACAAAAGGGTCACAAACAATTGAATCCGTTCTAAATTCACATTTTCCTCTTTAGGCTTCATTCTTATCTCTTTAATTCAATTACAATGCTCAATGCATGCCTAAGAGTACTTGGAAGTGAAAGAGAACAGAAAATGAAACACAAATTGTCTTTTCAAAATTTCAGAAAACAGGGTCCCCGCTCAAGCGTGGACTTCCCCGCTCGAGCGGACCCTTGAGGCCTGCAAAAGTACTGGTTAGGTCAAATTTACGCTAGAACGTCCACTCCGGCGCTCGAGCGGAAGGCCTCTCTACATAGCTCCCCGTTCGAGCATCAACTTCCCCGCTCAAGCGGACACCATGTCTGCAGAAAAATACTGGGAGCATGAAATTCACGCTCAAGTGGCAGTTTCCCCGCTCGAGCGGACATCAGATTTTTGGGTTTTCCAGAATGGTTTCTTGAGTTCAATTTCGACATTTCAACCATATTTCTTGCATATTATGGCTCCAATTTCACACATACATATACCCACATGATACCAACACCAAATCATAACACAATGAAGCTCCATTTCTTGAATTACTAACATGCATGCCCCAATTTAACCCAAACTCATCACCAATACATCAAATTCAAACATGCAAAGCTCATACCTCCATGATCTACTCTTGCATGTGAGAAATATTCATTCATATCAACTTAATTGGTGAAGAGATGATCAAATATATGGATTTCAACAAGATTCAACATGGACTATACACATTGTGTTCAAATATGGAAATTCATAGCAATTTCCTACGTGCATGCATCTATTGACTTCAAATACAACCAAAACCAACCCAGTTCATCATGATCAATACATTTCATGTTCATTAATATCATACCACTTTGAATTCACAAAGCTACAACTAATATTCATAAAGTCACTCACCTAGGAGCTTCAAACACCCAAGTTCTAGCCAATTCTTGAGTTCAATCTTCAAATTCCCAAGCTTGAGCCAAAAATTTCACAAGTCTCTCCCTTCTATCTCTATGGTCGGCCTTCTCTCTCTCTCAAGGCACCAAAATCAAATTTTGAGCTCAAGTGTAGGAATAGGTGCATAGTGCCTTTCTACATAAGTCTCCACTAAGTCACAATTTAATAATAATAAATAATTGGGCACTAATTTACCAATTTAATCAACTTAATCTAGTCCGAATCAATTTTTAATTAAATTTCACCGTAGGCTCTAAAAATTACGCTAATCACAATGGCGTAATCAATTTCGGGTTCTGTGGCCGATAAGGCCTTCAATTTAATTCCCAAAGCAGATAATCAAACAGATAGAAATTCAAAACCACATATTTTCACATAATGGCACACGAAATCATATTAAACACATAATCATACTCATATTAAGGACCAATTAACATATCACGAAACAGGGGTATCACAGTCCAGGTCTTCTTTCAACTCTGTTAGATCATCCAGACTTTGGCTGGGGCCATCCTCCCAGACTACACTCCATTCCCATTGGCAACTCTACTTCTGCTCTGGCCTGATTGGTTGGCACAATGTAGCGGCACGAGTTGTATCCCTCCTCAGATAAGTCCACAGGGTCCTCAGGCACTGAACTGACATTCCCATTCTCCACCAAGGCTAGCCTGCCTTCCTCTACCACAATCACCACCACAAGTTTGGGTTAGGATATGGACGCGTTCATCATGCACATATTTGTGCTTTCAGGGATGAACAACGCCAGCTTAGGTAGGTGGACAAGGGTGATGTATATACTGCGGTCGTAAGGGACGGTCAATGTATGAATGAGGTTTATTTACCGGGGTGGAGGAACCTGGTTATGTGGTGGGAAGGGATTTGTCGTGATGTTAGGCTTTTGAGGAGGCGCTATCACCTTATTGTCAATGAGATCTTGAATCTCATAACACAATCTAAAGCATAGGTCAGTGTCCAGACCATGCTGTTGATGAAAAGCATAGTATTTGGCTGGGTTGTGTTTCAAGAGAAGAGGATCGGGTAGGGGACGAGGCTCTAGTGGCTTCAGGTGCCCTTTTTTCATCAGGACCCCTAAGGCTTTGGATAAGCACATGTATAGAGGGGTGAAGACCCTTTGGCCTCGGGGTTGGTGCTTCGAGGTTTGTGAGGTTGTATCGGATATACCGGCAAAAGGGTTAGCAGTTTTCGGTGTAGTGGCAACCAAACCCACATCGGAAGGCCTTGCAGCTGCACTACCACTCGTAGTCGCATTGGAACTGCGTGTGAAAGCCTTCTTAGGCTGCTCTTTCTCGTGGTCTATCAGACCCTGCTTCATTGCATCCTTTATCTGCACCCCTATCTCATGGAGGTCAGCAACAGTAGACAAAGGCAAGACTATCATTTTCTGTAATAGTCTTGGTTGCAGATTACGGACCACCATTCTGATCTAATCCTTTTCAGCCAGCCAGACAGTCATCGTAGAGGCCTTAGCCTCTATCGAGTCACAAAATCGGTGAAACCCTCCTTTGATTCCTGGCGAGTTGCTTCGAGATCATGAGTAGTGACCTCGATTTGAGTATTGCAGGAGTACTGTACTATGAAGGCCTCGGCCATTTCCTCCTAATTTCTCTTCACAGAGTCTTCAAGTTTGGCATACCAGATGGCCGCTATACCCAATACGGTCCAGTCGAAGAACGACAACTTCTATAGCCTGGTGAGACCCGTGGATCGTAGAATGTCAGAGAATAGCCGTAGATGGACCATAGGATCCTCGGAACCATCAAACCGGTCTATATGCGCCATTTTCAATCTATCTGGCAACGTCACTGCCGACTCAATATAGCCATCCTCCATATCAGGGATCGAGTTCACACCTTGTGCCCTTTTAAAGAGCTTATCCGGCTTGCTCACTTTCAGTGCAGTATGGTCGACCTCGAATTCAAACAGAGCCTCTGTTAGGTAAACCGATGCCTTGGAGGTCTAGGGTGGAAACGGATCCACTGGGATGCCAGCATTTTCCTAGACATTGATTGTGACCCCAGGTGCTGAGATTCCCATTGGAGGTGCATGAGATACTGAGGCAACTGCAGGTTATGGCTGCTATTGTTAAAGCCTTTTTATTACCTCCGCTTGGCAGGTTACAGCCTTGGCTTGACTTGTCGGGCAACATCTAGCTGCATGTTCTCAAAAGTCTGCTGGAGTTAAGGAAACATGTCTTCCATGTTGGCTGGAGGACATTGAACTGCCGGAACTGGCGAATACTCTGTGTCTGGAGTAGAAGTAGATGATTGAGCCTGACTGGGTACAAGCGAGGTAAAAGATGACTGCTAAATTGGTGAATTCTGCCAGATTATCCTTCGTCTAGTAACCGGCGGGAGTGAAACAAACACTGGCTATCCCATGACTAGATCCCCCAAATCTGCAAATCCTTCTAACTCAGGTCCAGAGTGCTTTGGGGGTAATAGAATCGTCTGAAACAATGGTGAAAGACTACTGTAGACGCGCCCGCGTGGGGCCCTCGCTACAGTTCGGACTCGATTTGTGTCACGGCTCTTAATCTTGAACCAAAGAGTCCAAATCAGGCAAATCGTTTTGAGAAACAGATTTTTGAAAAGAAGTGCCAAACATGGACTGCTTTGCCAGATACAGAGTCGCAACCTAAATATTTTTATGGGGGAATTTAGGAAACCCTGACTCGGTGCCGAAGGCCACATGTCCGTCATCACTAGAGTTGTCTCGGCTCGGGAGCTAGGGTACGATTGGGGAAGGTCAGCTATGAGCACCCCCTCTCGCCCGATCCGAAGATCGGCCTCTACTAACCATGATATCCGTTTTTGAAAACACTATATGTTCTTATTCCAATTATTAACCTAGAATCACTATGTCATGCGCACAGCAAACAAGTATAGACTAGATTGCCTAATTTGGAAATAAGCATTGCATATCCGTTTGTTTTGGAAAAATACTTTGGAATTTGCTACTCGCAAGTAGGCTAAAATACGGATTTCAACGAGTTTTTCCAACTCAAACAATCCAACCTTCATCCACAGGCATTCAAATAGTTTAACACATAAGCATCTAGCCACATGGTAAGTATGCTATCATGTTAACATTCACACGCATGTGAGATGCTAAAGCATAAATACTTACATCGTACTCCGTGCCAAAACATATAAACTAGTTAGCAAACATGCATGATCCTAGTTCATGTTAAGTGCCTAATGCATCACATACAGAATGCAATTAGAGTAGGCTCGACTAGTCTATAAATGACGTGTGAAAATGCACAAGTAGCATGTATTCAAGTTAGATTTGAAATACATATGCAGTTAGTATGATGCGCCGAGCCTGGTGCATGCAATACTGATGAATGATACACGCATGCATAGCATAAGGTATGCTAAAGTAAACATGTCCTAATACTAACCATCAGAAGCAGGTAAGTAAAAGGGAGAAAGAGGTGGGGGTTGGAAGACATACACACCACTCACACTTATTACAAATTTACCCTCACTCGGAGGGACCAAAAGAATAATACAGATAATTAACCTACAAGCTAATTAATTATTACAAATTGACTAATTAATTAACAAATTAACTAATCTAATGAAAGCAGTAAACGGCCTCGGGAAGAGGGCTCAATGCAATGCGCGCTCGGCTCCGCTCGAAAAGTCACTGCCATGCACAAGTTTGCCTCTGCTTTGACTGTTCTGCTTCTCTGAAAATTGCACAACTCCCAAGGTTGCTTCTCTGAGTGTTTTGGAACACCACCGGCTGAGTGGGATCATCACCGGCCATTTAAAATGGTCATCGGCTAAAAGTTATACTCTCGGCCAAACACTCTTTGCCGGTCGGCACTCAACACTGCCGGCCGGCCAAATCTTCCTGCAAAAACTGGTTTGACAACAGCAGAGGACAAAACATGGCATGGCAATGCATTTCAAGCAAATGTGTGCACCACCACACTCCATATCATGTTTAAGACTCAAGGGAGTATGGTGCTCGACCCTCGGACCACCAATCACGCATTTCAATGCATGATGGCCCAAGAAGCCAAGTTGTGCATTTCGATTTCAAATGACATGCAAACCAATTAAACACATAAGGCCCAACCTCTATCATACTCAATTCAAGAGGCAAAGCATGCATGCTCTATGCAATGCAACCTAGGCATGGAGGCTAAGTATGCAACATGAACATGAGGACAAGTATACAAGTTAGCAAACATGCAAAGTGTAATCTTAACCATGCACACATGCAAGGCATGTAACATGTTAGGAAACTTAGCAAGAAATGCATGCAAACATGGTTGAATACCTAAGCATATAGAAGCAACTTCCAAGCACATTTAAAAGGGGAAAACATTGGCACATAGCATACATGATAAGCCTTGAAAAACATGTAGAAGATGATGCCAAATCAACCTACCAATGCAAGCAAAGCATGCATCCAAGCACAAGTACTTAAACTATGATCATATGACACATGAAGCAAATGATCAACATGAATCAAAACAGTCCCAAATCATGCCAAATTAAGGTCAAAGACATACCTAGATGGCATCTAAATGGCCTATACATGGAAGCACACAAAAGGGGCCAAACATGGAGCATAAGATACCAACCTTTTAAAGCATTAAAGGAGCATCAAATGCAAGCATACAAGCATGCTATAAGGTCTGAAATGGCATGATAAATGGTTCCAAACCATTGAAACAAAGCAAGTAAAGCATGCTAGGGGGGTCAACACTCAAGGCCTACAAGGGAGATTGCATGGTAGCTATACAAAGCAAAGCATGGATGACCCAAATGACCAAAAACAGACCTTAAGCACACTAAAACATGCATAAAAGCTTCACAAAGCTAAGCCAAAATATGCAAGCATGGTGGTCCAAAGGCAAGATGCATTTCTAGGCAAAATAGAGGAATACAAAGCAAGTGTATGATGCACATGGGACCTCACCAAACCATCAAAAATTAGTGAATAAAACATGTGAAAATAGGCCCAAATAACCACTATTATGCAACCATGGCATGCAAAAATGATGAGTTACTTTAGAGGGCCATGCAAGGAGTTATTAAGCAGATGCAAGATAGACATTTAGCAAGACCAAATCAACTCTGGAAATGGCTTATGGGGGTCCTAAAACCCACTAAAAAATGCTTGAAACAAGGTTTGAAAGCATGAAAATAGGAGCCCCTTTGGAAGGCCAAAAAGGGCAACAAACAAGACAACAAGGAGAGGGGATGGCCCTCTCCTTCTTAGGACCTTAAACTACCATCCTCACCACTGAAATCCCTCAAGATTTCAGTGGTGAGGAGGCCCAAACAAGGTGGTCCCGAAACTCACCAAAAATAGCACAAAATGGGGCCAAACAAGGCCTAAGAGGGGGTAAACGACCCCAAACACAAAAGTGGTCTTAATGAAGTATCTTAAACACAAAAAAAAAAAAGAACTTTTTTATGTTATACACAAAGCCCAAATCCGAAAGAAAGACAGGCTAAAATGGTGTGCAAAAACGGGGAATAAAGAGGGAAAATGGGTTACCTTTGTAGCCAAAAGGGGACAGCAGCCTCTAGACCCAAAAATGCAACCCTCAACCTCTGAAAATGGCCTCCAAGCTCCTTAGGTTGATGATGGAGGTGTTAGGCCAAGAGTTGTAGTTCAAATGGCCAAGAACTAGACCCTTTTGAACCCTCTAACCAACACAAATGTAGAGAGAGAGGGAGATATAGAGAGAGAGTGATATATATGTGATATATCAGATTTTTCTAACCTCTCTAATGGAAGGAGAGGCTCTCCTTATATAGAGAAACCAATGGAGCAAAGCTTCTCTTAGAAGCTTTGACCAAAAAGGCCAAGCTTCTCTTAGAAGCTTGGAGCAAAAGGGCCAAGAAGGCCAAGCTTCTTGGAGAAGCTAGACAAAAGGGCCAAGCTTCTTGGAGAAGCTAGGCAAATGGGTCAAGCTTCTTGGAGAAGCTAGGCAAAAGGGCCAAGCTTCTTGGAGAAGCTAGGCAAATGGGTCAAGCTTCTTGGAGAAGCTAGACAAGGGTTCAAGAGGTGCAAGCTTCTCTTGGAAGCTTAGAAGGGTTCAAGCTTCTTGGAGAAGCTAAAAAAAAGGTCAAGCTTCTTGGAGAAGCTAAAAAGGGTCAAGCTTCCTCAAGAAGCTAAAAAAAAAAGGTTCAAAAGGGTCAAGCTTCTTGGAGAAGCTAAAAAGGTTCAAGCTTCCTTAAGAAGCTAAAAAAAGGTTCAAAAGGGTCAAGCTTCTTGGAGAAGCTAAAAAGGTTCAAGCTTCCTCAAGAAGCTAAAAAAAGGTTCAAGAAGGTCAAGCTCCCTCAAGAAAAGGTCCAGGCTAGGAAAAGTGGCCGATTGATCAAAAACAGTGGCCGACCGACCAAACACAATGCCGACCGACCATCAATAGTGCCGACCGGCAACAAAAAGTGCCGATGGCAGAAAAAACCAGCCGGTGACCTCTAGCCACTGCCGGTGGTGTGTGGGGATGCCTCACAAGGCATTCTCTGCCCCTCCAAGGCAAAACACAAGTGTTTGGTGCAAAACCAGACACAAAACGGTCAAGTTCGGAGATCCTGAGGCAGGGCACGTAGCCGAGACCCCCGGGAACTTCAAACGAACACAAACAAGGATGATCGCCGAGTGTTCAAACGGTGACGTCCAAGTCTTGAGGACGGTCAAAAATGGGGTGTCTACAACTACCTTGCAAAAAGAAAATAAAGCAAAAAGAAACAAAAATCAGAAACCTCACAGCACCTAGGCTCAGACAGAAACAACACACAGTTGCAATCATAAGCTGGATAACTGTACTCAAACACTGATTTCTGCCCCAAAATACCCAGACTTGCAACTAATACATACATTCATGCAGAGTTTCACTCTAAAAGCATGTATCAAGTAAGTGAGAGCCAAAACACCCCTATGATAGGGTAGGGTTACCCTGTCCTAATTTCGTCAGGAGCTAGGGGTTCACTACGCAAACAAGCGGTTTCAAACAATTCCTGCATTCGGGTAAGTAACCTGTCCTACTTTAGAATAGTCTCTATGGTTTCCGATATGCAACTAGGTTGATTGGTTAAAAAAGGGTACCTCAGCAAGACTACCTAATATACCTCTCACACCTAACACTAATAAGTGAAAAGAGGATCAAACGGTATAGCGGTGGTCCAGATCCAAGGGTTGTGTTTCCATCGTGACAGAGCCCGCAACCGGTCAGGGTTTTGGCAAGCCTTTCCAAGCAAGCCTCCGACAAACAACTCAAGAATAGCAGATGGCAAACACTGTGACTTAGGCGCACCAATACAAATGCAAATGCAAAGAAACACATAATGTTTGATCCCCAGCAGAGTCGCCAGAAACTGTGGGCTTGCCTTTTTCCGCGTCCCCCCTTTCAAAAAGAGTTTGAAAAAGAAAGCCTCACAGTTCGAACCCCTGCGATTCTGAATCTAGTCTCACAAGTGCAATGTGAAACTGATAATCACCAAAGAGTCCAAATTCGGAAAACCTTTTTAGAAAATCGATTTTAAATCAAATAATGCCAAAATTGAACTGCTTTGCTAAATACAGAGTCGCCACCTAAATATTTTGTTTTTGGGAAATTTAGGAAACCCTGACTCGTGCCAAAGGCCACGTGTCCATTACCACCAAAGTTGCCTCAGCTCGAGAACTTGGGTACGAGAGGGGAAGGTCTTGAAATGAGCACCCCCGGTCACCCGATCAAAGATCAGCCTCTACTAATCATGATATGTTCTTTTATAAACATTATGTGTTCTTGTTCCGGTTATTAACCTAGCTTTACTACGTGACGCACACAAGCAAGTATAGACTAGTCGCAAGACTTGGAACAATTCAACTCAAGTTTGTTTCAAAAATGGTTTGAATTTGCCACCCTCAAGTGGGCTTAAAGTTTGTGGATTTGCCACCAAACATAGTGGGCTTAAAACATGATTTGCCACTCAACAAAGTGGGCTTAAAACGCGCATTCGTTGAATCGTTCCAATTCAAACAACAAGCCTTTATCCATAGGCATTCATGTAGTTTAGCATTTAAGCACATAGCCTCATGGAAAGCATGCGAATCATGGCAACATGGAAATCACACTCATGCAAGTATGCTAAACCATAAAGACTCACCGAGTACTCCATGACAAAACAGAAACTAGTTAGAAATATGCATGATCCTAACTATGTTAAGTGTCTAATGCAACATATGCAATATGCAATTAATAGGCTCGGCTACTAATATGGCATATGAATTGATTTGAACAACATGCAAACACGTATTCAAAGAAGATATTGAAATTGCAATGCAGTTTGAATGATGCATCGAGCCTCGGTACATCCAATACAAATGAATGGATGCAAGCATGCGAGCACAAGGTATGCTAATCAAAACATGTCCCTAATCTAACCATCAATGGGATTAAATAAAAGGGAGAAAGACGTGAGGTTGGAAGACATACACACACGCACGCACACTTATTACAACATTACGCCCTCGCGAAGGAGGGTCCGAATAAATAAGCTAAGCTACACTAAGCTAAGCAAATTAAACTAATTATTACAAATCAAATGAATAACTAGCAAACTAATTACTAATTATTACAACACTTAACTAATTAACAAACTAAATAATTAAAACGAATGTACACTAACTAAGCATGCAAGGCATTATATCATACTGCCACTGGTCCGCCCCAAGAAGTGGAAGATGCATGTGCTCGGTTTTCGCCCCGAAAAACCCTCTGCTGGCCAAAAATGATGCCTTGCCGACCATTGATGAGGCACTGCCGGCCAATGATGCCCCGAGTCACCATACTGCAACAGAGCACAAACAGAGCAAAAAGGAAGGGCTTTCCAAGAGTTTGTTTGTACTGAACCCCTCCTTATCATCTCAAAACCTCAAAGTAGTGGCACACTTGGATCCAAAACCATCAATCAAGTAATTTCATTGCATGATGGCCAAATATCCAAGTTGTACAATTTCAATAAATGCACAAACAGGACTCAAATGACCACCCACCCCATCATGCATGACCAAGGGCAATGGAGACCAAGGAAAATGGCATATTTCATCACTTTTGAGTATGAAATGTCCCATTTTTCTCGTGTTCAAATTAACGTTAGATTTGAACACATGCAATGCAACACGAAAGATGCTTGTCTTGCCTCTTTTACTTGCCATTTTTTGTTTACTCATTTTAGTTACTGATTCATTCTTTAATCGATTAAGTCCAAAAGTGAGTGTCCTCTAATTGAAAGATGTGTCAACCAAGGGATAATTTAAGGCATGAGAGAGATCATACCGTTGGTAATGAACCCTCAAAGAGGATTAAACCATTAAGCATAACCTCAATCGTAAGCTTAAAAGATCCCAAGTTTGAAACAACTCTCAAAAGCGAATTAAAGAGTGAAGCAAAGAGGGAGGTCGCAGAGATTTTAAGTGCTGAGATGAAGTGTAAAAAAACACTAAAACTTGCTATGAACTCAAAACAGTGATGATCATTGCATTAAAAACACTAAGCCAGTGCAAGGATTAACACTAGAACCATGCCATCCAAGGCTCAAATGACTTAAACAACCTAAAATAGAGCTAGACCAGGCCAAAACAAAGGCAAAAACATGTTGGGCTTGAGCTAAAACAAGCAAGATTAATAAGCTAAAACATAAAGTTATCTAGGCATGCAAACAAGACACAAGGAGGGGAGGCTAACCCCTCCAATTTTGAACTTCAAAACAAGGTTTTTACCACTGAAACTCTAAAATTCAGTGGTTAAAAGGCCTAAAACAGTTGTTTTAAAAATGGTGAAAAGATGGCACAAAAGCTTAATAAGCTAAGAAGCAAAAAGGGATAGACAACCCCCTAACTCAAAAGGGCTCAGACCACCACTTTTAGGTCTCAAAAACAGAACTTTTTTCATGCCAAAACTAGGCCCAAAATAGTAGCAAAAGATGGCAAAGTAAGTATTGAAAGCAAGCTTAAATAGCAAGTGTTATACCACTTGAAGCAAAGGGACAAAATAGGCAACAATCCAAGCCCAAACCACTTGCTGGAGCTCAAACCAAGTCTCAATGAACCTCAGATCAAAGAGAAGTAACTTCCATTAGGAAGTGTATGCAAAAGTGTAGAGAAAACAAGCTTCAAGACACAAAATTGTAAGAGGGAGAGAGAGATCTAGAGAGAGAGTTTTTTTGTCTTCAAATTTTTCTAACCCCTCCACATGCAAGAGAGGGGTCCTATATATAGAAAATACAAAATCTCCTCACAAAGATCCAGCCACACATGTGTTGGAAGATGCATGAACCTGTGCAAACAACTAGCACAAAATATCTGCAGAAAAGGCTGATGGCCGGCAAGGCTTCATTGATGGCCAGCAAGGCACATCAATGGCCAGCAGGCCAAAAACCATGGTCGGCAGCCTTCAAGGATGGCCGACAGGCCATCAAAAACTTCACCCTGAAAAGACCCAAGCATGATCCAAAGAGGAGGCAAAATGGATGCTGGGTTTAGAGAACTCAAACTTGTGGCGTTTTGCTGCGGACTTCGAGTGTTCGGTGGGCAATCAAACTCATTATTGGATGTACCTATAAGAACATCCATGTACCTGTAAGAACATCTAAGTCTTCAAGGGGCCGTCAAAAATAGGGTGTTTACACCTTGTCCTTTATGTGCCTTGATTTGGATCAAAACTTGGTGCCTGGAACTTGTGGTGACCTGTCAGCCACCACCAGAGGCTGTCGGCCATGGCCCTTGGTAGTCGGCCATTGGTGTGGCTGGTCGGCCACCAGTCTCTTTTTCCAGATATTTGTCGACAGTTGTGCTAGCTATTAGCACATTGAGCTGCATCTCCCTACACATGTATGGTAGGATGTTTCTAAGCTCAAGACTTGTTTTTCTATATATAGGGGGGTTCCTTCCCCATTTTAAAAGGTTAGAAAATTTGGAGCAAAAATCTCTTTCTCTTTCTAGATTTCTCTCTCTCTCTCTCTCTCTCTCTCTCTCTCTCTCTTACAATTTTGTGCCTAATTGCTTGTTTTCTCTACACTTTTGCATACACATCCTAAATCAAATCATCTTACCTTTGAGCTGAGGTTACTTGGGGTTTTCTTGGAGCTCTTGAAGGTGGCTTTAGCTTGGTTTTGTGCCTAGAATTGCCCTTTGTTTCAACAGGTAGTTTACTTGCCTTATTTACTTTGTTTTGCAAGCTTGTTTTACCATCTTTTTTTAACTATTTTGGGGCTGGTTTTGAACTGAGAAAAACTCTGTTTTTGTGGCCTAAAAGTGCTAGTTTGAGCCCTTTTTTTAGTTACGGAGTGGTTCACCCTTCTTGCTTATTAGTTTGTAAAGCTTTTGTGCCTTCATTCATCACTTTCAAATCAAATTTTTTGGGCCTTTTACCCACTGAATTTCAAAGGTTTTTCAGTGGCAAAAACTTATTTTGAGATCCAAATTTGAAGGGTTAGCCTCCCCTCCTTGTGTCTTGTTTACATGCTTAGTTAGCTTCACATGTTAGCATGTTTTTCTATCTTAACTTAGCTCAAGTCCAGCATGTTTTAGCCTCTAAAATAACTTTTTTTAGCTCTGTTTTGGGCTGGTTAGTTCATTTGAGTCTTGTTTTGCATAATTGTAGTATAACCCCTTTCACTAGCTTAGTGTTTTAAGGCTTTAACCATCATTGGTGTGAGTTGATTGCATGTTTTAGTGCTTTTTTTACTTCATTTCAGCACTTATAATCTCTGCAATCTCCCTCATTTTCTTCACCTTTTGGCTTTGCTTTGAAAGTGGTTTCAAACCACTTGTTTGCCTAAGTGTGAAATGGAGGTGTTACACCTAATGGTTTAATCCTTTAGAGGGTTCATTACCAATAGTATAATGCCCCTTTCATGCCCAAAGTAACTTGGGGTTTGAGGCCTCCTTCCATTAGAGGAAACTCACTAATGGACTTAATGGACTAATGAATGATTTGGTAATTAAAATGAGTAAACAAAATTGGCAAGTAAAATAGGCAAGATAAGCATTCTTTGTGTTGCATTGCATATGTTCAAATCGGAAGTTAGTTTGAACACAAGGAAAATGGGACATTTCGTACTCAAAAGTGATGAAATGTGTCACTTTCCTTGGTCTCGATTGCCCTTGATCATGCATGATAGGGTGATGGTCTCTTTGGTCTCATTTTGCATTTATTAAACTTACACAATTGATTTCACAAGCCATCATGCAATGAATTTGCTTAATCGATGGTTTGTGAACCAAAGCTTGTCCCTCCTTTGATTTTTCCATGAAAAGGAGAGGCAAAGTGTACAAACAACCCTTGAGAAATACAATGTTTTTCTCTCTGTTACAGCAAGGAAGTTCAAACCAGCAGTGGCCGACAGCCACCACCAGTGGTCGACCGCCACCACCACTGGTCGACCGGCCACCAATGGTAGCCAACCGGCCCCCTGTCGGCCACCAATGAAATTTGCACAATGTATTGGTAAGGTGAAGCAGAGGTGTTCTGGAAGTGGACAGCTTTGTTGGTGTTTATATGTGCAAACAGAGGCTTTCAGCAGCAAGACAGTGGCTTTTTGGGTGAAAAATCGAGCATGCATGTGTCCCTCGCTTCTCGGGATTAGCTAATTAGTTTAATTAGCAATAGATCAAATACATGTTGTAATTAATTAGTTGAAGCTAATTAAGAATTGTAAATAATTAGTTAGTTTAACTAGTTGTTCGATTTCAGTTCGTAATAATTAGTTAACTAGAATAGTTAATTAGTTTCGAATTTTGTAATAATTAGTTAGCTTAATTAGCCTAGTTAGCTAGTTAGCTTTTATTCATTCGGACCCTCCTTCGCAAGGGCGTAATGTTGTAATAAGTGTGTGTGGGTGTGTATGTCTTCCAACCCAACGTCTTTCTCCCTTTTATTTAATTGCTTTCGATGGTTAGATTAGGGTCATGTTTCAATTAGCATACCTTATGCTTGCATCTATTCATCTTGTTTTGCAAGCATCGAGGCTCGGCGCATCATTCAAACTGCATCGTCATTTCAATATCTTATTTGAATACGTGTTTAACCGCATGTTTTCAAATCAATCCATATGCCATATTAGTAGTCGAGCCTATTAATTGCATATTGTATGTGTTGCATTAGGCAACTATTATAGTTAGGAATCATGCATATTTTTACTAACTCATATCTTCCTAGCTTAGAGTACTAGGTGAATTTTTACGCTTTAGCATACTTGCATAAGTGTGAATGTTGCCATGAGGCTATGTGTAATGACCCAGAATTTTTTTTTTTAAATAGCCAGTGCATAATTTAATTGAGCAAATTTTCAAATTTGATTGCTGTGTAAATTCTGTGCGAAAACAGTTCGGTTTTCTATTTTTTTAAAATAGTTCCCGATCTCCGAAAATTATGAAATTTTTATATGTTGTTCCCATATGAGTCTATCACGTTGAATAAAAATTTCAGAATTAAATGATGAGTATTTATTTTATGAAAATTCACGAACTAATTGCTGTTCAGTTTAATTTATAGCAGAATTTGAAATTGAGTTTTGGGTGTTCGGACCAGGATTTGAGATAAATTTGTTGGGACTATTTTGGTATATAATTGGACCATGTTTGACTTATGGGTGAGACCCATGATTTAAATTTAATTTAATTTGAGTTTGTTTAATGATTCATGTTTAACTGTTTGGTCCTTTTTAATTAGGTGATTGGTAGTAACTACCTTAGGAGTTGTTATTATTTATTATATAGGATTATAATAAATATTTGATAGTTGATTTTATGATGCGTATCATATGGCAAAAAATTATATATTTTAGAAAGAATGAAAATGTGTATATTTCATAGTGATCAAAATATTATATTTTGTGGTGTACAAAAATATTATATTTTGTGGTGAAAAAAATTATATCATTTTATAATTTATATTATAAAATTTTGAGGTATTATTACAAAAATTATATTTTTGGAGAACAATCAAGCTTTGGGAAACAAACCCATGTGGGTGGCCGGCCCTCATTTTTGTCCTTGTCATCATTTCCCCTCATTTTCCTTTTTCCTTTCCATCTTTTCCTTTTCTTTCTTTTCATTTTCTTGGTTGAGCAAAGAGCTCCCAGTGTGTATGTGTGTGCGCCTCTCTCTCTCTCTCTTTCTCTCTCTCTCTCTCTACTTCTTTGTTTCTCCATTGTTGGCTCAGAGTGAGATTTTGTTAAAGTGTTGTAAATGAAAGTCGGAGAACTCGTCGTGATCTTCGCAATGGTAGTCTCGAATTCATAATCGGGCAAGATTTTTCCTTCCAGATCTGCTTGTCTTCATTATTTGAGGTATGGACTTTCTTCACGTCATTACATTAAAGCTGTGTTATGGTTATTTTGAGAAAATATGTCATTTTAAGAGGTATTGCATGTATATATATACATATTAAAATTTTTGTTTGGTAATTTTTGGGAGAAAAATTATGTTGAAATGTTAGAATGTTGGTATTTTGAGATTGATTTGGGAAAATCATTTTGTGTTGATAATTTTGTAAAACAAATCCGAAAATAAAATTGAAAAGATGTATGGATTGTATCTACATCATATTATAATTAGATGATTTATTTTGAGAAATAAAAATTTGAAATATTTTTTTTTATCTTTGAATTGGAATTTATTTTTGAGAAAAATAAATTGATATTGAGAAATATTGTGTAGAAAGTTAAGTTGGTGTTATTAATTTGGAAAATGGTGAACATAGTGAACTTACTAATTTGATGAATTAAATAAGTTTGATTAATATTTTAATCATTTGTAATTAAAGGGAGTGCTATTCGGTTTTTAATTCATAACTTTAATATTATGAGATTAAAAGTGACGAAGTTGACCAAGTATGAGATTTGGAGAAATAAGCAAGATTAAGTTGATGTGGTATAGTATTGGATTCCTAGTTTTATTAGTTGAGTAATGTTATAATAATAATTTCATACTTTAAAATTTTTATGAGATATTTGAATTGTTTGGCGAGTTTTTACAAGAAAATAATAGAATGTGATTTTAGCTCGTTTGGAACAAATGGATGAATTGGATTAAAACAAAAAGATGAGTTATCAAAACTTTTATTTATTTATTATTTTTCCTTGGTTTAATTCGATGGGGTGGATGTTGAAAATTTGAAAGTGAACACTCATGTTATATTTTATAATTATAGTCAAGAGAAGATTTTGATATAATTGATTAAGTGTTGGAATACTCACTTATACTTATTAAGAATTATGATTAAACTTGAAGATCCCGAGATTTTACTTGTATGAGAAAAATGAAAATTTGATTCTATTTAATGTTTGGGAAGGGGATGAGTTTTGGAAAGATTATAATTTCATTTTATTGATAAAGTATGTGAGTTAGAAATTTATGAAACCTTGAACCGGCTTTGGTGTTATATGTTATTGTTATTAATGAAACTATTGTTTAAAAGTTTTGGTTTTTGGTAACCGGTAGAGGATTACCATGTTGGTATTTAAATGAGGAGATTCTTGGAAAGGTAAGAAAATGTTTGATTTTGGAAGTTTGTCATGAAAAGGATATTGTTGAATTGTCTTGAAAAGACTAAGTTAGAAGTTGTTAATTTACTTGTGGTACATACATGAACATTGACATTGTTACATTATCTCTTGGAATTGTATCATGATATTACATTGATAGAGATATGGAATTCGATCACAATGGAACATTGTGTGGTGGAATTGAAATTGGAACTATCTTAATGCATTGTTACACATTGCATTGCCATTCCATTTCATTGTTATCATGGATTTTGAATTGCAATTGAAAACTATTGTTTTGAGAAAGGAATTGTTTTTGAGAAATAAGATCATTTGGATTTGTTTTGGGTAAATACGTCGGTAAGTCCAGATGGGGGTGTAGTTTGATATTGGTTAAGTTGGCCTGAGTGTCCATGGTGAAAGACCAGAAACCCGCGTAGTTAGGTGTTGAGCCTTCCAGTTAATACTGGTAAAAATGACAGATTACAAGTGTCGAGTCTTCCAGTTAATACTGGTAAAAATGACAAATTAGTAGTACTTATATAGTCTACTTGCAGACACCAGCCTAAGGATTACTTGAGTCGAATTTACCATCTTGGAATTTTATTGAAATTGTTGGATTAATGTGTTTTCAAAATGGCATTGTGCGTAAGATTTTCAAAAGAAGAGAAAAATATTTTGAGCATGACATGGCATATGCATTCATCTCATAAGACCGTATAAAATGGATTTGATTCATTGTTTAATTATTTGATTCAATTGAAAATGAGATAATTGAATGAACTGAAAAGGATTTCCCGCTGCTATTGAAACATGTTTATTTATTTAAGTTAACTTGTTGTGGTTAATTAAATAAATTCGATTTAAGAGATTATGTTATAAAATCATATGGTTTTGACATGATATGATTTCATGTATGTGTATGAGTATTTTGGTACCCGCATATCTTCTAATGTTCTAATATGAGATTACTTGGTGAGTTGGTGGTTGCTCACCCCCGGTCTGTACATGTGTACAGGGAATGCTTTTCGGATTTGAAGATCAAACAATGGTTTTTACCATTTCATAAGTGTAATGTAGTGATGGATTGTACTACTTCATTTGTTGTTTGACTGAGTGCTATTTTTTTTATAAAGAGTAGTGTCCTCTCTTTTATTGTAAGCCTCATGGCATTTTTTTTATTTGTATGTAAATGTCATTATTGTATAATGAGAGGGAATATGTATATTTAATTATTTATCATTTCATCCAAGAATGAAATGCTATTTGTAAATAGACTTAATTAATGAATATTGGTAAGGTTATCCGAGTAATAAAATACGGGGCGTTACACTATGTGCTTCAATGCTAAACTACTTGAATGCCCGTGGATGAAGGCTTGTTGTTTGAATTGGAATAGTTCAGCAAATGTATGTTTTAAGCCCACTTTGTTGAGTGGCAAATCATGTTTTAAGCCCATTATGTTTGGTGGCAAATCCGCAAACTTTAAGCCCACTTGAGGTGGCAAATTCAAACCATTTTCGCAAACAAACATGAGTTAAATTGTTCCAAATTAAGCAAACTAGTCTATACTTGGATGTGCGCATCATATAGTAATGCTAGCTTAATAATCAACAAGAGCACATAATGTTTATAAAAAATCATATCATGATGAGTAGAGGCCGATTTTTGATCAGGTGAGCGGGGGTGCTCAATCCATGACCTTCCCCTCTTGTACCTAAGTTCCCGAGCCAAGGCAACTTTGGTGATAATGGACGCGTGGCCTTTGGCACGAGGCATGGGTTTCCTAAATTTTTTCAAAAATAAAATATTTAGTTAGCTACTCTATATCTGGCAAAGCAGTCCATTTTTGGCACTTTTGATTCAAAAATCAATTTTCCAAAACGATTTGTCGGATTTGGACTCTTTGGTGTTTATCAATTTCACATTGTACTTGTGAGATTAGATTCAGAACCACGGGAGTCCGAACTGTAGGGCTTTTCTTTTCGAGCTTCCGAAAGGGGGCGCAAAAAAGCCGAGCTACAACTAGGTGAGTCTTTACTCGCTTTAGCATATCGTATGTGTGTAACTGTTTCCATGTTTAACATGCTTGCCATGAGGCTAAGTGCTTAATTGCTATAACTACTTGAATGCCTGTGGATGAAGGCTAATTGCTTGAATTGGAATAATTTGAGTAATGTTCATAAGCAATCACTTTTTCAAATGGTACATATTTCGAAACAATTTTTAAAACAAACATGAATCAAAATGTTCCAAATCTTATAAGTTAATCTATACTTGTGTGTGTGCGCATCACATAGTAATGCTAGCCTAATAACTTGAACAGGAGCATATAACGTGCATAAGATTCATATCACGATTAGTAGAGGCCGATCTTTGATCGGGCGAGCGGGGGTGCTCAAAATTCATTCATGACCTTCTGTGGGGGCCGAATATCGGGAGACGTAAAGAGGCCGAATAGTTGGACCTGGAGAGTCGAAATTCATATATCGCATTCGGCCCCGTCTTATACCTACAAATCCAAAGGTACCCTATTCGGCCAAATAACCAGTTGAGTAAGGAGCCGAGTGAAGAGCGGTTTGCAACAAAATAAGCCAAGTAAATAGTTATACGACGAATTGAAGGTGGGCCCAGCCCTGAAGCCCAAGAAAGAAAAGATATAAATAGAAGAACATCATCCAGATAAAGGTATGTGAGAACTAATACTTTGAACTTAAGACTCAAGCTATCACAAGAGGATACACTGACTTGTCCGTCGGAGTGTTAATTCCGACATCCCTGACCGGAGTGTTCATTCTTTTTCAGGTTACCAGTTGAGGGTCTCGAGCGTCTCATTGGATCAGAAGAGTATTTTCAAAACCACTTCCCCACACCTTCCCCTCTCGCACCTAAGTTTCCAAGCCGAGACAATCTTGGTGATGACAGACACGTGGCCTTTGGCACGAGTCATGGGTTTCCTAAATTTTTCAAAATATTTAGCTGGCGACTCTGTATCTGGCAAAGCAGTCCATTTTTGGCAATTTGATTCAAAATCAATTTTCCAAAAAGATTTTCCAGATTTGGACTCTTTCGTGATTATCTATTTCACATTGCACTTGTGAGATCAGATTCAAAACTGCGGGAGTCTGATACTATAGGGCTTATTTCGACTTCCGAAAGGGGCTGCGAAAAAGTCGAGCTATAGTTTCTGGTGACTCTGCTGGGGAAATTTAGAGAACTTGACTTGAAATCCATGATATGTAATTTTACCTATACTTATATGTTTCTTTGCATTGCATTTGCATTAGTGGATTTAAGTCACTGTGTTTGCCATCTGCTATTCCTAGACAGTTTGCCAGAGGCTTCCCTAAAAGCTTGCCAAAAGGCTGACTGATCACAAGCTCTACCATGATGGGAACACAACCCTTGGATATGGACTACCGCTGTACCGCTTGATCCTCCTTTCACTTCTCGATGTTAGGTGTGAGAGGTATATTAGGTAGTTTTGCTGAGGTACTCTTTTGACCATTTGGCCTAGTTGCATATTGAAAAGCCATAGAGATTGTTCCAAACTAGGACAGGATGCTTACCCGAATGCAGGATTGCGTGAAACTGCTTTGTGTGAATAGTAAACCCTAGCTCCTGACGAAATTAGGACAGGGTAACCCTACCCCCTTATAGGGGTGTTTTGGTTCTCACTTAACTGGTATATGCTTTACAGTGAAACTGTACAGGAATGTGCGTATCAGTTGCAAGTCGGGTATCAATTTTGGGGGCAGAATTCAGTGTTGAGTGCAGTCCTACAACTTTGATTACATCTGTTTGTTGTTAACATCTAAGCTAAGGTGCTGCACAGTTTCTGATTACTACTCTCTTTTTGCTTTATTTCTTTTTGCTAGGCAGTATAACACTATAGCTTCTTACAGTTCGGATATCTCCCAAGAGGCTTTGCAAAGTCAGAGATCTTGTTGGGGGACAGCCCGTGTTTACTTTGCTCCCACCGGTTACTAGACGGAAGAGAGTCAGGTAGAGTTCGCCGGTCTAATTTCTACAGCAGTCAACCCTCACTTCACCTGCATCTAGTCAGGCTCAGGGACAGTCTTCTACATCTAGTCCAGTATAAGATAACTCGTCAATCCCAATGGCACAATATCCCCTAGTCAGCATGGAGGAAGTAATCCACCACCTTCAACAAACAGTTGAAACCATGCAGCAAGACGCTGTTCGTCAAACCAAGGTCACAGCACGCCAAGCTGAGGTAATAAACAGGCTGCAACAGCAACAACCACAGCCGACAGCAACTTCTGCATCTCATGCACCTCTTGCGGGTATCCTAGCACCCGGAGCCACTGCCCATGCTGAAAATTAGGGCAATTCAGCAGAGCCGATCCCACCACAAGCCTCCAAAGCACATGTGTATCAAACTGAGGCTCCATTTGAATTTGAAGTTGACCCAACTGTGCTTAAGGTCAACAAACTAGAGAAGCTCTTCAAGAGAGCGCAGGGTGTTAACTCTATCTCTGATATAGAAGAGGGGTATACCGACTCTACAGTGACATTGCCATATCGGTTCAAAATGCCACACATTGATCAATTCAATAGTTCTAGAGATCCCATGGTTCATCTTCAGCTGTTTTCAGACATTCTGCAGTCAATGGGCCTGACCAGGTTGCAGAAACTCTCACTCTTTGGCCGTACCATGTCTGGTATAGCCGCCATATGGTACGCGAAGCTAGAGGATTTTGTGAAGTAAAGTTGGGAGGAAATGGTTGAGGCCTTTGTTACACAGTACTCGTACAACACACAAATCGAGGTCACAACTCATGATCTCGAGGCAACGTGCCAGGAGCTAATGAAGGGCTTCTCAGAATTTGTGACAAGGTGGAGGGCCAAGGCTTTAATGATGACCACACGACCTTCCAAGAAAGATTAGATAAGGATGGTAGTCTGCAATCTGCACGGGAAATTATTGCAGAAAATGATCGTCCTACCTCTGTTCACATTCATCGAGCTCCACGAGATGGGGGTTCAGATTGAAGACACCATGAAACAATGGCTGATTACTGATGAGAAAGAGCAGGCCAAGAGGCCATTTGTGTGCAATTCCAATGCAACCACCAGTGGTAACACATTTACACGGCCGTTGAATGTGAGCATTGTCACCACCACAACCAAGACCGCCGATCCCTTTGCCAATACAGCTCCACCAACTTCAAACAACCCTGCCCGATCCCAGAGGACCTTTGTCCAACTATACATGCCTTTATCTCAAGCCATGAAGGTGTTGATCAAAAAGGGGCACCTCAAGCCATTGGAGCCTCGCCCACTACCCGATCATCTCCCACCTAAACACAACCTAGCCAAGTACTATGCTTTCCACTAGTAGCATGGTCACAACACCGACCAATGCTTCAGACTATGTCATGAGATTCAAGACCTCATTGACAATAAGGTGATTTCATCACCCCAAAAAGTAAATGTGACCACAAACCCTCTCTTGACCCACAATCAAGTTCCCCTACCTTACAATCTAAACCTAATCCATACACTGGCCATCCCCTACGACCCCAGTGTATATATTACCCCTTTCCACCTACCAAAACCGACAGTGTTCACTCCTGAAAGCACAGATTTGTGCATGATGGACACGTCCACACTTTAACCTAAACCTGTGGTGGTGACAGTTGCAGTACAAGGGAGGTTGGCCTTAGAGGAAAGTACGAGTCCGTTACCTGAGTGCTCTAAGGACTTATCTGAGGGGTTGTACGATCCAAGCTACTACATTGTGCCGATTGATCAAGTCAAGCCAGAAGTGGTATTGCCAACTGTAGTGGAGGTCAGTGTGGTTAGGGAGGATGGCCCGGGTCAAGGATTAGATGATTTGGTAGAACTTGAGAAGGACTTAGACAACCTGCAATTCTTCGGCGAACAAGATCAAGAGGATGTGCAGATTGAGTGGTTCGATTTGAATGGATCAACAGACAACTCTGGGTGGTTGAGTGATGAACCCGACAAGGAGGAAAGAACTGAAACAAAATCGGAGGAAAAGAAAGCAAGAATTGCTGTAGTGGCCGGAATGGTTGATGAAAAGAGGAAACTACTGGAGAACACCAGCATGAACAATTCAGCTCAAGAACTGGGCATTGTGAGTATTGTGGATACAGAACAGGAAGTTGAGCTGAAGTAGTTTTCACAAGAGAGGGTTGAAGACAACCAGGAAGTTGTAATGGCCCAACACCCCGCGGAGGATATTTGTGATGTGAGAGTGATCAGAACGGAGCTGGACAACTATTTGTCAGCTGCCGGAGGTGTATGATGGGAGGATGACGATCTACTTCTAGCTCATACCGATGAAGATTGGGATGAGTTCCTTCTAGACGACACGTGGTACGCAAAAGAGCTAGACCACATGACAAGAAATGGACAGCATTTCAAGCCACCACACTTAGATCAAGCTGAGGTATCTGAGAAAGACAGAGAAATTGAGAAACAGAAAGAGAAACAACTGGAAGAAGAAGTAATGTTGAAGGAACTGAAGAAAATCTAAGCTGACATCTCAATTTGGGGTCTGCTTATGGCCTCCCAGGCATATTGATAGGCTGTACTGTCGGCAATGGATAAAGCTAAATTGTCCATTAACACTACCCATGAACAGCTTGTGGGATTGGTCTTCGCAGGTGGTGCCAGGCCAACCCTAACCTTTTTTGACAAAGAACTATCGCTGGAAGGCTCAGCTCACAACAAACCCCTATACATATCCGTTGAGTGCAAGGAAAAATGGGTACTGGTGGTGTTGATAGACACCAGTTCAGCTATCAACGTCTATCATTCCTGCACAGCTTATGCCATTGGCCTTAGACTGGCAGACTTTGTGCCCACAACCCAAGTAATCCAGGCATATGATAATACAAGCAGAGAGGTTATGGGCACAATGCAAATTAGAGTCCTGGTAGGCCCAGCTCAACAGGATGTCGAGTTCTATGTCCTGGATGTCCCGGCCACCTTCAACTTAATGCTAGGGAGACCCTAGCTGCATCATGTGAAAACAGTCTCCTCTACCCTCACCAAATGTTAAAGTACCCTTACGGGAAAGGGGTGGCAATTATTTTTGGGAATTCGTCTATCCATCCTCCGCCAGAGGTAACTACACCGGTGTTGGAGATCGCTCATGGTGAGGAAGATGTGTTCCTTTCAGGGTTTACGCTGGCTGAGGCCCGAGTAGTGCAAACCATCTTGGCCACTGATGAGGGCATGTATGTCAGCGCCTAATCAATCTATGTAATGAACAAGCTACAACATGCTAGGAATGGGACTTGAAAGAAGTGGTCGGAAAAGCGTCACAACATTGGCCGATGTGTGGCATAATTCGCATGCCTTTGGTCTGGGTTATGTACCCACCAAAGAGGACTGGATCAAGAAAAGAGAAAAGATAATAGGTAAAGCTAGAGCCAAGCAGGCCAGGAAACACTATGAGTTTATCCATAGGCCAATCCAGGGAATGCTAAACGGCCACTTTGTTTGACAGGGAGAAGACTTCCTTTTTGTGGCTTTTCCAAGCCCTGGATGAACTCTGTAAAGCAGCGTGTCCCCGGATTTGAAATCTTCTTTGATCTACAGCTACAAGATAGTGATGCCGAGGAAAAAGCTGAGCCAAGTACTGAAGCTGAACAAAGCATGGAAAATGACTCGGACAATAGCGAGCTTGGAGTAAGGGCAGCACTGGCATGTCTCCTTACAGATCCTCTGACAGACTTAGAGAACTTGGGGGATAACCTTACCATCTCCATGATCGGGGACCAACCGAGTGTGAACCCATCCAGCAGCATTTTGGATGCATTGGAGGCACTATCTCTTATCTGGCAACTAGAGGAGGGCTACCTATCTAGTTCTGAGTCGGGTGATGAGCTAGAATCTGATTCCATAGAGTCTGTGGAATCGGAATCAAATTCTGGTTCTTTTCAGTCCGAGTCTGGTATTCTTGAGGGTGATAACCCGAATGCCAAGGTTTTGTCCAGGTCCTCTTTTTCTTTTGCTTTTAAGTCAGTTATAACCGAAGAGCTGGACCTTATGAACAAGAACACCGTTGATTCTGAGTATTTCTCTGTACCACTTATTTATTGCATTGACCAAGATTTTCAGAATTTTAATAAAAATGAAAAGGAAGGAATTCCTCTAGTTTTGAAAAACTTGATTAATCGAGAGGAGGAAAGGTTTGCAAAATCCTGTGTTGATGAAATCATTGCTATTAATGTGGGTACTAAGAAGGATCCGCGTCTGGTCTAGATCTAGTCCACGTTTTCTTCGGATGAACGCGAGCGCTTAGTCGTTTTATTAAAAGATTTCAAAGATGTTTTCACGTGGTCCTACGAAAACATGCCTGGAATCGATCCTGAGATTGTACAGCATCAGATCCCTCTTGACCCCAAGGCCCGACCTGTCAAACAGAAGTTGCGAAGAATTCGTCCAGATTGGGTGCTGAAAATCAAAGAGGATGTCACCAAGCAGATTGAGGCAAGTTTCTTGTTAGTATCTAAATATCCGACTTGGTTGGCTAACATCGTCCCAGTGCCGAAAAATGATGGTAGAATCCAAGTGTGTGTGGACTTCCGAGATTTGAATAGAGCCAGTCCGAATGACAACTTTCCTCTGTCACACATTGATGAATTAGTGGACTTCACTATGGGTCATGCATTGCTATCCTTCATGGATGGGTTTTTCGGGTATAACTGGATTCTGATGGCGCCCGAGGACAGAGAGAAAACTGCATTTACTACATCGTAGGGTACCTACTGCTATCGGGTTATGCCGTTTAAGCTGAAGAATGCCAGGGCTACTTATCAGAGGGCTACAACCACCATTCTGGATGATATGATCCATAAAGAGGTCGAGATGTATGTGGATGACATGATTGTCAAGTCCAAAGAAAGAGAGGGTCACTACACCGCCTTGAAGAAATTATTTCAACGAATCAAATAATACAAGCAGAGGTTGAATCTGTAGAAATGTACTTTTGGCGTAACAACAGGGAAAATGCTGGGTTTTTTTATCACACAAAGGGACATCGAAGTATATCCTTCCAAAATCAAGGCCATCCTAGAAATGCCACCACCAAGGATTGAAAAGGAGGTGCGAGGCTTTCTGGGTAAAGTGTAATTCATAAGACGGTTTATTTCCAAATTAACCTTGACTTGTGAACCACTATTTATTCTCCTAAAGAAAGGGAAGAAATTTCGATAGGATGATCGATGTCAATTCGCCTTTGAGCAAATTAAGCAGTACCTTCAAAATTCGCCAGTGTTGTTGCCACCAGAGCCGAGAAAACCTTTGATTCTGTACTTGTCAATGACAGACACGACTATGGGATGCATGCTTCCTCAGGAATCTGAGGATAGGGTAGAAAAAGCCATCTACTATTTGAGAAAGAAAATGCTGGATTACAAGACCCGCTACACTCCGTTGGAGAAAGCTTGCCTAGCTTTGGTATGGGTTACTAGAAAGTTGAGGCACTACTTATTAGCTCACTCCGTAATTTTGGTTTTGAGATTAGATCCCATCAAATATCTCTTTAAGAAACCAGTGCTTACGAGTAAGCTAGCCCATTGTTTACTTCTCCTCTTCGAATTTGATCTCAAATATGTCACTCGCAAATCGATCAAGGGAAGAGTTGTAGTGGAGTTCCTGGTAGATCACTCGGTAGAAAGGGATGAAGCGGTGGAATACCTGTTCCCAAATGAAGCCATTATGCAAGTAAAGGAGAAGACTTGGACGATGTACTTTGACGGAGTGTCCAATCAATACGGTTATGGGATAGGTGTGTTACTAATAGCACCCGACGACTCTCATATACCTTTAGCCTTCAAACTTTGGTTCAAGGTGTCCAATAATGAAGCAGAATATGAAGCATGTATCACTGGTTTAGAAGCCGCCCTAGAACTAGGGGCAAAAAGATTGGATGTTATCGGGGACTCGAACTTAGTTGTTTTTCAAGCAAATGGAGACTAGAAGGTCAAAGAAGAAAAGATGAAGGTTTATCACCAGACCCTGGATGTTCTAATTCTTAGGTTTGAAAAGCTGACTTTCACACATTTATTGAGAGAAAACAACAAGTTCGCTGATGCTTTAGTAACTCTATCTTCTATGGTAGACATCCCACTTGAAGACTGGATCCGTCCGATTATTACTAAGCAGAAGTACACGCCGGCCTATGAAACTATCACCGCAATAGATGAAGTGCAAGACAAAAACCCTTGGTACTACGATATTTGGAACTTCTTGGAAAATGAGATTTATCCACCAGGGGCAAACGCTAAGGACAAAAGGGGAATACGGCGGATAGCCGTCCAATTTATCATCTGAGGAGGTAAACTGTACAAAAGAGGTCATCTGAGAATGCACAAGTTGTGTGTTGAAGAAGAGGAATCAAAGCACCTGATGGAGGCCATCCATGGAGGAGAGTGCGGAGCGCACATGAATGGAGTGATGTTAGCCCAGAAGATTCTCAGGCAAGGTTACTACTAGTCCACTATGGAGGAGGATTGTATCGGTTTTGTTCGGCGATGCCACAAATGCCAAATTCATGCTAATCGCATGAATATTCTGCCATCAAAACTGTACAACATGACTTCACCATGGCCTTTCTCAGTCTGGGGAATCAAAGTCATCGGTGTAATCACACCAAAAGGGTCGAATGGGCATGAACCCATCTTGGTGGCAATTGATTACGTTACAAAGTGGGTGGAAGCTCAGTCCTATCCAGTGTTGAAGGCATCTCATGTGGCTAAGTTCATCAGAAACAATATCATTTGCCGATAAGGAGTCTGAAACGAGATCATATCAGATAATGGTTCCACTTCAAGAAAGAGGTGATAGACTTGTTGGAGAAATACAATGTGGCTTTTCATAAGTCATCTACATACCGGCTGCAAACCAATGGAGCTGTTGAAGCTACCAACAAGAACATCAAGAATATCTTGTAGAAGATGGTTAAGACCAACAGGGACTAGCTAAATAAATTGCCATTCGCACTCTGGGGCTATAGAACTTGTGGTATTTGATGAACAATGAATAGTGTGGAGCTATAGTAATTGCATGATTTGTAATTGATTATGCATAATGTTATGTTTTGTGTTAATCGATGTTACCCCAAGTGTTACTCACTTTTGTCTTGTGCCTTTAAGAAAAGATGGCGAAAAGTAAGGATGAAATGGAAGTTGAATCCTTATTGAAGCGATTAGACAAAGTCGAAGAAGTGATAGAAAATATGATGAAAGCTATATAATTAGGTCATGAGAAACTACATGATCAAAAGAAAAGGTTAAGTGTGAAATCAATGAGGAGACCAAAGAATATGTTTGAGAATTTTGTAAAGGTTAGTACTGAATAGAAAAACCAATGAGGATATGGTTAGTACTGTAGACGCGCCCCGGGGGAGGGCCTCATGCTATAGTTCGGACTCGTTTGTCACGGTTCTTAATCTGATCTCACAACGTGCGATGTGAGATTGATAAATCACCAAAGAGTCCAAATCCGGCAAATCGTTTTGGAAAACTGATTTTTTTTTTTAAAAAGTGCCAAACATGGACTGCTTTGCCAGATACAGAGTCGCCACCTAAATATTTTATTTTGGGGAAATTTAGGAAACCCTGACTCGTGCCTAAGGCCACGTGTCCGTCATCACCAAAGTTGCCTCGGCTCGGGAACTTGGGTACGATTGGGGAAGGTCATCTATGAGCACCCCCGCTCACCCGATCAAAGATCGGCCTGTACTAAGCATGATATTTTGTTTTGAAAACATATGTGTTCTTATTCCAGTTATTAGCTAGAATTTACTATGTGATGCGCACAACACACAAGTATAGACTAGATCACCTAAGTTGGAACAAAACATTTCATGTTTGTTTATTTGAAAGTGGTTTGATGGTGCTACTCGCAAGTAGGCTAAGACGTGGATTTGCCACCCTCAAGTGGGCTTAAGAAAACATGATTTTGTCACTCTCAAGTGGGCTTAAAACACACATTTTGATGAATTGTTCCAATTCAAGTAACCTAACCTTCAGCCACAGGCATTCAGGCAGTTATATCACATAAGCAGTTAGCCTCATGGCAAGCATGCTATCATGGTAACACTCACACTCATGCAAGATGCTAAAGCATAAACACTTACCTAGTACTCCGAGCCAAAACAAGAAATTAGTTAGAAATCATGCATGATCCTAGTTCATGTTAAGATGGCTAATGCAACACATGCAAAATGCAACTAGAATAGGCTCGGCTAATCTAAGAATGGCATGTGAAATGCGACAACTTGATACACGTATTCAAGTTGGAATTGAAACACCACGCAATTAGTATGATGCGCCGAGCCCAGTGTGTGCAATACGAATGAATGTATGCAAACATGCTAACATAAGTATGCTAATTGAAACATGACCTAAAACTAACCATCAAAAGCAGGTAAGTAAAAGGGAGAAAGACGTGGGGTTGGAAGACATTCACACACGCACGCACACTTATTACAAATTCTCCCTCTCGACGGAGGGTCCAGATAAATAATACAAACTCAAATGATTAATCAACTATCCTAGCTAATTAATTATTACAAACCCTTAATTAATTAACAAATTAATTACAAAAAAGGAGGCCGCCGCAGCTCCACCTCGGAATGATTGAATGATGCATGCTCGATCGCCTCGCTTGGAAACCCGTTGCCATGCCACATGTTACCTCTTTTTGCACTGTTTTGTATCTCTAAAAATTGTGAAAATCCTTGGGATGCTTCTGAAACACTCCTTAAGCACTGTGGGAGGTCACCGGCCAAGAGATGAAGTCACCAGCCATGGGAAAATGATCATCGACCAAAGGTGGAGCTCTCGACTAGGTTAAGTTAGCCGGCCGGCACTGAAGATGGCCGGCCGGCCATTCCTTCCTGCAGAATACTATTTTTGCTGCAGCAGAGGACAGACAATGCATGGCAAGGCAGTTACAAGACAATGTATGCACGACCACCCTCCCTATCATACTATGAACTCAAGGAAGTATGGCTCTCGACCCTCGGACCACCAGTCACGCATTTCAATGCATGATGGCCAAAGGTGCCAAGTGTGCAAATCAATGTGGAGTGAATGCACAAAAACACATGAATGCCTTGCACTCTAACATGTTGGATCAAGAGCATTGGCGACTAAGGATTGAGGGACGTTTTGTCACTTCAAGTACGAACGTTCCTCGCTCCTCGTGTTTGGTTTGACACCCAAACCAAACACAATGCAATGCATGTATGACAAATACAATGCAACATGGAAAGGCAATGTTATGCAACCTAAGCATGCCAAATGCAATAGGACTCAAGTATGCACACAAGACTAAGGTAGCAAGCATGCCAAATGCAATGCAACCTAAGCATGCAAGTTAAGCTAATGTAACATGGGCACGCCAAGTATGAAACAATGTTATGTAATGCAATTAGCTAAATACCATGTGATATACCAAACATGCAAATATGATACAATACAAGCATGCAAATATCATGAAAGCAAACATGCCTAGTGGACTTAAACTGAAATGGGCAGACCTCGGCCATGCCAAAACAGCGGCCAAAGTGCCAAGAAATGATGGACAAAACACACCCAAACATGCGCATGTAAAGGTCCAACACTTAGGCACAAAAAAAGTCTACTCTTAAGCACATTTAAAAGAGACAAATATGGAAAAATAACAAGCATGATAAGCTCTGAAAATATGCAAGGAATGATGCCAACTTAACCAAGCCATGCAAGTAAAGCATACAAAGGAGCCTAAAACTTGAGACTAGCCAAGGGGCTCAAGCCATGGCTATGTGAAGCAAGCCCCAAAGGGCCAAGGGGACCTAAAATAGTCCCGAGGCCGGTCCAAGCAAGACCAAAAGTGAGCTCAAAGCTAGCCAAAACAAGCTAGAATACAATGCCAAAACAATGGGGCATGCAATGCTATCAAAGAGGTGTTATACTACACCTAACACAACCAAACATGGCATGATCTTAGCAATGGAAAACAGAGTCATGGCATGTTGAAACAAACTCAAAAACCCACTTAGATGGTATCTAAATGGTCTAAGCATAGAGGCATGCACAATGGTCCAATCTTGAAGCATAAAACACAAACCTTCTAATGCATGGAAAATATTATGAATGTGAATGCATGGCCACATTATATGGACTAAAAGCTCATGTGAAATGATGCCAAATCATGAAAATGAGCCAAGTAATGTAATCATGCGACTTAGGTCTTCAAAGCTAACAAGCTAGGATGAACTAAGGCTATAAAAAAACATGACATATATGATCAAAACGACACCAAACAGAGCTTTAACATGCTGAAATATGATTAAAAGTTCCTTTGGGTCGAGTCAAAATATGCAAGCATGATAGTCCAAATGCAAGATACATGTTATGGCAAATGAGAGGATTACAAGACAAGTGTATGGTGTATGCATGAGGCCATCAAAACAACATGAAATAGAGGTACAACATGACCAAACAACACCAAATACTTGCTAAAATAGAGTTAAAACAAACTAAGTAAATATGCTACCATTATGAGCCCTTAAGGCAAGCAAATGAGACATAAGGAGAGAGGGGTGTCCCTCCCCTATACAAGACCTCAAAACCACTTCTCCACCACTGAAAATCCTCTGGATTTTAGTGGTGAGAAGGTTGAAACAAGAAAGGTTCCAAAGCCAAAATGAAGAGGCACAAAATGAGGCCAAACAAGGCCTAAGGGGGGGTAGACAACCCCCAACACAAAAGTGACCTTAATGAAACATCTCAAGAATGAAAATACAAAACTTTTTTTCAGTAGGACACTAAGCTCAAAACAGCATGCAAGTATTGCTAAAAGCTTAAGCAAAAATGAGGAATAAAAGAGTAGTTTCTCACCCATGAAGAACACTTAAAGAACACCAACTTCAGCACCTCCTTCTAATCAAAACCAACTCAAAAACTCTGAAATCAACTCCTTAGCACCTCAGTAACTAAAGGATAGTGTAACACTAGGTGCCTTAGTGCAAAAATATGAACAAAAACACCCTTTAGAACACTATTACACACACAAATATAGAGAGAGAGGGAGATATAGAGAGAGAGTGATATATCTTCTCTCTCAGATTGTTCAACCTCTGGAAAGGGAGGGGAGGCCCTCCTCTTATAGAAAATCCAATTCCAAGCTTCCAAGGGAAGCTAAGTGTAAGGATAAAATCCCTCTATACACGTATATGGAGGGCAGAGTCTGTGCTCACCAGCTAGCACAGCTGGCATGCACAATACCTAAAAAAGTCAAAAAAAAGGCCTCGGCCAGAAAAAGTGGCCGATCGAGCAAAACAATGGCCGGCCGACCACATATAGTGCCGATCGACCAATACATTTGGCCGGTGGAAAGAAAACAAGGCTGGTGGCCTCAGGCCATGGCCAGTGGGTTAAGGGGATGGCCAACAAGCCACTTCCTACCCTCAAGTGCAAAAACCACAAGTTCTTGGTCCGCAACCAAGCACCAAACAGTCAAGTTGAGAGATCCTAAGGCAAGGCGCGCAACCGAAACTTTCGAGATCTCAAAACGAACACAAACATGGATGATCATCGAGTGTTCAAACGACGACGTCCAAGTCTTGAGGACAGTCAAAAATGGGGTGTCTACAAGTACATGCAAGAAGTCTTAAGTCAAAATTTGATATATCTGCATTTGTCTTATTTGATTATTGAAAAGTTAGAATTCGTTTGCTCAGATAACTGAGACTTAACCCAAAAATTATTTGTTCAGTTTGATTAAGTCATATGCATTTGGGAATGTGTTTGACTAGGAGGAGAGTTATACTCCACGTTAGGAGACTAACACCTGAATGAATTAGATAAGAATGGCCCATGTTACTAAAATCATGTCACCATTAAAGTGCCTTAAGAACAATGGAAGAGGAACTTTTTCTTATTCACTCAAGCTATGAACCTAAATAGGTTAGTCTCTCAGAAAATATAGTAACTTCAAGTATGAATAATGGTTAAACCAGAATTATGTAAAGTTCTACTCTGATCTATATGTTTGTTTAATACTATTTGGGTGCAACCATCATCTGTTGCTTTCAAAAAGGCACAGTGAATTTTTGCAAAATATGTTTCTATTTGAACTCTGATATGCTTCTGTTCTGAATTTGATATGTCTCCATTTTAGAATTACCCTTATTATTTGTGCACAAGATGCCTGTTTAAAACTGAGACCATTAATATGTAGATAATATCCTTATAAAGATATGTTTGAAATATATTTTGAAAATTGTTACATGATGATTATGAAATGTATTTGTGGCATCCATTAATAAGGCCCTTGCCTGGGAGACATAATACCAGTGCCCTTTGTTATATGTGCACAAAGATCTCTGATATTGACCTATATGGTCCCTTTGATATATGCCTTCAGGCCCTTTGTATTCGAATGGGTGTACCACGTATAATGTTTTGTTGATGGATTTCGATATGATAAATGTTCGCTTTGATAATGATATTTGAAAATGTAAAGATATGTCAAATACTTTACTTTGGAAATGAGTTAATCATTGGGATTATATTAAAGCGTTTCTTCGTCATCCGGAGGATCTATAGTATTTGGAAATGTTATACTATGAATTTGACTCAATGCTTTTGATATGGATTATTGGGATGTAATGTTGAATATGATAAGTAAATGTTGGCCATATGCTTAAGTGAATTGTCATTGACTTCTGAAAGTAAATGACTTTTCTTCTAGAACTAATGGAACAAATCCCCACCCTATTTGATTTGTCAATAATGCTATTGTGGTCAGAGAAATTGTGGACCAAAAAAAATAAAAAAATAAAAATAAAAGTGAATTTGAGGTTGTATCAAGTACCTAATCTATTTTGAAAACTTCATATGAGATGTCAATAATGGAGTATTTTGATTTGTTTGAAGTTAAGTTGGATCATGAATATCATTTGTGATTAATCCTCAATGATTTGGAGACATGTGAAAAGATGAATAGAAGTATATGAATTAAGTGATTGACGAGAATAGTACATTGTGATTAATATGTTTTGTGGTTTAATGTTATGAGGTTGACTTCAAGGTCTAGTACATATTTTTGATTATTCCTGAATGACCTTTGACGACAATATAGACTATGATGAATCACCAATTTGGGTTATTAACCAATAAATAAATGAGAATGAGTCGAACACCTATAATGAGAAAATCGAATGGTAAGGAAGTTACTTCGAAAAGAGGAATGAAATGAAGCAAAGCTATATGATTCGTTTTCAAGTACAAGTGTCTTAAGTTTGGAGGACCAAACTTTCTAAGGGTGGTAGATTATGACGACCCCGCCACGTATAATATTTTATATTTAGTTAATTAAGGAGATTTAGAATTTTAATTAGTCGTTATCCTAATTTAATTTGGGATATATGAGAATTGTGGAATCTGATTCGTATATGATTCTATTAAAGATTTTTTTTGGAATTAGAAATTAAGGGTTCAAATGGCTCAAGGAAGTGAAATTAAGAAGTTGAATCAATTTAATTTTTAATTACGGACCCATTTGAGAGTTTAATTAAATATTCAATTCAGTTTAGTAAAATTGAGATTCGATTAATTAGGTCCGAATTGGAGTTAATTAAGTTAGTTAAATTATGAGGATTGAGAATTGTGATTATTACGAATTAAATTTATTTATGGAGTGTCCAATTTGAATATGTAATTTATTGACAAAAATTTGGAGTCTAATCAGAAATTGAAGGCCTAAATGATTTGGGAAATCAAAATAGATGATGACAGTAAGTTTAATTTAATATTTGAAGCCTTTTAGAAGTTTGATTAAAATCTGATTTAGATTGATAAATTTAAATATAATTAATTGGGCCCTAAAGGAAGTCAAATTAGACTAATTAAATTATGTGGGATTTGTGATTAGTTATGATTAATTAATTATGTGCTAACTAAGATTTATTAAGACTAAGAGTTATTTGATTAAATTAATCTTAATCATAAATTAAATTGTAGAATGATTTAGAGTTTGAGAATATATGTGGGTTTGTGTGCTGAGAAATCTGAGTGTGTGCACGTGTGCTATGTGTTGTCAACAAGAAGAGGTGTGCATGTGTGTATAGGGGTGTGTGTGTGTTTGTGTATGTTAAAGGGGTTTTGGTGCTTGGTGCTCTGCTGAGAACATTTCAAAGGAAAGAGAGTGAATTAAAGAGTGTAGAGAGAGAAAGAGAGAGAGTTCAATAATTTAGACTTTGCTGGAAATTTTGAAGAAAATTAAGTAAGCTAGAGAAGTGAAGAAGTTGTCAAGAACACACCAAATTGAAGATTAAAGGTAATGATTTCAAGCTTGAATCTTGTAGAATCCTTATATTACACTTGAATTGAAGATGAGTTTGGGTTCAATTTCATATAATTTGGAAGAAATTCGAAAACCAAGATGAAGAGATTAAGTAAAGTTTATGGTTATGGAAATTAATTATTTTGGATTTGATGTTGTGATCTTGCATGAAATTAAACCTCATTGTTACATGCATGGACAAATTCTACAAGATTAATACTTTAATTAAACATGCATTATAGAATTTCAAGTTTTTGAGATTTTAATTCATGATTAAAAGGGTTATGGATTTGAATTTGGGTCTAATGTGGAGAAAATTAATAATAATCCAAATTGAGGCTATCCTAGCTAAAATTATTTAGTTTTAATACTCTAATTGTACATGCATCATAGGTTTCTTAGAATTGATTTCATGTTTTGATGAAATAAGAACTAAGCCTTAGAAAATTGTGAGTCTATGAACAAATGAGTTCAAATTTTAAATTAAAGGAATTTTGATGTAAATGATTTAAAAATTGATCATATTGTTTTTGATCAATTAAGAGTTTGTGTGTTTTTAAACAGGCCATGTATGAACCCAAGTTTTGAGATTATATTTTGAAAGTTTAATTCCTATTTTAAAATTTATAAGTTTGAAATTGGGTTTGATATGAAGAAAAATAACTTTGGATAAATCAAGAAATTAATTATGATTTGGAATTTGACAATCAAGAATTGACTTGATTTTAATTTGAATTTTATACTTGCAAATAATTTTCTAAGAGCTTGCAACTTAATTTATGTTTTGTAAGAAAGAAAGAAAAGTATTAAAATCGTTAAATTCATGTAGATTTAAGATAAGAGTTAGAAATGACTTTAAATATATGTGTTTTTGGGAGTGTCATTGCATATTTGAATGTATTATACATGGAGTGGACCTTTGGAAATGTGTTTTGAGCTTCAAACAAAATTTTGGAAATTTCATAATTTGACCTGTCTGCTCGACCGAGGAAAATGTCACTCGAGTGGAAAAATCAAGCTTCCAGAAATTTTGCAAATTTTGCAGTCCACTCGAGCGGAGTGCCTTGTTTTAGAAAATTTTGAAAAGCTGGTTCATATTTCGATTTTCATTCTCTTTCACTTCTAAGCACTTTTAGGCGTGCACTGAGCATTATAAATGAACTATAGAGTTGGAAAGCGCCTAAGAGAATTAAACGAATTAAAGAACGGAATGAATTGTATTGTGACCCGATTTCTATGTATATTACGAATTGTGTAGGGTCAAGTGCAAGAACAAATCGAGCATTGGAACACTGTGAATAATATCTTAGTAAAGATATTTTCAAGTATATTATTTTCTAAATACTATTCATGTGTAAGTTTTCTGGACTTGTGAATTTGAATTATGAATGAACATTCTATTCGTTTGATACGTTTGATAAGAGTACGGATTGGGCTTGAGGTCATTTGTCGTTTGAAACGTTTGAATATTTTAATGGGCCAAAGGCCGTTTGAATATGAATGTAATGGGGCAAAGATCGTTTGAATGAAAAGTGATCATGATCATGAACATGAAATACGCATAGATACGAATATGGAAATAACAGGCCAAAGGCCGTTTGAATGAAAAGTGATCATGATCATGAATACGAAATGCGCATAAATACGAATATGGAAATAATGGGCCCGAGGCCGTTTGATATGTTGAAGTGTTTGAATTAGGCCTGAGGCCGTTTGATGAGTCCGACAAGTTATGCAATGGGCCTGAGGCCGTTTAACATGTTTGATGCAATGGGCCCGAGGTCGTTTGATATGTTTGAAAAGGATCTAAATTGGGCCCAAGGCCGTTTGATATGTACAAGAAAACACAGAATAGGCCTAAGGCCGTTTGTATATGAAATTTACGGGTTCAATGTACTTAATATGAACCTCATTTGTATAACCTCTTTACTATGGTATTATTCATTGAGCTTTCGCTCACTCTTTGTATATATGTATGTAAGTGAGCAGCAGGATGCCCAACCCTAACCGTAATGAACCCAAGAAAGAATGTCAAGTTTGTGAAGTCAACCATGACATGTCTCACAAACGAGGCCATAGTTTCAAAACTATCGTTTTGACCATTTTGTCTTCTTTTGATGGTCATGTTTGACCTTATCTGTATATCAGCTATGGTTTTGTATAAATATGGTATTACATGGATCTAGACAAGGAATGTCTTTTATGTGGGTATGTTTGGTGTGAGTTATTAATATAAGAAATGTTTTTGTTCATTCCATTTATGCACAAGCTCATTAGACAATTATTATCTTTTTGCTTCTATTTTTGGCCCCATATGATTATTTAAAATTTGTTTTCTGACTGAGGCTATAGGTAATCTAATGATTACTAGTCAGTTATGATCCTAACCTATAGGGGCGGGTTCGGGTCATGACAGGAGAAGTGGAAGGAGTTGGTGGTGTCCCACCACCTCTCCACTAGCACTCCTAGAAGAGAACGACTCGCAATGATCCGAGTCAGGCCGGAGCAAAAAAGACCAAAGCCAATCTTGTCAACAATGTCACGAACTCTTATAGGGAGTTCTTCGTACCAGTCTCTCGTAGTAGTAGCTCCGTACCCCCTGTAGGCACGGGACTCTCCCTGTGGCCAAGAACAGATAAATCAGATGAAAGGCAGTGCAAGAAATGCAGTAAAAAGTGATAAAAGTACAGTCAGATGAATGGCAGTGCAAGAAATGCAGTTTAAGGAAAGGCACGAATGCATGAAAATAGATTTCATACCTCAGTGGCGCTGGATAAAAGGTAGGAAGCTGGCTCCCTCAACATGAGGTCCTCTGGTATACTGCGAGCAAAGTCATTGAAGCCCCTAATGCCTCCGAGTGGCAAGATATGTGTGCGGGGATGATACCTCACAGGATCAAAAGGCCGTACCCTTAATGGTAGCGGCTCAGGCTCAAGCTCAGGCTCAAACTCTGCCTCAAGGTCGGCCTGAATGCCCTGAGCCACCTCGCTAACCTCGGCGACAACCAGCTCTTCTGTCTCAGCAATAGGTGGGAATACGGGGGGAACCTCGAGAGGAACCCCATCATGTGGTATATCATCTGCCATCTGGAAAATAGATGAAAAGTGGGTGGAGAGTGAAGAAAAATGGAAAAATAGGGTAAACTTGAAAAAAGTCAACCCTAGGAGAGAGAAAATGAGAGAAAAAGTCAAAGCCTAGAAAAGTTCACGAAACCCGAGAGAAACTCGAGTAGAACAAGCCTAAAAGGGTGAAAATGAGGGAAAAAGCATCGAAAACAAATTCCAATCGGTTCAAAGTGAAGAGAATCAAGAGGGTTTAGCGAATATAGTTTGCGTGGGGTGTTGGAAAACGCGTAAAAAGTGCAAATCTAGGGAGAAAGAGCACCTAGAGAGAAGGAGAGTAATTTCGGAAGTGTGGGTGTGTAGAAATGAGGGGTCTTGGTCTATTCTTAAAGACCCGTGGGTGAAATGTCCAAAAAATCCTGAACTGCCATCAGTGGCCAGCAAGCTACATTGGTGGCCGACAAGGCTTCTTGATGGCCGGTAGGTGATCGGCAACCTCTTCCTATGGCCGGCAAGTGACCGGTGGCCTTCCTCCGAGTCCTGATGCTATTTTGTGTCTTTGTTTCCCAAGAAGTGTAAAGAAGGTTCAGTGTTGGGTTCAGATTGTTTCGAAGGGAGCTTAAAACTATGTTTTGGTGCACGATGTTCATCGTTGGTTAACATGAACAAGGTGTATCCTTTTGAACATATTGCAATTCCTCCAAGAGGTAACTCAAAGGTGCCACCGAGTATTGCTTCATTCGATTTAAGCTTTTATTCTTTTCCGTTGCATAGAATATGCATCACATATTGTATGCGTGTCTCGCATCATTTATATTTCACATAGAATTAGTTTTTGTTTCTTGCATAGAATATGCTCTCACTCTTATTTCATGTGTAGAATATGCATTGTCACTGAATTCACTTATTCACTTTTTGTAGCTATCGCACTTATTCAATTTGTGCATCTATCGCACACATTCATTTTGTGCATCCATCGCACTCGTTCACATTGTACATCTATCGCACTCGTTCACTTTGTGCATCTATCGCACACCCCTCTGTTTCATCTCGGGATGTGCGAAGCAGGACCTTGAGCGGTTTTCTTGTTTCTTAAGACGCGTAATGCGCGGTCCTAGGCGTGTTTTATCTCGGGACGTGCGAAGTGCGATCCCAAGAGGTTTTCTTGTATCTCAGAATGTGTGACGTGCGGCCCTAGGCATGTTTTATCTCGGGACGTGCAAAATGCGACCTCGAGCGGTTTTCTTGTATCTCAGGATGAGTGACGCGCGGCCCTGGATGTGTTTTATCTCAGGACACGTAAAATGTGAGCCCAAGCGGTTTTCTAGTATCTCAAAACGCGTGACGTGCAGCCTTGGGTGTGTTTAATCTCAGGACACATGAAACGCGAGCCCGAGAGGTTTTGTAGTATCTCAAGATGCGTGATGCGTAGCCCTAGGTGTGTTTTATCTCAAGATGTGCGAAGGACAACCCCAAGCGGTTTTCTAGTATCTCAGGATGCATGACACGCGGCCCTGGGCGTGTTTCATCTCGAGACACGTGAAACGTGAGCCCGAGCAATTTTCTTGTTTCTCAGGACGCATGACGCGTGGCCCTAGGTGTGTTTTATCTCAAGATGCGCAAAGCATGACCCCGAGGGGTTTTCTTGTATCTCAGGACACGTGACGTGCGGCCTTAGGCGTGTTTTATCTTGGGACGTGCAAAACGGGACCCCGAGCAATTTTCTTGTTTCTTATGACACATAAAACGCAAGCCCAAGTAGTTTTATTGTTTCTCAAGACACGTAAAGCGCGAGCCCGAGCGATCTTTCTTATTTCTCGGGATGTGTGAAACACGACCCCGAGTGATTTTTATTTCTCTTTTTCTCGGGATGCGTAAAATGTGATCCCGAGCGGTTTTCATTCTTCAGTTTCTCGGGACGTGTGAAACACGATCCCAAGCGGTTATCTTAATTTCTCAGGATGCGTGAAACGTAACCCTGAGCGGTGTTTTCTTTCCTCGTCTCTTGTTTTAGCGCGGTTAGAGTGTGGTTTTATCTTTTTGCATGGAACCTGTGTTAGTTTTAAGCTTGAAGCTACTCATTCATATGTTTTCATCTCGTTATCTTGCCTATTGTATTTGTTATTGCTTATTGTATCACTCGCATGATCATGAGTTTTCAAAATAGCCGGCTTTGCGAAGCGTATAAGTCCAGCTTTCAAAGTTGCATTGTGCATTTCGTTTGCATCTTGCCCCAGAACTACGCTGGTTTGATTCCTTGCAAAGGGATTCATAGGCAGTCTGTGGGTGCAACCATTTGTTTCTGTCTTGATTATTTGTCCAAGTCTTGCGGCCCTATCAAAATGGGTCGTCTCCGAGCTTTGACATTCACTCACGTCATTTCATGACTCCGAGTTTTGTCAAAGAGGGGCAACTGTAGACACCCCATTTTTGACAGCCATTACGACTTGGACATCATCGCATGCACACTCGATAATGAGTTTATATACTTGCCAAGTGTTCGAAGTCTTCAGCGGAATGCCACAACTTTGAGCCTTTCAAACCCTATAATCTTGTTGCCTCATTCTTGGACCAGACCTTGGTTCTTCAAGCCTACAATCCAGCCATCACTCTTGGTTGTCGGCCACCAGTGATGGCCGGTCGGCCCGCCACTAATGTGTTTTGCAGATATTTTGTGACAGATGTGCCAACTGTTTACACAGATGCATGCATCTACTCCCACGTGTAGGGTTGGATATTCTGAGGGGAATTCATGTTTTTATATATATAGAAAGCCTCCCTCTCATGTTTTGAGGTTAGCAAAATTTTTCCTCTCTCTTCCAAATTTCTACAGTTTAGCCTACAAATCCTTAACCTTTGTCTGTACACCCTTAACCAAACCTTCTCATCTTTGAGCTGAGATACTTTTGAGCTTGGTTTGAGCTCTTGAAGGGTGTGTTGTCTTCATTTGTTACCTAGAATTGGTCTTCTCTTCAAGAAGTAGAAGGCTTTGCTTGTTGCTTTGTTTTATTTTCTATAATTCTAGCTATTTTCCAATTGTTTTGGGGCTATAAAAACTCTATATTTTTGGGCTGAAACTTGGGTTCTAAGGCCATTAACGGTTGAAGGGTGGTTCACCCTTCTTTGCACCTTGTTTTAGAGGTCTTTACCCTTGTGTTTCCCATCATTTTACTATCTGTTTTTGCATTTTTAACACTGATTTTCAGAGTTATTTCAGTGGCCAAAATTATTTTATGAAGTCCAAATTTGAAGGGATTAGCCTTCCCTCCTTGTGTCTTGCTTACTAGCCTAACTTGTGCTATGTTTTAGCATATTAATCTAGCTTTTTTTGTCTTAATTCCGGCCTATTTTAGGACTTATTTTAGACTGTTTTAGTACTATTTTTGGTTGTTAGTTACATTTGAGCTTTGTTTTGCATACTTATAGTGTAATTGCCCTCATGAGTTTGGTGTTTTAGGCCTTAGACACCATCTTATTTGAGTTGATTGCATTTAGTTATGGCTTTCCATAATTGTGTTCACTCTTAATCATCTCTACACCCTTCCTCATTTCTTGGCTTTTGTTTTGCTTTGAAAGTGGTTCAAATAACTTGTTTGTTTAAAGCATGAGATTGAGATGTCATGCTTAATTGTTTAATCCCTTTGGGGTTCATTACCAACGGTGTGATGCCTCTTTCATGCCTAAGACAACACTTGGTTTGAGCCTTCTTTCCATTTAGAGGACTTAAACTCACCATTGGACTCAATTGATTAAGGAATGGATGGTAATCTAAAATGGAGTAATTAAAAATGGGACTAAAATGGTGCAAGATAATAAAAAAAAAGAGTTATGCTTAATCGGACGTTAATTGAACACATGGAAGATTGAGGCATTTCATACTTATTAGTGATGAAATGGTTCGAGTTTCCAAGGTCACCACTTCCCTTGATCAATTCATGAAAGGGGGGAGGTTAAAGTCTTATTTTGTTGCATTCATTGAACTTGTACACTTTGGTTCATGAGCAATCATGCAATGAAATTGCTTGAGTTGATAGTTTGGTGAACCAAGCTTACTACTGCTTTGATTTGTTCATCAAAAGGAGAGGTGAGTTGTGCAAACAAACCCATGAAAACACCCTGTGCATGCTCTATTTGTTCTCTATTTCAGCAAGATGAACTGGGTAGCAGTGGCCGGCCGGCCATCACTGGTGGCTGGCAAGCTATCACCGATGGCCGGCCAACCACCAATGCAAAATTCAGAAATGTGTTCTTCAAGCAAAGCAGAGTTATTCTTGAAGTGGGCAAAGGTGTTGGTGTTCTATTGCACAACAGAGACCTTCTAGAAGCAAAACAGTGGATTTTCGGGTGGAAACCGAACATGTGCATGAGCATCCCTTGCATACCGAGCCTGTTTTAGCTTAAATATTTAGCTTAGATGTTTGTTGTAACTAATTAGTTGTAGGTAGCTAGTTCTTCGATTTCGTTTTTGTAATAATTAGTTAGCTAGAATAGTTAATTCAAGTGTTGTAATAATTAGTTAAGTAGTTAGCTAATTTCCTTTGTTTTGTAGTAATTAGCTTAGGTTTAATTAGTTAATTAGTTAGTTAGTTCATTCGGACCCTCTTTCATGAGGACGCAATGTTGTAATAACGTGTATGTCTTCCAACCCCACGTCTTTTCTCCCTTTTATTTACTAGCTTATGATGGTTAGTTTAGGGACATCACGTTTCGTTTAGCATACTTCATGTTTGTATCCATTTGTATTGCATGCACCAAGGCTCGGTTCATCATTCTAACTTACATTGTTAGTTTAAATACTTTTTTGAATACGTGCTTAGACCGCATGATATTTAATCGATTCATATGCCATATTAGTAGCCGAGCCTATTAGTTGCATATCACATGTGTTGTATTAGTCATATCACATAGTTAGGAATCATGCATTTTTCTGACTCGTTTTTCTTTTTGGCTTGGAGTACTAGGTGAGCCTTTACTCGCTTTAGCATATCGCATGTGTGTAATTGTTGTCATGTTTAGCATGCTTGCCATGAGGTTAAGTGCTTAATTACTATAACTACTTGAATGTCTGTGGATGAAGGCTATTTGCTTGAATTAGAATAATTTGAGTAATGTTCATATGCGATCACTTTTTCAAGTGGTACATATTTCGAAGCAATTTTTAAAACAAACATGAATCGAAATGTTCCAAATCTTGCAAGTTAGTCTATACTTGTGTGTGTACTCATCACATAGTAATGCTAGCCTAATAACTAGAACAAGAGCATATAACGTGCATAAGATTCATATCATGATTAGTAGAGGCCGATCTTTGATCGGGCGAGCGGGGGTGTTCAAAATTCATTCATGACCTTCCCCTCTCGTACCTATGTTCCCGAGCCGAGACAATCTTGGTGATGACAGACACGTGGCCTTTGGCACGAGTCATAGGTTTCCTAAATTTCTAAAAATATTTAGGTGGCGACTCTGTATCTGGCAAAGCAGTCCATTTTTTGGCAATTTGATTCAAAATCGATTTTCCAAAAAGATTTGTTAGATTTGCACTCTTTGGTGATTATCTATTGACATTGCACTTGTAAGATCAGATTCAGAACCGCAGGAGTTCGATACTGTAGGGCTTATTTCAACTTCCGAAAGGGGGTGCAAAAAAGTCGAGCTACTCAGCCCCTTTGGACCAGTCAGAAAGCCAGTAGGACCTGGAGGAGAGAGGAAAAACCAAAAACGCCAAGGAAGGGCTTTTGCCTTGGTACCTGGAAAACGAAAAATTACCGAAAACGTTGTGCCAGGTACACTTTCTGTTTGTGGTCATTTAGTTCATGTTCTTATTGACTCTGGTTCAACTCATTCTTTTGTTGCACCACACTTTGCTTCCAAATTGACATCAACACCCAAACCCTTAGGATATACACTGTTTGTGTCTTTTCCTTCTGGTAATTCCGCCCGTAGTACTGACACGTATAGATCATGTACTATATCCTTAAAAGGCAAAACTTTATACGTAGACTTGATTCCCCTCTGCATTGGGAACTTTGATGTAATCTTAGGGATGGATTGGTTGGCTGCCAACCATGCCTCTATCGATTGTAAAGCCAAAAAGGTCTCCCTCTGACTACCAAACCAACTCGAGCTTGTCTTTGATAGAATCAGAATTTCTACCCCTCCCTCTCTTATATCCTCTATGACAGCCTAACAGCTTCTAACAAAATGCTGTTGTAGTTATATTTGTTATGTGATTGATACACAAAAAGAGGCCCCCACTGTTGATGCAATCCCCGTAGTACGAGAATTCCTGGATGTTTTTCCTGATGATCTACCTGGTACCCCGGTTGATCGGGAAATCGAATTCACTATTGAAACTCAACCTGGTACCCAACCAGTATTGAAAGCCCCTTACCGCATGTCAATGATGGAATTGAAAGAACTGAAGACTCAACTCCAAGAACTCCTAGACAAAGGTTTCATTCGACCTAGTACCTCACCCTAGGGAGCTCCAGTACTATTCGTAAAGAAAAAGGATGGCACGATGAAGTTATGCATCGATTACCGGGAGCTAAACAAGGTCACCATCAAGAATCGGTACCCTCTTCCACGAATCGATGACTTGTTCGATCAACTTCAAGGCGCTCAAGTATTCTAAAAAATCGACTTGCGTTCTAGCTACCATCAACTAAAAGTCAAAACAGAAAGCATCGAAAAGTCTGCCTTCAGAACTGGTTATGGGAATTACAAGTTTGGTGTCATGCCTTTTGGCGTCACAAATGCTCCAGCAGCTTTCATGGACCTCATGAACCGAGTGTTCAAACCCTATTTTGATGAGTTTGTCACCGTCTTCATTGACGACATCCTCATATACTCCAAGTCACCAAAGGCCTATGAACGGCACTTGCGAACGGTTCTCCAAACACTACGTGATCACAAACTTTATGCCAAGTTGAAGAAATGCGAATTCTGGATCATTAGTGTACACTTCCTCAGTCACATCATTAACAAAGATGGCATTTTGGTTGACCTCCAAAAAGTTGCAGCAATCGTGGACTGGCCACGACCTACTAATGTGTCAGAAATACAAAGCGTCTTGGGTCTAGCTGGTTATTACTGACACTTCGTGCAGGATTTCTCAAAAATAACATCACCTTTAACCCAGCTAACTCAGAAGAACACACCATTTGAATGGACTTACAAACAGGAGTGTTGTTTCCAAGAATTGAAAAGTCGACTTGTGTCAGCTCCTATACTAGCACTCCTTACAGGAGCAAATGGGTTCGTAATTTATAATGATGCCTCATACAATGGTTTGGGTTGTGTTCTTATGCAAAACGGAAAAGTCATTGCTTATGCCTTGCGCCAACTAAAGACTCACGAGAGAAACTACCCAACCCATGATCTAGAATTGGTCACGGTAATTTTTTCCCTCAAGATCTAGCATCATTATCTCTACGGCACAACTTGCGAGATTTACATTGATCATAAAAGTCTTAAATATTTGTTTACACAGAAGGAACTGAATATGAGGCAACGGCGGTGGCTAGAATTTATGAAAGACTATGATGTAGAGATCCATCACCATCAATGCAAAGCTAACATGGTGGAAAACGCACTAAGCCGAAAGATGACTAGAAGTTCGGCATGTACTCTCATTTCCTGCAAGATCAATGGACTGCTCGCCAATATAACCGTGGAACCCGCATTGATTGAAGAAATTAAAGCGCACTAATGTGAAGATAAACTTTTGAAGAAAAAGTACGAGGAGCAAAGGAGTACGCCTGATCCTAATTTCACTATAAGTAATGGGATACTAAAATTTTGGAATCGAATTTGCATACCCAACATTCCGGAACTCAAGAAGAAGATATTGGTGGAAGTTCATAGCTCAAGATGTGTAGTCCACCCTGACAACACAAAGATGTACCATGATCTGAAGGAACACTACTGGTGGACAGGAATGAAAAAAGACGTAGCAAGCCATGTCTCCAAATGTCTGTATTGTCATCATGTTAAAGCAGAACATCAGAGACCTACAAGAATGCGGCAACCACTCCCTATTCTTGAATGGAAATAGGAGCACATTATTATGGATTTCATGGTTGGGCTACCACAGTCATTTTCGAAGAATGATGCAATATGGGTTATAGTAGACCGATTGATGAAGTCGGCGCATTTTCTACCAATCAAAATCATGTACTCCCTTAACAAGTTTTCCACCATATACATCAAGAAAATAATTCGTTTGCATGTCACCCCAGTTTCAATCTTGTCTGACCGAGACCCCCACTTCGTGTCTCACTTCTGGAACAAATTGCAGGAGGATTTAGGGACTACACTAAAGTTTAGCACTACTTATCATCCACAAACTGATGGGTAATCTGAAAAAACAATCCATACTTTGGAAAACATGTTACGTATATGCGTGTTAGACCTCAAAGGTAATTGGGATGAGCACCTACCTTTAGTGGAATTTGCCTATAACAATAGCTACCAGGCAAGCATTGGAATGGCACCATACGAAGCGCTGTATGGAAGGAGGTGTTGATCACCTTTGTATTAAGCGGAAGTCGGAGACAAGAGGCTATTAGGCCCTGAGATCGTATAGATAACAAGTGATAAAATTCAACTCATCCAGTAGCAAATTCGCATTGCTCAGAGTCGCCAGAAAAGCTATGCAGATACATGAAGACAAGAATTGGAATTCCACGTAAGGGATCATGTGTTCCTCAAGATGTCACTGACAAGAGGAGTTATCCAATTTGGAAAGCAAGGGAAGTTAAACCCACGTTACATCGGGCCATTCGAGATACTAGAAAGGATTGGTCCTGTAGCATATCGCCTTGCACTACCACCTGAACTGTCCAATGTCCATAATGTGTTTCATGTTTCAATGCTTTGGCGGTATCTTCGAGATCCAGAGCATGTGATTGATTATGAGAACTTGGATGTTCAAGAGGATCTTTCTTATGAAAAAAAACTAGTGTTGATTCTCGATCGTCGTGATCAAGTTCTCCGAAACAAGACTATACCTCTTGTAAAAGTTTTATGGAGAAATTATCGAATCGAAGAAGCAACGTGGGAAACTGAAAGTCAAATGCGAGCCAAATACCCACACCTCTTCGAAAATCAAGGTATGTGAAGTTTGAGGACAAACTTCTATTTAAGAGGGGAGAAATGTGGCACCCTAATTGTTTAATTAATAAAAATAAATAAATAAATATAAAAAAAAATAGTATATAATTGTGTTAAGACTTGGGTTAAATAAATAATAATAATAAAAGTAATGATATTGCAAATAATAAGAAGTAATAATGATAATAAGGATAAGAATACTAATAAGGTCAAGTTAAGCAGCAACAATTAATAGAATAGACTTGCAAATTTCTGGAGCAGTGGTTATTGGGCCATCTGTGCCATCTAAGCTTAAGGGTGGGTGAGTCATCAATCCTGATTCATCATCACGAGGTGAGTCATCACCCAGGGGCGTGTATAAAAAAGGGGAGGGGGCTGTGAAAGCCAATGAAGGAGAGAAGAAAAAAAAATGAGAGAGAGAGATCTTGAAAAGTCGGAAAGAAAAAAAAATAGGAGGGAAATAGTAAGAATTAAATTAAAGGTGAGTTATATTATACCTTGAGTCACCATAATATATTTTACGTATATTTTGGGTTACCATAAATTATTTTATGCAATCTATGTTTTATAAAGGATATTAATAGTTTGATTACGTTAATTATTTTCTGAACTCTATTTGCTTAAATTGAAACTTATGGATATATTTGTTTAACTTTTAGAAATTATTTGACAATGGTTTTATGAATAATTATATTTTGTAAGTACAACCACGGGAGTCCCATACCTTGGGAGACTTAAATAACCATTGGCCTCTGTTTGGCCACTTTGTGGTCCTCTGTTTGTCATGGATCCATTGACCTCTGTTCTGATTGTCACTCATGTGACCTTTGTTCTGTTCTGTTCTGTTTTGTACTGTGGTTATGGTTGTTTATTTACATAATTTCTGTATTTCAGTTTTTGCCACTTTAAATAATTGTTTATTCAAATTAACTTATGTAAATGTTTTAGCTTAACTAACTATCCACAGTTATTTTGTGTTCCCTATACTCTTGGCATAATATTTCTCACTCTGTTGTGTGCTTATAGTTGTTACCCTTTCAGGTAACGAGATGTAAGGAAGACCCGTAACCTCATGTAGTGGAACACGTACAAGAATTTGATGCTGATCCGTTATTTTGTTTTCCTTTCCTTTTCTTCCTTTTGTTTTTTATGGAGGGTCGGTCACTGAATAAAAATAAATATATAAAATCCCTATAAATGTACTTTCTTTTATCAAACAAGTCGAGTGAAGTTAATTTTCTATTTAATTATTTTCTTACTTCTATCTTGCCTTCACCTGTGCCATTTAATTTGTTAAGCTTAAAATTATTTCGTAAGTTGCGATTCCAGCCCTAAGCCCTGGGATTGGGTCGTGACATACACTAGAGACAAACGTGGATATACCAGATGATAGTATAGCCATCGCCATCGAGAAAAAAACAACACCAACAGTGTTAGTCGAAGAGCATACAGAGCAAGGTGCTAAGAGGTGGAAAGCAGATATAATCCAACAGTTGAAAACAAGCCAGGGAACAATCAGACCAACAAAACTTGCATCATTTTTGCTCCTCAGAGGAGAGTTGTATTTTTGCGATCCTAACAGCCTGTTGGCAAGGTGCGTCGGCAAACAAAAAGCAACTTACAAACTTAAGTAGATCCATGTTAAGTCCTGTGGAGATAGAGATATCAGTCTATACCGACGGATACAGAGGCAAGGGTATTACTAGCCAGAGATGGAAAAGGAAATCACTGAGTTGCAAAGGCAATGTGCAAAATGTCAGTCCCATCCTAAAGAGGAAGAAGCCCATTTCTTAAGTAGTGAGGAATGGAGGCAGCCATATATTGACTATCTTGGAAATGGCACACTGCCTGAGAACAAAGCCGATACAATTAGAGTTAAGAGACGGGCCCTCCGCTTCTTCCTTGACTAAGGCAAGTTGTATCGCAGAAGCTTTAAAGGGGAACCTTTGGCATGTTTATCGAAATACGAGGTAAATGAAGTGTTGAAGGAAGCCCACAAAGCAGAACATCAAGGAGCGTAGCAATTGTATGGGCACCTTATTCACCTCGGTTACTACTGGCCAACAATGAAAGAAGATGCTAAAAATTTTGTAAGGAGATACCAATCTTGCCAGAAGTTTGGGACTTGATACATGCATCGGCGGTCGAACTGCACAACATCAAGACCCCTTACCATTTCATACTTGGGTATTTGACCTGGTAGGTCCTATAGCATAGCAATCCAAAGGCCACAGATGGATACTTGCAACAACTGAAGTTAGTACCAAATTGGTAGAGGTTATACCGATGAGGAAGACAGATGGGGCAGGAGTGGCCAACTTTATCAAAATCTGTAGGTTGGCATACCCAAAGTAATGTTATCTGACAATGGAACTCTCTTTGTAAATCGCCATGTAAGAAGACCGCTGGACACTTACCAAATCAAGCACCACAAGTCTACCTCGTACTACCCGCAAGGGAACGGACAATCTGAGGCAACCGACAAAACTCTCATCCAAATGTTGAGTAAAATGATGGATGAAGCAGGGGGCACATGGTCTGAACAACTCCATGTAGCACTCTAGGCATATAAAACGTCAAAGAGGAGGCCAACTCAGGTAACTCCATTTTCCCTAGTATATGGGTCCGAAGCTGTGTTACCAGTTGAGTTGGCAGTACCCTCAGCAAGAATGGCTATGTCAGCACACTTAATTCCAGACAGTAGAAAGAACAACATAGAGGCAGCCGAAGAAAGAAGGGATCGGGCCTCGCGGGTAATGGAAAAGTATCATCAATCCATAACTCGCGCCTATAATCAATTTGTTCAACACAGGAAGTTCAAGGAGGGGGACTTGATATGGAAGACAGTGGACGCAATCATGTGGGGGCAACCAATCCCCAACTTCTCACCCAGATGGGAAGGCCCCTACAAAGTTGCTGAGGCAAGCAGCAACAGGTATTACAAGTTGACAAAAGTAGATAATGGGTTCAGAACTAGCCCTATCAACACCAAGTATGTCAAAGAGTATTTTTCTTAATTTATTTTGTTCAAAAAAAAATAGTTGTAAGTTTCTTTGTTAATACTTCCAAAGCAAAGTGTAAAGAAAGTATCATACACTTAGTAAACCTGTTACTCTTGTAAACACACAGTGCAAAGAAAGTTTTCCATACTTAGTGAAATTTTAGCCTTGTAAAAACTTAGCCATAACGAAGTTCCGTTCATAGCAAGAGTTTTGTTCAACCTTAGAAGATATGTAAAGGCAATGAAAAGAAAACAATGATGCAAGACTCAATATTTTTGCTTCTCATAAACATCAAAGTTTCCCACAGCACGATTACAATGTTCGAAGGAAAAAAAAGGAAAAAGATAGCAAAAGTACAAAGAAAATGAGCCATAACAGAGTCATAATAAATCAAATCAAACCTTCATGAGGGAGTCTATCAGGGTCACATCCCTAGGTAGCTGAGCAACCAACGTAGAGTTTTTCTCTTTAAATCGATCTAGGTTCTGCCGATGCTACTCCAAGGCACCTTCACACTCCTTGATAATCTCCTCCAAAGATGCAATCATCGTGACATTATCTGCATGTTCAAGGAAACCATCAACTGCCTGAAGCCCATCCCTCATCCACGATATGTCCAAACCATTCATTTCAAAGCCGCTCAGGATAGCCTCAGCACCTTACAAACTTGTTGGGGGTTGTCAGAATCTTCTTAGCAGCAAGGTCACGAATGAAGTTGGCAAGTGACTCCAGCAGCGCCGTCTACACCATAGATCCAGGAACGTTAAAAGCAGTAAAGGTATCAGGGTGTAGCACTTGGATACGGGCAAAAGTAGGAGCTGCTTCGGAGGAGACCCAATAACTTAGAAAAGAAACTTTCCCTAAGGACTGAGGGGACTCTCTCACACCACTGCCAACTTCAATCACTAGAGGGAGACTGGCAGAGCGACCAAAGGTTTGAGGGCAACACACTTCCCCCGAAGATGATTGCCCAGCAGCATTAGAATGGGTAGATACTAGGTGACGACTGGGAGAACTGGCCCAGCGAGAAAGGCCAAAGCTGTCTGCACCATCATGTCACTCTGAAAAGAGGTCATCCATATGGTAGTCCTTAACATTCAGATCTGGCACAACAGTGGTGTCCATGCCTACATAAAAGTCTTGTAATCCCCCAAGATTAGCTGGCACCTCAGGGAAGTGAGTGGCGTACAGATCAGCGACATGCTTAGAAGTTGCTGAGGCAACTGGGTCAGAAGCATCAGCAACAGTAGTAGTACCATAAGCGGCTAGATTGGCAGCTGCCTCCGCAAGTTGAGCCAAACTTAGGGGGTCCACAGTAGGAATAGCCGGTACATCTGCACCTCCCTCAGTAACTTGAACATTGGGGAGTGGGGTCTGTGGAACCAGTGGAGACTCAATAGAGTGGGAAAAACCCCCAAATACAGCTCCCAAGAGGGGTGGTGCAACTTCTAATGGCTCTCTTACGCCACGATCCTCTCTCGGAGTCTCTGGAAAAAAATCATCTCCGCCGATAAAGGAACGGTCAGAGTGAACAGAATCAGCATGGTTTGGAGGTTCAGCACCCTCAGCAACTATACCACCCGCTGCAATATCCACAGCAAGGGGAACTTGTTCATTTTCTACAACCTCAGCAACTGGCTCAGCCTCAGTAGTTGGTTTGGCCTTAGCACTTGGTTCTTCTTCAACATCTGGAAGCACCATCCTACGGGTTCTGAATGTTGTGACCCTTGAAGCAATGGGAAGGTGGTCGTCGTTGTCTGAATCTAAGGAAATTTTGATGGCAGCAAAAGAACCTCTGGGGCCCAATGGCGGTATGGTCAATGGGCCATGAAAAGGAAAAAGATCATATGAATACTAAAATAAATGTAAAAAGCCCAAGGAAGTAATGCAAAAATATTTTCCAAGTATGGGTACCTTTCGAAGTCTCTTCCTACTTGGTGAGGCACGTGCCTCAACAACTGATGTTGCTGCCTCCTGGGTGGCCCTCAGTCTGGAATGGGTCATGCGCACTGCTATACTAATCGAGGGAAGAGCAACTTGTAGGGGTTGGACGGACATTGCCCCAGATGGATGAGGCTCCTTTACTACAAGTAGGGACAGAAGCTTGAAACGGCAGAATATACTAGTATGTTTCCCTCGACCAGAGGGGAGACGAAGGGATAAGTCAGGCTGCGGAATGGGTGCCATCGCAGGGACAACGGGAGCACTGTTGCAAAAGTTGAAAAAGGAGTTGAGGTTGCGGTGCCAAAACAACCTGTTACTGGGAGAAAGGGCACTTTCTCGTCCAAGTGAAGGCAACTCCATGAGGCCTAAACTCTCCACGAGTAAGGCGGTGTAGTCACATGTAAACCTTTGGAAGTTTTGATGAAAATCTGTTTGAGGCGAAGGGCCGTGGGGGATGCCCTGGTCCATGCTGAATTTCCTAAGGACCCTATTCGATCAGTAAACAACACTGGACATGCCCTCCTTATTCCATACAAGTAGAAACCCGAGGCGTATCATGGCAGCTAGTAGAAGGGAGTTGGCCTGGAAGCTGTCAAAGGAGAAATCAACATGACGAGTAAAAAATAAAATGGGACAACAGAAATGCCTAAAAGAAGTTGGGTAAAAGGGCAGAACACACACTCCTCCATGCAATCGACGTAATCCACGAAGGGTCTATTGGTGCCAAGACCAGACCATTGGGAGATATGAGAGAGGCATTGGCGCACTTGTCTTGTGACAGGTCGACCCTCTGCATTTAGAACAGGACGACCCTCTACATCAAGGACTTTGTCAATGAAGAAAGGCTTATGCTCTTTAGAGACAGGGCCCGTAGTAGGGAATTGCTCGTAGAACAAGGTGGTCAGGAACTGAGTGTGTACAAAGCTCCATACATCATAGCGCCCATGGATCTCTCCATGTCCAAGTGAATAAGGTCAAGGCGGAAGTATAAGTTCCCTAAGAAGAGAGAGGCCAGAGCGATCTGACTGTTACTGCAGAGTTTAACAGCTAGAGGGAACACCAGAGGATTGATACTCTCAACAGGGTTGCTAGGGAGAACAAAAAAAGAGATAAAATAACTGACAAAGGCGGCCAGGTACAAGTCACCGTGGTAGCCCGACCCAACTATGGAGTTGCAGCTCTCCTCTGTAATGTCGCCCACAACTGGTTGCAGGTCCTTGAAAAAATGTTTCAGCCAGTAAAGGTAGATGGTCTTGTCCCTCTTGGGCCTCTCCTGGCGCAATTCCCCAGTCTTAAGATCGTACTAAGAGCCATACTTCCATGCCTCTTGAAAGGCACTATGGAGGGTAGTGACGGCATTGTGTTCTACAGAAGTCAAGGATGCTGGATCGAAGGGGTGGTCTCCACGGGTACTTAGGTGCAGAAAAACGACAACGTCTTTGAGGGTTGGGGTTATCTCCCCTCATGCCAGGGCAAAGGTGTGAGTGTCGCGACTCCAGCAGGAAACGACCATATCAGTGTTGGTCTGTACCTTGTGCACCGACAACTCTCTTGAAATCAAAACGGCATTGAAAAGACGAACATCCCTCAAGCGCAACTCGAAGCCGTCATCCGCAATAATGTCATCAACCCAGAGAGACCAATCTACTGGAGGGCCTAAGTGTAGTAGTAAATGTATGAATGAGGAAAGTCGCAATATTCCACGCGAAACCGCAGCACAGAGACTGAGTTCACCATGTCAGCATCGTCCAAAGTAGCCTCGCCAAATGGGAGCAGAGGCTCCTCTAGAGGAAAGGCATCAAGAACGAAGGAATCGACTGCCTTCCAGAAAGGATCAGCCAGCCATCCGAAGTATGTGGCCCTCCTCCACTCAGTAGGTGGCGGGGCAGCCCTGTCGGGTAGAAACCTTGTGCTGGCTATGAGGAAGAATAAAGAAAAGTAAAGGGGACTTTGGAAGGTGGGGGCAAGGAAAAGAAGAAGACAAGGAGACAGAAAGTGTGTTGTGGCAAAAGTGGGGGACCAGTGGACCCAAGGGGCACTATTTATAGAGAGAGCAGCAAAAGGGCGCCGACACGCTTCCTTAGACCATCAATCAAAAGGCGCCTATGGAGAAGTAGTTTGGAAATACTCTTCTGATCCTGGGGGACGCTCATGATCCTCAGCTAGCCACCTGAAAAAGAATCTACACTCCGGTCGGGGGTACCGGAATTAGCACTCCGATGGGCAAGTCAGTCTCTACTCTCTGAATTACTTGTATTTTAAGTAACATGTAATAGTTCTCACATACCTCTTCCTAGCTGATGTTCTTCTAATTATATCTTTTCTTTCTTAGGCCTCGGGATCAGGCCCGCTTTCAATTCGCTATTCGGCTTCAACTATAACAAACCGCTTTTCACTCGACCCCTTGCTTGACCGGCTATTGGGCCGAATAGGATAGGGTTCAAGCGTGTGAGACGGTGCCGAATGCTATATATTTTGACCCAGAGTTCAACTATTCGGCATAACTGCGACTCCCAATATTCGGCCCTCACAATTGCCCCCCAAGCACTCCACTAACGACAGTTGGCTGGAGTGTTTGGTTTCAGACTCGAAAAGTCAGAGCCAAAATTCGGCGGCTGACCTCATTCCAACACAAATGTCTGAGCACACGCTTCTCGATTATCACTTCAACTTCCCGCCCCTTCGTACACTTCTATTTATTATGATTTAAAATTTGGACGTATTTTCAAATACATAAACACTTTTAGACGCTCGTCGCTGGACTACCTTCCAAATTACATGGACTGCCTTCTGAATTACCTCTGTAACTTGCTTTTCTTCACTATCCTCTTCGTCTCTTGTAAGTTTTCTCCCTCTCTGCCCTGAATCTTTTCTCTTGCTTTGTTTTTGGCTTAGCACGATCTTATAGACTGAAAGAAATGGCAAAACATTTAAAAGATCTCCTTTCCTCGGATTGAATCTCTAGCTTCCAATGTCATTTCTCCATTTCTGATGACGTCCGTCTGTCACTTGTGACAGATGGCACCCTCGATATGGAGAGGGCTGATGAAACCATGATTGTCTTCCCTTTCCTGTCAATTGCAGAGGGTGGAGTCTGTTTTCCCCTCCATCCATTCCTTAGGGTTGTGCTTTGCCATTGGGGTTTAATCCCTTCCCAACCCAATGTCAACTTTTTTAGAATCATAATGGGGATTATCGCACTAAACCGTCGCCTTAGGATTAACCTCGGCATTCCTGCTATTCGGCATTTTTATGCCTTGGCCAAGTCTTCTGGTCGGCATGGGCGTTACTTCCTTAGGGCCAAGGACACCAACCATCGACTAGTGACTATGTTTTTCAGCTCTGGGGAGTAAGTCGATGATGTTATGGTCGTTGTCCAAGGTAATTAGGAATTCGACGAAGGCGAGGATCGCCTCAATCCTATTCCTAGACAGAGGGGCGAACCAGGTGGCCGTGTAGCTTCTTTTATTTGTTTTTTGTTATATTCATAAAGCTTCATTTTCGAGACCTCATGGTTTTGCTTGTGCAGGGAACGATTTGAAGAAAGTCCTGACTTCAACCGACGACACTGTTCTTTCAGAAATCAAGGTTGCGCTCAGATATTTCGGCCGGCCCAGTCTTCAAAAACAGGGGAGGGCGGCCCACGTTCTTCTCCGCTACAAGCTGACTTATACGACCTTCTCAGTGGCAGAAAACATCCCAGTTCCGAAGGGTGAGGAGTTTCTTACTGCCCTTATCTTGACCGATTTCAAAATTTTGACGCAAGTTAGTTTTGAGGGGTCCGATTCGGAATGACCAGAAGTAGCTGAGGTTGCCGAGTCCGATCAGTCTGAAATCAAAGTCAACGAGGCTTTGAAGTTAGCCTTTGAGGAAGTCGGCCTCAACTCAGCCGACCCTCCGTCCACTTCGGGCCGAGAGGACCTTCCACTTGACGACATTTTTCACGGTCTAGAGGACCTTCCCAGCGCGTACCCCCAAGATATGGCTAGGTTAAGCCTCACACAACTTGCCAAGAAGGCGAACACGGAAAAGATGGCAGCACGGTGAAGGGCAGAGGCCATTCGAGCTGGAGTGCCTCCTGCCACCGAATCTCAACCCTCCCTGCCTATTAGCGAATCTCAACCCTCCTTGCCTGTTATTAAGGAGGGAACGACAAAAAACCGAAATGCTGAGGCCGAGTTGGTTGTGCAGGCCGATCAAGAAGCTGAACAAAGGGCAGAGAAGCGCTCTGCCGAGGTTGAGGCCGGCTCAGAAGATAACCGCGCCGACAAATTACCTCGTTTAGAGGAATCGGATGTGATCGTGCCTTTCGTTATTCAACCGAAGATAAAAAATACGCCGATCCCCTCTGATGCTTCAGTAATTAAAGATTCAGCAGTCGCGCTCAGCATGGCTCGTCCGTTTCACTGCCGACTAACAAGGCGGCTTTCTGGGCGGAGCCGGATCTGGTTGTAATAGCATTGGCCGCGCAATCGGCACTTTTGGTATAAATCTTGACTTTGTCTTTTCACTTTATGCAAATACTATTTTGGTCTTAACTTCCTGTTTTGCAGACCGTCAGAAGGATAGCGGAGATGGGCCGTCGCCATCATGACGCCATCGAACAGCTTGGCCGTCTTCAAAAGGAAGTTGAGGGCCAAAGGAGCAGGGCTGAGTTTGAGGCTTTAAGGGCGAAGATGGAAGGCGCGCAGGCCGAAGCCAAGACGGAGAGGGCACGGAATACGGATGAACTGAGATTAGCCGTCGAGAAGAGGGCGGACGCGAGCGAAGAGGCGCTGAAATCGGCCTAGGAGGCGGTCTCCAAGCTGGAGGCTGAGTTGGAGGAAGTAAAGAAGGCGAAGGAAGTAGCAGACTCGGAGGCTTCTAAGGCATTCGCGGTCGGGAAAAGTGTTGTCTTCGCCGAATATGTAGACGAAGTCCCCAAATTTGAAAATCGGGGATTCAAACACGGCTGGCTCAAAGCCCTTGCTGCTGTTGATGTGACATTTGCTATGCCAATTCCATACGAGCAAGTGGATATTAAGCCGCTGGAGTCTGACTCCGAGGATTAATTTGGGCGACACCTTTTTGTGCTGGAGCAATACCTTTTTTTGTGCCGGAGCAATACCTTTTTTTTTTTTCTTAGGAGTTTTCGAATGTATTTTTACAGCTTTTTGTTTGGTAATTTTCATGTGTAAAATGGCTACAATTTGTGCCCAATTTTCTAATGAAAATTTCTTTTTTTGCGTTGCTGTTATCTATACTAAATTTTGTTATTGATGAATGATATTGCTCTCGATTGCAAAATGGCTACACTTTGTTTTTAATACCAAGTATCGATCGGCATTAGGCTTAAATACTTGGCCGATTAGATTAATGAATCTGTCCTTGCCCCAGCCAATGCACGAGCTTCATTAGCCAAATAGGCCTAGTTCGTGGAATGGTTGCGGCAGTAATAGATTGGCATAAGGCTTAAATACTTGGCCGATCAGATTAATAAATCTGCTCTTGCCCCAGCCAGTGCACGAGCTTCATTAGCCGAATAGCCCTAGTTCGTGGAATGGTTGCGACATAAATCGATCGGCATTGGGCTTAAATACTTGGCCGATCAGATTAATAAATCTGCCCTTGCCCCAGCCAGTGCACGAGCTTCATTAGCCGAATAGGCCTAGTTCGCGGAATGCCTGCGGCATAAATCAATCGGCATTGGGCTTAAATACTTAGCCGATCAGATTAATAAATCTGCCCTTACCCCAGCTAGTACATGAGCTTCATTAGCCGAATAGACCTAGTTCGTGGAATGGCTGCGGCATAAATCGATTGGCATTAGGCTTAAATGCTTGGCCGATCAGATTAATAAATCTGTCCTTGCCCCAGCCAATGCACGAGCTTCATTAGCCGAATAGCCCTAGCTCATGGAATGGATACGGCATAAGTCGATCGGCATTGGGCTTAAATACTTGGCCGATCAGATTAATAAATCTGCCCTTGCCCCAGCCAGTGCACGAGCTTCATTAGCCAAATAGGCCTAGTTCGTGGAATGGCTACGGCATAAATCGATCGGCATTAGGCTTAAATACTTGGCCGATCAGATTAATAAATCTGCCCTTGCCCCAGCCAGTGCACGAACTTCATTAGCCGAATAGGCCTAGTTCGTGGAATGGCTACGGCATAAATCAATCGGCGTTTGGCTTCTGGCGTTTGGCATTAATGACGTCGCCCCGGGGGCGCTGTATACATACGAATAAATGGGGTGAGTTCGCGCCAGTGACTCCACTTATTTTTATTCAAACTCGATTTAAACTAGTTTGGGGCAAGTGCGAATGTCAAACAGACTGTTCTTCAACAGTAGAGGAGAAGGACGAACGCTGGTTGAGCTAGACACTGCGATGAATCGCAATAGCGAGCCTATGCGCACGGAAGGAAGGACGTCCAAGGAAAGGGAAAAACGTCAACCCCTAAGCCGTCAAAGCAGATCACCCCGAAAAGAGATGCAGCAACGGGGAAGTTCCCCGCGACCCCAACCGAGGAATAAGCCAGACGCGACGCCACGACCATTAAGTTTTGCGGTGTTCATGGGGAATAAACTGATGACTGAAGCAGATTCCAACGTTAATGATCCGGGTGTAGCGGTCGAGTTCGCTCGACAGATCTTTCCACCAAAAGTCCAATAATTGATGGTTGGATGACAAGATTTTGAAGTGTTTCAAGAAGGTATCCACGGGGCGGTGAATGGGGCTGTACACCGCCTACGAAGTCGGCATGCACCTGCGCGTCGCGCAGCAAAAGATAGAGAAGAAGGACGAACGAATCCGTAGTTTGGAGGCTCGAGCGGAGAAAGCCGAGCGTGAGCTTAAGGAGCTTAGGAAGGCTAAAGCCACCGAGCCCCATGCGGCGGGTCAATCTAACCCGATCATAGAGGAGAGGGTGACCCAACGGCTATTGAGTCATGCCATCGCCGACCGAGATACGGCAAGCATGTTTGCCGTAGAAAATGCGAGGACCATGGGTTATGAGCAAGGCTTCCATGCAGGCCGGAAGGTTGGAATCGACAAAACGAAAGAGAAACTTGCAGAGGAGGTCTGCCGATACGAGAACCGGGGCTTTAGGCATGGTTGGATCATGGCACTTCAAGCTGCGGAGGCTCTCCGAGCAAAGGGTGTCGATTCGACGTTGCCGCTGTACCAACGTGATCATTTGCCCTTTTCCGCCTTTGAAGTCGAAAAGAGTGACGATGAGGGAGACGCCGCATAAAAATATCCATTGTAATGTTCAAACGCAGATTGCGTCTAAAATTATGTAATTATTGGTTGATCGAATAAAAAGATTTTATTTTCAATGTGTTTTGTTATAATTTTTGTTCGGCACACACGTGTTTGCATGTGTTGTATTGTATAAATGTTTGAATAAACGTATTTCAGATGATTGAATAGACATTGCTCGGCCTGAGTTAATCACAATCAAGCATTTCATCTCGAATGTTTATATGCTTTGATGTATAAACGGGTTTTGCCGGCTCGATATGAGAGCATTCTACATTAAGTATTTAATCGGCATAATTATGTTACGCACGGCCCAAACATCCACGAAGGGTGCTCTGAATTCAGAGGCTTAATCGGCCTAAAGACGTCATGCCCCGATGGGGCTCCGAATCCGGAGACTATTTGGCCAATCGTGATATCCACAAAGGGCGCTCCGAATCCGGAGGCTTAATCGGCCCAAAGATGTCATGCGTCGATGGGGCCCCGAATCTGGAGACTAGACTTGGCCAATTGTGATATCCACGAAGGGCGCTCCGAATCAGGAGGCTTAATTGGCCCAAAGACGTCATGCGCCGATGGGGCTCCGAATCCGGAGACGAGACTTGGCCAATCGTGATATCCTTGAAGGGCGCTCCGAATCCGGAGGCTTAATCGGCCCAAAGACGTCATGCGCCGATGGGGCTCCAAATTCGGAGACGAGACTTGGCCAATCATGATATCCACGAAGGGCGCTTCGAATCCGGAGGCTTAATCGGCCCAAAGATGTCATGCGCCGATGAGGCTCCGAATCCGGAGACTTTATTTGGCCAATCGTGATATCGACGAAGGGCGCTCCGAATCCGGAGGCTTAATCGGCCCAAAGACGTCATGCGCCAATGGGGCTCCGAATCCGGAGACTATTTGGCCAATCGTGATATCCACGAAGGGCGCTCCGAATCCGGAGGCTTAATCGGCCCAAAGACGTCATGCGTCGATAGGGCTCTGAATCTGAAGACTATTTGGCCAATCGTGATATCCACGAAGGGCGCTTCAAATCCGAAGGTTTAATCGGCCCAAAGACGTCATTCGCCGATGGGGCTCCAAATCCGGAGACTTTATTTTGCCAATCATGATATCCATGAAGGGCACTCCGAATTCGGAGGCTTAATCAGCCCAAAGACGTCATGCACCGATGGGGCTCCGAATCCAGAGACTTTATTTGGCCAATCGTGATAACCACGAAGGGCACTCCGAATCCAGAGGCTTAATCGGCCCAAAGACGTCATGCGCCAATGGGGCTTCAAATTCGGAGACGAGACTTGGCCAATCGTGATATCCACGAAGGGCACTCCGAATCCGGAGGCTTAATCAACCCAAAGACGTCATGCGCCGATGGGGCTCCGAATCCGGAGAGTTTATTTGGCCAATCGTGATATCGACAAAGGGTGCTCCGAATCCGGAGGCTTAATCGGCCTAAAGACGTCATGCGCCGATGGGGCTCCGAATCCGGAGACTATTTGGCCAATTGTAATATCCACGAAGGGCACTCTGAATCCGGAGGCTTAATCGACCCAAAGACGTCATGCACCAATGGGGCTTTGAATCCGGAGACTATTTGGCCAATCGTGATATCCACAAAGGGCGCTTCAAATCTGAAAGCTTAATCGGCCCAAAGACGTCATTCGCCGATGGGGCTCCGAATCCAGAGACTTTATTTTACCAACCATTATATCCACGAAAGGCGCTTCGAATCCGGAGGCTTAATCGGCCCAAAGACGTCATGCGCCGATGGGGCTCCGAATCCAGAGACTTTATTTGGCCAATCGTGATAACCACGAAGGGCGCTCCGAATCTGGAGGCTTAATCGGCCCAAAGACGTCATGCGCCGATGGGGCTCTAAATCCGGACACTATTTGGCCAATCGTGATATCCACAAAGGGCGCTTCGAATCCAGAAGCTTAATCGGCCCAAAGACGTCATGCACCGATGGGGCTCCGAATCCGGAGACTATTTGGCCAATCATGATATCCACAAAGGGCGCTCCGAATTCGGAGGCATAATCGGCCTAAAGACGTCATACGCCGATGGGGCTCCGAATCTGGAGACTTTATTTGGCCAATCGTGATATCCACGAAAGGCGCTCCGAATCCGGAGACTTTTATCGGAACACCTTTGAACTGGATTTTGTAGTGAGTAAATAGGGATCTTTGCATTACAGAAAATGAGATGTACATGGCGAACCGTTCAGAACAAGCATCATGTCCCACAAGTCAGGTCAATGATAAAATTTGCGTAAATGCGTGAAATTCCAAGGCCGTGGTAGACTCCTTCCTGACATGTCTTTGAGCCGATATGCCCCTACTCCGGCGTTTAAATCAATCTGATAGGGGTCGTCCCAATTAGGACCCAATTTTTCATCCGCCGGTTTCTTGGCAGCTGGAAGTACCTTCTTCAGAACCAACTCTCCTGGTGTGTAACGGCGCAGCTGAACACGTTGATTATACGACTTAGCAAGCTGCTGTTGATACCGCGCCATGGATGCGAGGGCACGGTCTCTTCGTTCTTCAATCAGAATCAAATCCAAGGCCAACATCATGTCATTTTGGCCTATATCAAAAAATGTCGACTTCAAGGTTGGGAGGCCGATCTCCAGGGGTATGATCGCTTGGGTTCCAAAGCATAGTGCAAACGGCGTTTCCGCAGTAAATCGCCTCCGCGTAGTTCGATGAGCCCACAAGACACTCGGCAATTCTTTGACCCATTTGCCTTTAGCTTTCTCCAGCCTCTTCTTGATGCCATCCAAGATGGATTTGTTAAAGGCTTCAGCCTGACCATTGCTTTGTGGATAGGCCGGCGTGGAAAAGTAAGGTCAGATACCGTACCTATTGCACAACTCTCGGTAGACGCCATAATCGAACTGGGTGCCATTGTTTGAGATAAGTGCTCTCGGAATACCGAATCGTGTGATAATATTTCTCCAAACAAAGCGCTTCACGTCAGTATCTCGGATGTGTGTTAGTGCCTCCGCTTCTACCCATTTTGTAAAATAATCTGTCGCGACAATCAAAAATCGCCTGTTACCCGGGGCACGAGGCAGTGGTCCGACGATGTCAAGTCCCCACTGGTTATGGAGCTTAGCTCTTCAGCAAGCAGGTGGGTCAAAGGAGAGAATTTCTAGCACTGTTCACACTTTTTCACATAACATTCGGCATTTGCTCTCATTGTCGGCCAGTAATACCCCTGTGTCACGGCTCGATAAGCCAAAGACCGCCCGCCAGAATCAACGCCACAACTGCCCTCATGTATTTCAGTCAAAAGCTCCTCGACTTTGTTCGGAGGCACACATTCCAAATATGGACCAGAGAGGGATTTTTTATAAAGTCTTCCTTGCGGATCCAAGTAATATCGCAGGGCTTTGTTTCGCAGCTTGTGCGCTTCTTTCTTGTCCTCTGGGAGCTGTTCAGAAGACAGGAATGCAGCAATGGGTTCCATCCAACTCGGTCCAGATTCTATAACAATGACCTGGACTTCCTCCGAAGGACAATTGCTCGGCTCCGAGATGAAATCTACTTCGATGGTCCGTTTAATCTCTGAGTTAATGGCGGAGGCTAGGCAAGCAAGGGCATCTACATGTGTGTTCTGATCACGTGTTATCTGGTTCAATTCATGATGGTCAAATTTTGCTAGCAAGGAGTTGGCCGTTTTCATGTAAGCCGTCATACGGTCGTTTCTTGCTGCGTACCCCCCCTATAGCTGATTGATCACCAGTTTTGAATCGCAAAATACAAGTAAACGTCGAGCACCCAGAAGATGTGCATTCCACAAACCAGCTAGAAGGGCTTCTTATTCGGCTTCGTTATTTGACGTTTCGAAACTGAGCTTGACGGCCTGCTCAATTATTGCGCCGTCGGGAGCCATGATTACAACTCCGGCTCCGCTACCCTGCTGATTGGATGATCCATCACAATACAACTGCCAAATGTCCCCAACATAAATTCTCCAATTCTGCTTCGGTCGAATTTCATCAGACTTGAAATCGGCAAGACCCCCAGTGAATTCGGTAACAAAGTCGGCAAGCACCTGTCCCTTCATTGAGGTTCTGGGTAGAAACTGAATGTCGTACTGGCTGAGTTCAAGAGCCCACTTTGAAACACGTCCTGATGCTTCTGCACTTCGTAGTACTGATCGGAGGGGATAATCTGTTAGCACCCCAATGCTATGTCCCTGGAAGTAATGCATCAGTTTTCTTGCCACCATGACTAGGGCTAGGATGAGTTTTTCCAGTGAAAGGTAGCGTGTTTCAGCGTCAACCATTGCCTTGCTCACATAGTACACTGGCCGCTGCTCCCCCAGCTTTTCTTTTATCAGTACGGCGCTGACAGCCCTGTCGGAAACTGCAAGATACAAAATGAGCGGGTCACTAGCAGCGGGTGTTGTCAAGAGTGGTACTGAGCGGAGGTAGATCCTGAGGCTGTTGAAAGCGGCTTCGCATTCGGTGGACCATTCAAAAGCCTTGCCCTGCCGTAGTGTATGAAAGAATTGTCGGCAGCGATCTGTGGACCGACTAATGAACCTGTTTAGTGCGGCGGCCATCCCCATTAACTTCTGAATTTCCTTGACAGATCGAGGGGAGTCGAGTTCTAGGATTGCTGTGATTTGCCTTGGGTTGGCTTCGATTCCTCGGTGGTTGACAATGTACCCCAAGAATTTGCCAGAGCCGATCCCAAACGCACATTTGGAAGCGTTCAGCTTCATTCTATATTTGCATAGAATGCCGAATGTCTCTTCCAGATCGGCTATATGATTCTACTCTTCCTTGGACTTGACCACCATATCGTCAATATACACTTCCATAGTGTGGCCGAGTTGCTCTTTCAACATGGCAGTGACCAGTCTTTGGTAGGTTGCCCCTACATTCTTCAGCCCAAAAGGCATAACCTTGTAGCAGTAGGTTCCTCTTAGGGTGAGGAATGCAGTTTTGTCCTGGTCCTCTAGATGCATGGCGATTTGACGGTAGCCTCTGTAAGCATCGAGGAAGCTCATACATTGATGGCGTGCCATCGCGTCTACAAGTTAGTTAATTCTGGGTAGGGGAAAGCAGTCCTTTAGGTAGGCTTTGTTTAGGTCCGTGAAATCGACGCACACTCGCCAAGTCCCATTTTTCTTCTTCACCACCACTGTATTAGAGAGCCATGTAGGATAAGTCACTTCCCTGATTGCCCCGGTGTCAAGCAGTCTGTCAACCTCCTCGACAACGGCGACAGTGTGCTCTGCGGCTGATCGCCGGCTTTTCTGGATGATCGGCTTGCGTTTAGCATCAACATTCAAATGGTGCTGTGAAACTGATGGATCTATACCCGCCATCTCATATGGAGTCCACGCAAAGACATCGAGGTTGCTGAGTAGGAAAGAAATTAGTTATTGTCTGTCGGCTTGATTCAGGGATACGCCGACCATGAAGAACTTGTCTGGGTTTCCATCGATTTCAACTCGGTCTAAGGCTTCCATGGCCTTTTCATTTGAGAGCCGCCCAACATCGTTGAGGCTCTCTCGATCCGGCACCTTAATGGAATTCACCTGTAGCTCCTTTGGCATTTTTTCAACAATGAGGTAACATGCTTGTGCCGATTTTTGGGAGCCACGGATTTGCTCAATGCCGCGTTCTGTCGGGAAGCGTAGCAGCTGATGATAGGTGCTTGACACGGCCTGCATAGTATGCAACCAAGATCGCCCCATGATGAGATTATACGGCGACGGCAGCTTGACGACCAAGAACTCCACGGCCACTGTTCAGGAGCCCGCTCGAACAGGTAGTGTAATTTTCCCCAACGAGTGTTCTGGATTGGCGTTGAAGCTGAATAGAGGATAAGGAGTCGGGGAAAGGTCCGATTCAAAGAAGCCGAGTTTGGTGAATGTCTTGTAATACATTACTTTCGATGTGCTCCCTGGGTCAATGAGTACGCGCTCAACAGTGAACCGGTTTACGCGTAACTCAATTACCAAGGATCAGTGTAGGGCAATGTCACTCCGGCCAAATCTGAATCATCAAAAGTAATACTCGCAGCTTCATGGGGCCGTTTAGTCAAAGTGAGTTGATTTTAAAGGTCGTGATTCGACTGAATGGTATGCACTGCAGATGAAATTGGCAGGCTGTATATCATATGGATCACGCCGAGCGGAGGGGAATCCTATCTTAAGGCTATTGCTTTGGTTGAGCTGCCTTTTCGGACGTACAGCTGTAGCCGACCATCCTGTACCAATTCCTCCAGGTGATCCTTCAAGGCATAACAACTCTCAGTATCATGGCCATGATCTTTATAATACTCGCACCGCCTATCCCGTCTTTGCATGTCGGGAGGTCCCATCATTTTTTACGGCCATTTGAAGAACGGAAGATGTTGGATTTTGGACATGACCGTGCTGATTGGCTCTGACAACTCAGTATATTTCTTGTCGGCGCGCCTTGTGCGCCTGCTATCGACTTGCAGCTGTTCACTTGCTCTGTGGGAGCATTGGTCGCTTGATCGGCGAGAATCTCGTCTCTTATCTCGTTTTGCCCGATGCCGTGGTTCAGGGCTCTGAGGTGTTACAGAGTTTAACGGCTGAGCAATTTCAACAGGAGCCGTCTGGTTGGGCAAATTTCTGGCTTTAACCTGCAAGGCATCATCTTCCACCTTACAGTATTCTTCAACTTTCTTCATCAACAACCAAACTGTTTTGGGGGGCCGTCTGGTCAAAGAGCTGCGAAGGGCACAGTCGGGATGCAGCCCCATCTTGAAGGCGGTGATGGCTATGGAGTTATTGCAAGCATCGTCTACCAGATTAAAACATTCCTAGTACCACGCCGAATACGCGCGAAGGGTTTTCCCCGGTTGAATATGCATTGCCCAGAGGGAATCGGCTTGCTTTAACTGGACCTCATTAGTAATAAACCTCGCCCTGAAGGATTTTTGGAGTTGGTGGAAGCTTTTAATCGAAGCCGGCTCCAATTTATAATACCACCTGATAGCTAGTGGTCCCAAACTGCTCGGAAATATTCTGCACATGAGAGCCTCATCGTCTGCATGCAGCGTCATAGCTTGCTTATAATGGCGGATGTGATCGGCGGGGTCTGATTTACCGTCATATAAGGTGAATGATGGTGCTTTAAATTTCTTGGGTAGCACTGCCTTTGCAATCCATCGTACAAAGGGATCATACCGGTCTTCTTCATCTGAACTGTTTCTTCTTCGCTTATGCCTTATATGGGGACTCTCTTCAAAAGAACTAGTAGTTTCGGGTCGCCTCTTCTTCTTAGGCTTCAGGGATAATGAATCGGAGTCACTATCAGTGTCGACTTATCGGGCTCAAGGTCGTCAACCACCTGTCCTTGGAGGTCGTTCGGGATCTAGGCGTACAGCTTGTTTGGATTTTGCCAACTCCAAGGCCAAATCTTGACGGAGACGTTCATTCTCAGCGATCATATTCTCCAACCTCTGTTCATTTTACTTTGCTTGTTCCATGATCGCCTGCATTGTCTCATGCTCCAAAGTCGAGGGTGAGGCGAAGTTCAAGGCGTGTCTTGCGGCTATGGTCTCCAATCTAAGCATGGTTATTGGAGTGAGGTCATTTCTCTGCGTGGTTTCATTAGTGACTAGTGGAGGGTCTTCTGTTACGCCCGCCATGGATGTATTTGAGTTTTCCCACAGACAGCGCCAATTGTAGAGAAGTGGTTTGGAAATACTCTTCTGATCCTGGGGGACGCTCGTGATCCTCAGCTAGCCACCTAAAAAAAAATCTACACTCCGGTCGGGGGTGCCGGAATTAGCACTCCGACAGGCAAGTCAGTCTCTACTCTCTGAATTACTTGTATTTTAAGTAAAGTGTAATAGTTCTCACATACCTCTTCCTGGTTGATGTTCTTCTATTTATATCTTTTCTTTCTTGGGCCTCAGGATCGGGCCCACTTTCAATTCACTATTCGGCTTCAACTGTAACAAACCGCTTTTCACTCGGCCCCTTGCTTGACCGGTTATTGGGCCGAATAGGATAGGGTTCGAGTGTGTGAGATGGCGCCGAATGCTATATATTTTGACCCAGAGTTCGACTATTCGACATATCTGCGACTCCCAATATTCGGCCCTCACAGCGCCTTTTCAGAGCCATTATGACTCTGCAGAAAACCGACGCAACTTTTGACTTAACTGACACAACACCTGGATTACTTGCTAACGTCATGCATGTGCGAGAAACAAGGGGCGTGTCCCCCACACACGCAGGGGGCAAAATGTAGATGCTCAGAAATTAAGCTCCAAATTAAGTATGGGCCTAAGTGTTGAGGTCGCCCGAATGAAAAAGAAGCATCGACTAAAGCCCAAGGGAAGTGGGCCAACAGCAGGCCGAAGCAGGTCCGACTCGCCAAGGGTCCAAACGGACTACATAGAGGAAAATGCCTAAGTCAAGTTGCAAAGGCAACACATGCAACGGTCAAGTTGCAAAGGCAACACATACAGCGGTCAAGTTGCAAAGGCAACATATGCAACGGTCAAGCTGCAAAGGGAACACTTGCGGCGGTCAAGTTACTGAGGCACTTTGCCTCAGTGCCACCATTACCCAATAATGTCGGTTTAGCCTCCATTTGAAGTTGCTAAGGTAAAGAGAAAATCAAAGAAACTAAGTTGTAGAGGCGACACTTATGACGGCCAAGTTACAGAGGTAATTTGTCTCAGCATCGCCATTCCAAGTATGGTCGGCTCCGCCGTCATCTAGAGTTACTAAGGAAAGGAGAGAACCGAAGCAACTAAGTTGCAAAGGCATTACTTGAAATGCCCAAGTTGCAGAGGCATTTTGTCGGCGCCGCCATCTCTAATATTGTCGGTTTTGCCATTTGAACTTGTCGTAGGAAATGACTGTCGCAGCAACTACAGTCGCCGCAACCAACTTGCGAAGGAAACATCCCGCCAAGATGATAGCAACCTTTGGGAAAAGCTTCCCCTTTCCAAATAGAGGCTAATACTTGGCGTTGATAGCAGGCCCTAAAGTTCATTAACTTGGTGCTGATAGCAGGCCCCAAGACTTACTGGTTGGAGCTGATAGCAGGCCCAGAAATACCAGTTTGCCGCGGCGATCCCACGAAGATGAGAGCAGAGTAGCCCGAGTGTAAAGGACTCCATTTCCATTACCCAAGTCATGGATCTGCCTTAGTCGCACAGACAGGACTAAGGAAGCCCTTTTGGGCTTGGTACTAAGGCACAACATAGCTGATAATAGGTTTGGTTGTGGCCTTCACCCTGGGAAACTAGGGAGTTTGTGGTTAGGTGGCTAAGGGTGAAGGCGTCGCTGAGGTGAACACGAACATAGTCGATAGCAGACTAATAGAGTCTTGAGAATGCATGTACTGGCTAAATAGAACTGAGAAGGTAAGTGCAGCAGCAAGATTTACCACTGCAAGTGCACTTGCTGAGGTTCGAGCTGAGAAAGCAAGTGCAGCGGCAAATACTCCCGTTGCAACTGCACTTGCTAAGGCTCAAAAGGGAGTTGCAACACCAAACACTCCCGTCACAACTACACTTGCTGAGGCTTAAAAAAGGGTAGTTGCGGAGGCAAACAGATAGTACACAGTATATACAAAGGGACACGTGGCACCTTCAGCCTGGTGGCTCAAGACAGAATATTTTGTGTGATCCTTAGGGACACATGCTTTCTCTCTATTTGGCCACTTGGTGTTCTCTTGGTACCAAGAAAAAGCATATAAATAGGACCCATTTCCCAAGGTTCAACGGGAGGAATTTTGGGGATTTGGGAGAGATACTGCCCATTTGTGCACTGCCATACATTTCTTCTTGAACTACTTGCTTCACCCTCACCCAACTGCACACTCTCCAACTCCTAGACAGTTACTGCTGCTCATCCTCCAGCCATTCCACCACTGTTGGATCATTAGTATAGTTTTGCCTCTCTAATCATCTTCCTAACCTTGAATCCCCCTACAGGTGTCAAGACTTTGATTTTCAGATTATATTTTGTTTCTAACTCCACTTTAGTAAAAGCTTAAACATTTAGTATTTATTAATTCTTTTGCTTGTATTTTTGTGAATAGTTGGATCGGATATTGAAGTAATGTACAAATGACTGATTCAACATTTTTATATAAATTATTTACTATACTACAAATTTAAGAACTAACTCAAATTTGAAATGTCGTAAATCGAAAACCGCACCAAGTCGAACCGTTTGAATTGGTGCGGTTTGGTGCGGTTTAGTGAAAGATTTGGTATGTATCAGTTTTCAATATAATAGAATTAAAATTATTGAATTGATGTAAAATTTCACCTGAACACTGACCGTCCTAGACCGATTACATTCCTAGTCCCACATATAGTATGTGTAAGCAATTCAAACATGGTTAATTTACTATAATTGTCTCTTCCATCTATAATCAATGTGATTTTAGATTATATGATTCCAAAATTTTTAACAAATATATATCATGCCCATACCAACAGAGAAAAATAAGTCACTTGTACCAAATCTCAAATGGTGCAAAATTATTTTGTTAGGGAAAAGAGTGTCCCTTCCTTTCTATGGCCAAGGAAAGAAGAAAAAATTACAAATCAGTGTAAGTTTTCAAAAATAATTTTAAATTAATAATAAATTTTATCATTCTTAATAATTAAATTTATAAATTTTTTCATAAATTTATAAATATTTTGTAATTTTTTAATTGATTTGCAATTATCCCAAGAAAAGCAAAATTCAGTGGACATTAATGCAAACGTGGATTGCTCATCTTTTTCACAAAAATGGGACTTGACTAATCACATGACTTGTTACATACACAATCCAAAAGTTGAGAATACCCGCAATTATGCAGAAGTGTGAGACGGTTCCATGTGTGCATGCTGGCTCCCCAAGCACAAAATCAGAACTGATCACATTCAGAAATTAATTCATTTTTGGTCAAATACAAAGTCATTTTAATGAGTATAGCATGAGTGAAGCTACCAATGAACGTTGAGGAAAAAGGGTGTTCAATGAGATGTAGTTTATCACTGACTAGAAGATTAGTGTAAGCAATTATAAAAAAATAATAAACAAATAAAGAAGGACAAAACTTTGATACAAAATGAAGTGATAAGTTTTAATTTTTATTAAATTAAATAAAAATTTATAAATAAAAATTTTATATAAATAATTTAATTAGAATAATGTGACAATAGTATTTTGAAATATATGAATACAAATTTATTACGTTATTCTATATATATATTTTGTTTGTATATTATTACTCTTACTTTTGTCATTTTAAAGTAAAAAACCTATCAAGATAATTTATATTTTAAACTTGAAAAAATTTGGACCAATTGATAACACTTTTTAATGAAAAAAAAAAAAAGAAATAATCCCACCGCCTACTTACGGGGCCTCATTTATAACCAGAGCAAACACACTTTGTATGGACTAACCCCAAGGAGCTAGTAAGTATTGCACTTGAGACCTGGAGGGAGCACACCCCTAGATCTCAAATTGTGCCCACTAAGCCAACTCTTGATTAAATAAAATGTTTTATTTAATCTCTTTACAGTAATTGAAAGGTTGATGCCTTAAGTTCTATCCTATTTCTAACGTATCTTATCAATTGGACTAAGGCATTGTTTGAGAAGTGGGTTTGGGGCTAAAATAGTTACAAAAAAACAAAATAAGTGTTTTAACCCAATAAGATAAAACATCACATCCAATCCATAATCATTACATTTCTTCTCTTAAAAAAAAACCAAAAACCATTCTTAAACTAAGCTTTTTAGCCCCAGGCTAAAATAGCTAAAAAAATCACAAAGTCAAAAAGTCAATCTACTTTCCAAACCAAGCCTAAGAGTTTGTTTTAGATATAGTTTTATAAGTTGACTTTTTTATTTATTACAAAAAGACATATAAAAAAGTAGAGATATGATGTGATAGAAATAAATCAATAAGTAACTTATTTAGCCTCCGTTTGGGAAGTGGGTTGGCTTTTTGGCTTTTTGGCTTTTTTGGCTATTTTAACCTGGGCTTAAAAGCTTGGTTTGGGAATGGCTTTTTGGCTTTTTGGTTTTTTTGAGTTTTTTTGTGAGAGAAGAATGTAATGATTATGGGTTGGATGTGATGTTTTGTTTGTTATGGCTAAAATAGCCTATTTTGTTTTTTGTGGCTAAAATAACCAAAAAAGCCTGCAAACCTACTTGCCAAACACAGGCTTATAATGCTTCCAAAGGAGGCCTAAATTACCAAAATGTAAAAAATTTAAAAGTAATATTAATACATTTAGAAAACTACATTGATCAAACTGACATAAAAAAAAATAAGATAAAAAAAACAAAACAAAAACAAATTATAGAAACAAGGAGTATAATTTACCTTTGAAAATAACATTGCTACACTTTTCCAAGTAAGAATTTTGTATAAAAATTAGTAAATATATATGTTCTTTATGTTAAAATAAAGGCTTAAAGAGATTATCTATTTATACTATTATAAACAGAAGCAAGGGTTTTTTTTTTTTTCCCTTCTAAATATTCATATATCAGTAATATGAGTAGGCCCAAAATTCAAAACATGTTTTTTTTTTTTTTTCAAATTTCTCAAATTTTATATTTTACATTTTGAATTCAATCATATAATTTACAATAAATACATACAAACTCTCATAGGGATGGCAATATCAACCCAGCCCGACAGGGACCCGGACCGCCCCGTCCCGATAAATAGGTTTTTCCTCGAAAATTATTTCCCCTGGGGCCGAGGCTGGTATTGAAAAATATAGCCCCGATGATTTTTGGGCCGGGGATGGGGATTAATTTCTCGACCCCGACCCCGGCCCAAAATTTCCCCGAAGCTTCCCCGCGTGAATTCTACCTATTAGTTGTATTATAATTATATATTTCTCTCTCATCTCACTCTTTCACTCTCTGACTCTCAACTCTCGTTCTTCTCTCCCTCACTCTCTCTTCTCTCTCTGTCAACTCTCTCTCTCACAATCACTACCGACACGGTGACACCACCACCACTGCTGACCCCGACCCCCCCTCTCTCTCTCTTTCTCTCTCTCCACTTCGTCTCTCTCTATTCCTCATGGCCACCGCCACCGCCGTAGAAGGTTTGTCACCACTACCGAACCCACCGCCACAACCAGCCACCGTCGATCTCGCGCCTGGTCACTGGCGTCACTCAAATCTGTTAGATCTGAAATCAGATCTGTTATCTGTGTGTGTGTGTGTGTGTGTGATCTGATCTGTGTCCTCAGATCTGTCTTTCTGGTGTTGTTGTTGAAATCAAATTTTTTTTCAGACTAATTTTTTTTTAAAATTTAAATTTGTATGTGATCTGATCTGTGTACATATATTGATTTATGACGATGATGAAACATATTGTTGTTAAAAATAGATTTTTTTTTTCAGATTAATTTTTTGTTAATTTAAATCAGTGTATGATCTGATCTGTGTTACTGTGTACACATTGATTTGTTGATGATGACAAAACATAGTGATAATATTGATTTGTTGTTGTGTTGAACAAAATTCAAAAAAAAGCTCGGGGATTTTTCGGGGTCGGGGAAACCCGATCCCTGTTAGGGGACGGGGACAGGGAGTTGATGGTTTCCCCGCCGGGGATCGGGGGCGGGGGCGGGGGCGGGGGCGGGGATTTTTGAGCCTTCGGGGATCGGGGACAGGGAGTGTAGTCCCCGGCCCCGCCCCGGTCCATTGCCATTCCTAAACTCTCATGGCCAATCTTATGTCATGGGCAATTTTATGTTACTTTCTCTTCTCCATCTTCTTCTTCTTCTTCCTCCCATCCTCCTCCCCCGCCTCCCATTCTCAGCACACGCCATCTCCTCCAGCAACGGTCCATGCTAACACCCAGCTGACTGCGGAAGTAAGCTCAACTGCATCAATAGAAAATGCAAAGACGACCCCAATTTCGGAACCCACATTTGCAGCAATGGTTCTCACATTTGCAAGCCCATCCTCAATTTAACATGCCCCAACTACACAGACTATCCAGCCTACGACTACTCGGCTCTGATCACATCATCAAGCTCACCAACCGTGATTTCAGCGAAGGGTGGAAATCAGAGTGCGACGGCGAGTACCACTAGGGGGCGGAGCGAGTGGTGGAGTTGTCGACCGGGTGGTACAATAGGGGATCAATGTATGGGAAGATGGTGCTAGTTTTAAGTGAAAATGGGAGGAAAATAAGGGCTAAGGTGGTGGATGAGTGTGACTCACTGGGAGGTTATGATGCGATGCATGGTGGTCAACCACCTTGTGGGATTTGCTCAAAAAAAACCACCTTGTGAGAGTAATTTAGTTGCTGATTCAGATGCTTTGTGGAATGGTTAGGAGTTGGACAAGGGCTTGGGTGTGGTTGATGTTACTTGGTCCATGGCATGAGAGGGCGGCCCTGTTACTTTCTTTGGGTGATTCATGGAGAGTAAGAAAAATGCTACCAAAATCATGAAGTTTTATTAAGAAAATTATTATTACAACATAGATTTAAATTTGGGAGAATATGGGTTAAACTCAAAAAAAATATAATTCTTAAGTTTACTCTTCTTTTTTTTTTTTTTTTTTTTGGTGTGTAATAAACAAAAAATGAACCTTTATTACTCAAATCAAAATCAAGTATTAGGGTTTTGAAACTCTTTGTGATGGTTTATTTTTTCTTTATTATATAGATTGTATATGACTATTGGGCTTGGTGGACTTGGTTAAGTTTTGTTGACTTTTTAATTATTATAAGTTAGTGATTTGATTGATGATGCAAATTTTCTTTTATATTTGTAATTACTTTTTTATCAATTAATAAAATAATAATAATAATAATCAAGAAGAGTTACACCAATAAAGGGGAAAAAAAGTCTAAAAAAATAAATTAACTTATTCTAAGTTCGCACAAGAAATATTAAATATTTGATATTAGAGTGAAGAAAAATTGCGTTCTAATAATATGAGCTACTCAAATAATTGTAATGTGTAAGTTGTTTGTGGGAGTCAGAAAAAAATATATATTAGTTTATTAGAGTTAACCCAAACAAGACCTACAATAGGTCTAACCCAAACAAATATCATACCCCCCTATTTATATAAAGGAGGGGCGTCCCAAAAGAGGAGGTATGTGCTCTCTCCCTACACTATACACCAAGACTTTTGATTTTCATAGTTTATTCTTTCAATCAAAGGACTAACTTTAGCATCGGAGTGTCTCCGGCCGGTAACCCCGATTGGGTGGCGCCGATCATGCTCATCTTTGCAGATACACCAGGGACAAAATTCATCTCTTCGCTGGATCCCCAGAATCCATATGAGAGGATATTTCATGGTCTTACAATTGGCATCGTCTGTAGGAAACGTCTAAAAGAATTCAACGAAAAACATAACTAATACCACACTCAAGATGCTCAGATCATTGTTACACGTTACCAGAAACAAGACCCGCGGTTGATCCTGTCCTTTTACTCTTTGTTTAAATTGATCTTCGAAATTCAATCTTATTGTTTATATGCATATACATATATATATATATATAGATATATATGTGTATATATTTATGCTCATAGATTTGGTCCAAACATTTATTCAATATAATCGGCACATACTAAACCCATTGAAATGCCTTTAGTTGGATTTACTTTTGTATTTTTATTTTCTCTCTCTAAAACTGGGTTTCACATTTCTATTTTTGAGAGCTTCTTTTCGGCATTATATAATGGATTTCACACTTTCTTTTATTCTTGAGATATGCTTGCACCCATGAGTTACTAATCTAATTTTTGTGGTAGTTGGCTACTTATAAAATTCAAAAATTTGGTAGTCGGCTAATCAAGAAGGTGTTCAGCTACAAAGGATGCATGAAACTTGTGGGCAAGAGTTCGAAGTTGCCGAATATTTGGGTGCATGAAACTTCTTGTGGGCAAAAGTTATTCGGCAACCAACTGAGGATGCATACAAAAAGTTATGGCCATGAAAATTTGAAAAATTGTCTTAGCTTCATTACCTACATCATGTATTTATTCAGCAATCGTATTCGACAACATCACTTCCTTAGCCACATTACTCGGTAACATTACTATTGGCCCGTCAACAGTCCGTGGAAGCTTATCCCATTAAGTCACTCGGCGACTTCCTACAGTAGCTACCAACATGCCGAATTCCTACGCATCAGCTCGGGCACGGCGTTACAATTCCGTCTGACGTATAATCAAGTCACCTACAATGCTGGGAACCAAGTTCTTATCATGTCGGCCATCCTAGTTTCATCTTACATTGCCAACTTGCCGACCAAGTTTTTCGGCCAGCAAAAGCTCGGCACCAAGGTTAATCAATTTCTTATTAAAAAAAACGTAGACCTACAACTGGGTTCTTTTTATTATGTTTATTGCTAAAGTTCAAATACATATATATATGTCCGTCTATGTATGTGCCTATTTATGCTCACAATTTGATCAAACCCTGAATATCAATATTGCTTAGAAAAGTTGACAAAACAAGATGAAGTTCGTAGCCCTACATTTGGGTCTTGATTCTCTCTCTAAAATTATCTATATTATTACATAGTATTATTTATTGGGAACTAACTTTTATCACTTACCTTTCCGTGGAGCACTCTAGTGGATACAACTAATTCGACAACATTATATATATAAAACATATATATATATATATATATATATGTGTGTGTGTGTATTTTTTCTCCTAATAAACTTGAGCCCCCATTAGTTTTCCACTTTCTCCTTTTCAGATCTAATCTCTAGATTTGCTTAGGTTGCTTTTTTGGTTCTTTTTTGTGTAGGATGCTTGTTTTCATAGGCGGTCTTCGGGGTTTTAGCTGGGTATTCCTTGGGTGGCTTTAGATCTATCATATCCGGCGGTCTGAAAGCTTGTTGGGTCTACACTTTGTGGGTTTTGGTGCTCATGGAAGCTTTGTTGGGTGGTTTTGGTGGGTGTTTTCCTCGAATGGAGAGGTTCAGTGGAAGTGGTGCTTCAGCCATGGGTTTTGGTTTAGGATGGGTGCGTTGAACATGGGTGGGTTGGTTCAGGAACTTCATTCGAGCACTTCTTTACGAACGGGAGTTTGAGGGGTGAAGGATCCAGAGTTGTTTAGGATCTTCATTCGGGCACTCCTGTGCGAATGGGAGTTTGAGGGGTGAATTTCGTTCAATTCTATGGCGGTCGATGTTTGTGTTTGGTTAATAGCAGATTGGTGCCGGGTCAACAAAGAGGGGACTGCTCAGCGTTGTTGGTGAGGATCATCCGAGGGAGTTGTTTGGGCAGGGAAAACCGTGGGAGTTTAAGATGGAAAACTGGGTTTTGCAGGTTACAAGAGTGGTGACAGCACTAGCAACCCCAGTCCCAGAGGCAGAGCCAGTGGCTGCTGAAGAAGAACCAAAGGAGGATGTTACAGCAACATTAGAAGAGGCACTAGCAGCAGTCCCGGCGGAGGTTGAAGTCAAGAGTAAGGAATTTGTTGGGTTGAGGGGGAGTAACCAGCAGAAGATATTGCAGACACGGGTGGTTCTCAACGAAAATGGAGTCTGAGTGGCCGGCGATTATGGAGGTTAAGTGTCTGACAATAGTGCAGGGTGTTCGATCAGGCGTGGGGTTTTCGAGACAAGCGTGGGACTGAAGAGTTTATCAGACGTGGGGTTTATCAGTGTATTAATGTTTTAGGTGTGGGGTTCAAGAGTTTGGTTTGTTTTTTATTTGTTTTTTAAAATTTAAAATTGTGAGGCTAAGGGATTGGTTGTAAGTCGCGAGTAGCAGTAGTAGGAGAGTGAGTCTTTACACTTCGAATCTCTCTCAATGCGTTTTATTTCCTTGTACCTTTAAATTTCATATTTTTAATGGAATTATTCTTTGGCGATCAAAAATAAATAAATATCTGACTGGGTATGGTAGTATTCGGCAACATTATTCGTTCACAATATTTTTGCAATTTTCAGAGTATATATATACTCCTTAAAGGTGCCGCCTTTCAGAGTATATTTTTCCTTAAAGAATATATGAACATCAAAAGTTTATTCGGCACAATATACACATCAACAGTTTATTTGGCACCAAGCTCCACTCAGCACCGAGCTCTACAGATCCTAATCAACAATTGGAGAAATGTCGATTTCTTGGGCCAAGTAGTTTTTAGTAGAGTAACATTATTCGCTAACATTTTCGACCAATATTCAGCTAGCATTGCTTACTCGGCTATATAGACGTCCACTCCACAACATTAGACATTCTCAAAACAACTACAATTATTAATTTATCTACCTCTTCAGCAAAAATCTCCTAATTTACTTCTTGGAAGTACAACAATATTGTTCGGCGCTACTATCTTGGCATAAAACTGGCGTCTCGGCTTGCTGAAATCCATATCTAAACATACCACAAGATTCGTATTGGCTCAAAGAGTCCAAACCCACCAACCCGAGAAGCCGAAAGTTGCAATACGGATCACATTTTTTGACACCTGAAATTTTTGAAGCTATCAAACTCAAGTTTTGACCATACCAGCGTGAAGTACTCATTGAAACAAGTCCAACACAACAAACTGTGTCAAAATCGAAGCTCAAACGAAGTCGTACGAACTAGTCGAAGTTTGCCTAGAAATTCACGTCGAATAAGACGACCATAGAAAACAAAAGAAATCATTCGGTGCATCGTGGCTAAGTTACATCCCATAATAGCTGAACAATCACATTCAAATATATACTTTGCCAAATAAAACCACAAGGTTTTGTCTTGGCACTATGGTTCAGTACTATTTCTTCCTTCCAAAAGCAAGGGTTCAAATCTTATTGGCACCATTTTTCCATATTTTTTAAATTATTTTTTGCCAAAGCCACCTAGCCAAGCCAAGAAATTATCCAGCGCTTCGCGGAGCTCAATTCTTCATCAATCTGATCCATCTGATCTATTTTTGGCTGCAATTACATCCTCAGGGGTCCGATTCCAACGATCCGATAGTCGTTTTCAACTATTTGGAGCCTTCTAAATACATTTGTACGGTCTAATTTTGCAAATTTTGAGTTGCATATTGAGTTCAATAAATTGGCCAATCGAGAACATAAAATGCAAAATCAACGGTCAAATCATATCCAATGGGCATGCATTTTCTGCAGCAGGATCTTAGGGCTAAGAAATAATCCTCTGTCTTCCCCGATCATTCATTTGGTTACCTTGGCCATTTGTTGACCACTGAGACATCTTAGTCAATTTTCACTTTTCAGTTGGGGCAAATCAGTCGATCCTCATCTCGGCACCTCTGATATGCATGCATACTCGGCCAACTTGGTACCAACATTACAACGAAATTTACTTCAGGTACAAACTCCTGCTCCTTTTCACAACGCTCCAAGCACGCGCCTGTTTTGGAGCAATACATTACACATTTGGCAGTCGGCATATTTTTTTTGTGCCGTCATTTTACCAAAGTCGAATCTGCCCCACAACATAGGGCAATGGGGCATGTCCAATCTGCATGCCTTCCGACTAACACCTGTCATTTGAAAGCAATGGGGCAAGTCTACATTGGACTAAACGCAAACCGAGCGATGCTAATTGGCCCAATATCTACTTGGCAACTCCTTACAAGCAGAGGAATATTATTTATGATTAACACGTCTACCTCATTCGGTATAGGCCATCACTGACACGGGATGCATTATTCAAAATTCTTGCAATATTGGCACTTGATCATACTTAAAATCCACAAAAGTCTCCGAGTACAGCATAATCTTCACACTTGGCACGGAATGCTATTAGCAAAGGCCTACACCTACACCCAAAGGTTAGAATACTGCAGCCTACACCTACGCCCAGAGGTTAGAATACCGTGGCCTACACCCTCACCCGGGGGTTATAATACCGCAGATCTACACCCTTGCCCGGGGGTAATAATACCATAATCCATTTTTTGGTTGATATATCTACTTTATTTAATCTACATTATTTGGTTCAAGAAATCATTTCCGTGCTCGATACATAGAAATTCTCTAGCTCGGCACGAAAGTCCATATTTTGAGGCACTCTTCGCACTCGGCAATACACTCCACCCTCACCCGGGGGTTATAATATTGCGGCCTACACCCTCACTCGGGGGTTATAATACCATGGCCCATCATTACAGAGATATCTAATGTAGACTCACTTATGATATAATTTGTTTGGAACTCACCTCTCTCCCTTAAATACATATAGATATACATATATTTGTACATTCATTTATACATATATTCATACATGTATGCATTCATCCAGTCATGCATTCATGTAACTCATTTTCAAATGTATTATATGTTACGAGACCTAACATCTATTTGAACAATATAACTCAGCAATAAAACTCTCATTCCTTCTACCACAGACAATAAAAGTTTTGGGGCAATTATGGGAGCCAGAAAAAAAACATATATCAACTTATTAGGGTTAACCCAAACAAGGCCTACAATGGGTCCAGCTCAAACAAATATCACACACCCCCCTCCCAATCTATATAAAATGAGGGCATCCCAGAAGAGGAGGTATGTGCTCTCTCCGTACACTACACACCAAGACTCTTGATTTCCATAGCTTTATTCTTTCAATTAAAGAACTAACTTTAGCACCGAAATGTCTCCGACCGGCAACCCCGGTTGGATGGCGCTGATCATGCTTATCTTTCCAGAGACACCAGGGACAAAGTTTATCTCTTCGTTGGATCCCTACAATCCATGTAAGAGGATATTTCATGATCTCACATTGTTTATTGATGCTGTAAGAGAAAATTTTGTTATGATATAAGACACATCTTACTTGAAGGAAAATTATTTAATAATCTCGGAACATTACGTGGTCATACTTCAAGTTAATCACCAATTATTTAGTTTCATATTGTTTTCTATCCCCAACATAAATCGTGGGCCCTGTCCCTCTTTACCAATTAAAACCGTATATAGTAACACGTGTCCATACTCCGAGAATACTGAATAATCACCCTTACTTAAATTGCTTACTTTCATAAAATTATAATTATTTTAAGCCTAATGCTTGGGACCCCCACTGGAGGAGACCTTAGGACTCCCAGTGGACAGTCATTGGCCAAATTTTGTTTTTTTTCCTCTCTCCAATCACTAACCCCCACGTGTATGTGAGAGTAGTGGGGGTCTCTATCATGGTTGTTATTTTAAATTACTTTCACTAAATCACAATCTCTACTTTCATTATCTGGTTGGGATTTCTAGAGAGTATCAATCATTCTGTTGGGATTCCTAGAGGGTGTTATTGGGCTTTTGATGGGCCTACACGAGGTTTTTTTTTTCGAACTTTTACTGATTGGTGTGCATTAAATATTTGAGCAATATTGAGAAATGAAAATTATATTTAGATTATAAATTTAAGTATGAATATAAAAATGAAAAGAAAAACATTGTGTAGTATATACATAAGCGTGTTTTGAAAAGATGGTAAAATGTTGACTTTTGGCTTTTGATCAATTTTTTTGGCTTTTTTGAAAAGTGATTTAGGAAGTTGATAAAAAGCTACTTTTGAATTTTTTGGTTAATATTTATTTATTATGTCATATCACAATAAAATGACCAAACTGCCCCACCCAATTTACAAAATTTACATTTTCACCCATGTATAATCCTAAATAATATAAATGGTATATTTGTAATTATATATGTAACTTTTTTTCACCTTGCCAAATGATTTTTTGCTAAAAAAACCAATGTAACTTTTTTGGAACCAAGCTGCAAACGCAGCTTTTACCATATTGCCAAAAGACCACATAATCTAAATTAGGATTGGCTTCCCTCTAGTCCTAGAGGGTATTGTTGGGCCCGTGAAAGCCCACCGCAGGTCTTGTTTCGATAATCCGAACCGTTCAATATGTAAAAATCGTTGTGTACTATATGCCTGTAAAAAAATCACGTTGATCGAATATCGATAGCTATTTCATCGAATAAGATTTCTGTCAACCGTTTATTTTTTCATCGTCCATTTTTTCTATACAAAACTTATTTGATCACATAACTATCAATATCCGATCAATGTGATTTTTATAAACATATAATACTCAATGAGTTCTACACATTAAACGGTTCGAAATATCAAAAAGGGACCTGTAATGAGCCCTCACGGGTCCAACAGTACCCTTCAGTCCGATCTATGACTGAAGGGAAGCCAGACCCATCTAATTTATTCAAAATTTTGTTTAAAAAAATTAGTATGCAATCAATTTATTTCAAATTTAGGACCCATCCTATAACAATTTAGTGTACACCACTGTTGGCATCAAAATTCAAAATTCTCTATCGACAGACATGTCAAAGAGCAAGAACATAAGCAATAAGGGTCTAAGAATCGTAGGCATGAAGATGGTGATCTGGAGAGAGAGATCAGAGTCATGACACGTGGTTGTTTTAATGAGAAAATGAATTGAAGGCAGTTACAACAGTTATAAATCATGGACAAATGAGAGGTGCTAGCAAGTGGACACATGGCCATATTTCTTGGCCAATGCAATAGTATAAAAGCTAGAAATTCGAAGAAAAAAAGGATTTTCAATCCAATTCACAACACTTGTAAAATCTAGGAGTAGTTTAAAATATCATAGAAGTAGTTCTTGTAATTAGGAGTAGATTAACCATTAATCTTTGTAACCAGTGTTATTGAACTCTGTCAATTGTAATGCTTGGCAGTTGTAATTTGATTCTTGCAATTAAGTAACAAGTTTAAGTGTTATTAATCAAATTTTCAGTGTGTTTATCCTTATTTCTTCACATTACAACCTCGAAAGAAGTTATTGATTCTGTCAACGTATAGGACACCAACCACAATTGCTTGATTTGGTCTTTGTTTATAAAAATTGGTCTTGTTTGTCGAATCTACTCTATCGATTTAACCAAAACCAAATTTTTGCTAACATATATTCCTTTCCAAGGTATGATAAAATTCTGAATACAAAAAATGTTAAAATAGTCAGTAAGATAAAATGTCACATCCTATCAATCACTTTTTCTTTCACAATTATCTATTCAACTACAAAAAAAATCTACAAATTATTCTAAACACAATTTTTTTTTATCTGATAAAATATTCAAAAAATAAAAATAAAAAATCAACTGAAATATAGCCAAATTCTCAAATGTTGGCCATAGTTTTATTGAACTTTGCATAATGTCTTCCATCATCTTTTGCATACATATCTCTAATAAGTTTTCACTGAATAACAGTTGAGATAATACATAAACGAATTTTTAATTTTTTACCATCAAACTCAAAAACGTGGATCCCACATCAATAATATGAATCTCACTATTTTTGATCTGATTAGAAATTCGTTTATGTATATTACATTACTCTCAAATTTTATATAGACAAGAGATACTGAAATTCAGAGTCATAAGGGGTTTTGTCAACAATGGTAGAGACCTTTGCAGTGTTGAGTGTCCTAAAGCAATCCACCATGGATTTTCTCAAAGACCCAGAAGTTGGAAGCTGGTGATAAACCCACTCAACAAGTGAGTCCATGTCTTTGGCGAAATCATGCATGTTTCGAAGAAGAAGTCCAGGGAGAGCAATCCTCTTTGTGCTTGTCACTACAATGGAGGCTTGAAGGTATTCTAGCTTTGATTTCTCTAACTCTGCTGCTATTCCTTCTGCTGTGTATATTCTCACCTGCTCATAAAACAATGAGCAATTAAGATAAGAAACAGAGGAGTGTTCAATAAATTTACAGAAAAGATTTTAGGAAATTTGTTAAGAATTTTACCCCGAAAAAGTAATGTGTGGTTGCCAAGTCCCTTGTGGCAAGTTGGTGTGTAACGCAGTGAGAAATGGTCAGTGATTCGAACTATGACTTTTAAGTGGTACAATAATTTTACTAATAAACTAACAAATTTAACTGTTTAGAATATTGATTAAAAAAATAATAATAATGCGTGATTTAGGAGTTGTTTGAGATGTTTTAAATAAATGTACTTTTTGACTTTTTATGAAATATGGATTGAGTTTGAAGTGGTGTGGTAAAAAGGTAATATGACTTAAATAAGATGATATAACTTAAATTGGCTAGTGATTTTTTGACTTTTTGACTTTTTTAGTATATGTCAAATAAGACCTTAGATTCAATTATTATATAGTGGGATCCACTTTTGAATCAAATCTCAACCACACATTAATTTTTCTTAGTGTTTGTGGATAAATTTTCTAGGTTCATAGCATTGTTGATTAATTTAAAGAATAATTTCACTTCAGTGTATATTTAGAAAAAGATTTTCAAATTAATAGTAAACTTTATAAATATTAAAAGATGAAGTCATAAACTTTATTATAGATTTGTAATTAATCTTTGCAAAGGCCTCTAACATGTAATTTCTCCTAGATTTAATAGGCCTAGATAAGAAATTCTAATCTTATGTAAAATGTATACAAAAAGTCGGTGTAGAAGAATCTACCAATGGCTTTATTGAAATTATGAGTGTTTTCAATGAAGAGTAATATCGAGATATGAATCTAATTTCTTGTGAATTGAATTATCAATGTGGCTTGGTCTGATTATTTCAAGCTTAAACACTTGTTATTGTAGCTCATAATTTTAAAAATATCATGAAAACACCCTTTTAAATAGGTTTTATGTAAAAAAAAATTATTTACCATAATGTTAGCTGCACATAAATATAAAATATAAGTACACAAAAAATGTATTGTGTAATTAAATTTAATTTGGATATTAAAATTGAGAAAAAAAAAATTGTAAAGAGAAAAAAATATATATACTTAACTTTTATTTTTACTTCTCTCCACAAATCTTTTTGAAATTTAATAAATTGCAAAAAAGGACATGGAATTGAATTGAATTAGACTTACAGCTGGAGAAGAACGAGTGCCACAGCAAAGAGAGAAGGTGACATTGGGGTCTGATGTGTCCAGCCCATAAAGTTGTCTAACAATGGCTTCTTTATCCTCTTTATCGCTCATTCTATTAACCTATACATACAATTAACAATACCATTTTTCTCATAAGATCATACAAGAAACAAACACAATAACAAATGATATCCTCTTATATATTATTGCTAAATTAAATTTATTAATACTATAATAACAATATGTACCTCTTTTAAGATTGAAGATGCTGGTTTCCTCAAAATAAAATGCTCAATAGCATGAGCATTAATTGTGTTGCCTCCGATGTTGAGCGTCGCCTGAATTTAAACGACATATATGTTCTTAACATTCAGCTCTTATGATATAATTAAAATATTACGGATTAAAATAATATAAAGCACATACTTCATGAACAATATATGATTAAGATTTTTTTGGGGCATGTGTACTTTTTTGTTCGAAATGGTCAATTAAAATTAAGAAATTTTTGTATGATGGGAGGTTACCACTTAGCACTGTCAAGTTATATTTTTCACCTATCACAAATACGCATGTCTTATACTGTTTCTCAAATACTCAATATAAATATAATAAACTCTACTATCAAATCCAATAACCAGGGCCGGCCCTGGGGCAGAGGCCACAAGGCCATGGCCCCTCAAAATAGACTCAAAAAAGGGCCTCCTCTTTTTATAATTTAATGTAATATATTAGGTATGTTTGAAGCCTAAAAAAATTAAAAAAGGTCCAAACTAACTTAAAATAAATTGACTCATTAAAAAATTGAAAGGCCATTCAAAAAAATTGGCATTGTTATCACTTGGAAAGTAGACCCAAAAAAAGGGGTCTCTCTTATTATAGTTTAGTCTAATATATTTAAGTATATTTTAAGTCCAATAAAAATTAAGGAAGCCTCAAATTAACTTAAAATAATTAATCCACTAAAAAATCGAAAGGCCCATTTAAAATAATTAGCATTGTTATTCATTGAAAATGATTTTGCAAAAAAATTAGATTATGCAAGTATGATTGATTTATTTGCTTTTAAAAATACAAGAAGAGTGAGGATCAAGCGATATTTATTAGTTATTGTAATGTAATGCTAAGGATTTTTTGTGATTTTGACACAAATATTTTATCCTTTACTTTCAAATTTTTTTTCATTCAATAAAAAAAAAATATGAAGGACCCCAAAAATTTATTAGTTGATTATCGACTTTGGGTCCCGAAAATCTCAAGGCCGGACCTGCCAATAACAATGAAGGAAATTATCACATGACATCTAACACTCACAAAATCCTCATTAAAAGAAGAATGATTTGTAACCCGAAATTGACTTACATGTTCCAATTCAAGCCAAATATGTTAGTTAGTTTGAGCTTGAAAATTACAACTCTAATTATTAATTAAATATGCAACCGCTCAAGCTATTTTTTAGAATGAATATATTAAAATTACCCCTTCTAATTAGTTGGCCCGTCATTTCAAATATATATATATATATATTTGGAGGTTGTAGTATAAAAAAATTGGAGTCTTGCCTATTATAAGACCTGGACTCTTGACGTCATCGTTGAGGTGTAGGGCAATCGAGCTTAGCCCTGTTGAATTCATGGACTACTTTGTTGAAGAACCTTAAATGATTCATTTTTCTCCAACCAAAAAAAACAAAAAAATTGTAACTTTCGTTGGGGATAGAATTACTTTATGAGCTTAGTGAGGCATTTGTAACATACCTTGTTCATCAATGTAAGCAGTTTCTCGGGATTAGAAGGGACTCCATATTGTAAAAATCCCTGAAAATAAAAAGTTTGAGTAGCACACATGAGGGATTTAAAGAAGAAAAATGCAGGAAAATAAAAAATAAAAACAAAATGAAGAATAGTTTTGTTAAATCATCTATATGTACATGCATGATACAAGCATTGTACATGTTGATCCAGAATGCAAGCTTTTGTTGGTAACTTAAATGTCTCAAATCCACCTTCTGGAGATTGTTCATTAAAATCCTGTATAATCCACAACACCAAAAAGGAAGTACAGAGATTAGATTTTAATTTCAAGAATGCATATGCATTAGAGACTAAACAATAGATTCAATAGATATTGGGTGTAATGGTAATATGGTATCATCAATCAATAGGTGATATGGTGATCCCGACCAATAAAACTGAACAAATGAAATAGGACTGATCTTATCTTTCACTTTTATCCAACTTCATTTAAAACTATTCATTGCTCAAATAAAGTATTACAATACTATCTATAAAGACTGTTTGACCCAATATCTACATGTCTATTAAGGAAAGTTACTAAAAACACCCATCAAATTTCTCTCTTGATCCATATGTACAAATATTTATCCCTATGGTACAACATTTATTATGCATACAGAGGTGTGGAGATAAATTAAGTGGGATTATTTAGAACCTCTCTCCATTATGATGCGTTCAATTGGCAGTAAAAATAAATAAATAAAAATTGTTTTAATTTCTTATGTGTACTATTGGAAAAAAAACAATATGGGTTCCACTTGTTTTGTTAAAGGAAACAATTTTTCCTAAATAATTTATTGTAATCCCACCCTAAAAGTTTTGGGACATACCTTAACCTTTGCACCAGAGGAATGGAGCTAGAGTTGGAGATGCATTTGGGATCCAAATTTCTAGAAGTGAATATAACCAAGTTCTTGTAAGGCCCAATGTCCCTTGAGATGGATCCATCTGTAGTGAATATACCATAAGGATCTTGTTGCCTCAACTCTTTCTGCAACAAGCTTGCATTTGAGTTGGAAATGGTGTCAACCCGGAAGCTTCTTGAGCTTAAAGAGAAGTTAGCAGACCTTGAAATGGGTCCTGACTTCTCTAGCTCCATTGCTTTTGAAGTTCTAAGTAGCCTCACAAAAATAAAGATCAAGCACTTCATGATGTTCTCTGATAGCTTGTTTGGTGACCACTTCTGAATGCTTTCTTCTTCTGCTTGGATTGGGTTTGTGACCTCCAGGTTATGTTCTCTCTGAAAACATAAAGTCCCACCATCTCATCCTTGTAATTTGTCACTTGTTAATTTAATTTCTCTAGTTTTATTTATGTCAATTTTGTAATTTAATTTTTTACATTATGTCAATTTAATATAACTATAACATTCATTAGGAAATTGAACAAAAAATCAAAGGCTAAATTATCTATTTCAAAGGACTAGACCATTTTAAGTTGAATTTTACACAATATGAAAAAAAAAAAAAAATTAATACAATTAGAACTACAAGTCTCTCTTGGTATAGTTCTATAATTTTATTATATTTGTTTTGAAAAAAATAAAAATAGAAAATAACGTGTCAGAGATTTTTTAAAAATTAATTACAAATGCTTGAAAAAAATTATAATTTTATTTTCTAATATGTATAAAATTTATCATTAATCTGTAAATATTTTTCTAAATATATACTTAAATAAAATTACCCAAAAAAAAAAAAATTTCAATCACACAATTTCTCACTATGAATCCTACAAGGGTTTATCTTGGGTTCCACAAGTTTGTGAAAGATTATGTGATCGGTATTCTTAGTTTGTAATATTGTTGTAATAAAAAAGATAGAAATTCAAAAAATTTATTTTAAAATTTATTCATAAAATAAATATATGGTGTAGATTCAAATTTGATGTGTTGTGAGTCATATTTATAATAAATATGATCCACACAATTGAAATTTTAAATAATTTTTTGAGTGTGTTTTTTTTTTTTTTTCTTTTTTTTGGGCATGTAATATATTGTTGTTGTGGTTGTGAAGAGACACACCTTGGGGGTTGGATGTCTAGGCTCACGCAGTGGTGAGGATGGTTTAAGCATCCCACTCTTCCTCAAAGCCTTGTGCTCTTGAAATCCAACATCATCATTCAAGCATTTTTCCTTGTGATTATTACTTAACAATAATCTCTCATTAAAACTACTAAAGTTTTCATAATTCAAACTGTAATCGCCTTTTATCGCTTTACTTATGAAATGCAAAGCCTTTGTCTCGAATGGCATCCTTCCACTCTCAACTTTGTTGTTGGGACTGAAATTTGGCGAAAGTGATGAAAACCCACCACGAGTGTTGTTTGGAGACATTGCATTTTGTTGTTGTTGTTGCAATTGTTTGATCTTATGATGTTCTTTAATGACTTGTTTTTCATGATTCAATTCGGATTGGAGTTGGCTGATTTGGGTTTCCATTCGAGAGATCTCATCCTCAACCATAGCTAACTCTGCCAGCAGCTCTTTCACCTGTAAAAAATCCATGCAAGAGAGTGTGTGTCAATGTTGAAATGTGCATGGCTAGAGCAATGAAATATGTGAGAAAACAATTATTTCATTAGTGTACATCAAACAATTATTCTAGATGGTATTGACACGAGATTTACATGAATTTCATAAAAAGTAAAGTTCAGAATGTGTTTGTGACAAGTGATACTGAATAACTTTTTAAAATATAATTGTATCATGATCCATGTAAAGGTTCTTTTTTTGAATTTTTTTTTTTTTTTCAACAATTTCGGCTTAAATTTTTTAAGGTACTTTGATAAAATTTTATTTATTTTCATGTTTAAAATATTTTTTTTTTGAAAATATTTTTAATTTTTTCAAATTTTTAAGATCATCTAATCTAGATGGATATAAAAAATTATAAAACAACATTATCTCAAAGTAGTACAAAAATATGATTTATAAATTGTGCCAAAGCAAGCCTAAACGGTGGGATCCTTTCTCTCCAAAATATTTATTCCCCTTATTTTGTGTCCTTTTTTTTTTTTTTTGGGTCCGCTAATGTGGAAAATTAATTGATTTTTAATTTGAGAGATGCCACACTATGAACGGTTAGTTTGATTTAGTCTCCTATGATAGCTAGTTTAGCTATTTATGTATATGAAAAAAATAGTTGTCCAATTCAAATTGAACATGTAACTCGGTTTCGATTTGGCTTAAAAATCACTACTCTTTATGTATGAATATGTGTAACTAGAAGTTAGAGTGAAGTTATAATTATATTTGAAGGAGTCATTATGATCTAATTGAGTTTGTGGTTAGTTATTAGTTCTAAATATTTTAAAGACTATAACTTACCCAAAAAGTAAAAACAAAAATAAAATTAAAAAACCATGAATGGGAGAGTAACTAAGTAGACCTTTGAAGTTAAGTAATCCTATACAGTGGGTGCGTTCCTGAATTGACTCTTGTTGAATTTATCTTTAAATTTTTTTTCCTATTGCACTTCAATTTGGTACCAAGAAGAATGATATTCAACATTGTTTAGAGGAAACTTTTTGAGGAACACTACAATAATACTCTCTCAGTTGATATGCTGAACATATTAATTAAGACACAAAAATCTCAAAACATGATCATGTAATCAGTGGTGAAACCACTGTGGGACTTGTAGGGGGTGCCCTGTTCAACTTCAAAGTATTATAAATTTCAATGCAAGATGATTTTATTATAGTGATATTTCAAAACATGTAAGAAGAAAAAAAAAATAAAGAAATGTTACCTTGGGAGGAAGGTGGTTTGATATAGACAGAGCAGAAATGTCATGTTTATGATGTACACGCTCCATTATTTCATGAACCTTTTGTTGATGTTCTAGCATTTTGCGAAGCATAGAGACCTAACAACACAAATTGTTGTTTGCATGAGTTTCAATATTATAGTGGCAATATTAAAAATTCCAATTTGAAGATGTCCCATTTTTATTGTTAGGACTGATTCCTTGACACACACACACACACAAAAAAAAAAAAAAATTAATGATATATGCAAGATTTTCTAAATTTTTTCAGATTACATATGAAAGGGATAACAAAGTATGGTTCTCATTTATTGCTTCCATTCTTGGGCAAGCAATGAAATTAAAAATGAGCCTTAAAGTATTTGCTATGTGGAGGTTGATGGCAGCCTATTGTAGCCTTTTTTCAAATATATATATATATTCTAAAATGAAGCTTGAAATATTGGAAAAAAACATTTTAGTTATTTTGAAAAAAACAAAATGAACATAAGAACTTGCGAAGTGAAATTGTCCTTCAAAGTGACTTTCAATAGATTTTTAAATTATCCTTTAAACGGGTAATAAATCAATGCTCCAATTTGACCCAACAATTATTTTCTAAAAAAGAGCCAAATTCATAAATAAACATCATTGTGACGGGAAGCAAAAAATGATAGACCAGGTAGGGAACCCATCACCTATTGATGTGCTTGTGTGTATCAATTATCAAAGCAACATTGCAAAAGAAATGAATCAAAAGACACAAAGAATCATTGCCATACCTCTCTTTCAAGCTCCTCTCTCTTCTGCTGCCCACCAAGCTTCTTCTTTCTCTATCACCACAAAGAAATCATAACATAAGAAAGTGAACAGAAAATAAACAAGAAAATGAAAGAAACCATTAAACCACAAATTTTTGTTTTTTCTTCCCTTCCAATTATGCTTTCACCACCACAAATCACTTATGTTTTTTTTTCAACAACAACCCACAAGGGAAAAAAATTCAAAATGTTGTGTTAGAGAAAATAGAGGAGCAAATAGCTTAGAAGAAAATGAAAGAAAACATCATCTAAACCACCACTTTTTTCTTCTCTTCCTTGATAACTTCATATTTAGGGCTCATTTGGAAATCTATTTTTTAGTGATTTTTTAGGAAAATGTTTTAAAAAAATAAAGAAAATAATTTTACAATTTGTTATAACTTTTTGGCTAAAAATCATGCTTCTCAAACAAGCCCATAAACCAACCTTCGAATTCATGGTTAAATCATAAATGAATAAACATGCTCTCACCACACCAACCATTCACTAATTTTTTTATCAGCAAAATGAAAATTTTATTAAATCAAAATAAAGAAATACATTGAGATAATAAGAAATTTAAATAAAAAAAAAAAACACTTCATCTCTAAGGTCATGTTTGTGTTACCGTTTCAGCGGCAGAACTACACTAGGATGATTGTGGGTTCCACCCATAGCATGTTTAGTGATGACTTGGAAGAGCTGCGTGATAATGTGAGCGGTTTAGTAATCCCCCTCAATAAGGGATTAGCTTGGCTAGGAAAAGCGTAGAATTAGGAAAATAGTAAGCCGATTAGGTCTATTTGGTCGTCTACCCCCAACATCCGATCGGTTGACCGGAAGTGCATTTTTTTTTTTTTTTTGGCAATTGAAACCTATTATTTTTTTTAAAAAAAAAATTATTTGTTTTAAATATTTTTTAATACATAAATTATTATTTTTTAGATTTTTAAAAAAAGTAATTTAACAATTCCATCACTAACTATATTCAACACTATATCATCAAAACAAACACACTTTTACCTATTTTCCTCACTAACAATCCACATATTAACAATCTTTTTATTAATCATTCCATCGCTAACAATTCTATCTAATCTAATCCGCCAAACAAGCGTGACATAAATGACGCATTCCAAGTAGTCTGACATATACCCCATATCAAATCTCAAGCCTTAAGCAACATCAGGAGGGGTGGTCGAATTCATGATCTCCTAGTGGGCAAGAATTCTGATCAACTGAGTTAGTCATAGTCGGTTAAGAAATCAAAATTGGGTGTTAAAGAAAACTTACATTAATCTTGGTAGGCTGGCGAACCACCAAATCCATCTGACTCGCCATGGAAACCGAGCCGCACCACAGCTTTAACCTGCTCCAAGGCCTTGAAAAAATGTTAGAACAACATGGGATGGAAGGGATTTGAGGATGATAATCATCAAATTTGGTAGGAGTACTAGGATTAGATTTGAAGCAAGTATGTTGGGTTGTTGTTGTTGTTGTTGTTGACGTTTGAATTGAAGAGAGAAGGGGTTGGGTGGTACTAGTATGAGAAGATGAGAGGGAGCTTTCAGACTTAGATTTATTTTTCTGGTATTGAGCTAACCGTCTAAGAAGTGTATGGTGGGACATCATACATATATGATAGAGTTGTGGGCTTGTTGCTTGGCGTAGAGTTTTTTCTTCTTCTAGGCCTAGCACAGTTTTATACTATTGCCTTGTTTGACTAGCTTTACAATAAGGTCTTATGATGTATGCTTATAGCAAAAGGTAACAAATGATGTATTAAAATCTCATATGCAATATTTATTTTACATGTATAAAATTTGATTATAAAATTAGACACATCTTTTTTAATAAATTTCATCTGATGTAAGAGGGTTGTGTCTGATTCTGTAATTAGATTTTGTACACTTGAAATTTTGTAAACAAAATTTATGTACAAAAAAATTTACCAGAATGATGTGTCCATAATAGTTTTGAAATAACAAGTGATTTTCATAAGCCTTTTGGTTTGAAATGAATGAATATCATTTTGATATATCATTTTATATGGATTTTATGTATAACTTTTCTATTTTTTTTATTACTTTCTGTTGGAAATGGTTTAGAAATTCTGCGTTAATAACAGAATTTTTTCCTAAGTTTGGTCTATTTTTTAGGTGGGCCCCGTGCGTCGATTTTCGCGGGTCAAAGTGGTAACGCGTTCTATGCCGCGTTGTGATTCACGTGGTATATTTGGTTGCTCAAAACCATTGCCGAGTGAATGGGAAATTGAAGCCAAAGTATGCTCCATAGAAATGGAGTTTTTGTGAAAAATCCTTAACGGTTTGAATAAGGCTTGTCCCACATTGATTTGGTGGGAAGTTTTGAATGAGTTTATAAGGCATGGGATTGGAACTTGGGGTATGCCCCAAGGGGTACCCAAGTGTTTTAGAGAGGGAGGTTATGGGCAAAATGGGTTAGACCCATTAGACCCAAAAATCACCACACGCGCGCGCGTCGCCACCGATCTGTTGGGCGGGCTTATTCGGCCCAATACCTATCTTTTTGGGCCAAAAATATTTAAATTTAATTTTATTTTTTGATAAAATAAAATCCAGAATACAAATTATTTCCAGAAATAAACTGGTCCCAGGGCCCTTTCCGTTTTTTATCTGTTTGAATTTTGAACCCAACAGATTCAAATCTGTTTAAATTCAAAACCAAACAAGTTTCATACCTGTTCAAATAGGTTTGCACCTGTTTAATTCAAAACCTGCAACCACCACTACATCTATAAATAGGACAGCCCTCATTTGATGTTTAACACATTCAGAAAATTCGTACTTCACCTCTGCAAATTTATTCTTTATTTTGCTGCATTTAATTTTTGTGAGAAAGAGTATAAACACTTAGTGTGTTCGTTAGGCAAATAATTTATAGTGCTGCTATTGTTTGTAGTTGATCATTTCATCCTGGGAGATAGAAGTCCATATTATGAAAGCACCGTGGAGAGGACGAATCTGTCTTAAGGACACAGTGTTAAACACTAGACTTGATCAGATATTTATTAGAAGAAATTAATCAAGTAAGTTGTTTAATTTATTATTCTGTTTTATTTGTTTATTAAATCAGATTTTAATTTTCTTTTTGTAACAAAATAAAATCTGTTTTTATTTATTTATTTATTTATTTATTTATTTATTTCTAGTTTGATTTTTGTAATCAAACAAATTCTCTCGTTTCCTTTATTTCTTTATATTCTTGTTGTTGTTTAGTACACAACAGAATTTAATCTATTTAAATACAGTGAAGATTGTCCAACAATCTTAAGACAGATTATTTTTTGGTATCTTCATTTTATTTAATTTTCTGTGATTTCATAAAGACATATTCTGGTTAGAAAAACAAATAGTGGTTATGCTATTTGACAGATAATAGTAATATACTGTCTCTTTTCTTTGACAACTAATAGTAATATACTGGTGTCATTAACAATTGCAGAATATTAATTTGTGTTACACAAAATTATTATGGTATTTTATTCTTCTAGTTTTAGTAACAAGGAAAATAAAATTATTTTGTGTAATAATTTATTTTCTGGTTTTAGTAACTAGAAAATTAATTTGTGTTTTAATTTTTCTGATTTTTGTAATTAAAAATTATGGCTATTGCTACTGAAATTGTAACTGGAAGTGGTACTCCGATTGTTACACCAACACCGGTCCCTATCCAGAACCATGTTCATGTACCAATAAATCATGGAGAAAAACCGAAAAAATTTAGCGATACTGAGTTTAAGAGATGGCAGCAGAAGAAGTTGTTCTATCTTACAACTCTTAATTTGGGTTTCTCCATAAAGAGGCTCCAGCACTTAAAGAGGGTGAAAGTAATCGGCAAGTTGTTGCCGCTATAGATGCTTGGAAACATTCAGCTTTCCTGTGCAGAAACTACATCCTCAGTGGCCTTGACAACATGTTGTATAATGTTTACAGTCCTCTGAAAACAGCAAAAGAATTATGGGATTCTTTGTTGAAGAAATACAAGACAGAGGATACCGGCACGAAGAAATTTGTTGTCGGTAAATTTCTGGACTTTGTTATAATAGACTCTCAAACGATGATTTCTCAAGTTCAAAGTTTTCAATTAATTTTACATGATATTCATTCTGAGGGTATGTCTCTAAGCGAGTCTTTCCAAGTCGCTACTTTAGTGGAAAAGTTACCACCGACTTGGAAAGATTTCAAAAATTATTTAAAACATAAACGCAAAGAGATGACCATGGATGAACGTATTGTAAGACTGAGAATTGAGGAAGATAACCGAAAGGCTGAAAAAAGGAATGGGAAAAATCTCATTGAGTCCAAGGCTAATGTGGTTGAACAAGTTCATAAACCACATAACAAAAAGAGGAAGTTTACTGGAGATGGTCCTAAACAAGGCGATAGTAACAAGAAGTTCAAAGAAAAATGCCATAATTGTGGCAAGACTAGACATCGAGCTTCTGACTGCCGCCGCCCTAAAAATGATCATGGAAGTACAAGCAAGAAGACTACCAATCAGGCCAATGTAACTGAACTAGATTACATCTCTGACGGAATGAATGACATCAACCTCTCTGGTGTGGTGTTTGAGGCTAATTTGGTTGGAAATCCCGAGGAATGGTGGGTTGACACTAGGGCAACTCATCATATTTGTGCGGACAAGAAGATGTTCACTACCTACAATGAGGCTGCAAATGGTGAACAACTTTTTATAGAAAATTCTTCTACTTCTACTGTGGCTAGACAAGGGAAAGTGATCTTGAAGATGACATCAGGAAAAGAACTGACCCTCAACAACGTACTGCATGTACCTGACATCCGGAAGAATTTAGTTTCTGGTTCTTTGTTAAGTAAAAATGGTTTTAGGCTTGCTTTTTAGTCTGATAAATTTGTATTAACAAAGAGTGGTATGTATGTTGGTAAGGGATACATGAGTGATGGTCTCTTTAAGTTGAATGTAATGACAGTTGTACCGAAAGTTGCTATGAATAAGAATAACACATCTTTTGTTTATATTCTTGAGTCGAATTTATGGCATGGTAGATTAGGACATGTAAATTATGATGCTTTGCATAGATTAATTGGTTTGGATTATATACCAAAGTTTGAAATTAATCCTAATCATAAATGTGAAATTTGTGTAGAAGCGAAACTAACTAAGGCTCCATTTAAATCGGTTGAAAGGAAAACCAAACCTCTAGAATTAATTCATACTGATGTATGTGATCTAAAATTTATTCAAACTAGAGGAGGAAAAAAATATTTCATAACATTTATCGATGATTGCACAAGATGTTGTTATGTTTATTTACTTAGAAGTAAAGATGAAGCCTTAGAAATATTTGAACTCTACAAAACAAAAGTTGAAAATCAACTTGGTAAAACCATTAAAATGGTTAGAAGTGATAGGGGTGGTGAATATGATGCACCATTAAATGAATTTTGTGCACAACATGGCATTATTCACCAAACTATAGCACCTCATTCTCCACAGCAAAATGGAATTGCTGAAAAGAAGAATAGAATCCTAAAAGAAATGATAAATGCCATGTTACTAAGTTCAGGCTTACCACAGAACTTGTGGGGGGAAGCAATATTGTCTGCTAATTATGTTCTTAACAGAATACCCCACAAGAAAACTAACAACACTCCTTATGAATTGCGGAAAGGTCGATCGCCTTCCTACAAATACTTTAAAGTGTGGGGGTGTTTGGCAAAAGTTGAAGTTTCTGTTCCTAAAAAGACTAAGATTGGACCAAAAACAGTAGATTGTGTGTTTATTGGTTATGCTCAGAATAGTAGTGCAGATCGATTTCTGACTTATAAATCAGGAATACCTGATATAAATGTGAACACTATTATAGAGTCAAGGAATGCTGGGTTTTTTGAACATGTCTTTCCTTACAAGAAAGGACAGGAATTAAGTTCACAGAAAATAACTTATGATTGTACACAAAGTCAAGAGACTAATGACAATCAAACACAAGAGACTAGTAATGGTCTCGACCAACAGGATTTAACTGATGATGAACCAAAAAGAAGTAAGAGAGCGAGAACATCAAAATCCTTTGGTCCAGATTTTCTGACATACCTGTTAGAAAATGAACCTCAAAGCTTTAAGGCAGCAATGACAGGTCCTGAAGCTCCTTTGTGAAAAGAGGCTGTTAATAATGAAATTGAGTCCATTATGAAAAATCATACTTGGCAATTGGTGGATCTTCCACCAGGTTCTAAACCTCTTGGCTATAAATGGATATTCAAGAGAAAAATGAAAGCAGATGGTTCAATTGACAAGTATAAAGCAAGATTTGTAGTTAAAGGTTACAGACAAAAAGAAAGTCTAGACTATTTTGACACATATTCTCCTGTGACAAGAATAACATCCATTCGCATGCTTATTTTTATAGCAGCGTTGTTTAATTTAGAAATACATCAAATGGATGTTAAGGCAGCTTTCTTGAACGGTGATCTAAATGAAGAGATCTATATGGAGCAACCCGAAAGGTTTGTAGTGTCAGGGCAAGAAAAGAAAGTTTGTCGGCTTGTAAAGTCTCTTTATGGATTAAAACAAGCACCTAAGCAATGGCATGAAAAATTTGATCATGCAATGCTTACTAATGGCTTTAAGATAAACGAATGTGACAAATGCGTCTATGTTAAAAACACTGACCACGGTTATGTCATAGTTTGTCTTTATGTGGATGACATGCTTATCATTGGAAGTAGTCAAAACATGATCAAATTAACTAAGCAAATGCTAAACAAAAGATTTGATATGAAATATATGGGGGTCACAGATGTTATATTAGGAATGAAAATTACTAAAACATCTGACGGATATGCATTATCTCAATCACATTATATTGAGAAAATTCTTGGTAAATTTATCAAGGATGATATGAATTTAGCTAGAGCACCCGTAGACGTCAATCTTTATTTATCAAAAAATAAAGGTGATGCAGTGTCTCAGTTAAAATACTCCCAAATCATTGGAAGTCTAATGTACCTAATGCATTGTACTCGTCCTAATATAGCTTATGCTATCAGTAAATTGAGTAGGTACACTAGTAACCCGGGAGAAGACCATTGGAAAGCGATCATTCGGGTTCTTAGATATCTAAGATTTACTCGTGATCATGGTTTGAACTTTACTCGATATCTAGTAGTACTCGAAGGTTATTGTGATGCCAATTGGATATCAGATACTAAAGATTCAAAATCCACAAGTGGATATGTCTTTACTCTGAGAGGCGCTGTTGTTTCTTGAAAATCCACAAAGCAAACATGCATCGTACGATCCACAATGGAATCCGAGTTCATTGCTTTAGACAAAGCAGGAGAAAAAGCAGAATGGCTTCGTCACTTCTTAAAAGACATTCCAATGTGGCCAAAACCTGTGCCAGCTATTTGCATTCATTGTGATAGTCAATCTGCAATAGGCAGGGCACAGAATCATATGTATAACGGTAAGTCACGACATATTCGTCGTCGACATAATACCGTTAGGCAATTGTTGTCAAATGGAATAATCTCAATAGATTATATAAAATCTAAAGAAAATATTGCGGATCCGTTAACAAAAGGTTTGACAAAAGAGCTAGTGTATAGGTCATCGAAGGGGATGGGATTAAAGCCTATTACATAAGAGTCGTCATAATGGTAACCCTACTTATATGACTGGAGATCCCAAGAACTAAGTTCAAAGAGACAATTAAGTTATGTGTGGCTCGCTAGAAATCACCAAGGGATTAAAATTCCTTACCCATTCTTATGGTGAGAGTGATATCTGCAACATGTGTTGTCTGCAAGGGTATAAGGATAAGCTTTGCTTTTAATGATTACTTATATCTTGATTGAGGCAAAAAAATCAAGACAAGTATAAAGAGATGCTTACAATAAGAATCACCTATATGAGTGTCGAACTGGGGCCGGTTCTATGAGAATGAAGAGGCTAAATTCTCTAGAAACATTCATGAAAACCAGGAGCGTTCAAGGCCAAAATGAACACAACAGTGAGAACCACGATGTGTTAGAAGATATTTTGTGTGAAATCTATTGTCTTGGCTTACATAAACGGCTGAACAATTCAAGGCATCGCGTCCATTGGTTAGCCAGTAAGTCCGATAGGTTATCACTAGGGAAGGTTCAAGGCCGAAAGCTACCTATCCTGATGCAATATATTTTCGACTTATACTCTTTCGATAAAGTCTGCGTATTGTTGCATTTCCGTTGTCATCAAATTCCATTCATATGGGGGATTGTTGGAAATGATTTAGAAATTCTGGGATAATAACAGAATTTTTTCCTAAGTTTGGTCTATTTTTAGGTGGGCCCCGTGCGTCGATTTTCGCGGGTCAAAGTGGTAATACGTTCTATGCCGCGTTGTGATTCACGTGGTATATTTGGTTACTCAAAACCATTACCGAGTGAATGAAAAATTGAAGCCAAAGTATGCTCTATGAAAATGGAGTTTTGGTGGAAAATCCTTAAAGGTTTGAATAAGGCTTGTCCCACATTGATTTGGTGGGAAGTTTTGAATGAGTTTATAAGGCATGGGATTGGAACTTGGGGTGTGCCCCAAGGGGCACCCAAGTGTTTTAGAGAAGGAGGTTATGGGCAAAATGGGCTAGACCCATTGGACCCAAAAATCACCACACGCGCGCACGCGCCACCGCCGTCCATCCTGTCGGTCGAGCGGGCTGGGCTGGGCTTAGGCTTGGGTGCGTGGTGTGAGGTTGGGTTGGGCTTGTTCGGCCCAATACCTATCTTTTTAGGCCAAAAACATTTGAATTTAATTTTATTTTTTGGTAAAATAAAATCCAGAATTCAAATTATTTCCGGAAATAAACTGGTCTGGTTTTACTGTACACCCAAACAGGGTGTGACAACCCTCACCACTGATTAGTGCTAATCTATGATTAAGCATGTTAAATGACTGATTGACTGAAATCCTGAACTGATTGATTGAGTGTATAGTTTAAGTACATTTCTATCTGTTGACTGTTAAATGATCTGTTCATGTTTTGCGCTTTAAACTGTAAATTGAAGGCCTTATCGGTGGCCGAATCTGAAATCGAGTAATGTTTTATTCTAGTTAGAATTTATGTGATTTTATGGTATATTTAATTGAAATATGATTTGGTATGATTAAATTAGATTTAATAATGTTAAATTACATAAGTTGGCTTTATTTACCTAGTTGCCATTGAGTGGCCTTTCTCTACATCAATATTTGGGACTTGATTAGGAGCTTTTGACACTTTATTCTCAGCCCCTTTCCCTATATCAAACCGACTAGAGAGAGAGAGATAGGAGATAGATTGATTTCAACCAAATTGGCTTGAAGCCTTAGGAGATTGAAGGATTCCTTGCATATTGAGCTTCTACATTTAAAATTGGAGACTTAAAGTAGAGAATTTACCTTCTTGTTCATATTTTGGGTTGGTTCTTGCATGGTTTAGAGGATTGTTGGAGTTTAGAGCCAAGTTATGGCTTAAATTGTTGAATTGAAGCTTGAATCATGCATGCATGTACATATTCTTGCATTTTAAAGTTGATTTTCATGAAATCTTGCATGCAAGTTTACATTCTTATTCTAGTCCATGAGTTAATCATGGTTTTGAGTTTAATCTTGCTTTGGATCATGTTTTGAGGCATTAGAATTCACTAGAATTCATGCACGTCATATGTTCTACATGTTCATGAAAAGTTCTTTGAAATTGTGTTTAATTGAACTACCTTTGGGCTTTGATTTCTCAAATTGATCTTTGAAACATGTCATATTATGAGTTTACAAGTGTTTTCCAGAAAATTAGCCCAAAGGATCGAATTTGATGCTTTAAAGTTGAGTTTTGAGCTTGAGGTTCAAATCTGGAAATTCCAGATTTTGGACTCACGCTCGAGCGTACATACTGAGTTCATGAAGTCCACTCGAGCGGGGAAAGTGACACTCGAGCGGAAAATGCGTGTATCCAATACTTTGCATGTGTTTACAGTCCGCTCGAGCGGGGGAATGCACGCTCGAGCGAGGACTTGTGTCACGCTCGAGCGAGGCTCTTTTGTCTACATGTCCGCTGGAACGGGGAATCCCACGCTCGAGCGACACCCTGTTTCAGCAAAATTTTGAAAAGTGTTTTTACATGCATCTTTGCATCCTCATTCCATCCTAGGTATTCTTAGGCCTAGTTTAAGGCATCTTAATGAGGATATTGATGTAGAACCACACCGAGGCAAATTAAGGATTAAGTTATTATTTCCCAACTGTGTAGCTTAATGTGTGTTCGTTTTGTAACTGTATAGGGTTGGCATCCGAGGACGCTCTAGCTACTTATAGCCCAGTGCTCTGTGAGTAACAATGTTGTAAAGATATGTTCAATCATGAATATTTTCTGAATGAACAACTGTACTGCTTTCTAAAATGACATTTCTTACTGAATGAATGTTTGTCCTATTTGTGAACTGTATTCGTGGCATCCATAGCAATTTACTGTTACTGTACTGTACTGCTATTGTCACAGAGATCTCTGTCGATTCCCATGTTTGGAACCACTACTGTTTACTGATATGATGGCCATCAACTAATTGTTCGGTCTGTTAAGACCTACTGTACTGTTTTGTTATTGGATGTACCACATATGACTGTTATAGTTTTTGAATGCCTGTTATGGCATGAAATATGAGCTACAAACTGAATGACTGATATACTGATAAATGACTGTTTTCAATACTGAAAGGACATTCATTCTTAACCTCTTTACGCATATGTTATTCACTGGGCTTTAGCTCACTGCTCATATATATATGTAGGTGTTCAGACACCGGACTGTTACTAGAAGCGTCAGGCTAAGCCCTTGTTTTGTCAAGCCAACCTTTGTGCCTCACTTCGAGATTCCAGATCTGTTCAAGCTAAGGCTGCTTTTGAGATGTCTCAGATTCACCCTATTTGTCTCTGTTACGTATACACTGAATGATATTTGTACTGTACTGTTATGGTGGGGATTTGGTCCCTAACCTGTATGCCTGTAAATGATGTATGTATATACTGTTTTTGTTCTGAATATGCATATGTTATGAAAAATCTTTTTGCATACAGACTGTCACAGCTCATTGGACATCTTTTAATTACTGTTTTGGCTTTCGCCAGCCCCTGTACTCTGTATTACTGTTTTACTGTTAAGCAGGCCTTCGGTAATCTCGAATTACTGGCCGGTTATGGTGCTAAACCCATAGGGGCGGGTTTGGGTCGTGACACAGGGCCCTTCCCGTTTTTTATCTATTTGAATTTTGAACCCAACAGATTCAAATTTGTTTAAATTCAAAACCAAACAGGTTTCATACCTTTTCAAACATGTTTGCACCTGTTTAATTCAAAACCTGCAGCCATCACTACATCTATAAATAGGACAGCCCTCATTTGATGTTTAACACATTCAGAAAATTCGTACTTCACCTCTGCAAATTTATTCTTCATTTTGCTGTATTTAATTTTTGTGAGAAAGAGTATAAACACTTAGTGTGTTCGTTAGGCAAACAATTTGTAGTGCTGCTATTGTTTGTAGTTGATCATTTCATCCTGGGAGATAGACGTCCATATTCTGAAAGCACCGTGGAGAGGACGAATCTGTCTTAAGGATATAGTGTTAAACACTAGACTTGATCAGATATTTATTAGAAGAAATTAATCAAGTAAGTTGTTTAATTTATTATTCTGTTTTATTTGTTTATTAATTCAAACTTTAATTTTATTTTTGTAACAAAATAAAATTTGTTTTTATTTATTTATTTCTAGTTTGATTTTTGTAATCAAACAAATTCTCTCATTTCCTTAATTTCTTTATATTCCTATTGTTGTTTAGTACACAATAGAATTTAATCTATTTAAATACAATGAAGATTGTCCGACACTTTCTTCTTCTTTTTTTCTTCTCTATATATACAATCATGTATTCTATGAATACATAAAATCTTGGTAAAATGACTAACACAACCCTCTAAAATGAATTTATACTCTCTTGAATGTCTTCATTGTGGCCCAAAAAGAAGAAAAAAAAGGGGGAATGAATGCAAAGGGAAGAAAAGTGGGCATGCATTAAAGAACATTGGATTTTGGGAATTTGAAATGGATTTTTGTTAGAGCAGGCTTTGATTCGGAATTAATCGTGAGCTACTTATTTTTTAAAACTAGATGAAATTTAAATGTATTTAGGTTTCAAAATTACTCAAATCTTTCAAGAAAATGATATAAAAATAGATGAAATTTAAATGTACATAGATTTCAAAATTACCCAAATCTCTTTATTGTTTGAAATGTCACTGATCTACTGCCCATTTTTTATTGGAGAAATGGTGTGATGTGTTGACCACATTTTGGAAAATTATTAAATAGTTTTCATGTTAGATTATTTATATGGTGTTCACGACAAATAAAAATTACAAAATAAACTTTTTATTTAATTACTTGACAAAGGTAAATTAACATTAGTTTATTCATAAAATTTTCAACTATGTCATGCTACATGTACTTTGAATTACTGATTAGTTATTCCTAAATTTTTATACAAAATTTAATTGTTAAATTTTTTATCATCACTCCAATTGGTATTTTTTTTTGCCTAGTACAATTTGCATTAATAAATGTATAAAGAACATGTAAAGTGAGGTATAATTTGATTAAAAATTTTAGTTCTTCTAATTTACTTTTTTTTCATTGATACCTAAAATCATTATTTTTGTACAAAACATGAAGTTTTGGGATAAAAGCACTATGTAAATTGTACAATAATGATTCATCTCCCCTTTTCCCCCACCCCCTTTGACCCCCTCTCTCTCTCATTGGTTACATTTTCCTTTTCTTTTTCTTTTTTTTCCTGCTCCTCTAATCACCACCTGCCACGTGGCAAAGGGGGGTGAGGGGGTGACCCCCAAAAGGGGGTCCCAAGCATTATTCTAAATTGTATTAGGTAGGTCACACTAAATTACTCTTGTGATTTAATGCAAATACATACAAGGAACATAGCCTAAAAATAAAACAAGAAGATAAGTTCGTATTATCTAAATATTTAACATTTTTCCATTGGAAACTTAACCAAATCTAATATTTGAGTTGCATTTACACTTGAATCTTATCACTGCGTTTGGTTTTTAATCCATTGCAAACTTAACCAAATCTAATATTTTAGATTTTTTAATTTTTAATATTTTAATCAATTTTTTCTGTTTTTAAATTCACTTAATTTAGATACACATAAAAAAATTTAAAATTGTGAAGAAATCGTTAAAAAAAGACATTAAATACAAAAAAAATAGTATATTATAGAATTTCTTTTTTGTATTTATTGAATTATTTTTTGATTTTTTTGAAAATATTTATTTTTTAAGTATATTTAGATTATGTACATCTAAAAAATGAAATAAAAATATCTAAAATACTAAAAAAGTTCAGTAAAAATAACAAAATATATCAAAAAATTCAAAAACTATTTTTTAAAAGCTAAAAATATCAAACAGAGTGATTATTGTTTTTTTTTTATTATTGTCAATTTCAATAGAAATTTAGAAAGAAAAAAAAAAAGAATATTGTGAATGAAATATAAATTTTTTTTTTTCTTGTTCAATCTGAAGGGTTTGGGTCGTCTCCCATCCCAATCCAATCTGGCCTATTGGGCCCACTTTTGGATTCCATTTCGATAATTTAAACCATTCATATTTTAGAATTTGTCAAGTATATCATCTCTGTAAAAAATTAAGTTGATCGGCTAATGAAAACTACGTGTTCAAATCAATTTGTATGAACCATTTATCTTCTCACCGTTTATTTTTTTATACAAAACTGATTCGAACACATGGTTGTCGTTATCCGATTGACTTGATTTTTTACAAAAATAATGTACTCGTCGAATTCTAAATTGTGAACAATCTGAATGATCAAAACGAAGTGTAAATATAAGCTCAATAGACTGGACAATAACTCTCCAGTCTAATTTGGGACTAGAGAGATGTCAATCCTTAATCTAAGGACTCGTTTGGCAACTATATGTTTTAATCAAAAAGTCATTATAAATTATTACATCACTCTCTTTATCTTTTTTACATATATTTTCATAAAAAACTAAAAAATTATTGAAATAACTTGTTTTCAATCGAGTCTTAAAAGTCCACATCTATATATATTATATAAGGAAAATAGTCTTTCTAACTCACAAGGCTTGTGGAAGCTCAAATATCTCTATCTTAATTTCTTAATTTTCTAATTTAAAAAAAAATAAAAGCAAATTTCCCGCCTTAGCATACCATTTAATTTGACTATCATATTACCCTATATCATATTGCCATATTGTCCACTACTACCTATTAACCTAAACCCTATCATATTATACGCAACAGCCTAAACATTAACTTTGGGAGACAGAGTGAAAGAGAGTAAGACAGAATTTAGGAAGAAAAAGATTTAAAAGTCTACAAGTAAATTTTTCATTTATTTTTTAATATGGTGATTAATTTTTTAAATTGATTAAGAATGATTATATTATGGGATTTTTATTGATAAATTCTATTTAGAAGTGTTTAAACTCAATAAGTTCATGAAGGAATTTTTTAACCCATTTAATCCCATGTATGTATAGTTTTATTCCATAAAGTCATTTTTCTTGATTTACACTATTTTCTTAGTCACTTATGCCCTTATATTTAATTTTGATACCCTTATAAATATTTTTTGAACGGTTAGCAATTTTATGATGTGAACATTCATATTTTAAAATTCACATTGGTAGGAATGTAAAATTGGCTCGTGGGCAGCCCGAAACCCACCCGCGAGCCGGGGCGGGCCCGGCCCGTTGACAATGTGAATATTCACATTGACATGTTAACATTCACATTAATAGGAGTGTAAAATTGGCCTACGTCCTGTGGCGGCGCGAACCCGCCCGCGGCCCATGGGCGGCCCGGGGCGGGCCCGGTCCGGCCCGTTGACAATGTGAATATTTACATTGACATGTTAACATTCACATTGATAAAAGTATAAAATTGGCCCGGCCCATGGGCGGCCAAAAGCCCGCCTGCCGACCGAGGCGGGTCCGGCCCGACCCGTTGACAATGTGAATATTCGCATTGAAATGTTAACATTCACATTGATAGGAGTGTAAAATTAGCCCGCGCCTCGTGGCTGCCCGAAACCCGCCTACGGCCTATGAACGGCCCAGGGCGGGCCTGGCCCGGCCTGTTGACAATGTGAATACTCACATTGATATGTTAACATTCACATTGATAAGAGTATAAAATTGGCCAGCGGGCCCGACCCGGCTCGTTGACAATGTGAATATTCACATTGGCATGTTAACATTCACATTGATAAAAGTATAAAATTGGCCCGTAGCCCGAGGCGGGCTTGGCCCGACCCGTGACAATGTGAATATTCACATTAACATGTTAACATTAACATTGATAGGAGTGTAAAATTTGTCCGCTGCCCAAAGCTTGCCCGCGGCCCGGGATAGGGCCGGCCCGGCCCGTTGACAATGTGAATAATCACATTGACATGTTAAAATGCACATTGATAGGAATGTAGAATTAGCCCGTGGGCTGCCCGAAGCCCGCCCACGGCCCAGGGCAGGCTCGTTTCGGTCTGGGCCAGAGCATGTCTGAGACCCTAGGTTAGGGCCTAGGTCATCACTTTGAGGCCCAGCCCGGCCCATCGGCCCGTTTAAGGCCCATTCAAGACTCAGTCCGAGGCCCAGCCTGCCCGAGGCGCAATGTATTTTTTTGTGAAAAATAATAAAATTTTGGCAGAAAAAATTAAAAAAAATTAAAAAAAAATGGCCAGGCCCACCTAAGCTCAAGGCTAGGCCCAGGTCCATCGGCCCGACCCGAGGCTCGATCCATCGGCCCGTCCAAAACCCGAATACCCTTGTGCCACGGCTAGGGCTTGGGCTTAATTTTTTGACCCGTGGGCCGACCCGACCCAGCCCGGGAAAGGCTCGTTTGGGCCCAGGCTCGAGCCTAGTCCGAGACCCTAGGCTAGGGCCTGGGCCATCACTTTGAAGCCCGACTCGGCCCATTGGCCCGATTAAGGCCCATTCAAGGCTCGGTCCGAGGCCCGACTTGCGCCGAGGCCTAGTATCTTTTTTTGTGGAAAGTAATAAAATTTTGGTAGAAAAAATTAAAAAGAATTAAAAAAAAATGGCCTGGCCAGGCCAGCCCTGGGCCGCCCACGGGCCGTGGGTGGGTTTCGGGCAGCCACGAGGCACGGGCTAATTTTACACTCCTATCAATGTGAATGTTAACATGTCAATGTGAATATTCACATTGTCAACGGGTCGGGCCGGGCCGGGCCCGCCCTGGGCCGCTGGCCAATTTTATACTCTTATCAATGTGAATGTTAACATATCAACGTTAATATTCACATTGTCAATAGGCCGGGCCGGGCTCGCCCCAGGCTGCCCCCGAGCCGTGGGCGGGTTTCGGGCAGCCACGAGATGCAGGCTAATTTTACACTCCTATCAATGTGAATGTTAACATGTCAATGTGAATATTCACATTATCAACGGACTGGGCCCTCCCCGGGCCGTGGACGGGCTTTTGGCCGCCCATGGGCCGTGGGCTAATTTTATACTCTTATCAATGTAAATGTTAACATGTCAATGTGAATATTCACATTGTCAACGGGCCGGATCGGGCCCACCCCAGGCCGCCCATGGGCCGCGGGCGGGTTTTGCGCCGCCACGGGACGCGGGCCAATTTTACACTCCTATTAATGTGAATGTTAACATGTCAATATGAATATTCACATTGTCAATGGGCCGGGCCCACCCCAGCCCGACTCGAATTTTTTCGGGCACCTACGAGGATCGACATGGGTTGGGCCCCTACACATTGACGATATGAACATTCACATTGACAGTGTGAACATTCATATTAAGGGTATTTTGGTAATTATGTTACCCATAGGACTTATTGAAACATAAGAAAATAATGTGAACTAAATGGAACATAAGTAGATGAAAGGGTATTTTGGTCTTCTTATCTCAAATAGGACCTAATAGAATAGTCAAAAGAATATGGATTAGATGGAATAAAGCTCTTAGAAAGTGGATTTATCAAAAAAGTTCTCTTATATTATTAGATTCACATAAAGTATTAACTATTTGGGTGATACACCAATAAATCCCAAATTAACAACTTATACACTGTTTAGTCCCAAATGTTTTTTTATGAACCGAACAGTCTCATTCTATGGGTAATGACCATTGAGGGCATATACATTGTGGCCGTCACTGGTAATACTAATGGGCAACGTTGGTAATTTAATAATGTGAAAATACGGAATTAGGCCGGCAGTTTGTTATGCTGTTACATTAGTCATTCCTTATTCGGCGGTGGTGAGGTTCGATTTAAAGGAAACATTTGGGGTTTTCATAAGGAAATATACATCCGAAATCGGAAAGCGAATCTGTTGGGGCAAGGTAACACTACATTACGGAAACCCTAATTACAAATAATTTTTCAACTTTGTAGTGGTGATGTTGAGTGGGAAGACATTGTGGTTGAAGCGTAAGGGCCTCGTATACTTCGATTTTCAACTGCGGTTGCGATAATGATTCGAAGACGTTGTTACGTGTGGGGACGTCTGAGAATGACAAAAAAGAGTGGAGGTATGTTATTTTTGACCGTTTTGTTTTTTATTGTTGAAGTTTTTTTCTTTGATACGGAGAACAATCTTGTGGGGTTGTAATGTTGCTGTTTGTTGTTGTGTTTTTTTAGAGGAGTTGTGGTTGTGGCTAGTGTGTAAGTTCGATGTTTATGTTTTAGAGGAGTTGTGGTTGTGACTAGTGTTTAAGATTTGGGGTTTTCATGATGTTGTTGATTGTATTGGATGGAAAGTGTTAATGTCTCTGTTTTCATGATGTTGGTGATTGAGGCAATGTCAGATTGGAGTGTTTATGTGTTTTGTCGTGCAATTCTGGGTTGTAGGGCACGATGTTTATTTGTGTCTGGGTTTGTGATGTTCTGTAGTGTGGCAATGTGACGTTGTGTAATGTTAATGCTGTAATTATGTTTTGATCATGTTGTTGGTTGCATTGGGTAGGCAATGTTAGTAATGTTAATGTCTTAGTTTTGTTTCCAGAATATTGTAGGTTATGACAATGTGACATTGTAGTTTAAAAATTATGTGTTGATGATGTTGTTGGTTACATTGGGCAGCCAATGTTAAGGTTTTCTTTTTTTTGTGTTGGGTGTCTTGTTGTTTTTGGTGGTCAATGTTCATGTTAATGTGTATGTTTTGATGATGTTGTTGGTTAGATTGGGTGGTTAATGTTATTAATGTTAATGTTTTAATTATGTTTGCAGATTGGTGTTGGTTATTACAATGCAACATTGTAGTAAAAAAAATATGTGTTGTTGATGTTGTTGGTTACGTTGGTCAGACAATGTTAATGGCTCTGTTTTTGGTGTTGGTTGTCATGTTTTTTTCGGTGGTCAATGTTAATGTGCATGTGATCATGTTGTTGTTGATTATGTGAATTTAACAGTGTGGAATGTACGTGTTCTGTTAGGTAACTATCGGTTGTTTACGTTCTAATTACTGTTTGTTATTTGTGCAGGAGTGATTTTGAGGCAGTCACCACGGAAAAAAAGTGGTGGAGTGGCACGTGATGTGGGCGATTCTGATTTCACGTCAGAACCAAATGTTGCGAAAAGACAGGGGAAGATACCATACAAGGGGAAAAAACATAATGTCCATGTAGTGAAGAAAATGGAGGTTGACACTACCCGGCTAGCATATCGTTCCAATATAAATGGGGTTATCAAGACCGTGCTAGAAATAAATTTGACAGCAGCCCATGAACGACAACTGCGAAGAACACCATTTTGGGCAATGATTAGTTCCATCCGCCAACATAACTTGTCGCCGACTGCGTACAAAAAATGCGATGAGACAGTGTTCCGAATACTGCAGACATACAATCCTGAGGATGAAAAATTCTACATCGGGGGGAAAGGAGTTCCATTGCGTCGAATTGATATCCGACTTATTTTCGGCATTCAGTGCGGCATGGACCAGCTTGATTTAGCTCATGGGTCGAGGCCACCGTCTGATTTTATTCAACGTTGCTGCGATATTGTGGGGAGGATATCATGCAAAAAAATTAAACAACTATTGGATGATGCAGTACAGGGAAATGGTGTTAATGACGCGAAAGATGTCGCGAAGCTGCTGTCGTTATATATATGTGCGAAACTGTTTTTTACAACGACCGGAGAGTCTATCGGGTGGGCGTTCGTCCGAGTTATTGACAAACTAAGTACGATACAGTTGTATGATTGGGCTGCTGCAATACGTGCTGCATTAATTGCATCGCTGAACGAGTATCATGATCGGCCGGAAAGGGTAACCGGATGTGTAGTCGTTTTACTTGTAAGTTAATGTTTTTTTTTCATAATGTACTGTTTTTTTAGCGACTGACATGTTTGTATTGGTTTGTGAGCATGTCATGTTAATGAATGTGTTTGCAAATGTATTGCAGTTTTTTATTTGTGAACACACCAACCTCATTGAGGCAAAACAACACAGTGTACTGATTTTATCCAACCCCTACTGTCATTATACGCCTTGACCAATTTCTTCTCCATTTTGGGGCATAATACGCCAGTCCACTCCCTTGCCTTCACTCTACACTCCGCCATTTGTTCCATTATTTGACCCCTAACCATGTCGACCAACCTAGTAATTGGAAAATGACGCGCCTCCTGTATCCAGTTGTTAAAAGATTCAGCTACACTCGACCACATCTCACCGTAACGTTGCCCCCTAGAAAAGGATAATAACATTGAACAGAAATTTATTTTTAAAAAAACATACTACTAAGCATGTTAGAATATGTAAGAAATTGGAAAAAATTGAAGCCATTAAAATACTACGCAGAACGGGTACAATCAAACTTACATGAAATACGCATTAGCCCAGTGGGATGGATGCAAGTCTTTCAAAAAGTTTTCAACCACAGCCGGGCTACACTCTTTCAACATCTCTATTTTCTGATTATAAGATGGTATTGTAAGGGCATAAGCACATTCTCGGAGCTTCCGCATCAACCCAACTTTACGGGATGCATTAACGTATTTCATTCGGTCTCTCAAATTCATTTGAAGATGTAGCAAACAAAATGCGTGATATGCTGAAGGGAAAATAATTGGCATAGATTGTCAGAGACTCGCGTGACGATTCGATACGAATGTCAACGTACATCCGTCACCCATGACTTCTTTAAGATTTCGTAAAAACCACTCCCAATTTTGTTGATTTTCAGAATCAACAATTGCGAAGGCCACCGGAAACAAGCCTGCACAAAAATAGTAGACAAAAGCATAATTAGAGTACACGCCATGGAGTGCACATATGAAATTTTGCGTATGGTACATATATATGTAAAAGATTCATAACAAATAATCGGAAATGACATGTGACAAATTTTTTTCTTAGCACTGTAATAAAGGAAAAAATTTGACACGTCACCTTTATTGCCATCTTTTGCGGTAGCAGCTAACAAATTCCCCTTGAATCTACCTTTCAGAAACGTGCCATCCAAAAAAAGTAACGGCCGACAATGGTTGAACCCATCTATACATGCACGGAAGGATATAAAATACCGAACGAACCTCCCAGTTTGTTGGTGAAATTCAAGGTTAATGTAACTATTTGGGTTCTTCTCCATAACGGAATCACTGTACCACCTAAGTTGGTCGAATGACATAGCGTGATCTCCATAGACTTGACCTCTCACTTTCTCAACTCCTAACCACGCAACTCGGTAACTAATATCCAAACCGTAGTCATTTTTCATATCGAAAACAATATCCGTAGGACGCGTCAGTGGCAGAGCACGCACCCGATCTACGACAACGCTTAAAACCAAATTGGACCCCGTACGTGGGTTTGTATGTGTACGAACAGCAGCTCCACAATTATGCACACTATCCAACTTCTTAACACATAAAATCCCATTTGATGACAACACCCTCGCATGCACTGACCACGCGCATCCTGTGGATTCTGCAAACTTACAAACTGCCGTAATGCGAACTGAATCATTCTTCAAATACTTGAATTGAAACCCGCGTTTCACGGCATACTTGCATAATATTTCCCGAAATTCACTAACACCCCCGGCGAAACATTGTCCAACATGTGTAATCCCGAATGCCCATTGAGCAGACAAGAACGTCTTTGATTTGTTAGGACAATATGTTGGTAACAGATCCGTTTGATCATCCATACTGAACGTTTGATTACCAAAATTCGACTTCTGACCTTCATGGCAATACGCACCCCCGTAGTTACCACCCCTCGGAACGTCCCGGATCTGAATAAGAACATCAAAATGTTTCAGCCCAAATGACTTCGCAAGGCACAACATGTTTTGGATATCGTCATCGTTGTCAACCTTAAACTTCTTATACCCGGGGCCATCCCATAACATATACACTGCATCCCGTACCAAGTCGTCGAACTTGCACAAATATCATCGACCAGTTGCGTGAATGTCATATGTGGCTGCAACCGAGCAACAACATTGGTTTTCCCATAAGTGCACAACAACAACACAACATCCATACGTGTCACGCAACCCATAATCGAACCATTAGACGGCTAACGAGTACGACAATGAATGAATAATAACATCACAGTAGGCAAACAAGAAAACACATTTCACGAAAGGGAAACACTCATTGCAAGTAAAACACCGAAACAACAAAATTCGTAACCAAAAATATCATCACGAACACGTTACAATAAAGGGAAAAAAAAAAAGAAACAACACAACAGAGCATACATGAATGTTACCAGAACAAACAACCCGTAAGGTTAGCCGAAAAACGCAGAAATCATGTACCGAAACACAACTATTTACGGTGGTTATTTGGCAAAAACAGAGAAATAAAATCAGCCGTAACATGCACTACATACACAACACTCCCACACTGTACCCACTTTCAAAAACCTTAACCATTAAGCTACACAACAACACCCACTGACATTAAAACACAACCAACATAAAAATCTTTACAACCACAGAACATGAACAAAACAATGCGCTGAAGATATATCTAAAAGCCAGAATAGAACGAAGGTAACGTTACCAGAATCAACGTTGATAACACAATCATATGTAAAAATATTTACAACCACAAAACATCAAGAAAACATAGCGCTGAATATGTATGAGACAGCCACATGAAAACAAACGTGATGTTACAGGGATCGACGTAAAACAAACATGATGTTACAGGGATCGACGTTGATGTTGATGTAGTTAATGCGGAAACATTCAATACATCCACCCACAATAAAAAAAAGGCATAAAAAAGGAGAAAACAAGGAGACAAACCTATGTCACAAAGGCTTCTGATACACCAAACTCTGAACCAATGGCACAAAACAATGAACAGGTTACGATTCCACAAATCCCGTTTTTCCCAAACCCTTGCACACATTAACATTACAAATGTCCCAAATAAAGAAACCGACTCCCCACCAATTTAGGCAACAAACTTCCCACAAAAGAGGTATAATTGTAACCTGCAAAATAATCAAAATTAAGTAAATAACATTACCAAAAAAAAATAGGACTAAATGGTGCATAAGAAAACATTTAGGACTAAATGGTTCCACTTTTCAGAAAATAGGATTTATGGGTAAATTTTCCTAACTATTTATGTTAATTGGATTATATTTTGTGATTGTGATTGAACTTAATTTATTTTTCAATACGGCGATTGTATTTTTAATCTATGTTTTTAGAAAGAAAAAAAATGGATTTTATTTATTAGGTTCACATAAAGTACTCACTATTGATGATAATGATTAAATTGTATTTTGTAATTGGGTTTTTAACTCACTGTTTTATTTTATTTTTTAAATGATTGTGTTTTTAACTATCAATTAACTTAATTTGTGATTGGGTTTTTAACTCACTATATTTTTTGAATAGCCGATAGATGTTTTAATTTTAATTACTAGTAAAAAAATAATTGTATTTTTTAATTACCAATTGACTTCATTGCTTTTTTTATTTTTATGAACAAAAATGTGATTGTATTTTTTTACACTCCGTTTTGATCACACGGCAATTTTATTTTTTTAAATGATTGTATTTTTTTATACTCCATTTAATCTGTGTCTTTTGAAAAAAAAAATAAATTGTATTCATGTTTTTTTAATGCAATCACACTTTGATTGTATTTTTAATCTATGTTTTTTGAAAGAAAAAAAAATTAGATTGTATTCATTAGGTTTACATAAAGTACCCACTATTGATGATGATTCAATTGTATTTTGTAATTGGATTTTTTAACTCACTGTATTTTTTCAAAAAAAATGGTTGTGCGTTTTAACTATCAATTAACTTAATTTGTGATTGGATTTTTAACTCATTATGTTTTTTGAAAAAAATAATAATTTTATTTTTTTAATTACCAATTGATTTCATTGTTTTTTTTTTTTATGTGCAAAAATGTGATTCTGTTTTCTTACACTCTGTTTTGATCACACGGTGATTTTATTTTTTAAAATGATTGTTTTTATTTACACTCCATTTAATCTGTGTTTTTTAAAGAAAAAAAAAAGAAAGAAAGATTGTATTCATGTTTTTTTTAATACAATCACACGGTGATTATATTTTTAATCTATGTGTTTTGTAGAAAAAAATAGATTGTATTCATTAGGTTGACATAAAGTAACCACTATTAATGATGATTAGATTGTATTTTGTGATTATGATTGGATTTAATTTAATTTTTAATATGGTGATTGTATTTTTAATTTTTTTTTTTATAAATAAAAAAAATGAATTGTATTCATTAGTGTGGGGGCCGAATACATGGAAAAATCAGATGGTGCGTACCATTAGAAGACTGATATTAACCGGCTATATCCTACGAGAGTGGGGAGCCGAATATAATATATGTGTCGAATAAGTGTAAGTCCTTAGGGCCAAATAAAAGAAAGGACAATGATTAAAAAGTAGGCCCTAGCCCCAAGGATCAAAAAGAACAGGTATAAATACAGGAACAACGGTTGTAGAAAGGTATGTAAGAATCACTTCACAAAACTTAGTAAAGAAGCTATCCTGAGTGTCTGAACTAACTTGTCTGTCGCAGTGCTAATTCCGGCACCCCCGACCGGAGTGTTTGTGTCTTTTCAAGTGACTAGCTGAGGATCACTAGCGTCTCCCAGGATCTGAAGAGTATTTCCAAAACCACTTCTCCACAATTGACGTCATCTGTGGGAATACTCAAATACATCCATGGCAGGTGTAACTGAAGATCCTCCGGTAGCCATTGACGAGACCGCACAGGGAGATGACCTCACTCCAGCAAATATGCTCGGAAAATAAACCATCGCTGCAAGACGCGCCTTGAACTTCGACTCACCAACGACCTCAGCGCACGAGACAATGCAAGCGATCATCGAACAAGCAAAGCAGAATGAACACAGGCTGGAGAACATGATCGCTGAAAATGAACGTCTCCGTCAAGATTTGGCCCCCGAAGTTGCAAAATCGAGAGAAGCCATGCGCCAAAATCCCGAACGACCCCCGAGGGCCGGTGGACAACGACCCCGAGCCCGACCAGAGGATACCGATAGCGACTCCAACTCATTAACCACAGAGCTCAACAAGAAGGGACGATCTGAAACTCCCAGCTCCTCCGAAAAGAGTCTACATACAAGGAACAAGCGCAGGAGGAGCAGTTCAGACGAAGAGGACCAACACGATCCTTTTGTCCGACGAATTGCAAGGGCGACCCTGCCCAAGAAGTTCAAAGCTCCGTCATTCACTCTCTACGATGGAAAATCAGACCCCACTGATCATATCCGTCACTATAAGCAGGCCATGACATTGCATGCAGACAACGAAGCCCTCATGTGCCGAATATTCCCAGCAGCCTGGGGCCATTAGCTGTCAGGTGGTATTACAAGTTGGAGCCAGCCTCGATTAAAAGTTTCCATCAATTACAGAAATCCTTCAGGGCCAGGTTCATCACCAACGAGGTGCAACCAAAACAGGCCGACTCTCTCTAGGCTATGCAGATTCAGTCAGGAGAAACGCTCAGAGCGTATTCGGCGCGCTATTGGGAGTGCTTCAACCTCGTCGACGACGCTTGCAACGACTCCATGGCCATCACCGCCTTCAAAATGGGACTACATCCTGATAGTCCTCTTCGCAGTTCCCTGACCAGAAGACCCCCAAAACAGTCTGGGCGTTGATGAAGAAAGTTGAAGAGTATTGTAAAGTGGAAGATGATGCCTTGAGAATAAAAGTCGGCCAAATGTCCAACAAAACGGCCCCCCCTGAAATTGCTCAACCAATAAGTTCCGCGCCACCTCCTAGCCCAGAGCCTTGGCAACGCGCTAAACGAGACAAAAGGCGGGATAATCACCGATCAAGCAATCAATGCTCCCACCGGACGAATGAACAACTACAAGTCGACAGCAGGCGTTCAAGGCGTGCCGATAAGAAGTACACAGAGTTGTCAGAACCAATCGCTGCAATAATGACCAAAGTCCAACACCTTCCATTCTTCAAATGGCCGTCAAAGATGGTAGGGCTGCCCGACACGCGAAGGAGGGATAGGCGGTGCGAATATCACAAAGATCACGGCCACGAAACAGAAAGTTATTACGCATTAAAAGATCACCTGGAAGAACTGATGCAAGACGGCTGACTGCAACAGTATGTGAGAAAGGGAAAGCCAACTCAGGCACTGGCCTTAAGGCAGGACTCACCTCCACTTGGCGTGATCCATATGATCTACAGCCTGCCTACACCCCCAACCGTGCACACAATTCAGTCGTATCTAATTCCCCAAAAGCAACGTATTCCGATTGAATGGCCCAAAGAAGCTCCGACAATTACTTACAATGACTCCGATCTTAGCGGCACAATAGCTTCCCACATCGATCCGTTGGTCATTAAATTACGCATAAATCGGTTCACCATTGAACACATTCTCATAGACCCGGGGAGTACTTCAGAGGTTATGTATTACCAAACTTTCATCAATCTCGGCCTCAACGAGTCAGATCTGTCTCTGGCGCCTCACCCGTTGTTCGGCTTTAATATGAATCCTGAATACCCGTTAGGAAAGATCATACTACCTGTTCGAGCGAGCTCCAGAACGGTCGAAGTAGAATTCCTGGTCGTAAAGTTCCCTTCGCCGTATAATGTCATCATGGGGCGAACCTAGATACATATTATGAAGGTTGTTCCAAGCACTTATCATCAGCTTGTGCGCTTCCTGACAGCCCATGGCATTGAAGAGATCCGTGGCTCCCCCCAATCGACACAAGTAGAGATTTAATGAAAACCCTATCACTGACCCGACCTGTGGGCTTTGATACTTGTATATATATCACTTCTGCAATGCAAACCATTTTTCTTCGTGGCTCCATTCATTTCTCAACGCCCCCTTTCGTGCATGACACCTCAGGGCCGATTAAAGTCTCCGGATTCGGATCGCCCGTCGTGGATATCACGATTGGCCAAACTAGGTCTCTGGATTCGAAGCCCCCTTTGGTGCATGACACCTTAGGGCCGACTAAGTCTCCGGATTCGGAGCCCCCTTTGATGCATGACACCTTAGGGCCGATTAAAGTCTTCGGATTCGGAGCCTCCTTTGGTGCATGACACCTCAGGGCCGATTAAAGACTCCGGATTCGGAGCGCCCTTTGTGGATATCATGATTGGCCAAACTAAGTCTCCGGATTCGAAGCCCGCTTTGGTGCAGGACACCTTAGGGCCGATTAAAGACTCCGGATTCGAAGCGTCCTTCGTGGATATCACGATTGGCCAAACTAAGTCTCCGGATTCAGAGCCCCCTTTGGTGCATGACACCTTAGGGCCGATTACAGTCTCCGGATTCGGAGCGCCCTTCGTGGATATCACGATTGGCCACACTAAGTCTCCGGATTCGGAGCCCCTTTTGGTGCATGACACCTTAGGGCCAACTAAGTCTCCGGATTCGGTGCCCCCTTTGGTGCATGACACCTTAGGGCCAATTAAAGTCTCTGGATTCGGAGCCCCCTTTGGTGCATGACACCTTAGGGCCGATTAAAGTCTCCAGATTCGAAGCGCCCTTCGTGGATATCACGATTGGCCAAACTAAGTCTCCGAATTCGGAGCCCCCTTTGGTGCATGACACCTTAGGGCCGACTAAGTCTCCGGATTCGGAGCCCCCTTTGGTGCATGACACCTCAGGGCCGATTAAAGTCTCCGGATTCGGAGCCTCTTTTGGTGCAGGACACCTCAGGGCCGATTAAAGTCTCCGGATTCGGAGCCCCCTTTGGTGCATGACACCTCAGGGCCGATTAAAGTCTCCGGATTCGGAGCCCTCTTTGGTGCATGGCACCTTTAGGGCCGATTAAAGTCTCCGGATTCGGAGCCCCCTTTGGTGCATGACACCTTAAGGCCGACTAAGTCTCCGGATTCGGAGCCCCCTTTGGTGCATGACACCTCAGGGCCGATTAAAGGCTCCGAATTCGGAACGCCCTTCGTGGATATCACGATTGGCCAAACTTAGTCTCCGGATTCGGAGCCCCCTTTGGTGCATGACACCTTAGGGCCGACTAAGTCTCCGGATTCGAAGCCCCCTTTGGTGTATGACACCTTAGGGCCGATTAAAGTCTCCGGATTCGGAGCCCCCTTTGGTGCATGACACCTTAGGGCCGATTAAAGTCTCCGAATTCGGAGCACCCTTCGTGGATATCACGATTGGCCAAACTAAGTCTCCGGATTCGGAGCCCCCTTTAGTGCATGACACCTTAGGGCCGACTAAGTCTCCGAATTCGGAGCCCCCTTTGGTGCATGACACCTCAGGGCCGATTAAAGTCTCTGGATTCGGAGCCCCCTTTGGTGCATGGCACCTTAGGGCCGATTAAAGTCTCCGAATTTGGAGCCCCCTTTGGTGCATGACACCTTAGGGCCGATTAAAGTCTCCGGATTCGGAGCCCCCTTTGGTGCATGACACCTCAGGGCCGACTAAGACTTCGGATTCGGAGCCCCTTTGGTGCATGACACCTAAGTGCTGATTTAGCCTCCAGATTTGGAGTACCCGTTGGCACGAACAAAACAAAACTCACCAACATTAGAAATAGGGTGCTTAACTAAGCATATAGAAAATTCAGAATAAGACGCAAATAAGGTGCTTAACTAAGCATATAAAAAATTCAGAATAAGACGCAAATGTTCGAAATAAAGCTTTTTTGTCGATCAAACAGTTGTTACATAAACGCAACACGCATTTGAGCATTACAATTTTTATTTAATCACACAATTGTTACATAAACGTAACTTGCATTTGAGCATTACAATACCCATTTCCAAACTCAAAAGCTAAAAAAGGGAGAAGACGCATTGGAAAGCTGCAGCGCCGAATCAACTCCCGTCACCCGGAAGTCCTTCGCGGTTTGCAATACCTTGAGCCAACTGTGCCCAAGTCCTCCCTTGATACCATTGACAATGTCGAGGCAAAGATCCAGGACAAGAAAGGATAAAAACCCAACGGTCGTTGCCTTTCCTTTCGGGGTGATCTGCTTCGACGACTTAAAGATTCATGCCAACTTTTGGACGCCCTACTTCCCATACGGATAGGTCCTCTGCCGCGCTCCATGGCAACACCAAGATCGGCTGAACTCCAGTCTCTAACTAACATCCCCACTTATCCCACCACACATGAGTGATTGTTTATCTGCGCGAAGCGCCCACTCCTTTTATTTTCAATACTGGCAGCGATCTCGAGGCCCTAATCCCGAGGCGATTTCACTAACACTAAACTCCATGAGAAAAACGTCGGTTGACATTCGCCACGGCATAGTTATCCAAACGACTTTTTGAAGCACGTACACTGGCCGAAAATCTAGGCCCCGAGCCAAGTTGAATTTGCCGCAGCCACTCTACCCACTGCTTTCGGCTTCCTCAAGTTACAATAGCCTCATTCAGGGATAAACGGCTATCACGTATGGGTCGACCCTGCCGATCAACATTTATACATTCATTCAAACATATACAGTAAAACGAAACGCATACATACCAAATACGAACTGCAACAAAATATTTATCATAGAATGTTTTTATTCGATAAAACAAGCAATATATTACATAGTTTTGAACGCGATCTGCATTTCAACCTTACAATAAGTATACTTATACGGCATCACCCTCATCCTCACTCTTCTCGACTTCAAAAGCAGAAAACGGAAAATGTTTACTGTGGTAGAGTGGCGATGCCGAATCAATGCCCGACGCTCGAAGAGCTTCTGCGGCTTGAGATGCCTTGATCCAACCGTGCCTAAATCCACGATTTTCACATCGGGAAACTTCTTCGGCAAGTTTTTCCTTGGTCTTTTCGATTCTAACTTTTCGGCCGTCATGAAAACTTTTCTCATAGGCCCTCCCCTTCGCGTTCTCCATTGCGAACATACTCACCGTCTCACGATCGGCAAGCGCGGAACTGATAAGCCGACTGGTAACCCTTTCTTCCATGATTGGGTTTCCGTGCCCGACGGGTTGTGCCTGGGCCGCCTTGGTCTTCCTTAACTAGCGCTCAACTGCCTCTGCGCGAGCCTCCAAACTTTGAATACGTTCCTCTTTCTTCTCCATTTCTCGGCGGGCAGCGCGCAACCACATGCCGATTTCATAGGCAGTGTAAAGCCCTTTCACCACCCCGTGAATGCCTTCGCGAAATACTTCGTAGTCCTGACGACCTACCATTGATACTGAACCTCAAGAGGAAAAATTTGTCGAGCAAACTCGACCGTTACATTTGGGTCCCGAACGATCGAGTCTGCCTCTGTCATGGGTCTATTCCCCACAAATACCGCAAAGCTTAATGGGCACGGATTCGAGTCAGATCCCTTCTCGACTCAAGGTTGAGAAGATCTGCCCTGCGACTGTTTGTCCCGCCTGGGCGACCTACTTCGACGTCGAGGAGACTGACGCCTCTCTCGATCCCTGGAACTCCTACCCCCTGTGCGCGAAGGGTCACCACCTCGATGCATGTCTCCACCCAGCTCAACTAGCATCCTCGCTTCCCCTCTGCTGTTAAAGAAAAGTCTGTTCGACATTCACACGATACCTTCAAAAGCTGGAATCAGTTGTTTACTGTATTCATAAAAGTTGTACCCTTAATCATTTATCCTTTACAGAGGCAGCACCCTTGAGGCAATTTCATTAATTGTGAAAACCTCAATCGCCCAGCGCCGACTGGATAGACCCGCCGGCGCCCGAATGATCATACACCGCCTGGGGCAAGGGCGCAATAGGTTAATCAATCTATTCGGCTTAAGTGCCCCAGCCGGCTTATGAATCGACTTCAGAATTATCATGCGCCGCTTGGGGCAAGGGCGTGATAGATTTATCAATACATTCGGCTTAAGTGCCCCAGCCGGCCCATGAATCGACAACAAAACTAAGTTCGCCTCCTCCGGTGCCCAAATGATCATGCACCGCATGGGGCAAGGGCGTGATAGATTAATCAATCTATTCGGCTTAGGTGCCCCAGCCGGCTCATGAATCGACTTCAGAATGATCATGCGCCGCCTGGGGCAAGGGCGTGATAGATTTATCAATACATTCGGCTTAAGTGCCCCAACCAGTCCATGAATCGACAACAAAACTAAGTTCACCTCCTCCAGCGCCCAAATGATCATGCACCGCCAGAGGCAAGGGCAGAATAATCAATCTATTCGGATTAAATGCCCCAGCCGGCCCATAAATCGTTTCAGCATAATACCAACGAACTATTCGGCATACGAATGATAAGATTGCCATGATATTCAATCATAGAAAGGTCAACAAAGTAGTCATTCTAACTAAAGTAGTGAAAGGCAAACATTCTACACCAACATAACATCACAAACTACACATTAGTAGTGAAACAAGAAGATAATTTTCATTAATAAATTGAGCGCAAACAGCAGCCAATTTATACATGAAAACTACTCGGAACCAACAAAAGTCCTAAAAACAAAAACATACATTAAAAAGGAAAGTATTTCATAAAATTCAAAAGACTCCCAGATCAATCCTCAGGGTCAGACTCAAGTGGCTCAACGTCCACCTGCTCATAAGGAATTGGCAAGGCCAATGTAACCCTAGCGGCATTAAGGGCCTTGAGCCACCCATGTTTGAACCCCCGATTCTCAAACTTGGGGACTTCATCTACGTATTCTTTGAAGGCGGTGCCTTTTTCTACTTCGAATGCGACAAAAGCCTCAGATTCTGCCTATTCCTTGGCCGCCTTCAACTCTGCTAACTCAGTCTCCATCCTGTTAAGCGCTTCCTCAGCTAGCCTAAGTGATTCTTTGCTCGTGTTCGCCCTATCTTCGGCATCAGAACGATGCTGATCGGCAACCCGAGCCCTTTTCACTTCGGCTTCGGCTTGCGCAGTCTCCATAGCGACCCTCATCATCTCAAACTCGGCCCTGCTCTTTTGATCGACCACTTCTGACTGCAAACAGTCAATCCTCTCAAGGGCATCGTGTAGGCGGCGGCCCAAGTCGGCGATCCTGTCGACCGTCTGCAAAACGAGTTGGGATCGTTAGATGCCATAGGCAACCAAAATCAAAACAAGTCAAAGTTCACCTACCAAAAGGGCCGACTGCGCAGATAAGGCTATGGCCACCAAATTCGGCACGGCATGAAATGATGCCTTATCAGCTGGTAGAGAGACTGACGCCGCCAGGCTCAAGGCTACCGCCGGGTCAGTAATGATGGATGCGTCAGAAGGAATCGGCGTGTCTCTAATCTTTGGCTGAACAATAAAAGGAACAACCACGTCCGATTCTTCTAAGCGAGGCCTTTTGTCGACAAGACTATCTTCTGAACCGGCCTCTCCCTCGACGCTACGCTTCTTGCCCTGCTCTTCCGGAATCAACCGTTCATCAATGACCGGTTGTTCAACCTCTTTCGCCGTTTCGGCCGTAACAATCTTAGCCGACTCTTCAATAACGGGTTCGGAAGACTCAACCAAGGCAAGTCCCGAACGGGCGACCTCGGCCTTTTTCCAGGCGGCCATACACTCGGCATTTTTCTTTCGAGCCATCTGCGTGAGGCTTTCCCCAGCCATACCTTCAAAAAAATTGCCGGGTAAGTCTCCCAAACCTTCAAAAATATCTCCAAAAGAAAACTCCGCCCGACCCGAAGTGGACGGCGAGGTAGGCTGACTACGTCTGGCTGCCTCAAACGCCGAGTTTAGGGCCTCGTCAACCTCTTCGGCCTCCTCAGCGAACTCTCTGTCTAGTTCGGCGACTACCTCTACCACCGGCTCGACGTCTTGCCCCGAGTCAGAGGCTTCGAGACCAATTTGTCTAAGACTCTTGAAGCTAGGGAAGATAAGAGCCGCAAGCTGTCGATCGCCAGATGGAACTGGAATATTGTCAGCGGCCCAAAAAGTAGTGTAAGTAGGCTCGTATCGAAGAAGTATGTGGGTCGCTCTCCCTTGCTTCTGTAAGTTTGGACGGTGAAGTATCCGAGTGTAGTCGCAACCTGCGCAAGGACCGCGTCGTCGGTAGAAACCAGAATCTTCTTCAAATTACTACCTGCAAAGGCAAAGGGTTAGACACCAGGGGAAAGCCGAGTAAAAGAAAAGTTCAGTAAACACAAGGAGACACACGGCAACCTGGTTCACCCCTCCATCTGGGAATAGGGTCTAGGCGATCCTCGCCTTCGCCAAATTCCCAGTTCCCTCAGATATTGACCATTACGTCATCCACACGCTTGCCAGAACTGGCGAGCATGGTTACCAAATGATGGTCAGTATCCTTGGCCCTAAGAAAGTACCGCCGAAGCCGACCGAAAGATTTGGCTAAAGCATAGCAGTGCCGAATGGCCGGAATCCCAAGATCGATCCTGAGGCGCCTGTTCAACTCTACGATCCCCATTACGATTCGAAAAAAGTTCACGTTGGGCTGAGAAGGAATCAGACCCCAATAGCGGAGAACGGCCCTAAGGAATGGATGTAGGGGAAAACGGACCCCGCCCTCTGCAATGGAAATGAGAGGAAAGACGATTGAATTTTGATCCTCTCTCTCCATATCCAGAGTGTTGTCCGTCACTAGAGATAGATGAACATCGTCGGGGATGGAAAAGTGTCGCCGGAATCCGGAGACACGACCCTCAGAAAAGAGCTCTTTCAAGTGTTTGGCCATTTTCACGGGGAATAAAGGGTTCACCAAAATGAAAATAACAAACAAAAAGTAAGATTGCAAAGAAAAGAGAAGAAGACTTACGAGGAGCAAGGGAGACGAGGGTAGACGGAGAAAAGTTGCAGAGAATGCGAGTCAGAGAAGGGATATCTGCTGGCGATCCAAGAGTCTCGAATACTCGACGAACTGTGCATTTGAAAGGACTTAAATTTCAAATCACAATAAATGTGAGATGCACAATTGAGGCGGGAAAGCATAATGATGAACAAAAAGGTGTGCGCATCCTGACATCTATATTGGGGTACGCGAAGCCGCCTGACCTATTTTAACCTTTCCAATTCAAGACCAAACACGCCGATTAACTTCCGTCAATGGGGAGTTTGAGGGACAATTGTGGGGGCCGAATACATGGAAAAATCAGATGGTGCGTACCATTGGAAGACTGATATTAACCGGCTATATCCTACGAGGGTGGGGAGCCGAATATAATATATGTGCCAAATAAGTGTAAGTCCTTAGGGCCGAATAAAAGAAAGGACAATGATTAAAAAGTAGGCCCTGGCCCCGAGGATCAAAAAGAACAGGTATAAATACAGGAACAACAGTTGTAGAAAGGTATGTAAGAATCATTTCACAAAACTTAGTAAAGAAGCTATCCTAAGTGTCTGAACTAACTTGTCCGTCGAAGTGCTAATTCCGGCACCCCCGACCGGAGTGTTTGTGTCTTTTTAGGTGACTAGCTGAGAATCACTAACGTCTCCCAGGATCTGAAGAGTATTTCCAAAACCACTTCTCCACAATTAGGTTCACATAAAGTACCCACTATTGATGATGATGATTAAATTGTATTTTGTAATTGGGTTTTTCAACTCACAGTATATTTTGAAAGAAAAAAAAAATTGTGCTTTTTAACTATCAATTAACTTAATTTGTGATGGGTTTTTAACTCACTATATTTTTTTCCAAAAAAAAAATAATTGTATTTTTTAATTACCAATTGACTTCATTACTTTGTTTTTTTTTATTATAAGCAAAAATGTGATTGTGTTTTTTTACACTTCGTTTTGAGCGCATGGTGATTTTATTTTTTTAAATGATTGTGTTTTTTTTACGCTCCATTTAATCTGTGTTTTTTGAACAAAAAAATAGATCGTATTCAGTAGGTTCGCATAAAGTAGTCAATATTGATGATGATTGGATTGTATTTTGTCTAGCAAAAAAAAAATTATAATTGAGTTTTTTTAATTAACTGTATTTTTAAATATATATATATATATATTGTGCTTTCCAACTATCAATTAACTTAATTTGTGATTCAATTTTTAACTCACTATGTTTTTTTGAACCAATTGACTTCGTTGCTTCTTTTTTTTTTTATAATTATGAGCAAAAATATGATTGTGTTTTTTTACAATCCATTTTGATCACGCGATGATTTTGTTTTTTAAATGATTGTGTTTTTTTATACTCTATTTCAATCACATGATGAGAAAAAAAAAATTTGTTTGGGTTGTGACAATCTCTTTGTTTTTTTCGATCACTTAATGGATTGTATTCATTAGGTTCATATAAAGTATCCACTATTAATGAGGATTAGATTTTATTTTGTCTACCAAAAAAAAAAATTGGCAATTGGGTTTTTTAACTCACTATATTTTTTGAAAAAAAAAATGATTGTGTTTTTGTTAAATATCAGTTGACTTAATTTGTGATTGGGAATGATTGTATTTTTTAACTATCAATTGACTTAATTTGTGGTTTTCGTTTTTAACTCACTGTGTTTTTTGAAAAAAATTAATTGTATTTTTTAATTACCAATTGACTTCATTACTTATTTATTTATTTATTTATTATCATTATGAACAAAAATTCACAGTTACAATCTTCATTCCAACTAGGGCTGTTCAAAAATCCATTCAAGCCGGTAATCTGGACCGAACCAGACTGAATTGTACGGTTTGGTTCGGTTCTATTAAGAACTGGTTCGGTTTAGGTTCAAGAAATATTTAGAACCGTAAAAACGGTTCGGTTAATGGATTTTATGAAAAAACCACGGTTCAAACCAAACCGAACCAAATTTTAAAAGATATCTATATATATAATATTTAATATTATCATATCAAGTTTTATCTTTATTAATTGGTTTTTTATAATTTTAATAATATTAGGATGATATAGATATGTAATGTTGAGTAATGCCTTTATAGCGATCCCAGTTTTGCCCCGACCTTCTTTGTGTCCCGGACTTGGGTTCCATGGTTGAATATCATATCCTTGTCTTGTTATTCTCTTTTGACTCTTTGTATTTGAGTTTTGGATTATGTTGGGCGTGTTTGAAATAGGTTGGTTGTTAGTTGGTCTAGAATGTTGTTACCTAGATTTTGGTTTCTTCGCTCGAGCAAGGCCTTTTGCGCTCAAGCGAGAATTGAGAGTTCTCAGGTTTCTTTCCAGACGTAGCTTTTCTGGAGAGGGGGAAGTTCTTCGCTCAAGTGAGACTTCTTGCGCTCGAGCGAGTTTTGTGTTAGCTGTTCTTACGCTCGAGCGAGGCTTATTGCGCTCGAGCGTGCGTCTGCGTCTATGGCAGACCTGAAGCTTTGCATTCTACGCTCGAGCGACGTTTCTTGCGCTCGAGCGAGGTCACTTGTTGTGTCTGGTCGCTCGAGCGACAACTCCTTCGCTCGAACGGGGACTGCATATATCAGTTCGCAGTAGAGAAGTTTTACATCACTTTTTGAATCTCTTTTTGCTAAAAAACCTAGGTCGACTGTCTCTCTCTCTAAAAGTCCAACTTCTCTCTACAAATCTCTTAGAATCTAAGAGTTTCTACCCTAGTCCCTTTGTTAAAAAGGTAGAGTTTTGTGTGGGCTTCCATTTGATCCGAAAAATGTGAAGTTTGGCCATCTTTAATGTTTCTCCCTTCTTCTCCTTTGAGCTTCTACACTTGAGGTAGAGATATTCTACTCTTTGATATAGGTTTTAACCTAGATATTTGTCATTTGTATAAATGGAGGGATTTGGGAGTGATTTGGGTAAAAGTTAAGTTTGGGCTCTAAACTAAAGAGAGGTTTTCATGTTGATTTATAAAATAACCTTAGGGGTTTGTGCATGAGGTTTTTTATTGTTAAAATGGTGAGATTTGGACCTATGGGTTGATGTTTTGGAATAAGGGGAAAATTGCCCTAAGTTGAGTTGAAATAACTATTTGTGCAAATAATGAAATTGGTTTGGGAATTATGAAATTAGGGGAATATGTGATTGAATGGTGTAGTTTGATTTGATAAATCACACACCGATGAAAAAGTTGATAATTTATCTGTTTAGAAAACATCTGTTTTGGGCTATCGGTGGAGGATAGCTATGATTGTTGTAAAAACTGTATGAGGACTAGGTAAATTGGAACTAGTCATATGAATATTGTCATTGAATATGACAGATTGATTAAATTGTTGAATATGTGAATTTTGGTAGTTATTGTATATGACATGCTTTTAAATACATTGTATATGTATCGTTGTTTGGGAGGAGATAGGGGATGTACTCCATTGTTAGGGAGGAGATAGGGGATGGACTCCATTAACAATTAAGTTGGCCGGAGTGTCCAGGGTGAAAGTCCCGAAATTATACATATATGGGTGCCGGTTCCCTCGAATGTGATTCCGCAAAATGGCAAGAAAATGGAAGTGTTGAATAATGTTTGTTATTGAAGTGTTGATAAATGAGTTGTAGTCTCGTTTTGAATTGTTTAGATAACAATGAACTATGTCAATGAATTGATTTGGGTAAATGAATAGAAATGGACTGAAATACGAATGTCGATATTGATTGGTCATAAAAAAGGTGTAAGTTGGTTTACTAGTATTGAACACTTAATTGATGCTGATAGCTTAGTTAATTCTCATATATTGTTTAATATATCTCTACTGGGCTTTGGCTCACCCTACTTGGGAAACCATTTTCAAGTACAGGTGACATGCCACTTCCAATGACATAGCTTGAGAGGCTTAGGGGCTGAAGGCTCCACTTTTGTGATTTCGTTTTGTGTTGAATGTTTATTCAAGCCAAGGACTTTACTTGTATAGAGACTAGACTCTTCTTTTGTTGTAACAAAGCGAAGTCTTGGAAAGATGTAAGCCCTTAGGGCATTTATTTTGTTGTTCTCAATTAGAGTTACATGCTATAATTTCAAGATGAACGTTTATGAAAGTGTAATGCATGTGATATCTCTTGTAATATTAACTCTGATGAATGAAAATATAACATTTCTATTATCTCTATAGATCTTGTGAATGATTGATTATATCATATTTTGAGGGCGTTACAGCCTTAATATTATTAGTTTTTATCATGAATTAAATATAATCAGTTGAATAATTATTTTGCTAATATTAACAATTTATTCTTGTAAATAGAAATTTTTTGAACCGTGAACCAAACCGTAACTGAACCGTTATTTCAGTTTGGTTCTGGTTTGGTTTTACAAGTGTAATGATTTGGTCTGATTCTCAAAATCACAGAACCGTTAGGATCGGTTTGGTTTTGGGATTTTCTCAAAACCGAACCAATCGGGACCGTGTACACCCCTAATTCCAACACAATCTTCAAACTCTATAAGTAATTTTTTCATTTATTTTTCAATACAGTGATTGTATTTTTAAACTAATTGGGTTTTTTAACGCACTGTGTTTTTTGGGGAAAAAAATAATTGTGTTTTTTAAATATCAATTTAAAAAATTTATAATTAATTTATGATTGAGTTTTTAACTCACTGTATTTGTGATTGTATTTTTTAACTATCAATTGACTGTGTTTTTTACACTCCATTTCAATCACATGATAAGAAAAAAATTTGTTTGGGTTGTAACAATCTTTGTGTTTTTTTGATCACTTAATTAGGTTCACATAAAATACCCACTATTGATGATGATTATATTGTATTTTGTCTACCAAAAAAAATTTGTAATTTGGTTTGTTAACTCATTGTATTTTTTGGAAAAAAAAATAATGTGTTTTTTAAATATCAGTTGACTTAATCTGTGATTGGGAATGATAGAATTTTTTAACTATCAATTGACTTAATTTGTGATTGAATTTTTAACCCACTATGTTTTTTGGGAAAAAAAATTATTGTGCTTTTTAATTTCCAATTGACTTCATTGCTCTTTATTATTATTATTATGAGCAAAAATGTAATTTTTTTACATTTCGTTTTGATCACACAGTGATTTTATTTTTTAAATGATTGTGTTTTTTGACACTCTATTTCGATGACATGATGAGGAAAAAAATTTGTTTAGGTTGTGAAAATTTCTATGTTTTTTGATGATTAGATTGTATGTTGTCTTGCAGAAATTGTAATTGAGTCTTTAATTCACTGTATTCTTTGAACAAATAAATGATTGTATTTTTTAACTATTAATTGACTTAATTTATGATTGAGTTTTTGGACACTCCATTTCGATCACATGATGAGGAGAAAAAAAATTGTATGGATTGTGACAATCTCTGCATTTTTTAAAAACTTATTTAGTCAAGTAATAGATTATTTAACCTTCTTTTTACAATATAAATATTAACTACCATATCATAAGTATACGATTATTTGTGTGTTTTTATTTTTTTGTTAAAAAATAAATGGGTACCAATACAGATATTTACGTGTTTTTATTTTTCTGTTTTTATTTTCTATTTTATAATTTATTAAATATTCAATTCATATTTATTACAATAACTTTTTTTATAGGATGGAACATGATACAATTACTGCTAAAATCAATCGACTATCTCGAAAAAAAAATTACTCATTTCATGCCAAATTGATCATGATGATCCCACATTCAATGATAAATTGAAACAACTTAAAAAAGAAGCATGTCGGTTAAGAGCATGTGTTTTACGTGACAAACAATTGCATTATAGAACCAACATTCGAAATGTCACAAGTAAGCACTGAAATATTATTATTTTCATACGAGTGCTACTATTAGCACCTGCCAAAATTCTTTGGACCTCCCATTTTATAATTTTTTTTATTACAATTATACCCTAAAGTAAAATTACATTAAAAGACATTATTAAATGGAACACCCACCTATCAATAAGAATTAATACTCTATAATATTGGAGACCCACCTCCACTCCCACCCCCACCCCCACCTCCAACTCCAACTATACGTATTCCATGTTTGTAAACCCTAAACCTATTACTTTTCATAACCAACCAATATAAACCTTAAATCTATTATTTTTCATAATCATCTTAAATCCTGAATGTATCATCTTCATCACCATCATCAACGCTATTGAACTTGAAAGTTGTGCTTCAAGTATAACGTATACTTCATCACTTATTTCACTGTGTAGAGCAATGGAGGATGAGGACAACAATTCTAGTGAGACCGGAGTTCCATTGGTAAGTTTATCTGTCTTGTATTAACATTCTCGGTCATTTTCAGTCGTTCTTGTTTCGTTTGAGCTGTTCGATACTGGTTTGATGACTGTTAGAATTATGTTCGATAATACAGTATTGAACATAATCCTTTCATTCAATACATAAGTTCCGAACATTAATGCAGATAGACAGTACTGTTGAACCGAATATCATCTTTATTTTCGTCACTGTTGAACTGAACAAAACCATTAGCTTTGGGACTGTTGAAATGAACATCATTTTTTCAATTTTGAAATTACATTCACATGTGTTTTAAGGGTGATGCTTCAACTAGAGGTAGTAAGGTTGATTCAGAACTTGTAATGAATTATAGTAATGAATTTGTTACTCATAAGGTGAGTCTTTGATTGTTTTACAAATAATGTACCTTTTTTATGTGCAATAATTGGTTAGTTTAATTTATTTATTTCAGATATTCAAGAGTCGAGATGAGTTAATTCGATGGGCACGTCAAGTTGGAAGAAGAAATGGATTCGTTATTGTCGTACAGAAATCAGATGGGGATGGTATTCCAGGTAGGAAGCCAAGACTTAGCTTAGCTTGTGAGAGGAGTGGATCTTATAGGGACACTCGAAAAAACAGCAGGCCTGTAACAACCCCGGTCCGTAATTAACTGCTAATCCGTAATTAAGGATGTTAATTAAGTGGTTAAAAAAATATGTGTTTATTATGTATTTTGTATGTTATTTGGGCCTTCAATCTGCTACTCGTAGTAATATCTATCATGATTTATGCTTTGATATGAATTTGATAGCCTAAACGATCTTAGAAACTGAAATTGAGCACATGGATTGACTAATTAGAATTTTTGGAACCATCTGAGAAGTTTTGCTAAAAACTGATTCAGTTTAGTAAAATCGCATGTGATTAAATTAAGCCTTAATTGGAACTATTTTTGAATAATTGAATTTTGTACTAACCTTGACTAATTAAGGTTACTTGTCTTTGATTTAAATGATGCATGATTGGTACCTAATCCAATCCTATTAATGATCCAAGATGTGATTGAGTGTCTATTGTGTTGAGTCATTTGGTGATATTGAATGTAGGGGATTAAAACTCTTGTGGGTGTGTTGGAATAATGCATGTGTGTGCACATGTTATGTATTCAAATGTGAGAGTGTGTGTTGTGTAGTTTCTGATGAGTTATGAGAGAGTGTAGGCAACATTCTTTGGCTCATTATACTTTATTAAGTTGAGAGTTCAAGCTTAAGAGGGAGAGTTTGGCTTTAATGAGAGAGAGCTCACAAGTTAGAAGAAGAAGAAGAAGAAAACTAGGAGGTTCACCTCACATTGCTGAAATTAAAGCCTTGGGTAAGGATTCTATGTCTAATTTCTGTAGCTATTCCTCCATGCATCATGATTTTATCAAGCTTTAAGCTACTTTCATGAGAGTGCAAGAAATGGGTCTTTGAACATGTAGATTACTTTCATGTGTATTCATGATACATCATCTTGGATTTTATCATTTTGAGTTTGAGTTTTAAAGTACTTGCATGCATGTGAGCTTTAATCATGTCTATGGTTTCAGAATTCATGAGTTTGTTGATCACCATTTGCATGTTATGAAAAACCATGGAAGAGTTGAAAAATGTTGCATGAAGAAGTTTTGGTTCAAACCTTTCAAGAATTGATGAGTTTTTGAATAAAAGATGTTTTAAGGGTCGTGTATTGGAGTTTTCTAAAGCTATTTTATGTTTTTGATCAAATCATGCAAGACCCCAAGTTTTGGAAGTTGTTTGGAAGCCATTTTTGTTAAGCTTGGTGCCCAGAAATTTACAGTTGGCTCGAGCGAAGAAGTGGTGGCTCGAGCCAACATTACGAGCTCTCAAAATTTTGAACTCTGCAGAATCTGGCTCGAGCAAAGGAGTTCTGGCTTGAGCGAGCTCTGTTTTTGCCTTCTGCTGGCTCTAGCCAAGAAAAGCTAGTTCTAGCCACCAACTTATTTTCAGCATGTTTTCAAAAGATGTTTTCAGTACATATCTTAACTCCCATCTCTTTATGGGCATTCTTAGGCATGATTTATGAGCCGTTAAAGATTAATAAGCTAAGAAACAACATAAGTAAGTGAA